>NC_052050.1:110661485-111401485 GCF_903992535.2 Arvicola amphibius
ACCTCACTTTCCTGAATACTCACCGTGGAGTTTCCATGAAGGCAGACTGCTCTGGACATCGTGGGTTTAACTTTGGAGAGACAAGAGTTGTTCCTTGTGAGACAGCTCATTTTAGGTAAAGTTGGACAAACTAGGTGGCCTTTGCTGCCATGCTACAGGATTTAGACTCACCCGAGAGGGACTTCTGGGCATTATACATAGGGAAATTGTACAGAACTGTGGAGTGGGGAAGATGACTCACCCTAAGAAATGTGTGGTACCTCCCCAGACATACAGAAGTCCAAAGAAAAGCAGTCGAGTACAAGAGCATCTGCTGCTGTTGATGCCACCTTCCCCACCTTCCACTGACATTACAGTCCAAATGCTTCATTTGCAGTGTGGCTTGCAGGCCAGCAGCTCTCCAGGAACCTGACAGGGCTTCAGGAAAGGACTGTAATTGATGAAGAATCCACCTTCATAGAGTGAGCAGCTATAGAGCTGGACTACACACATCTACTGAGTAAGCCAACTGAATAAGTCCCCTTTTATAACACATGGGCACTCTGTCTCTTGTATTCCCCCAAATAACAGCGCTTAGTACTTAATAATAGGCTACTTCTAGTTGCAAATCCTGAATATAAGAAAAGGAAACTAAGTAGTGGGAAAGAGGAAGAGGCAGAGAGCTGCGATACTGTTTCAGGTAAACTGACATGTGGGGAGAATCACCTGCATGAAAAACATGAAAGCAAGCATGCGCGTAAGAGAAAACTGTTATTAATCTTCTGGTCAGAAATAACTTATGCCATGAACTACAAAAAACCTTGTGGTTATTGTCCATAGCAAGCTTAGCGAGGAGCACAGGGGTAGCTGTGCTGCCTATAATTAATATGTAGTGCTTCACAGCACGCTGTAACTTAAGTCCAAGCTCACTGGATTAGATTTGTCAGTCAATTTAGCTCTGTTAGTGAAAGCTTTCCAGTATGAGGGACTGTAAATGGTGATGAAGCAAGCAAGTGGCCAGAGATGAGAATGCAGCAAGGGTCTGAGGTTCGTCTATCAGAGAAGTGAGGCCAGGTGGAAGGTCTAGCACCCAGGGGGGAAAGAAGAGACAAAAGCCTCTGAAAAGTAACCAAAAACCCAGGGAATGTGAGATAAGGGCAAATAAAGGTGCACCCAAATTCTTAGTCTTTGCTTTTTAATTATATGTATGTGTGCATGTCTATGTGGAGATAGATGCATGAATAGAGTTGCCTGCAGAGGCTGTAGGATTGGGAAGCCTCTGGAGTTAGGGTTACTCGTGTTTGTAAGTCACTCAATGTGAATCCTGGCAACTAAACCTTGGTCCTCTGCAAGAGTGATACATGCTCTTACCAACTGAACCATGGCTTTATAATCCATATTCTTGACCCAAATATTTATGGTCTCCATGGTAAGATACATGTATTACTAAATTTAAAGACCTAGGGGCTAAATAGAAAGCCATAATGTCTTTATGATGTCCTCTAACACTATGGAGTCTTTCAAACACAATATTACTGTTTTCAGAAGTTTAATTGGTCAATTTAATTTGATTGAGAAAAACACTCAAAAGTTTTAGTAATGTGTTCTTCAGAGTATGTCTGCGGTGGTTTTCCAGACACAAATAGGTGGGGAGGACCTAGTAATATAAAATGTAAACTGGACCTAGGAATATAAACTCTGACTCCAATAAGCAAGAGGCAGAGATAGAACTAAAGGGAAAGAGGAATTTTCCTAAGGGAGGGCAGCCATGATATAAACAGCTCTCCTTCGTGATACTGTCCCGCTACAGGGTTTGAACTTACCAGAACAGAGGCAACTCATTATGAAGTAAAACCTCGGAAACCATGAGCCAAAAACATTGCCTGATTTTGACATGATTCTCTCAGGTATTTGCTGTAACAACAGAAATGAAAACAAGAAGCAATGCCTTTTATGTAACTCTTAAAATCATGGCTGAAAATAGTGAACTGTAAGTAAAGCCAAAGCGATGATCATTGCCAAAAAGAGTTTTGAAAATCTAGAGTGCATTGCACACTGATGCCCTGGATTTCTTTATACGTTGAGGTCTTTACGCTGAGGTGTCTTCAGTGTTTAAGAGTTCTGTGAGGTATAAAAACATCAAAGGCTCAATTTAGAAGAATCAAATTGTCACGATCAATGACAACTATTAGAGTTGTAAAGTGAAATTAGCAGCTGAAATTAGCTAATCAAGAAATGGAAAAAAACGATTTCTATATGTAAATATGGTGTTAAAATAGACTGTCAGATCCTTTCAAATATAGTGTGGTAGCAAGCGTAAAATCTCTACTGAACTTCAGAGACTACTGAGGCTAGATACACATATTTATCAAGTATCAAGTCAGCTCTAGAACACAAATTATCAAATACATTTTAGGGAAGATAAAGGTTATTTCTTATTGTGGCATAATCGTCTACTCTCAAACTAGGGGGTTTTTTAGTGTAGGTCATGTTCAAATCATCTCAGTGGGTCTCACTCATACAAATACCAGTGGGGGCATCCGACTTTGGCTTCACTTATGTGTTTAATGAGTGCCTCTGTGTGTCCTATACAAAGGCCCAGCTTCTGCAATTCTTAGTTTCTGACTTTGAGGAATACACAAGGAACAGTCTTAATGGATAAGCGCTTTTTGAGGGCTGGTTTGCATGGTCTTCTATAGTCTCTCACTGTCTACAGTAGGTTTCATGACAAAGCTCAGAAACACTCCTGAAGAGAAGAGCACAAATCACCCAAGATCTTTAGTCTTGAGGGATAACAAAAATCAGTGATGGCTGAAATGAATGTACCATAACGCATAGAATAAATGATGTTAAAGATAAGTTTTCATATTAGAAATGCGAAGGACATTGTGGTAAAAATAGCAAATAAGGATTCTGATAAACATAATTAAAGCCTAGATTTTATGGGGAACAAGAGATGCCTATCTTGTTCAAAGCTATCCTCACTACAAAGTTTGGTTCTTATTGTCAAAAATAAACGTATGCTGAATACATACATTACTCAAAATAGAAGCAAATTCTCTTCCATAAACTCTAGGATGCTGAACCATATATTCTGATTAGCACATCTGAGAAAAAGTGGGGTAATGCTGGGACTTTGAACATGCCCTCTGGCTTACACTGTGGCTTTTCCTGCTACTAAGAATCTTTACAGACAGAATTACAGCTCATTAGAACTGAAACTTCTGACCTATAAAATGGAAGTACCTACATCTGGTAACCTTAAACATGACCCTAAACTGTTTATTATTACATTTATCAAGAGAAAGTATCCATAGCCTTTCTTTTGATAGGCTAGCCTTGTGACTATTTTCACCAGTGGGTCTAGTGGGAACACTGTTCCTTATTTCTACAAGCAGATCATAAGAGATGATTCAACTTAACTTGGATTAAATCTGAAATGTTCTCTTAGGGTCAGGACACTGGGTCCACAGCTGGTGGTCCTTCTGGGAAGGTTTATGGTACATTTAGGGAGTATTATCTCCCTTGAGGAAAAGGGTTACTGGGGAGTAGATGCTGATATTTTATAGTTTAGCCCACTTATTGGCTTATCTTTATTACTGTGGACACAGTGTGACCATCTGACTGACCTTTACACTGATGAACTGTATACCCTAAAACTGTAACTGAAAATAAACCCTTCTGGAGTTGATTTTTGCTATTCATTTGGTCATATCAGTACAAAAGTAACTAATACAGCCTTGGTTGTTAGAATAATTATCCTTGAAGGCCCATATCTCTGTCAAGAAGTTATTTTTTACCATGAGATTATCATCTTATAGGGAAATCAAGTGACACAAGACAGCTATGTATAGATATCCCTGTCATTATTAGTCCTGTTCTTAGCCATTTTCCTAACTCATGTCCTATTTGAATGAATGAATAAACTATCAAATGATTGAGAGTTTCCTATCAAGACACCATCCACATGGAACAGGGAACCCATCTTGTTCTGCCATCCATATATTGTCATTACACTGAGATCATAAGAGTAGGAGTCTTTGTTTAAAGGCACAAAGATTTGAAGTTAGTTTTTGCAAAGCGACAATATTAAAAAATGATGGTGTCATACACACCCAACACAGATATCTTGATTTTGGAGAAGGTGATATGAAGGCACTGAAAGAACTTGTGTGTATATAGATGCTATTTTCAATATGACTGGGTCACTGCATGCGGGGGTATTTGGCCAGACTCTACCCTAAGAGTATTTGCATTTCTAGATGAGATGAATAATTGTAGTAATAAATTGAATACTGCATATTATCTCTCTCCACTCCTAATACAGGCCCTAAGCCACTGAGCTGAGGACCAGAATAAAACAGAGCATCTGAGTGAGAGGGAACGATTCCCGTCCTAGTGTCTGACATGACACATTTGGTTCTTTTGTACAAAGATATAATACATTAAAATAACAACTAGGCTTTCCTTGGATTACAAGCATACCAGTTCTTGGACTGAACTTCTGTTTGCTTTTGGCTATTTCAGATGTCTGTGCTGCCAACTGCACATATTGGGGCCTCTCAGCTTCACAATCAATCATACAAACTTATTTTTATGATGAATTACACAGGTGCATCTCCAATTGTTCTGAGATGCACCTGTGAGAACCCTGACTATCATAGATCTGAAAGACTATAGGCCAGGGCTGAACAAAAGTCTAACCATTGCTAATTGTAAAAACTTTTGCAGGGATCAATTGCAAAAGTTAAAACAGCAAGAGGATTACTAAACTAAAGGGATGCATATGATACGATACAAATGGAGAGAGAAACTGAAAGGAAACTTAAACTTTGTTTAAACAAACTTAAAGTTTGTTTTCAAACAAAATGTATGTGGAGCCAACACTTGCTAAACATAAAAATAAAACTACTAACCATTTTCAATTTATCATAGCAGAAGAATTTCAAGTGAGGTAAACATCTCAAGAGTTAAGATGAGGTCATTGGAATAACTATTGCAAACTTTCAGACAGAACTTGGAAAGAGGCTAGGGAGACAGCTTATATGATAGAATACTTGGTAAATAAGAACAAGGAACCTGAGTGAAATTCCTAGAACCCAGATAAAATCTGTGTGGGTGTGCGTGTGGTGGGGTGTTTTTATACTCCCATCACAGGAATGGTGGAGATAGATAGACCCTGTCTTAGTTACTGTTTCATTGTTGGGAAGAAACACCATGCCATGATAAGTTATAGTAGAAACCATTTAATTGGGGGATTACTTGCAGTTTTTGAGGGATAGTCCATGATCATCATGGCAAGAAGCAGAAAGGCATGATACAAGAGCTGTGGGTGAGAACTTTATATCTTTGTCCCACAGGGATAGATAGATGAAAGAGAGAGGGGGGGGGGGGCTGGCATGGACCTTTGAAACCTCAAAGCTCTCCCAAAGTGACACACTTCCTTCATAAGGCCTCACCTACTTCAACAAGGCCAAATCTACTAAGACTTCTAAAGGGGTCAGTTGCTTGTCCCTGTAAATACATTTTCAAATATGTGAGTTTAGGGGACCATTCTCATTCAAAACAAGATAATCCCTGAGGCTCATTTGACCTATTTAGTAAGGAACTCTGCCTCAAAATTTAAGGCAGATGATATGATATAAAACCTGATATTAACCTCTAGTTCAAATACACATATGTACACACATACACACATATATACACACATTTATACTCATACATACACACATACACATATCAACACCCATGTACTTATGCGCGCGCACGCGCGCGCGCACACACACACACACAGAGACTTGAAAGTATTAGATATGATCGTGATGGTAACTCATAAATCCTTTCAAAGATAAGACTGTGTTACATGAATCCTAAGAAATTTTTACTCAAATCTCACCTCTATTAACAATTGTAGTCTAAGAACTTTTAATGACCTGGGGTCTAGTAGACTCCAAGAAAGTCAAAGTGGAAAAAATGTTTATCTTACATGGTTTATAGGCCTGGAGTATATTTTATTTTATTTTTTATTGTCTTAATTGAGCTACATGTTTTTCTCCACTACCCTCCCTTCCTCTCTCTTCCCCTTCCACCCTCTGCCATTGTCCCCATGCTCCCAATTTACTCAGGAGATATTGTCTTTTTCTACATGTAGATTAGATCCATGTATGTCTCTCTTAGAGTCCTCATTGTTGTCTAGGTTCTCTGTGCTTATGACTCATAAGTTGATTTTTCTTTGCTGTATGTTTAAAATTCATTTATGAGTGTGAGTACATATGACATTTGTCTTTCTCGATCTGGATTACCTCATTCAATATGATGTTTTCTGGATCCATTTGCCTGCAATTTTAAGATGTTATTTTTTCTGCTGTGTAGTACTCCATTGCGTAAATGTACCACATTTTCCTTATTCATTCTTCAGTCGGGGGGCATTTAGGTTGTTTCCAGGTTCTGGCTATGACAGACAATGCTGCTATGAACATAGTTGAGCACATGTCCTTGTGGTATAATTGAGCATCCTTTGGGTATATACCCAAATGTGGTATTGTTGGGTCTTGAGGTAGGTTGTTTCCTAATTTTCTGAGAAATCTCCATTCTGATATCTAAAAGGGCTATACCAGTTTACACTAGTACCAGCAATGGAGGAGTGTTCCCTTTACCCCACATCTTATCCAGAATAAATCATCACCAATGTTTTTGACCTTGGCCCTTCTGACAGGTTTAAGATAGAATCTCAGAGTTGTTTTGATTTGCATTTCTCTGATGGCTAAGGATGTTGATCATTTCCTGAAGTGTCTTTCTGCCACTTTAGATTTCTCTGTTGAGAGTTCTCTGTTTAGGTCTGTACCCTCTAATGTGGGAGTCCCCCCTGTATGCTGTGATTACCATTAATTAATAAATAAAACTGCTCTTGGACCATAGCAGAGCTATAGGGGAACAGAGGTAGGCTGGGAAAACTAAGTGAATGCTGGGAGAAAGAAGGGTGGAATCAGAGAGAAGCCATGTAGCCCTGATGGAGCTGAATAGAACTTTTTCTGGTAAGGCACAGCCTTGTGGTGATACCCAGATTAATGGAGACGTGTTAACTTAATGTGTAACAGCTAGCCAATAAGAAGCTAGTGCTAATAGGCCAAGCAGTGATTTAAATAATAGGGTTTCTGTGTGACTACTTCGGTTTCTGGGCAGCTGGGAAACAAACAAGGGACCTCCTTACTACAACCCTCCACTATTTTTTATTGGATTATTTGTTCTTTTGATGACCAATTTCTTGAGTTCTTTGTATATTTTGGAGATCAGCCCTCTGTCTGGTGTGTGATTGGTGAAGATCTTTTCCCATTTTCTAGGCTGCCTACAGAATGTCTTGTTGACCGTGTCCATTACAAAGCTTCTCAGTTTCAGAAGATCCCATTTATTCATTGTTTCTCCCAGTGTCTATGCTGCTGGGATTGTTTTTAGGAAGTGGTCTCCTGTGCCAATGTGTTCAGGTATATTTCCCACTTTCTCTTCTATGAGGTTCAGTACGGTTGGCTTTATGTTGAGGTCTTTGATTCATTTGGACTTGAGTTTTGTGGATAGCAATAGATATTTTCATTCTTCTACATACTGATATCTAGCTATGCCAGCACCATTTGTTAAATATGCTTTCTTTTTTGCATTTTATAATTTTGCTTCTTTGTATGAATTAGGTGTTCATAGGTGTGTAGATTGATATCTGGGTCTTTGATTCAGTTCCATATACAGCAAGCCAACAGCCAACATCAAACTAAATGGAGAGAAGCTCAAAATGATCCCACTGAAATCAGGAACAAGACAAGGTTGTCCACTCTCTCTATAGCTATTCAATATAGTGCTTGAGGTTCTAGTTAGAACAATTAGACAACAAAAGGAGATCAAGGGGATACAAATAGGAAAAGAAGTCAAATTCTCACTATTTGCTGATGTGTTCATAGTTTACATAAATGACCCCAAAAATTCTGCCAAGGAACTTCTACAACTCATAAACACTTTTAGTAATGTAGCTGGATACAAGATTAACTAAAAAATAAATCAGTAGCTCTCCTTTACACAGATGATAAATGGACTGGGAAAGAAATCAGAGAGATATCACCCTTCACAATAGCCATAAATAACATAAAATATCTCAGAGTAACTCTAACCAAACAAGCAGAAGACTTGTAAGTCAAGAACTTTAAATCTTTGAAGAAAAAAATTGAAGAAGACACCAAAAAGTGGAAAGATCTCCCATGCTCTTGGTTCGGCAGAATTAACATAGTAAAAATGGCAATCTTACCAAAAGCAGCCTACAGATTCAACGAAATGCTCATCAAAGTCCCAGCAAAATTCTTCACAGACCTCGAAAGGATGGTACTCAACTTCATATGGAAAAGCAAAGAACCCAGGATAGCCAAAACAATCCTGTACAATAAAGGTACTTCTGGAGGCATCATAATCCCTGACGTCAAATTCTAGTACAGAGCTACAGTACTAAAAACAGCTATGTATTGGCATAAAAACAGACTGGAGTATATTTTACGTTAAAAACTTTTGAGGTTCATTAAATATCTAACATTGGACAGCCTGGATTGGAAAGGATAGTGTCAGTTCAAAATGAAAACCCATCAATGGACTTGCCACAAATTTTATCAGGAGGAAAGTATTTAGTTGGAACCTCTGACTCACTCTTACAAGGTCCAAGAAGCCCCATTTCTGTCTTTCTTTCTCTCCAATCCCCATAATCTTAGGGTCTCCAAAAAAAGGGAGGGCATCAAAAAGCCCAGTTCTGCGGCCTTGGCTGCTACTGCAGCTTCCTCCCCCGAAGGTGCCAGCTGCCCAAGTCCTTATCTAAAGAACTCAGCTTTTGATCATAGCTGGGCATAAACCTAGCTTCTGGCAGAGATATCAACCCTCACCTACAAGCTATATAATCTCCCTGCTTTAGGTGGCTAACTGCTGTGACCTCGATCTCGAGGATTGAAGAATTTGCCTTGGGGTTGTTTTGTTCGAATAAACCTGTTTTATACTTTTTGGATTGGCTTTTTCTGGCTTACTTCATTGTCAGAGAAATTTATTTGGGGGCTGCAAACCCATTACAAAGCTTGGGTAGGATTTTTATTTGCTGCACTTGTCGTGGTTTATACAATAGAAATAACAAGTCACAGGAGTACCGTGAGGTAGAAGGCAGAACTGAGAGCAGTTGTTGATGCTTTTGAGGGGAAGTGTCAACTGCCTTTGTAAAAACCTTGAGATCATACCTGGAAGGTACGCTTAGTATCTCTCGGGAGTCCCTTATGCCCCTCATTTTTAAATACGAGCTTATTTTGTTCATATGGCATTTAATTGTGCAACTGATGAAAATTCTATCTCTTTAAGAAGTCTTCATATGGAAAGGAACTGAGCTGGAGTGAATTGTGAATGCCTCTCCAGCAATAGCAATGGTAAATTCAGGGAACAAGTCCCTGGATTTCCGTTGATGGGAATGTGGACCATGAGGGAAGGAAGAAACACACTTTGATCTTAGAATTTAAGGAAGAGGGGTAACTGTCACCACAGCCTGTACTGAGGTGACTTAAAACATCTTATTTTAACAATATCCATGCAAAGATGTGTTTTCGCTCCACACCTGTTACATCCAAGAAAGAATTAGACAGAATTCTTTGACAAGTGTTTGAGTACATGACACTGGCTGGTTTCAGAAGCTGGATGGTATAAAAATAAATTGGGTGGGTGTGTTTTGTTTTTGTTTTTATAGAATCACAACTAAAATCTTGAATCATTTGTTAAAGTCTGAATATGTTGAAGCCTCTCACTATGAGGATGAGAAGACACACAAGGATTACACACAGGTCTCTAGGTTGCAATCCCAATCTCTCTCTTCCTGCTGCCCTCACATTGAGATGTAGAACTCTCAGCTCTTTTACTTGCAACAAGTCTGCCTGTACACCGTCATGCTTTCTGCCATGATGAAAGCGGACTAAGCCTCTGGAGCTATAAGCCAGTCCCAATTAAATGTTTTCCTTTATAAGAGCTGCCAAAGTCATGGTGTCTCTTTACAGCAATAAAAACCCTAACAAAGACACATGCAATTTCATAGAATAATTATGACACCACAAAAATAATCTACACACACACATAAAACGGTGTATCCAGCCTTTACTCAGTAATTATTAACTATAGTCATGCAAGAAGAATGATGGATAAATAACAATGACATTGACAGCTGAGACTTCCACTGAACACTTGACCAATAACAAGAGATGGCATCTTACAAATTATGACGGGACTCTAATTTGACATGTACCATTAAAGATCATATATGCCTGAGGGTGAAAACAAAACTTATTGCTGAAGTTCAAATAGTTAAAAGTTTTGCAATATCATGACAGCAAATCTATCATCAGACGTTTTTATGCTTATGATAATTAATCGAGTAAAGTTGGATAGTAAAACATTGTGACATATCTAAGTCTGTAAGACCTTCTTCAGCCCACGAGCATTCACAGCCGCTACCACCACAGGGATGTTTTGCAGGCATAGACCCACTTAGATTTACCGATAGGAATCATTTATATCTGTAGAGACTCGGACATGTGCAAGCACACAGCTGGTGCCGCAGTTTGTAAACGTTGGTTTTCTGAGTCTTACAGTAACCTCATTTTCAGAGTGCTGCAGCATTGCCGGCCCAAAGGCTTCCTCATGCCAGTTTCCCCCCTAACCCTGCCCCTCCTTTGTTCATGTTGGCATCAACAGTAGAAACTCTGAAGACTGTAGCTCTGTATCAGATAGAAGGCATTCATTGGTATTGTCTGAATAAAGAACCCCCACTGCAGTTGTCATTCTTGCTTTTGTTACCCGGGTTTGCAGAATTTGATGAATGAGGCAATCAAGGTAAAAAATGAGAGGCTTGTCACCCAGCTTCCAAGAGCACTCTGTCCTTTTCTCTGGTCTCCTTTAACTCCTTTAAGAGCAAAAGCTTATCAGTAGCTCTACCTTCCTGTCACCCCTCCTTCCATTATTTACCAGATTGCAGAGACAGGGAAGAAAATGGGTATTGGGTAGATGCAATTCTTCATCCTCACTTGGATGTTATGTAGGCTGGCAAGCAGCTCAGTGTGATAGCCCAAGGAGGGAGCTGTGGGAAGGCAATTCCCAGACTACGGCCCCTCCCCTTCATTGGGCCCTCAATGATGGATTCTGAATCCAGATTGCCATTGTCAGTGTTTTCTTTGTGTTACACGGAATTGAGGTAAATGTTATCTGATCAGCAGTTCTTAAAAGTCTTATTAATAAAACATTCACAGCAGCAGCTGCACCTGTTCTTTCCAGGCGCCAAGAATCTTCAAGATCTTTGTTCAAAAGTCTTCACATGGTGACCAATTGGTGTCTCAATAAGCCTGCTGTGAATTTGTCATAGGACTTCTTAAAATTTATACCTGTCAAGGGTCCAAACTGCCTACCTGCCATTTGAGGCCACAATTTCAAAACTACTGACTGGGCTATGTCAATAATTACTAATTGCTCTCATTTGATAGTCAATAAAATGTGTTATTCATTCTTACTTATTAACACAATTGCCCAAAACATCTGTTTTAAACAAGAAAAAAATAATGTGGATTATGCTAATTTCATTGCTGAAAGCAAATAATAATATGGAAATTGGCTGGTTTTCATTATGTAAAAAAGCACCTTAACAAAATTAGCATATGCAGTAGAATTCATTCAAAGCACATAGGACCCTAATACTCAATTTAGAGTACGCTAGTAGTTGGAAAGTGTTCATCTAGTGAAATGTGAAAGAGAATTAGCTTCTCTTCCTCCTGGCAGACTCCCTACAGTGTCAGGCTCCCACCAGGCTCCATTTGGTTAAAACAGAACATTAACCTGAACGCTCTGGTTAAATGTGCTCTCTGTGTATGAAATTCATAAATTAATGTTTGTGAAACTTTCACCTAGATAGCAGCTAAACATGGAAGTCAGTCGCCCTGTGTGTTATAAAGCAGGGAATGACTGCGTTTGTATTCTGATCCTTTGTTTTTAAGCAAGTGGCACAAACCTTAAGAAATGATGATGATAAAGAACATAACTGAATCATTCCCTGGAGAGCTGGAGTTTTAAACAAGGGTTGCTTTCAAGGAACCCCTGGCTCAAGTGTTGTCAACCAGACCAACCCTTGCACCTTTGCTTCTCTCCCTTCCTTCCCTCTTCTTCTCCTTCATAGTATCCTTAGTATCTGGACGTCTTCCTCTAGACTCCCTTCCAATGCTGAGACACCAAAGTTTATTTCTCCACACAGGTCATCCATTAGGAGAGAGAAAGTCTATGCTAGTAAAGAGGTGGTTTTTAACACAAGAACTCCTTTACACTAAAGACATTCAAAGTTCAACATCATTGTTTTAATGGATTATGTATCCATTCCTAAATCAGTTATCACTGAAAGTGCTAGAATATAATGACTATTTTAAATTAATCTAGGCTCATCCCAAACCCAAGGGCTGAAAAAGCAGAGGGCTGGCTCTCTGACATCTGCTGTTGTTATGAAGAAGAAAGGATGAAGCATAACAAAACTACCAGATGTCCAAAAAGGTGAGTCTTCACTGCTCCCTAGAGTCCCACTGAGCCAGACTGGCCTTTTACTAGTAACGAGACCTGGGAATCCAGAGGAAAGCACAATAACACAATCTTGTTAGAGCAGCATCCCTGCTGTTCAACAGCATCTGACTTGGTCTTCATTGTCATCAATGAGAGAATTTTTTTTATTACCTTGAGTTAGGTGTTCAGTAAGGGAACTTCAAGGTCCCTGTCCTTCCTATCCTGACCATTGTGCAACCTGTTAAGAATTGCAGCTGGGAAAAATAATCAGAAATAAGAAAAAAATAACAGCCTTTATTCTTGACACTCTCAGAACTAAAGAGCACCTCTTAACAAGCAAGCCAGATGTGCACCATTTGGCCACAACCAGCACCTGTGAGCGGGCACCCACCAGTCTTTGTCCACTCAATTCCTTTATAAATCAGCTCTAAGGCAGCTTTCTAGCATGAGGGACGATGGACTGCCAGCAGCTATCCAGCCATTTCCTGATAATGAGGTCTTTTTCTTTCCTACACCACCTAACGTCTCAAATAATTGCCCTTAGTCATGTGATCAGTAAAGCAAACCTGTGAATGGGAATAGGAGCAATAGCAGGGAAAAAAATAAAACTTGTTTTTTAATGGAATCCAGTAGAACTGTAGACTGAGAGGCAAAGCACATTGTTGTCATTGTTGCTTTGATTTTGCTTTCAAAGAAGGCTAAACTTAAGAGTGTGAGAGCCAAAATTCTGTTTTAAGTTTTAATTACTGAGCATAAGAGATCCATAAAAAAATGCCTCTAACCTGTAAGCCCCTTCTCCCAAGGACAGGTACTTCCTGAAATGCTGGAGGATTGTTTATGGAAGATAACACATCACATGTCTTCCTTTCCCCAAACAAGCTTGACTCAACATCACTGGACATGCTTGTTCACACGTACGCAGGAGGTTTATAAACAGGAAGTACGTCAGGATATATGCCTGTCCCTGACTGGACCTGATGAGAAATACAGTAGCCATACGGGTTTGCCATTAGAAGCCCCTTTATCTGAAATGTGTTCTCACTTCCTGGGAACCCCATAGCAAACCTGGTCAGACTCCATCATCCTAGCCAGTATTTAACTAATGTTTGCTTCAAATTTGAATCAAAAATTGTGTTAGTGTTCCTTTTCTTGAGCAGTGGTTTTTACATTAGAATAATTTTTAAGGTTCTGTTTGATAAAGCCAGCTCTGTAGCTTTTATATTGCTTTCTTCCCAGTGTCCTCACTGCTAAAGTTTACTGTACATTATTACTTATCTTTACAATATTTCCTAAATTGAATGAAACAAATACTAGCTATAGCTTGTGAATAACTTTGTATTTTCTTTGATAACATGACACACGTATTAGCACGAACAAGGCATCGGTTAACAGTTTACTACTGACATTTATGCTAATGGCAATATTAGCATGAAGAGCCAGCGATGCAGGTGACAATAGTCTCAGTGTGACCATGGTGAGCATCCGTGTCTGAAACACGGAGTCCTAGAGATGTAAGTCTACAAGTCCCAGAGAGTTATGTCCTGTAAAGAAAACATCCTAGACCTTGACTTCATACACATGCACACTGTTTATACAATCTTTGTAATTTCTAGGTGTAGAGAAGTAAATTTCAGCTAAAACTTGATTAATGAAATTCACTGTACTTTCAAGAGACAGCTACACTAGAGGCCAGAGTTTATAATATTAGTTAATTAATATTTAAGAGGGTATTGAAAGTTGTTAAGAGAGGACCAGGAACATTGATGAAAAATAGTATATCTGGACATGATATAGATGCTGTGCCTATAAACTCTTACCAGTATGGTTGCCTGAACAGATCTATAGCAGTAAACTTTCTAGCATGGATGAGAGAAGGGTTCATAAGGCCTGACCCTAATGGGAAGAGCTATGGGCAGTTGACTTCTGAGAAAGAGAGTCAGTTTTTCAGGGTTTAGGCCCCTGATAGGTTAAGCATGCCCAAGTAGGCAGGCCTACATCAATGCATGCATATGGTTAACACTAACTGGCATATATATAAAATATTATATATGTGTATGAGTATATATATTATATATGTGCGTATATGTAACATGTGTATTACATATAAATTATATGTATGCATTAATATGTATCAATATTATTTATAGAAAAAGATGACATTAATGTAGCGGAAATGTTGGGAGGACTTAGGAGGAGTTAGAGAAAGAGGGCATGGTGAAAATTTATTGTGCTCATGTATTAAATTAATTCTAAAGCAAATATTGGTAGTAAGAATAAACCTTAATAAATAAAACTAGTATTGGGAGGAAAGAATAGATTAGCATAAACAAAGTTGTTTACTGACAATGGAATCAAAAGAAACTTAAAGCATCCATCTTTAATATCAATCAAAGTAAACTCAGTGTGCATTTGTGCATCAGCAAGACATCTTCTCCCCCGTGTTCCTCAAGGTCTTGGTTTCCCCAGGGCATAAACAAATTATCTCCCAAACAAGCAACTTGGTATTAATTATATGGTCCTAAAGGGAGTCATACTACTGGCTCCCCCTCTAGAACTCTCTGGAGTTTACACATTTGTCTTTTGCTACTAGTTTTTACATATCCATCTGTATTTACAGATATAAATTAGTGAAATTCATGAACTATATCATATTAAATATATGAATTTATAATCCATGTGTATCTACTTCAGAAGGAAGGACCTGTGGTGGTCATGTTAAGGACTTAATATAACCTTGGCTGTGCTAAGAAAACTTGGGCAATATGAGACACTGTCCAATATTTGAACTATCATATGCTTTATTTGCTTTTTTAAAATTTTGTATATTCATACAATGAGTTTTGGTCAAATTCACCCTCACTCCCCTTCTGCAACTCCTCTTCCACACCTTCCCAATTTCAAGTCTTCTTTTACTCTCTATTTTGAAAACAACCTACTGGGTTCATTTGTAGATCTCTCTTTTAAATGTCCCAGCAACCTAGAGCTGCTGCCTTTGGAAGATGTCATGATCCACCTACACACTTGACACTAACCTTCCTTAAACTGGACAGATTATCATTTTGCTTCTGTAGTGCCAATATTGAGCAAATAGATAAACTTGCAACTTTGTATCATGTAAGATACATCAAAATACAGATTCATTATAGAAGTTGAGGTTAAAAGTCTTTAATATCTTACTTAATCTGTTAATTCCTTTTTATAACATAGGTCTTCTCAATTGTAACAGTTAATAAAACATTTCAACATTCATTTTATCTTTTCTTGCCACAAAACAAAGCAAAACCAAGCATCAGTAACAACAACAAAGAACAAAACAAATGAAAATGTTGATATCAAGTTAAATATTAGTTGATTCTAGGATCTCTGTGCATTTTGCTAAAGGAAGATCAAGGCATGTTACAGTTGAGCAAATCCCTAATTCTGAAGTGATATCAGTTGTTAAGTATGCAGACTGATTCTTTGAGTAACTGTAAGGTGAATATGAAGCATTCAGGGAACCCCAAAGGATACCCCTCAATAATCAACAGTCAGGATATGTTCATAGGAGGTCTGTCACCGACTGTGAACAGCTCTCACCACTTGAACATACAGAGGTCATTGTGTAGTACTAAATAATCCTACGTTTTAATTGCAGGATGGGGGTAGCTTAAATTATCCATCCTAAATAGTATTTGTGACTCTTTGAGACTACTTGGTTCACCAAATGAAACAATTCGTGGCCTCTCTATTAAAAAGAGAATTGCAACATGTTTTTCCACAGACACTTCGAATCCGTTCTGTAGAAAGCAAAGATGCATTCGAAATCATAAAGGTGCCTCCCCTTCCAACACTCAGGAATATCTCCCTTTAAATTTTTATTTCTTCTATCATCCATTTCCTTTCAAAATGCCTACTGAGTATCATTATAAAATACTATTAGCACATCCAGGGACAGGCGCTTATACTTTCTGGGGTAAGGGGTGTTCCTTTCAAGAATATGAAATACAAAGTTCTTTCTGTGCTTTAATTAAGGCTGTCTATAAAAACTTAGAATGAACCAGCAAAACCCAATTATTTTAACCAACTTTTTAGATGACTTAGTGTGAATTTTTCTAATTATGATAATAAGTTATCTGTCCACAGGCATTGCCAGACACCAATTGAGGCATGATTATGGTCTCAATCTGAGATGCTTGGGGTATGCCTGCTGCTACATTTGATGGATCTTCCTTATATGAAGACACATACTTTCTTCAGTAAAATCTTTTATTTCTTTGTTAGCCAATCCTGCTTTGTTTCCAATAAAATTTTCCTTATTGACGGCACATTGCAAATCTCTTTCCACTCTTTGATCCTGACTGTGCTTATTGACTTGGCATCCAGCCAGTATTCAGGAGGACCCCTTACATTTACACAATAGGAAGGTGATTTGCTCTGGAAAGAGAAAGATGATCACTAATCGAGGTTGGGAAGATGTAAGATGCGGCTATGGATATGAACACTGAAACCATTTTACATGCTGTAGAATAAGTACATTTACATTTATTATATGGAAAAGGAAAACATTTTGTTTTTCAAAAGTTATAAAAGCCACGCCAGTCTCTGCAACTCACATCAAGGAGAAATCACCAGTAGATTCCTAGTGAAAACTAGGAAGTGATATATTACTGTTTCTGAGACTCTGTCACCAGGCTGACATGGAACTCACCAGATAGCCCAGATGTCCTTAAACCCACAGTGGTCCTCCTGCTATATGTTTTTCATTTCTGATCATCCCGAATTCCAAACAAAATTGCGATCCAACATCATTGCAAAAGTTTTCTTTAGTTAACCTCAAACTTATCCACTCATCTTGATTTAGATAGCTCATATCTTTGGAATTGATCACTATTATCTCTTTCCTCTTCCCCATCCCCCAAGTCTTAAGAAGCAGTCCTGGAGGACCACAATCACATCACCAAGTCATAGGAAGAACCGATTATGAAAACTATTTCCATGTTATATTGGGCTGATTGATTACTTTCACAAAGATATCTGAATTTCAGGACCTGGTTTGCAATTGGCAAGACAACTGCTAAACCAAAAGTATCCTCTGCAATGAGTTAGGCAGAGAACTCCTGAAGTTTTCTGTAAGTTCTGATGACAGCATTGCTTTTGCATGACACATTTAAAACCAGGACAAGTTAAATGGGCAGAGGCTACAAATGCCTTTTGTATTGGAAGATATAGTTACTTGTTTTATTTCTCTTAAGAAATTCCTGACACTTAACTCCTATTTAATTTACATTTCTGTTTTATGTGTGTTTGTTGTTTCCTTTGTCCTTAGCACCTGTCCTTGAGGATAATAAAAATGAAAATACTACTACTACTACTACTAATAATAATAATTAATAATATTCTGCTACAGATCTGGAGGTAGGAAATGTGAATGATCTCTGGGAATTAGAAAAGATGGATTTAAGAATTCAGACTTTGTATGCTTTTTTTCCTTTCATTTGTCATTTAGACAGTATCACCCCTACAGCCCAGGCTAACCTTGACCTCAGGAACGTCCAGCCTCAGCCTCCCAAGTGCTGACAGGTTTGGAGCATGCTCTGACTCCTTGATCTCTACTGTGTCTCACTTATGACCATACCCATAATAATTTCATGCAGCACCACAGACTCTGCTCAGTCTCTTTTTAAAACCCTTTGAACTAACTCCTTAGAATCTGAGTTTTCAAGCAGTTTAACGTTATAGGAATGGCTGTGAATTCCACCCCAAAATAAAACCTGAATTCCATACGGTAATTATTATAGGCTGTGCTACGTTTTAAACAACACTTTCTTAAATAAAATACAAACAGACAGGCATCCAAGTCAAAATCCCATACAGAAGGCATAAGAAACAAAGAACAGTAGATCCCCAAGCACTAACTCAGTGTGCATTAGATGTGCGAGCTTTCTTAGCCCAGGACGACGCGCTGTTTTGTGAAGAAAGTTATTTCCCTGCCCTCCTCTGGACTCAATTAACATCAACAGTTCCCAAATCGGACAGGAATGGCACAAGTAAGTAACCCAGGAGCTCCTGGTTGTCCCTCAAGAATCACAAAGGAGATTCTGTAGAATTCAGCAAATGAGGCAGAAGTTTTACATATATTAAGCAGCAAGCATGTCTATAGATTTTCAGTTCGTTGTTTTTCAGAAAATAGAAGCTAAGATTTATCAGCTCCTTAGTCACACACGAAATGATTCAGCCTGCTCATACACACAGAGCTGGGAGCGAGCTGCTCTTGCGTTCATGCTCTCTCCTGTTGTACAAACAGAACGGAGCTGGCTGTGTGGGTTCTCTTATTGTGTCAAACCAAACTCATCTTACCTCGACTTCCTTGCTCTTCTCTTTGTTTCTGCCCACTGAGCTTCTCCCATTGCTGGCTGTCTCCCGGGCAGGGATTACAGAAATCTGGTGGAGGGGCATAGTGGCAGGGCTGCAGGTGGCCAAACCCTGATTGGACGCCTTATGGCTTCACACGCCCTGAGAAGCTCACCTGCAGAACTGTTCATATCCTTGCTTTGCCAAACTTGGATCTAAATAAAAAGGAGGAAAATAGTGTTGGAGACACTGTACAGCGGTGGCCAAGCACACTGAAAGGAAATTGTTAGAAATATGTAGGGGATAAGCCAAGGAGTGTCACATTTCTCAGAAGGACGATTCACTGCAAGTCATAACTGCACTGCTTTGTCACTCATGCGCCCCCTCCCCTAAGAGCATCACGGGAGACAATTCAATTTCTACGGTACCTAATAACTGTCGTGGAAACCAAGGAAACCCAGGTCTCATGGGCCCTTATTAACAACTGCTCCTTTTAATGGCACGGACTCCCACATGTGCAGCAACTGACACAGGCTTTTGTTTCTGCCCAGATCCCCAGGAGTCTGCGGAACACCCAGAGACATGCATCCTGCTGACAAGCTAAGTAAGCAGAAGGCTGAGAAGCTTAGTGTCCTATTTGGATACAAATCTCTTCCTCGAAAGGCTGGGCTGACTGCCTGTGTCATGACTGTCCTTCCTGCAGCTACAATAATCTGCTTAGGTCAAAGGAGCTGCCTGTCCTGGAGAGCATTACATGAGCTGCAAAGAGAAAAAAGGGGGGCGGGGAAGAGAAGGAGGGAAATGAGAAGAAAGAAGGGGAAAAGAGAAGAAAGAAGAAGGGAGTAGAAAGAGAGGGAAAGGAGAGAAGAAGAGAGAAATGGAGAAGAAGGAGAAGAGAGAGGGGAAGGAGGAAGGAAGAGAGTAGGGTTAGGAAAATGAAGAAGGGGACTAAGGAAAGAGAGGGAGAAGGGAAGAAGGGGAAAGAAGAGAATGGAACTAGGGAGAGAGAGGGCAGAAGAAGGGAAAAAAGAAAAGGAGATAAAGAGAGGCCTGGAGGAGAGAGAGATAGAGAAAGTAATGGAAGAAGGTAAAAAAGGTGATGGGTAGAGAAGGTAGAGAAGACGGGAGAGGAGTAAGAAATTGGAAGAAAGGAAGGGAAGGGTAAAGACTAAAGAGACAGATGGAAAATATGAGGGGGAGAGGTGAAGAGAGGGATAGGCAGAAGAGATAGGAAAAGGGAGAAGAGAAAGGAAATGGGGCTGAGGGAGCATGGCTGGGCAGGGGCAAAACCTAGGAAGAGAGGGACCAAAGCAGGAGCAGAGAGGGTAGAAGGAGGAATGAGGAAAGGGAGAAGCATGACATCTCCCTAGCCAACACCAGGAATGGGAGAGCTGAACCCTGCTTGTTTAAGCGCAGATCCACCCCAGGGCACTCAGTTCTGCTTGAGGTAACTTCTGTGCTCTCTGGAGAGCATTGGTTTGATTTGTATTTAAACCTTCTCATTTCTGCTAAGGATTCCAGTGTTTTCTTAGGAGGATAAAATGATTTGGGGAAAGTAAAGCAGAATTTCTGCATTTCTGCTCTTCAAATTACCAAAAAAGAAAAAAAGAAAAAAAACCACCAACATTTTGAAAACAATCCATGTGAGATTTTCACAGGTGTCACTGCGACCCATCTCCAGCTATCTTTGCATTTTATATCAACAATGGCATTTCCAATAAGATGCTAAAGTTTTTTTAGACTCAGGACAGAGATAAAGTATAGCAGAGATAGCTAATGTCGATGACAGTAATATAAAAGTTACTCATGAAAAGACTGTCAAAATAAAAACTCGTTTTAATCTAAACATTTACTCTAAGCATTGAAATAAATGCTTCTATGTATTTTCAGTTTTGGACCATGTATGCATTCCTCTTATCCAAGCTAGCCACCTTCATGTGGTTCATTCCCCTGCTCTCCATCTGGTCCATCTGAAGAGACTTTAAAAAGCACAGTTAACCTGAGGCGAGTTGGTGTGGTTTTGGGTTCATCGCGAGCATCTGAAATGAATCTTTAGCTAAACAGTCATGACTCCTATAAGGCAAATCTTCAGAACCATCTCGCCTAGCACTCAAGCCGCCTTAGTACAGTAGAAGCACACATGGAGACTGACCTGTTGCTGTAGAATCCTTTCTGAAAGTAGAAACGGGCTGCACTGCACTGAGTGTTCATCAGTCTCGGTTTGCAAAGAATGCAGAAACTTGCATGAAGGGACCGTGTAAGGCTTGTCTCTTCTAAAACTTCAGGCCTCATTCTCATTATTTAGAGGGCAAAGAAGGACAGATCAAGGCCTGCTTGCTATGGAGCACAAAACTGTCTTTAAAATAATCCATATGAAGCTAAATTGATGTTGGTTAAGCACGCTGCGGTTTAAGAGTCCCATCTGTGGCCCGTAACTGTGAAGGAGACCCATCCTTACTTAAAAGTAATTGTTAATCCCTTCATCCAGGACTGTCTTCATTAAGAGGAGGCTGGCAATGGAAGACTGTAAATCTAGTAGTCTGTGGAAAATACAAAATGTAAATTATAAACTTCTTTGGGAAAGTCTTATTGCTGGTGTTTACTCCACAGAAGCCTCTGGAAACAGCCAAGGCAATTTTCCAGATAAAGTTAGAATTCAGTAGTTTTCTCTAAAATATTCATTAAAGTTACAGGAAAGGAGATTTCTAGCTTGAATTAACAGAGTGCCTATCTTAATCCTGCACCTCATTATGCATGTAGATTGATCCTTTGTTTACTGTGAGATTTTTTTTGAAACTAAGATTTAAAATTTAAGTTAATTTGACTTATATGGTTGAGTTACTTCAATTTACAATCTTTTACCCAGAAATTAGGATTACAATTCAAATTTCAGGGAAAACATTTATTTCTTAGACTATTTTGCACATTAGACAAGAGAATGTCTGCTGATTCTTTTTAATCAACTGTTGAGAGTTAAGAAAATTAATAAACAATCTAAATTTTTATTAAGAATTGTGATAAACTGAGATAAAATTGGGTGATAGCTATTGGGGCAGAAAAAGATGTGTTTCCACACTTCATTTGAATATTTGTCTGTCTTGGAACACTGGTACAGCCATCAGTTGTGTCGGCAGTGTGTGTTCATCCAGGCTGTTCCTCAGGCAGCTCCTGAAATCCTTTCCAACCATAGTATGAAGTCTCCAGGGCAAACATCACACATAAGAATTGAAAGCTCAGAAACTGCTGGGGATTGCAGCTCTCCTATGGGAGTCCAGGCAGATTACACAGTCATTCACCCCGTGGAGTAAAGGAGGAGCCCTACATTTAATAGCTGTGCACTAACAATCTGCAGACAATGGCCACACTATCAAAGAAGAGCCTTTCAGCAGACTGGTATCCTCACAATTACACCCAATCAGATTTATAAACGGAACTCTGGAAACTTTGGACTATAATTATTGATGAAGCTGTCATGAAACTTCACGGTTGCCTGGACCCGGTTCCGTGAGAACATGGGAAAGTCTGTGTTGCCTCTGTGTTCTGACACTAGCCATGGGGTTTTGTACCACCACTGCATTGCTTACCTCTGCCTTCTGATTCCAGCGCTGTAGATACTAACTCTAACACTCATGACCGCAGCTTCCCCCAAAACTTTTGCTTTGCTACTGTTCTCAGCAAAGGCTTTTAAAAGACAAACAAAGCAAGCAGTACATCTGATCCTCTACCCTGAAACACATTTCAGTCTTCACAGGATCAATACATGAGTGTGGAAAGCTAACAGGCTGATTTGATGGTAATTACACAAGAAAGGAGCTATCAGGCAAAGACAGGAAAGCAAGAAAACACGCTGACTGATAGACTGATAGCTCAATCCAATAAACATTGACAGAGCATCACCTAGGGTTTTCACCATACTGGGAAGAAGCATCATACAGAAATCTTAAACACAATTTCCATGTCCCAGGAATTTAGTGTGCCCGTAGGAAGATGAGTAAATGATTTTAAAAAAAATTGACAGCCTACAACTACTAATGTTTAAAATTTGTGAAATACTGAGTGTAAATACCAGAGAAAACTTCAGTAACAGGAAGTCACAAGACTCAAAGAACCAGGCTTGGGTAAGACAAGACATTATTTGAAATACCACAGATTAGGCATTTGTCCGTGTTTGTTTCCCTGCTGACCAGAAGAAACTGGGAGACAACAGGGTTTATTTCAGCTTGCAGGTCACAGTCCATGATCAGGGCAAACCAGGGAACAAACTCACACAGGAATCCAAGCCTAGATGCAGAACTGGCCTAGAGGCCACGGAGGGAATCTGCTTGCTGTCTTGCTTTCCATGACTTCTTCAGACTACCTTCTTATACAGCCAATACCTCCTGACAATGATGAGCACCAAGGGCTGCCCACATCAATTAAAGCTAAAAGTGCACTAAGAGAGAAGCTGGACCACAGAGCACAAGAACTTCTTTGTTGGTTTCGGTTTTGTTTTGTTTTCCTAGTTCAGAACAACCTCTAACCCTTCAACTGTTCTACCAGGTACTTCACGAGCTTCTGCAGCTATGATAAACGCAGGTACGATACATCTCAAGCTGGCAGTAGAACTTAGGTGCCAATGTGGTGTTGGTTTTATAGGATTCAAAACTCTAAGAGTTCCTGAGCTATCAAGTTTCAAACCATGCTTCCATAGGTGCTGAGGAAGCCAAGAACTATGTAAAATGGCCAAGGATGTGGCAATTGCTCAGCCAACTAAACTGGAAATCTCAACAGTCCCAACATGGTTCTTAAGGCCTGAGGGATTCCTGGAGAGATATTGGTGTTAAGTTTGTATTTGAATCCCAGTGAAGCAGGTCTTAATATCAGTGAAGGAGTGCAGCAACCACAGAAGAAATAAATTAACTTGTTAGCAAGAATGGAGTTAACACAACTCCTGTACCTAAGTCTCAGCAAACATCATGGGAGAGATTTTAAGAGCCTGAGGAGTCTGCTGTATGATTGTGTCTTCTAGAAATGAAAATAAAACTATACCTATGATATCTATAATATGGCTACCAAAGCAAGACCTGAACAAGCAGAGCAGTTGCCTAAAAACAAAAGGCTGCAGAGAGAAGGAGAATTAGTCTCTACCAGTGATGAGCATCTGGCAGAGAATGGTTATACAATCCAAAGTGGTCAGCCCGGAAATCACATCAAAGCACACTACCCAGACTCAGGTTGTATTTAGAAAGTTATACGTGTGTGTGTTTGTGTTTGTGTTTGTGTGTGTGTGTGTGTGCGCCTGCATGTGTACAACAATACTAACCAAAGAAAAAGAAGAAGTCATCAGTTTGAGGGGTGGCATGAGAGAGATTGGAGTGGGAAAAGAGAATGGAAGGAGTTATGTAATTATATTGTAATTGAAAGGAATTTTTAAAAGCCCTTTATGATAGAGTTACAAAAAAAGGAAGGAGGAGGAGGAGGCAGGTGAAGAAAGGCAGTAAGCTTTCCTTCTTCTGTGTTCTTTATTTCTGGGTTGCTAGCCATATTTAGGATGGGTCTTCCCACTTCAAATAATCTGATTAAGAAAGTCTGTCATAGAAAAGCCAGCAGTTTGCAAACTATAGGCATAATGAGAAGCCAAATAACAAGGTGAACCCAAAGAAAAACATACATAGATCCACCTGGAAACTGAAAGCAAACAAGATCGCCGGACAAAAGTTGGGAGCATGGGGGTGGGGGTAGGGACGGAGGTGGGGATAAGAGAAGGGAAGGGGGGAGAGAGAAGGGAGAATGGAAAGACTGAAGAGAGCTTGAGGGAGTGGGAGCATGGAGATGGAGGAAGGGCAGATATAGGAGCAGGGAAGAAGATATCTACATTAAGAGATCCATTTTAGAGTTAACAAGAGACTTGACTCTAGAGGGAATCCCAGTGTCCACAAGAACGTCCCCAGCTTAGGTCCTTGGGCAGCAGAGGAGAGGGTTCCTGAACTGGCCTTGCCCCACTATCACACTGATGACTATCTCGAATATCACCATAAAATCTTCGTCTGGCAACAGATGGATATAGAGACAGAGACCCTCATCAGAGCAACGGACTAAGCTCCAAGGTCCAGTTGAAGAGCAGAAGGAGGAAGAAAATAAGCAAGGAATTAAGAACCGTGAGGGTGTAAGATGATATCTCAAAGTTGTTTTGATTTGCATTTCCCTGATAGCTAGGAAGGTTGAGCATGACCTTAAGTGTCTTTTGGCCATTTGAACTTCTTCTGTTGAGAATTCTCTGTTCAGTTCAGCGCCCCATTTTTTAATTGGGTTAATTGGCATTTTACAGTCTAGTCTCTTGAGTTCCTTATATATTTTAGAGATCAGACCTTTGTCAGTTGCAGGGTTGGTGAAGATCTTTTCCCAGTCAGTAGGCTGCCTTTGTGTCTTAGTGACAATGTCCTTTGCTTTACAAAAGCTGCTCAGCTTCAGGAGGTCCCATTTATTCAATGTTGCCCTTAATGTCTGTGCAGATGGGGTTATGCGTAGGAAACGGTTCCCTGTGCCCATTTGTTGTAGAGTACTTCCCACTTTCTCCTCTATCAAGCTCAATGTGTTCAGATTAATATTGAGGTCTTTAATCCATTTGGACTTGAGTTTTGTGCATGGTGATAGATATGGATCTACTTTCATTCTTCTACAGGTTGACATCCAGTTATGCCAGCACCATTTGTTGAAGATGCCCTCTTTCTTCCATTGTGTACTTTTGGCTCCTTTATCAAAAATTAGGTGTTCATAGGTTTGTGGTTTAAGATCCGGGTCTTCTATACGATTCCATTGGTCAACTTCTCTGTTTTTATGCCAATACCAAGCTGTTTTCAATACTGTAGCTCTCTAATAGAGTTTGAAGTCAGGTATGGTAATACCTTCAGAAGTACCTTTATTTTATAAGATTTTTTTGGCTATCCTGTGTTTGTTTTTCCATATAAAGTTGATTATTGTCCTCTCAATCTCTGTGAAGAATTTTAATGGGACCTTGATTGGGATTTCATTGAATCTATAGATTGCTTTTGGTAGAATTGCCATTTTTACTATGTTGATCCTCCCAACCCACGAGCAGGGGAGATCCTTCCGTTTTCTGGTATCCTCTTCAATTTCTTTCTTCAAAGACTTAAAGTTCTAAAATCCCAAACACCAATAATAACCTTTGCTGGAGAGGTTGTGGGGTAAGGGGTACACTCATCCATTGCTGGTGGGAATGCACACTTGTGCAACCACTTTGGAAAGCAGTGTGGCGGTTTCTCAGGAAATTCGGGATCAACCTACCCCAGGACCCAGCAAATCCACTATTGGGAATCTACCCAAGAGATGCCTAATCATACTACAAAAGCATTTGCTCATCTATGTTCATAGCAGCATTATTTGTAATAGCCAGATCCTGGAAACAACCTAGATGCCTTTCAGTGGAAGAATGGATGAAGAAACTGTGGAATATATACATGCTAGAATACTACTCAGCGGTAAAAAAACAATGACATCTTGAATTTTGCATGCAAATGGATGGAAATAGAAAACACTATTCTGAGTGAGGTAACCCAGACCCAAAAAGATGAACATGGGATGTACTCACTCATAATCAGTTTCTAGCCATAATTAAAGGACATCGAGCCTATAATTTGGGATCCTTGAGAAGATAATAAGAAGGTGAACCCCCCAAAAAAGATATAGTAATCCTCCTGGATATTGGAAGTAGACACGATCGCCAGGCAAAAATTGGAAACTTGAGGGTTGGGCGAGACGCGGCCAAGGGAAGATGGGGAGAGAAAAGTGTGAAGGGGAGAATGGGGGGAGCTCGGAGGAATGGGATGCTTGGGATACAGGAAGAGTGGATATGGGAGCAGGGAAGCATATATCTTAATTTAGGGAGCCACCTGAGGGTTGTCAAGAGTCTTGACCCTAGAGGGGTTCCCAGGTTTCCAGGAAGACGCCCCCAGTTAGTTCCTTGGGCAGCTGAGGAGAGGGAGCCTGAAAAGGTCAGTTCCTATAGCCATACTGATGAATTTCTTGCATATCACCATAGAACCTCCACCTGGAGATAGATGAAGAAAATGACAGAGCCCCACATTGGAGCACCGGACTGAGCGCCCAAGGTCCTGATGAGGAGCAGAAGGAGAGAGAACATGAGAAAGAAAGTCAGGAACGTGAGGGGTGCGTTCACTCATGGAGACAGTGGGACAGAACTAATGGGAGATCACCAACTCCAGTTGGAATGGGACTGACGGAACATGCGACCAAACCGGACTCTCTGAATGTGGCCAACAGTGGGGGTTGACTGAGAAGCCAAGGACAATGGTGCTGGGCTTTGATTCTTCTGCATGGACGGGCTCTGTGGGAGCTTTCTCAGCTTGGTAGATCACCTTCCTGGACCTGGGGGGAGTTGGGAGGACCTTGGTCTTAACATAGAGTAGGGAACCCTGATGGCTCCTTGGCCTGGAGAGGGAGGGAGGGGAGGTATGGGTGGAGGGGAGGGGAGGGAAGGGGGAGGAGGAGGGGAGGGAAGGGGGAGGAGGAGGGGAGGAGATGGAAATTTTTAAATATAAAAAAATAAACCATGAAAAAAAAAAGAAGAACCGTGAGGGGTTGGTCCACCCACTGAGGCAGTGTGCCTGATCTAATGGGAGTTCACCAAATCCAACTGGACTGGGACTGAATGAGCATGCAATCAAATTGGACTCTCTAAATGTGGCTGACAATGGGGGCTGACTGAGAAGCCATTGATAAAGGCACTGGGACTTGTTTCTTCTGCATGTACTGGCTTTTTGGGATCCTAGTCTATTTGGATGCAAAGCTTCCTAGTCCTGGATGTAGCAGGGAGGGCCTTGGACTTCCCACAGGGCAGGGTTTCCTGCCCTCTCTTAAGGAGAGAGGGGGAGGAAGGAGGGAGAGTGGGAGGGGAATATGAGGAGGGAAGTGTAAATTTTTTAATAAAAAAATTAAAAAAGAATTGAATCTATGAAAAGCCGCTTTATATAAAATTATTAAATGATCATAATTTAGATGAAGTTAAGAAAAATGTTTTTAAAAGTATAATAATTTCTACTGGAGTTCAATTAGCTGAATTACTCTTTAATGAATATCATATTATTAATCTGGACAGAGAAGACACTAGGTCATAGAATAAAATGCTATCATGCTGTATTTGTGTTTAAATTAAAATAACAAAATTAAGAAAAATAAACAAAAGCAAAACTGAAAAAAAACAATAAAAGAAAAGCCAGCAGTTTGCATTCAATTGCTTCTAGACTCAGTCAAGTTGCCATCACACAGGACACTGTGAATTTCCCCTTGAGTCTTCTGAAGAGGGTTTTCTGGCCACTTAGTGGGGTGTGGGAGCCCTGGTGAACAAGAAAATCAGTTGCCTTCCATTAGATCTGTCCCACCGTCTCAATGGGTAAACGCACTCCTCACGGCCCTGACTTCCTTGCTCATGATCTCCCTCCTTTTGCTCCTCATCAGGACCTTGGGATCTCAGTCCGGTGCTCCTATGTGGGGCTCTGTCATTTTCTCCATCCAATGCCAGGTGAAGGTTCTATGGTGATATGCAAGATATTCATGAGTATGGCAATAGGATCTGTACATTTCTGGCACCCTCTCCTCAGCTGCCCAAGGACCTAGCTGGGGGCGTCTTCCTGGACACCTGGGAACCCCTCTAGAGTCAATTCTCTGCCAACCCTAGAATGGCTCCCTTAATTAAGATATATAATTCCTTGTTTCCATATCCACTTTTCCTATATCCCAACCATCCTATTCCCCCAAGCTCTTCCCATCCTCCACTTCACACTTTTCTCTCCCCATACCCCCCTCCCCCCATCCCACCCCACCCGCAAGTTTCC
The DNA here is from genome assembly GCF_903992535.2 of Arvicola amphibius. NCBI lineage: Eukaryota > Metazoa > Chordata > Mammalia > Rodentia > Cricetidae > Arvicola > Arvicola amphibius. The sequence goes on from NC_052050.1 coordinate 110,690,228, forward strand.
ATTTTTTGTCCGGCAATCTTGTCTACTTCCAGTATCCAGGAGGATAACTATATGTTTTTCTTTGGGTTCACCTTCTTATATAGCTTCTCTAGGATTTTTTTTACGAATTATAGGCTCGATGTCCTTTATTTATGGCTAGAAACCAATTATGAGTGAGTACATCCAAGTCCAGTTGGAATGGGACTGATGGAACAGGGGACCAAACCGGACTCTCTGAATGTGGCTGACGGTGGAGGAGAACTGAGAAACCAAGGACAATGGCAATGAACATGAACTCTACAGCATGGACGGGCTCACTGTGAACCTTGTCAGTTTGGTTGCTCATCTTCCTGGACTTGGGGGAGCTGGGAGGACCTTGGACTTAACATAGTGAAGGGAACCCTGATGGCTCTTTGTCTTGGAGAGGGGTGGAGTGGGGATATGGGTGGAAGGGAGGGGAAGGAAGGGTGAGGAGATGGAAATCTTTAATAAAAAAAAATGAGGAAAAAAAAAGAAAAAAAAAGAAAATCAGTTGCCACCTGCACAGTCTATGATTCAGCGGGGCTGTAATTGAGTTGACATTTCCTTGCAAATTGGTAAGTAGCAACTAACATGGTGACTGTATATTTCTTCTGTATTGAAAATGTTTCTGTATTTTAAGAAAAGAACAGTAAAAGCCAAGTGAGAAAGAGTAGCATCTGAGAATTATTTCCTCCAATTTGGCTACTAACATTCAATTTCATGACTCTCCCACTTAGTTCTCTGAGATGCTAGCTTCTCTGAAATGTGCAGCCCAAGCACTTTGCCTGCTCCCTATTCCAAATGGTAGCACAGGTATCTAGATGGGGGAGGCTGGCCATTTAAGACAAATACTTTTCTGAGAAGGACTTTTCTCCCTGTGGTTTTGCTGGTGGAGACTTTCCTTGGAGACAAAGCAGATCTTGGACCCCCTTCCTCTACAGCTTTAGCTCCTTCTGGCTGGAGGGGCATCGCTGGATTGCCTTGTTGCATTAACCCTGGGCAGAACATGTCCTGCTGTCACCAGTCTTGAAGGGTTCCATCATTTAATACATTTCCTAGACACTGTCAATCATTCCTTTCCTAGACTCCATGAGCTTTTGTACGTGGATCTTTCCTTGACTCTTCCAACTTAAAACTTATGAATCACAAAAGTTCAATATTAATCATGTGACTTTCTCTTTTCTTGATGATGCTTTATACATCATATAAAAAAACTCTTCCCAATACAAAATGAAACAATCAAGATCCATGATTGTTTATAGCATTTTACTTTTACAGATTATGTTTACAAATCTAATTTCTTTTGAGTTAGGTTTCTGTAAGGTATGATGTGATATAAAGGTTAATTTAATGAGCTATGTATATGCAATTCTAGCATCATTTGTTTTAATTAAAAACATATTACAAGACAATTATTTTTTTCACAGTGAAAAAGCCTTAGAGTTATCCCAATTATTCTCTCCAATCCTTGATATTATTTGGTTATGTATTTTGCTTTCCATATGTCATTTAAAAAGCAGCATATTGTCTCCCCCCCCCCCCATGCTCCCAATTTTCTCAGATCTTGTAAATTTCACCTTCACAGGGGAATCCATGTATGTCTCTCTTAGGGTTGTCTTTGCTACCTAGCTTCGCTGGGGTCATGGACTATAGATTGGTTATCCTTTGCCTTACATCTAATATCTAGTTATGAGTGAGTATATACCATGTTTGTCTTTCTGGGTCTGAGTTACCCCACTCAAGATGTTTTTTTTTTTTTTCTGGTTCCATCCATTTGTCTATAAATTTCAAGATGTTATTGGTTTTTGACGACTGAGTGCTACTCCACTGTCCAAATATGTCACTTTTTTTATTTATTCTTTGGAAGAGGGGCATGTAGTTTGTTTCTAGGTTCTGGTTATTATGAATAATGCTGCTATGAACAGAAGTCCTTGTAGTATGAGTGTGCATACTTTGTGTATATGCCCAAGAGTAGTACTGCTGGGTCTTGAGGTAGGTTAATTCCCATTTTCTGAGAAACCTCCTTACTGATTTCCAAAGTGGCTGTACAAAGTTTCACTCCCACAAACAAAAGTGGAGTGTTCCTCTTACTCTACATCCTCTCTCCAACATAAACTATCATTGTTGTTTTTATCTTAGCTATTCTAAGAGGTGTAATATGATATCTCAGAGTTGTTTTGATCTGTATTTCCCTAATGGCTAAGAATGTTGAGTAATTTTTTATGGTTTATTTATTTATATTTAAAAATTTCCATTTCCTTCCCTCCTCCTCCTCTTCCCTCCCCTCCCCTCCACCCTTACCACCCCTCCCTCCTTCTCCAGTCCAAGGAGCCATCAGGGTTCCCTACTCTATGTTAAGACCAAGGTCCTCCCAACTCCCCCCAGGTCCAGGAAGGTGATCTACCAAGCTGAGAAGGCTCCCACAGAGCCCGTCCATGCAGAAGAATCAAAGCCCAGCACCATTGTCCTTGGCTTCTCAGTCAGCCCCCACTGTTGGCCACATTCAGAGAGTCCGGTTTGGTCGCATGTTCCGTCAGTCCCATTCCAACTGGAGTTGGTGATCTCCCTTTAGTTCTGTCCCACTGTCTCCATGGGTGAACGCACCCCTCACTGTCCTGACTTTCTTTCTCATGTTCTCTCTCCTTCTGCTCCTCATCAGGACCTTGGGCGCTCAGTCCAGTGCTCCAGTGTGGGGCTCAGTCATTTTCTTCATCTATCGCCGGGTGGAGGTTCAGTGTCTTTTGAGCATTTGAGATTCTTATGTTGAGAATCTGTACTCCATTTTTAATTGGATATTATTTTGATGTCTAGTTTCTTGAGTTCTTTACACATTTTGGAAACCAGTTCTCTGTCTAATGTGGGGTTTGTGAAGATCTTTTCCCATTCAGTAGTCTGACGTTTTGTCTTATTGACTCTTTCCTCTGCCTTTCAGAAGCTCCTAAGTTTCAGGAGGTCCTATGTAGTTATTATTGCTCTCAGTGTTGGTACAACTGGTGTTATATTGCTTCCATACTTTCTCTTCTATGAGGTTCAGTGTGGTTGGTTTATGTACAGGGTTTTCCTGCCAGAAACATAGCAGTATTATGTCCCAAGGCCACCGTTTCCCTTAGAAATCCAGTGGCCACACAGGACTGATTTAATGTGATTGAAGTGGACTTTCCTAGTGCAGTCACCCACACGTGCAGGGTTAGGCTCATCTTGCACTGTGGGACAGAATCTACTCTTTGCCCCAGAGTGTTATTGTGCTGCCCTGGTATAATGGGTCTGTTGTGAGTTACTGAACACAACAAGCTTTAAACAATTTATTTTTCCATTGAACATGATAAGTGATAATAGTTGTTTAGATATAATACTCATGGCAATTCTCAGATCATTCCAAAATCTGTAGGCATGAGCCATCAATCTCCTATAAAATACATCAGAAGTTTCTAATGATATTTTAAAAATCTAAATTTCTTTTAAAATATTTACTTGTGGTAGATGCGACTTCTTATAAATTATGTTTTAAACATAGTATTTCTTGAATAACACAATTTGTGAAAGCATCTTCTTTTCCTTTAAAGGTTTCTGTATTTCATAATGTTTTACAAGTGAAAAATATAGTAACCGGTAACACAAATACACATAAAAGAGAAACGCGATTAAATGATAGCCTTCTAAATGCATTGCAGAACAAATATGTGTGCTTGTGCTTCCTCCGATGATGTCCTCAATATTTTAATCACTGTACAAGATTGCTCCATTTCAAAAAATAAGTTAGGATAATATGAGAATGTAACGAATATTGGAAGCCATAACGAAGTATGTTATTTTCTGGAGAAAAAAACAAGAATTCTACCTGCTTTCAAAATTTAAAACAAAAGTTTATGTATTTTCTATCTTTTTTAAAACCCAAAGTGAAGCAAGTCCAACTGGAGAGCTGTTTTTTCCACCCGCATGTGTATGTGCAGGCCAGTACTATAGCCTGAAGCTTAGCACGCCATGCTGGTCCTTGTGCCTCATTGGTGACAGGGCTGAGTAGAACTTCTGGTTGCCCCCTCCCTTTGGAAGCTTGCATGGTGCCTCCTGGTACCAAATTAAAAAAAAAAAAAAACAGTAAACAAGAAAACCTCACGAAAGTGAAGCAAAAGCATTTTTAGTTTTTCAGTTGGGAAGAAACTTAAAGCTACTTGCTAAGGAAGAAGCAATGCTTCTATTTCCCCTCAGAGATCACGGTCATTTGCCCTTCCCTTGCGTCTTCCTTTAAGATCAAACTTGCTGTCCATTGAAACATTTCTTGCGAGGGATTCTCCCCAATGCAAAGGAAGTAATGTAACCCCCGGTGACATATGTGAGTGTCACCCTTTTTAATTACATCGAAGCAATTCCATCTCATGTTTACCGCGTTTCAGAATGCTATTAGGGCCTGCGTGATATGCAGGGAAGCATGAGAAGCTGCATTGCAGGGGAGTTAAGATTGATAGACCGGGCTCTACGTGGTGATTAGGGAAATAAACTACGGCTCGTAACCTGTGCGGTAAAGATAACAACTGCGACGTAATTTCCAGCATGAGTGAATCAGTATGGTCGAGTGACAGAAATTTCCCTGTGAATGTGCGATTACAATGGAGGGCTGAAAGGGTGAGAGAAAATGGAAGTCCTTAGAAGAAAAAGAGTTGATAAGAAAAAAAAAATGTGAAGACCTGCATTTTATAGACTATTCTTTGGTTTATCAGAAAAACAACAATAACAAAAACCACCAGAACTAGAGGCAATAAAATTAACCCCCTACCATGGTGGATTTGTGGTTTTATATCATATATAAACACAGGAAATTGTAACTTTGTATACATCAGTTTCAAAAATGAACTTTGCAATGTGTTTGGGGTTGGGAGATGGTTCACTGCACAAAACGCTTGCCATGCAGGTGTGAGGACAGAAGATCAGAGCCCACTGTGCATGTGTAAAATCCAGGCAGGTCTGGGGGCCCATCTGCAGTCCCAGAACTTGGGATGTGAGATTCCCAGGATAAGCTGGCTCCCTAGAGGAGCCTGCCACAGTGTATCTGCTCCAGTGAGAGATGACGTCTCAATAAATAAGGTGGAAAACAAGAAGACATTCTATGTCAACCTGAGGCCTCCACATGCATGTTTACACAGCGGTGCCTGCACACATGTACACATGCATGTTCATATAGGTGTGCCCGCACATATGCATACATGCATGTTCACACAGCTGTGCCTGCGCATATGCATACATGTATATGCCCACATCAATATCACGCACATATACACCTGTAAAAATATTTAAAATACCAAATACTGTAGAAAACATTTTGAATTTAAAATACCCATGGTTTAAACAGAATGATGAAATAGTTCTTCAGGACCAAAATTCTAAACTTTTGAGTTTTTTGTTTGTTTGTTTGTTTGTTGGGGTGTTTAAGATATATCAGTTATCATATAGAAAGTTATCAAAATAAAACTATAAAAAAGAATATCAAAAGCTCTTACTGATCTCTGTGGATGCTATGATTCTACTATTTTAGTTAACTGCACAAAATTCTGGGAAATAGGCAATAAAATAACAATCTCCATAAAGAAACTGTGATGAATAAATTTCATAGTAATTTTATGACTTCAGTAGATTACTATATATAATATACAAAATATATGTATTAATAATTATGGTTAATTTATTTTTTGTTTTTCTTTTTTAAATTATTATACAATTAAAACATTTCACCATTTCCTTCCTTCCTCCAAACCTTCCCATATACCCCTCACAATTCTCCTTAAAAATTTTTCATTAATTACTATCACATGACTATATGGATATAGAAATACATATATGTTCCTGTATATAACCTGCTCAGTCCATTTAATGTTGCTAGTATATATGGGAAGCATACAAGGACTCTGATGGAGGAGTGTTTATGTGTTACTTTCATTATTAATAAAGAAAACTGCCTTGGCCCTTTAAGAGAAAATTAGGTAGGTGGAGTAGACAGAACAGAATTGTGGGAACAAGGAAGTAGAGAGGGAGACGCTTCAGGCAGTCGCCATAGTGAGTCTCCATGCTGCTCCTCTCCGAGATGGACGCAGGTTAAGATCTCTCCTGGTAAGCCACAACTCGTGGTGCTACCCAGATTAATAAATATGGGTTAAAGGAAGATGTAAGAATTAACTAATAAGAGGCTACAGATAATGGGCCAGGCAGTATTTAAAAGAATACAGTTTCCGTGTAATTATTTCGGGTGTAAAGCTAGCCGGCGGCCGGGTGGCGGAAAGCTAGCCGGTTGCTGGGAACTGGGCGGCGGGAACGCAGCCCCGCCGTTTCACACTACAGATTGGCGCCCAACGTCACTGCTCCCTTCCTGCACCTGGGCAGATGGCGGAATCAGGCTTAGGCGAGTGAGACAGCATTTGCGGATTCCTGCCGCCATAGAGAGAGAGGTGTTTTCAGACTGCTCTGCGCGTCAGATTCGGCTGTAACTTGGATAAAAAGAGTTTCTGTGCTGCACGCTCAGTCTCAGAATTAAACTGCTGAGTGCGGCTCCAATGTCGACTGCTGTGTGCCTGGAACTGTGTGCGGCTCAGGGGCACCAAATGACTGAGGCAGGAGCGGCTTTGGCTCTGCTCCGCCATGCTGAACTGTACTGAGCTCAGACAGGTCTATCGCAATTACCATAATAACAGCGCAGTTAAGGTTTAGACTTGGCTGTAAACAGGCAGTACCGTATTATTTTAAGAAGTGGTTAACCTTTTAAGAAATGCTCCTGGATAGTAAAAAATTACAGATTCACAATAGAAAAGATTCAGACATAGAAGGCCTTTAAATGGCTCACGTAGGCTTAAAAGAGAGAAAAAGAAAATATAGAGAATAAAGTTAATGCCTTAAAAAAAAAAGGTTAAAGTCTTTAAAGAGACAGAGTACAGATAGTTATAGATTAAAAGAAGTAAAGTGATAGAGTAAAAATAAGCCACGTAAAAATGGAAAATTCACAGAGAGTCTGGATTATGTATTTTGTTGTGTTTTCTTTGATTTTTTTGACTGTAAAGGAGCTAAGTACAGAGAGACATTTCATTATATGGGCTGCCAGTCTAGACCAGAATGGACATCTTAACGGTATGACTTCAGGATTTGGATCTAAGAACATGATGCTTTGGAAAAGAGTTTCTTCTTTTGTTTTCACAGAGGACGAGACTCTGTGGATTGCTTCTATCCCAATATGGTATGATAGACCACGCCCTCCTGAAAGGTTGCTGTGAACATCTTCAAAAAATTACTTCACTCAACTGCCAACTGAGAGGAACCTAGCACACAGGTTACACCATGAAAGACCTAAATAACAGCGCCCCCATTCAGCAGGAAGCAGTTTGGAGAGAAAAAACTGCGCCCATTTTCCCAAATATTGTTTATAAATGTTCTTTTACATTTAAAGGGGGATATGATATAGATATGAATAATTTGCATTGGTATGGATTTTAAGGTCAATTTGTTATATGTATATGTATTTCTGATTTTGATTAAGCTATTGTGATTGTAGTTCATTTTAAAGAATGTAATGTGTAATTAGGAAATATAGGTTGTTAATGGATAATCATCGATTAATAGTCAAGCTTGTAGTCATGTTAGTCATTTTCTAGATTTGCATAGATATATTTCAGATAGGCATTCTTCATATCTTTCAAAGACTGCAGAATATGGCATTTAATGTTTTAATAACTTAGGGTTTTTCATGACAATGAGACACGTCTGCTCCTGGCAGCACCAATCTACTTCAAGAGGAAGATGGGCATCGAAGAGGCTACCTATGGAGTTTGTTAGCCATTTGGGCAAGGAACTGCTCTTGCCTGGACTGTTGCATAAACTGGACACAGGAACCCACAGAAAGAGGACTGCTGAACTTGCCTAAAGGTGAGATGGCCTTTTGGGGTTCCTGATTCATGAAAGAGCCTGCGAGACGTTCTGCAGGACACAGCAGAAAGTGACTGAACTGTCTTTGGAATTTCCTGCTTCATGAAAAAGTCTGCTGGACACTATGGGCCTGAAGGCTGAAGATGGATGCCTCAACGGTACAGAGGAACTTTGGGTGACTGTCCAGGCAGCGAGTTGTCTCTGTCATTTCTAGAGTTTTATAAGTTACTTATTTCTTATTTACTTAGGTAGCATTATATCCTTCTGGAGTCTTTGATGGAGTTGAAGAATAAATAGATAGTTATAGCTTTCCTTAGTTATGATAAAAGATAAAATAGATTTAAATATTGTAACTGTAATACTTGCTTGATAACTGTTTTGTTACATGTAATTTTACTATGTTAAAGTTAAAGCCTTTCTTTTTTGTTTAAACAGAAAAAGGGGAAATGATGGAGGAGTGTTTATGTGTTACTTTCATTATTAATAAAGAAAACTGCCTTGGCCCTTTAAGAGAAAATTAGGTAGGTGGAGTAGACAGAACAGAATTGTGGGAACAAGGAAGTAGAGAGGGAGACGCTTCAGGCAGTCGCCATAATGAGTCTCCATGCTGCTCCTCTCCGAGATGGACGCAGGTTAAGATCTCTCCTGGTAAGCCACAACTCGTGGTGCTACCCAGATTAATAAATATGGGTTAAAGGAAGATGTAAGAATTAACTAATAAGAGGCTACAGATAATGGGCCAGGCAGTATTTAAAAGAATACAGTTTCCGTGTAATTATTTCGGGTGTAAAGCTAGCCGGCGGCCGGGTGGCGGAAAGCTAGCCGGTTGCTGGGAACTGGGCGGCGGGAACGCAGCCCGCCGTTTCCCACTACAGGACTCAACCCTACACAAAGAACTACATGCAACTAAGGAATTCTGAGAGTGGGAGAATTAATTTTCTCCAGGTGAGAGCACATCAATTAGTTACCCAATACCAAAATGGTCATACCGGTAACATGATGCAGATTTTGAAGGTTGTATTTAGAAACACAAGTATGTGTATATATATACACACATACATACATTCATGTAATCACAATGAAAAAAGAGGGCATGTACTTGAAAGAAAATAAAGAAGGAACTGTGGAAGAGTTTTGAGGGAAGAAAAAGAAGAAATTTTGTAATTATAACTGTAAACTAAAAGATAAAAGAAAAAGCAATATTTGTTAGAATGAGTTAGGAAAGAGTAAAAATTTTCGTTTCAATTATGAGAGTGGAGTACTGAGAGTTTAGAGTCTGAACCTCACCCAAGGATGATCCCTCCTAGGCTGGTTTAAACAAACAGACAGATACTATTAGATGTTGACACTTTCTATATTGCAGTTGGAAAGGAGAGTTGAGGCTGATGCAAGGATCGAGTTGGAAAGCACCTGTGCTCTATAACAGACAGAAATGACTATCATAGCTGAATTGGGAAGATTAAGATAGAATCATACAGTGATGGAAATACTGCATGTGGATGTCGAATGGGGGTTTCATTCATCACCCAAATCCAAAGTCTGCAAGAATGAAAATGTAAACATTTCAGTTTATTACATTTTTAACTACTCTTTGAAAAGGAAAGGGACACGAGTATGTGTACATTTTTATTTCGTCAGTCTCAACAAGTGATGTGATTCCAGACAAGCCATGAAAAATGTTCAGTGAATGGCTGATAAATGGATGAAGAAAATGCTCAGCTTCTGTGATTAGAAAATATGAATTAAAACCACAGTGTGCTGTCCCTGCACAATTAGCAGGAAAATTACAGTTTAAATGACTATTTTTGAAACTATTGAAGAAGGGAGGCATTTTTTTCATTACTAGGAAATTGTAGTTTGGGAAATATCTCAACACTGTCTAGTAGTGAATATATGCATTCCAAAAGACCAATAACTTCACTTAACAGTGGAAGGTGACATCTCTGACCACAGGGTTAGCACTGGAGTTCAAGGCATATAATTAGATCACTGATCTACAATTTCCTGATTTATTTAATACAATACAAAATTACAAAGCATAACATTTAAGATTTGAGTAAAGGATGTGTGATGTATTTGGCTGGGAGGGTGAGAATCACAGGTCAACCAGGGAACACTTTCTGAATTTGCGGTGCTGATTTGGCATTCAGGCAGAGATGCACAGTGAGCTATTCTTGTGCAGCGGGCTGAGCTCTGGTTGGTAATTTCAAGTTGCTACATAGATGATTTTTGCAGTTATGCTACTAGCTTGGTCTATTGAGGAAGCAAATGTAATTAAAAACAATGGAAGAGAAACCAATGCCTGATTATAATTACAGTAAACCCTAGACTGTGACTGCACTAGGAAAATGAAGAGACAAATTGATAGGAGAACATCCCAAGCACTTTCCATTTGCCTTTGCTCAAGCCTCCTTATGCTGGTCTCCCCTCTTCCACCCTCTATCCTAATAAATGTTTCCCTCAACCCCCCTCATTCATCAGTCTTCCACCTGCTTTCCAGAAAACACCAGAGTTTTTTGAGCTGATTATTTGCAAGTTCTTGCCAGTTTCTACTTCAAAAGAGATAGTGCTTTGTGGTACTCACATGAGTTTCCACCACAGAAAAAAAAAATCTATACAAGTGGTGAGCTTTCCCACATATGTATATAATGATACAATAAAAAATAAATGAGCAAATACAATAGACAGCAAGGTTTTGATCAGAAAACCAGTTGTAAGACCCATTGATTTCTTGAGATTAAAATGCTTAATCCTTATGGTGTGTGTTATTTTGTCTGAATGAAGTCATGTAAAACTGTAACTAAAAATTAATAAATGGAACCCCTTGTTTTTCATGTGTATGTTTGTGATGTGTGTGTGTATGTGTGTGTTCACATGTGTGTAAGTGCACTTGTGGGTGAATGTAGCCATGCATATAAGAATGCACATGTGAGGGGTCTGAGGCTAATGGGAGATTCCACTCCTTGCTCTTGGCCTGTTCATAAATGTGTGCTCTCTCAGTTGAACCCAAAATTTATTGATATTGCTGGTGTATCTATATAGACTACTCAGGGGAAACTCTGTCTTTTGTTTTCTAGCTCTGGAATTATAGATCATCTTCAGGCTCACTGGCATTTACATGGGTTCTGAAGATCCAGTTTCTCTGGTCTTCAAGCTGCTCACATAGCAAGGCTTTAAGTGCAAATCCATCTCCCCACTTTCTTAATGTGCAATTATATTAGCAAAATAGTCTGCAGTTCAAACACATGGTGTGAGAAGCACTGACCCGTCCATTCCTTGCTTTGATTTTCTAATTTTTCAATTTTGATTTCATTTTTATTCTTCCATTATAATAAGCATAATAGGTTCATTCTTTTGTCTGGAAGGGAAAACACAGGATAAAGAAGCTACATGGAGGGCAGTAAGTAATCTGTGCTTACTAACCTAAGCCTACATCCTGAGTAGGGCTAGATGGACAAAGAATTTTTTTATGGTTTTACACAAAGACACCAATCTGGGATGGGTAGGATTTGGGATATGTAGGCAGAGTTTATAGCAATTAAGGTCTCATTGGGAAGGGAGAGATATATTCAGAATTCAGTTGAAGATGACTCATTGACCGGGCTATCAGTAGAAAAATGGGCAATATGCAGAAAGCCTTTAAAGGATGGTGAAACACCCATAGGACTAGAAACAAAAGGAATTCATTACTTCTTAGCATAAAGGAGCAAAGTGAAGGTCATGGATTGCAAAGCTGCTCTGAAAGGGTTGCCTTAGAAGCAGAGCAGTGCAGCACTAGAGTAGTATAAACACCAAGTCCTCTCACGCCTTCAGCTCTGGAAGCAATGGTTCATTGCTGGATTCTTTCATGAGACACAGGGGCGAGGGAGATGGAAAAAGGCAGCGTGGCAATTCGCAGTTCTGAATAAGCATCTCAGCTCTGTTCTAGGCCTGTGTAATTAATTGTGAAATTTACAGGTGACAATTCATCAGTCAATCATGCTTATAATAATTGCTATGAGCAGAGATTATGAAACAGTTACTTATACTGCCAAGTTATGATACCATCAATAATTTACATAATCGATGATAAATAAAATGAAGGGATAATAAAGAGGATAACAGGAAAATATAAATGTAGCATGAAGTAAATACTGATGAGAACATTCAATTTAATGCATATTTTAACTAAGCAATGAATATCAATTTCTAAAAAGTGGCATTGGAGACATGGATTAAAAATACAAAGACACATGCATATTAGACTAGTAGTTTAAAAACCTATTTGATATTTTGTGTTAATGGAAATAAGTCCAGCATGAGGCAATGTTTGATAAACTGGTGTTTGGTCATGTTTCACAAAACAGTAAAAAGAGTCATACATAGACACGGTGCAGAACTTTACTCGCAGTGTGTTTCTTCAAGGGTCAGCATGTATTGATCTTGGCATGACAATAAGGTCAAGCTGAAAGAAATTGGGCTAAAATTGCATTTGGCATGTAGCAGTCAAAACTATGAACAAAATTAGGTGAAGAGTGTGGGGGTTCTTAATAAGCGCACAAAACCTTTGTGTTCACTGCTACTAACTGAAGACACAAGGCTAACATCATTTCAGATGTGGGAATGTCTCTCACTCTCCAGTTCACACACCAATGACACCTACTCGTGGAAGTTGGCTTATCAGAGAGGATTAGGAAGAGGAGACACTCTGAAGTATGAGCTTTCATCTATTATTCACAACAACTTGAGTTAATCTTTAGCTCAAGACATTCTTGTTCTCCAACATTTACACTCCACATAAAGATAAAAGATAGAGACATGTATATGTCACATCCCTATTGTGGTAAGACACTGCTTGACTACAGATTTTAAGATCTATTAAATGAGTATTTCAAGAATTATTGGCATCAGATTTAAGAAAAGCCAAGTCATTTTTTTTTCTGGGAAGGACTTAGCAGGTGAATTTTTACCTAGCTGAGTGCTTGGGTATTTCCATTCTCTCTTAGGACAGTATTTTCAGAAACAGTCATTGGGACAAGCAAGGAATACACATGTTTACTTGGGATGAAATATGGCTCACCTATGAAGTAACAATACCATTTAAATATACTAAGAAATTATGGAATTGGAAAAATTCCATAATGTTTTGCATTTTGATCTTGGATTCTGTTTTCTGGAACAAACGTGTATTGGTAGGTGATACAGAATTTCAGAGAAAATACATATATCTTAAACATCGGTGTAGCTTTGTGTTTACATGAAGTATACAGATGATAGTGTTTTTATGTTTTCTCTTTAATACTCTAGATATGATTTTGTTCAATACGAGCAAATAGGTTTGATGTTACGAGCTTTTCCTATATCTTTAAAGGAAGGAATAGATTCATTTTGTACTTTGCTTGCTGTGTAGAAAAACATTGAGAAAGAAACAGTAACCACTTTCTGAACTAAATGTTAAAACATGTAGTCTGTGATTAGTGATTTTATCTAACACAAATTCAAAAGTTAAAACTATGGTGTATTTTAGCAAAAAAAAATGTAAATTACTGGCAGTGTGCCATTTTATCAGATCTCTGACAATACATTTTGTTTGAGATCTCATGTGACAAATTTAATAGGAACATAAATTGGTAAAAACATGATATTCTAAAAGTAGCCAGGCCAAGTGGCTCTAGGGTTCACTTTGCAACAAATCCAACTGCGTATTTGTCTCTTAAGTTAAAACCTAGGTCTTATGGCAGCATCGGTATGTGCAAATGAAATATTTTCATTTGATTGCAAGAATACTTAGTCCTGGATGCCTCAGTCACCAGAACCACCACATTCTGCGGCTTTCTAGAAACATCTTTTTCCTTTTGCTGCTGTAGCATAGTAGTTACAATTGTTTTTAGGGCATAGGTTTTTCCTCAGAAATCATTGTTTCATATGTTTCTCTCCTCTTATAACCTAGAAGTTCTCTGTTGATAGAAGTCATGCCTACTTCCTTGATATCTCTGCTGCAGCTACTACAGTCAGAATTCTCTGGACACCCTGTGCATGGGAAATTCTTAGTAGAGGACGATGAATCACAGAGCCAAACTTCTGTATGTCTTAAAGTAAAAACCATGTGGTCAGACCTTTTATATGCATTTTTCTTTTTCAAAATTTTCTAATAATTCAGAGCTATAGTCTTCAAAATATGGCTCTAGTACATGAAACATAAATATCACCTAGAAATTCATTGTGATAATTTCATGATGCAGAACAGCATGGTGTAGATAGAAGTATTGTCAATCAGTAAAACATAGGCAAGGTATATTTTACGAAAGAAATAAAAAGGATAGTTATGTAATATGTGCCCTCTGTGTTTCTTTACTGTCATATTGTTTCAAACAAAAACATCTCAGTATGTATAAGTGACCACGTGAGTAAGGAATGCAATTTACTTTATACATGCAAGAAGGTGTTTAGGTACATCCCCAGAATCTGAGAACATCCTGTCATTTTTCTCTATTTAGCAAACAAGTCAAGCTGCCACAGTTTCATGAACATAGCCAGAAGACTAGTCTTCTTTAGTGCAGAGCAAAGGAGCTTTGTCATTCACTGAAATAAGAGTATTTTCTGGGGCTGGTTCTCTGAATTGCAATATACACAGTTTGATTCCCAAGGCCCAAGAGCTATATCTATGACAAGAGAACACCCACATTAATCCCAATATCTGAATATGGCCTTAGCTCAATTTTTGGACGAACAGCAAATCTGCCTTCTGCCCCAGATGGAAATGCTATTTGCATTTTTCTAATGCTGGTCACTCTAGAAATATTGCTTAATAAATAGTCAAGAGAACAAGCCATGAATATTTCTTTCTATAAAATATGCAAAATACCAAAAGTTCATGGGAATGTGTGCCTGTATGTGTTTCCATAACATAGCAGGTGTTTGCTTTGATATTTAGATTAATTTAGGGAAGGCATCTGATCCATTTATAAATATCATTTTTAGAATTACTTGATACTAAATATAGTATATTTTAATGTCAAATGTGAATATAACTATTATACTCTTTTCTTCTAAAATCAATAAAGTGGATTTCGTCTTTATTAAGAGTTAGTACTTATTTGTCCTGAAATAAGTTTATAATTCAATATAAAATTCTTAATAAATTCACAATGCACTGAACCTAAAGTGTTACTGGACGCAGCGTAACTCTCAGCACACTTTTATATGATGAGTGAGAGAAAGCTGGATTGTAGTTTAGGGAACCAACTGTGTAGAACAGGGTGGGGAAATGGTCACTTACCTAATGAGAATACATAGAAAAATTTTGTTGGGAGAAAACTTGACTCTTTTTTTTTCTTTTCTGTTCTTTTCTGGGTTTTGTTTTTTTTCAAGATGGGGTTTAAATTTGCAAATTTTTTCATACCTTTCCACACATATGTCATGATACAAAACTGTAATCTCTTTCCTTATGTTTGCTATTATTTTCTAAATGTATGTGTATAAAAGTATATTATATGTGATATTATATATTAGTATAATACATCAGTATTAATTTTGCTATTGATTCTTCTGGACAGAATTTGCAGCCCACTTCTTCTTAATGAAGTCAGAACTATCTTTCAAGGCTCAACCTACATCCCAACCAAAGAGAGGTCTTTTTCAGACATCTAAGGGTAAGGAAATTTCTAATTTGGAAAACTACATTATTTTTATTCGTGAAAATTATTTGCAAGGTTAAAATATTTGTACTTTATATTTTTTTAATCCTCCCCACCTCCTATTTCTCTCCGACTCCCCTCAATGCCCTTCCCCTCCCTCTCCAGTCCAAAGAGCAGTCAGGCTTCACTGCCCTGTGGGAAATCCAAGGTCTTCTCCCCTCCATCCAGGTCCAGGACGGTGCACATCTAAACAGACTAGGCTCCCTCAAAGCCAGTACATGCAGTAGGATCAAAACCCAGTACCATTGTCCTTGGCTTCTCAGTCAGCCCTCATTGTCTGCCACGTTCAGAGAGTCTGGTTTGATCCCATGGTTTTTCAGTCTGCTGGCCTTGCTCAGCTCCCATTAGATCAGCCCCACCGTCTCAGTGGGTGGGCGCACCCCTCAGAGTCCTACTTCCTTGCTCGTTTTCTTTCTCCTTCAGCTCCTCATTTGGGCCTTGGGAGCTCAGTCCAGTGCTCCAATGTGGGTCTCTGTCTCTATCTCCATCCATCGCCAAAAAAACACTTAAGGTCATGCTCAACCTCCTTAGCAATCAGTGAAATGCAAATCAAAACAACTTTGAGATACCATCTTACACCTGTCAGAATGGCTAAAATCAAAAACACCAATGATAGCCTTTGCTGGAGAGGATGTGGAGTAAGAGGTACACTCATCCATTGCTGGTGGGAATGCAAACTTGTGCAACCACTTTGGAAATCAGTGTGGCGGTTTCTCAGGAAATTCGGGATCAACCTACCCCAGGATCCAGCAATACTATTCTTGGGAATATACCCAAGAGATGCCCTATCATACTACAAAAGCATTTGTTCAACTATGTTCATAGCAGCTTTATTTGTAATAGCCAGAACCTGGAAACAACCTAGATGCCCTTCAATGAAAGAATGGATAACGAAAGTGTGGAAAATATACACATTAGAGTACTACTCAGTGCTAAAAAAACAATGACATCTTGAACTTTGCATGCAAATGGATGGAAATAGAAAACACTATCCTGAGTGAGGTAACCCAGACCCAAAAAGATGAATTTGGTATGTACTCACTCATAAGTGGATTCTAGACATAAAGGTCAGTGAGTCTATAATTTGTGATCCTAGAGAAGCTAAATAAAAAGGTGTACACAAAGAAAAACATATAGTTATTCTCTTGGATATTGGAAGTAGACTAGATTACCAGGCAAAAATTGGGATCTTGGGGGTAGAGGTGGGGTGGGGGTAAGGGGAGATGGGGAGAGAAAAGTGAGGAGGGGAGGATGGGGAGACCCTGGGGGAATGGGATGGTTGGGATGAAGGAAGGGTGGATAGGGGAGTAGGGAAGCATATATCTTAATTAATTTTAGGGTTAGCAAGAGACTTCACTCTAGAGGGGTTCCCAGGTATCCATGGAGATGTCCCTAGCTAGTTCCTTGGGCAACTGAGGAGAGGGAGCCTGAAATGGCCCTTTCCTATAGCCACACTGATGAATATCTTGCATATCACCACAGAAGCTTCATCTGTACTTTATATTTTAATTGCAATTTTTTCAAAATTAAAAATTGAGAATTTTTTTATTTTCCAAATTCGATCTGTAGTTCCCCTGACACATGTTATGTTTGCTTCTAAGTAATCATTTTTTACTCCAAGACAGTAGTTAGAATATCCAAAATTCTCACAAAATTTCATTGCGGTTATTATTAAAATAATCCAAATCAAATTCCCATAACAAACCAAAATCTAGAAAGACAAAGATATCATGTTCATAAAATTACATTGTGAGTAAAATTGCTCTTTGATCTTCCATTGGATGTCACCTTAAATAATTTAAGCTTTAATTTTATAATAGAGAAACTTTAAGTATTAGGTATATTCATATATTTCTTTCATAACTTTAAAAATATTTATGGTATTTTTAAATGTGTGGGCAGAGGAAAGTATGCACACATGACTGCAGGTGCCTGGAGAGGTCAGAAGATGGCACTATATCTTTTGGAACTGATGTTAAAGGCAGTTGTGACCTGCCAAACATGGGTGCTGGGAACTCAGCTGGGGTCCTCTGGAAAAGCAGCAAGTGCCCTTACCCCTGAGCCATCTTGCCAACGCTCATACTCTCCCACCCCATTTCGAGTTGAAATTCAGCCTTACGTCTCATAAATTTTGACATTGAGCACTACTATCATCCTAAAATGAAGGGCACCACAATGCCAGTGCAGATTTAAAATCCAAGAACCTAATAAATAGGACAGTCACTGAAGAGATGAAGTGACAATTAAGGGAGAGATTTAAACAATAAATGACAAATTTAGGGAGAATTGAAATTGAAAAACAAAACTGTAATCCACCTGCCTAAACCACGTGGTTTCCTAGTTGTTGCTTTCTGAACATTTTCTGTAAAGGTGAATGAGTTGAAAGGAAGTCAGGTTGCCAATGACCATGACCCTGTTTCGGAACTATATCTGCTCTGCCCAAAACAGACAGTCCTCACTGTGCGCTTTCCTTGAACATGCTTCCCGAGGAAGACAGTGTGCAGTTAATATGTTCCTTTCCTAGTTCACACTAACTCGGTTGTCTCCTGATTTATAGATCTTGTTTATAGTCCACTACAGATCCATTTTGTTTCAAACATCAGTTTAGTCAATCAGAAAACGGAGAATCAAACCTTACTGGTTTGTCATTTACTTTTTAGAACTTTGCAGTTGCCAATGCGTCTAGCACAGCATCTTGTTAACATTATGCAATGGAATTATCTTTTTTTTTTTTGCACAGGAATTCTTTGCAAAGTGTCTTACATCTTTTGAATTTTTTTCTTAGTTACTATTTCCACTGAATTATTTCATTCACCATCACAGAGCTAGTGAGAATTTCTTTCCAGTAATAATTTTTCTTCTTTTTTTCTTTAAATATATCTAATCATATTTTAGCTGCCCTTATAAAATATGCATTCCAACTTTTCTAATATGTCCTCACCTACAAACAAAAAAAGCAAAAGGACCCAAATATTACCACAATTTAAAAAATTCTAGCCCAGAGAATAATTACATTCACTATCAAAATTTATTTAAATTTATTAAATGGCAAGAACCATTGTGTAAACATTAGCCTTTAGCTTAAAATCACCTTCTGTTTTAATCTTTCCATCCATCATAGTGGCCAGACGTTACAATATTATTGGAAAGTTATGTAACTAGTGCGTAGAAAGCTTAACTAATGACAATGTAAGCACATGTTAAGGACGGCAGCAGAGAAAGCCTGTAGTGAAAATCATTGTAACACGCAGTGACTGAATTCACCTCCTTCTGACAGACTGTGAACAAACTGCTGCACTCTATGCTCTCTTCTCCCTAAATTAAACTGGGTGTACATATCCTAAACTGAAGAATTACAAAATTTGATGAAAGGAAACATTATCACGCAATTCTTGCAGCACATCTGTTATGCACCAATATACTCACAAAGACACATATTGAGAAGCCTAGTGAATTTTGTTTGTTTCCATAGTTTTTCTGCATGTTTTCAAGAATTCACAAAGTCTTAACTGTACAAGTCATATCTGCACAACTTTTCTAAGTCTGGTTCTGCATCTTCAAGCGCTTTTTATCATTTTCAGTCGGATGTCTAATATTCAACATTTCAAATTTTATGTTCAAGAAAAATGAGATCCCAGTCAATATGTTCCAATGTTTCATCTTGTTGTATTCTCTGATTCTACTAACAGCCCTATCTTCCTCTTGTACACCTTATCAAAGTCATCAGAGTTAACATTCACCTTTTCCTCAGCCCTTAACCAACTCCTAGGAACTTTATCTTCACAATACATCAGACAGCACAACGACTATTGCTAGACACTGATGTAAGCCACCACGACTCCTCCTATCCTCTACTTGATTGGTTCGTTCATCTCCTGCTACTCAAAATGGGGTCATTACAAACAACCAGTATGAAACATCACCAATACCAAAGGGATTTTTGGATGTGCAGCGCTTAGGGCCCAAGCCAAAGCAAACTAGATGTGCATCTGCATTTGAACAATATTCATGAGATCTTCAGCACATCAAATTTGAGTGATATTTTGACTCATTCCCATTCATCCATTGCTTGACTACATAACAACTTGAATCATTCTTTGGAGAGATGACCCCTCTCCTGCTCATCACTGAAGGAAAATCTGGCACCACACTTCAAATGCTTTTAAGATCCTCACTCCTTTAACCTTTCATTTCAGCTCCTTAAATTTTTGTTTTATACATGATGTTCATCTCAATGGTAGGTATAAAATTATGGAAATTTATGTATGGCAACAGATCCAATGTCTGTTAGCTGAAATTTGATGCCTCTACATGATGTAATAATGTTTACTCAGTGATATTAATATTCTTTATAGAATGTTGACAAACCAGAAAAACACACTTGACACACTTTTAAGAAGAATAGTTTGGAATGCAGTATGGGACATAAGTGTGTCCCATAAATTCATTCAGTGGATGGACCCAGACACCAGCAGTGTTTTTACTTGGTGAAAGTCTTCTGCAATCTATTCAAGACTTTTTGTATGTCTTTAATTTGTATTCTTTTTTCAAAATATTTATTTTTATTCTGTATATTTGAATCTTTTGTCTTATTGTATGTAAATGCCTTTATTGTCTGCAAAAGCCAGAATATGTAGGATCCCTTGAAACTGAAATTATAGGCAGTTTGGTGTTTCTATGTGGTTGCTGGGATCTGAACCCGCAAGGGCCTTCTGCATGAGCAGGATGCACTCTGAATCACTGAGCCATCTCTGAGTCCCCCTAACTTTGTAGTTTGTAAAATATCAGCTAATGTTTTTTATGTTTAAGACATGCCAAATTGTAAAAGATCAAAAATTTACTAAGAAACTTCTAAAATTTACTAAGAAAAGTATCAATATTTTCCATTAGAGTAAGTCTCTACAACTTACAAAGGGACCATTAAGAAGACACAAGACTAAAAAGCAAGAGACCCCGGATCTGTCTTAGGTTAAATTCTATAGTCCATATGTTCAATTGTCATGTGGCTCTGAAATGTTCCCAGAAAGAGAGAAGACACTCTATTAGTTCTGCAGAAATCCTTATAATGCACGAGAGAATTGGTCAAGGTCAAGAAAATGAAGAATTAACCATAATAAAATATCTTTTATTTTTCCCACATATCCTTCTATAATGCAAAATAATTTCATTTGTATACATGTGAAATCAATATTGTTACAACACTACAATAAAACTGCATACTTTGAAACTGTACATCTAGCCTATTTATTAGTCCTATCTATCACCTATGATGTATATCACTTGCTTTCTTTCTATCTATTTATGTCTACCAGTCATCCATATATGTACCATCCACATGACTATATTCTGTCTTTTTGTCATCTATATAAATATAAATATAAATATAAATATAAATGTTAAATTACAGTATTTCCTATCATATTTATAATTTAAAATCTAATACCAATATTCCAAGACAAAAATTCCCATTCTTATGAATATATTTTGTTTTATATTATTTTTTCAGACACTGTGCTTCTATAATCAACAGGATAATTCTGCCTTTTTCCAGGTTGATTGTCCTGGATAATTTCTATCATGTTGTCCTCCAGGGTGTCTGTCTGCAGACGAAGACTGGCTGTCATTTCCCAGCCGCCCAGACCCAAAATAATCACACAGAAACTATATTAATTAAAATACTGCTTGGCCAATTAGCTCATGATTCTTTCTAGCTAGCACTTACATTGAATTAACCCATTTCGATTAACCTATGACTCACAAGGCTCATGATCTCTGATGTCTGTCTCCTCCAGCAGCTACATGGCATCTCTCTGACTCCTTATTTTTTTCTCCTCTATCTCTGCTTGGAATTTCTACCTTTTCCTATTCTGCCCTGCCAGAGGCCCAAAGCAGCTTCTTTATTAACCAATGGTAACAAAACACATTCACAGCTTACAGAGGGGAATCCCACATCACTTGTCCTGGGTAACTCCAGTCAAGATATCTTTCAGGGTGTGTGTCCTAGAAGACTCCATCCATGCTATGAGTCTTTTAACAGTAAGGGTTTGCTAAGCATCAGATTCTTTGACTGTGGCACAGATCTACTGAGCACACAACAGCCACTTGGTCTTTTTGCTGCATCATTATCTGATAAATGGGCAGGAAGGGAGACTAATGTCCCAGAATTCCATTCACTTGTTATACTATGAATGACAGGTTGCTTGGTTTTTTATTTTATTTTTTATATTTTTGCCTCGGACTCAGAATCCGGTATTTTAGCCCAGCATCCGTAACTGGCAATCTATCCTCTTATTCTACAAGCAAGATAAACACTCAGATTCATACCAGTTCTTGTCTCTAGGATTTCAAATCATAGTTGTCATAAATGGGAGCTAAAATGCTTAAAAGAATTAGAATAAAGGTATAAGAATTATATTAGAATAATATGATGAGAAAAGTCAACTAATTCTTAAACTTTCTTTAGAATCAATGTTTGTATATATTGAAAGATTAAATTCTATCTCATTTGAAATGTAGTGGGTGTCAAGTATCATTTCTTCACTTTCCTCTTCAAGCTCATATATATATATATATATATATATATGTTATAAATATATTTTATAAATTCATATATTTCTTTTATAAATATTATTTATAGGATATTTGCGTAGCATGTGCAATACCAGTTTCAATCACCATATGAGAAATGGATGGGGGTGGAGACAGAGGAGAAACATATAAGCATTGGATGAATAGGTATCCTGACAGCTAGTAGTCAAGGAATACCACAATGTCACATGCACAACACACTTCACAGAAGAGATTTATTAGGAGGGAAAAAACCAGGAGGGTGGCTGCCTTTGCTTGGGTGAGAAACAGCAACAAACTGAACAAGATACAGAGTCTCTTGGGAAGGGGGTGGAACTTTCAGAGTAAATGTTTCCAGAGTGGAGGTTGGTAGGATTTACTGTCCAGAAATTGGACTTTTTACTTTGTACGATGGGGCAGGGTCCAGCAGTTAGAGCAATTAGAATATTCTGTGGATAGAACCTCAAAGTTAGAGGTCATTGGGGAAAGGACCTGGTCACTTGTGTGGCTCAAGGGGCTTACAGAACACAAATTATATAGTCTTTAGGGAGACTATATAATTTATTATTATAACCAAAAAAGTTATAATGGGATATGATACATTTATCAAGTTCTTCTAAATACCCAGTGAATTAAGTGGAAATTAAGCTGGTTTTGAACAAACAAAGCATGAGGTATACGGCATTCAATGTCCAGTTTTCAGTCTATTACAGAAAATTAAGAGTACTTGATGAACATATAACATTTCCAAGTTCAGTACCTAGCCCTCATATGTTAGCTCACAAATACCTTTAACTCTAGTTATACGAGATTTGAAATAATATTCTAGCCTCTGTGGGCCACATCATACACACAGTGCATTCAAACATGCAAATGCACATACACACGCATACAGATAAAAATAAATAAGTTAAACTTGTTTTTATGAAAAGAGAAATGTCTATTTAAATGCTCCAGAAAGATGAGGGATTCCTTGATGTTTCTTTAGAATGTATGAAGGGCCCTCTCATGTGGTTTCAGGTTAAAATGCATGATATTGCTCATGGTTGAGCATTGTTTAGTCTATAGTGTTGTGCCATACAGGATTTGAAAGAGAATACCATGAGTCTAATGTTTCTCCTTCGGTGTTGCCATGTCTGAACCCAGTAATGGCCCTTGCAGTGTGTGGCAGTGCCTCAGAGGATGCTGGTGGTGGTGATGGGAAGGGTGGAACCGACAGGCAACAGTTGTCAGGGATGGAAACTTTGCCAGTATCACTAGTCTCACAACTTTCTCGTTTGTGTACAGAAAATTGTTTTGCTTTGTGCTTAACTAGAAGTACTTGGATTTCAGGTTTGTTTTTAGTCCCAGGCCACTTTAACTTTGAATGAAAAGAAGCATTTTCTGGCTCTGATTAGTCCATGAGAAGCTTTTAAATCAGTGCTTCACTGTGATTTCCAAGTGCTACCACCATTAAGTTGAAATAGATTTATTTCATTCCATAAAGAAACAGTTCAAGCCCCTCATGGGCCTTTTTTCTTTTATACATTCTCCTTCTTGTATCATGCCCTTTTTTCCATTTTGGTTTACACTCTGAAAGATGAAAAATATAATTAAGTAGGCTTCATTCACCATCCTTTTGTAACCTTGGATTCATTCCCTCAACATTTTAAAAAAGCTGTCATCCAGGCTTTGTTGGGAAAAGGACACTTAAGCCTCATTAGGTCATAAGGAGGTCATCTTGACTTGAAAGAGCTTTAGTTAGTAGAATGCTACTTCTTTTAGTATCGTGGGATATGAGCATTGTAAATGACTTGAGTGCTCTACAATTTATTCCTCTGTTCAATGTGTTAGGTGCTACATAAGTGAGAGGAATAAAAAATAAATAATCAAGAGGATACAAAATGTTATAGTAAGCTTGAAATCTGCAGTCTTATGAATAGACTTACAAGTTTTAATAAGACATAGAGTAGGTTGCTTCTGGTGGATCCCTTGATTACCAGTCAAGGCTACACTTACTAAGCTTTCTATCCTCAACCTTAGGTGCCAGATACATACTTATAATAGGGATGAATAACATAATAACATAGAGAGCAGTCATTAGAAAATGCACAAATATACTAAAGTTTTTGCTAATTAAAACATGTCTGTTATAAGACATGCAAAATTTTCATTATTCCCAAGAGACTCCTGCTTTATTGAAGACATTGGAAGGTTGGATCATTGCTTGCATTCAAATTAGTCCACCCTTCTCTGTAATCAATAACACACCTCATTTTTATATCAACTACCCCCAAATGAATAACATTTTATTTTGTGATATTTCCAAGTACCTATAAATATTTGTAGCAGGAAAAATGTGCAAATGCAGCACACAGAAATGCTTCATTTTACATAGTTTTTGTGCATGTGTTACCAGTGCGCTTTAGTTTAATATAGTTTCTAGGCATATGGTACCAGGGTTCCAGCTACAGGCTCTCAGATCCCTCTACCGGTATCTCACACAGGGCTCTTCTGACCCTGTGTGCTTTTCCTCTTACGACAAGCACCTGCCTCTCTTTGTGGGAAGGCTCTTCTCTAAAGCCTACTTCATCCATGTACAGATGAAATAAAAGAAGGTTTCTGAGAATTTACTTCCGGAGAGTATCCCATAATCAATACGGACAGTGTGAAGTTTACAGACAGCTTGGAGACACAGTAGCTCTGTGACCTGAGTAGGTCTGCCTTGAGATGTGACTCACTCTAGCTCAAGAGAGCTCCTGAAGTGAGTGCAGATGAGAACTTTTAGACTCTGCATTCCTTCTTCATGTCCCTCCTAACCATTATTGTAAAGACTTCCAGGGAATTGCTTTCACAGGGGCATTTATGTAAGGTCTCCACAAAATTCAAACTAAAAAGGCACTGTTGAGTACTTCTAACCTGGTCATTTAGAGCAGCAGTTTGGGTGGAAGAGCTTACACCCAGGGCAGCTTCAGAGATTGGGATCCACTCTGGGATCCTTGCTCAGAAGCTAATTTCATGCATACCATCACCTTGTTATTTCTATCTGATTTCCCTAATAATTTATCCTTTAATTTGTGTTTTGGTAGTGAAGTTTTATGTATTATAGGATCAATACCCAAGGACTCATAACCTCAGAGGATGTATGATATTGGATTCTGCCATCTCCTAATTCCATTGGACTGGCTGGTTCTCAGCCTCTCATTCCCACACTGACACAGCAAACACTGTCAGGCTTCTACCAAGGAGAAGCTTGAGTGTGAACCTTAAGTTAGCTACAAGGTATTGCACAACTAAGATCCAAGTATCTGTGAGTTTCTGTACCCATGCCAACAATATAATATTAAATTGTAAAGAAAAAAAACTTACCGCAGTATATCAAGGGAGTTTACAGAAAACAATAAAACGGTTTCAGAGGTAGACACCGTCCCCCAAATATAGTATGACCCTATCATTTTCTTTTCTTTTTGGTGATAACGAAGACTTCAACTGACTAAATGAAAAGTGTTACCCATGTTCCTACCTCAAGGAGAAGTACCACTTGGAGAAAACAATGAAATACACTCAAGTAGTTGGTTCTCAGCCTTTTAGAAGAAATTGCTAATCTTGACCCAATTTCCATTTCCTCCTGTCACTTTTATCCAAGGAACCTAATTATTCTCCAAGTCATACTATTTGATGTGAATCAGAGTTTTTCCAGTCTCCTTCATGTTTGGCTATTGTAATAGAACTAGACTCGATTCAATTACATGTCCATGAATGTTGCTTAAGGTAATTCATGTGATGTTTTTCTTATATATTGTTCATTAACCAGAAGGTCTAGTCTCTTACATGAAGCAACCATCTTGGTCATAAGGTAACAAAGTAGAGACAGAGGCTAGATCCCAAATACGCAAACCTTATCTGACCTGGATTGCCTATAACCCAAACTTCCTTTATCCAAGATAAAAATACAAACTTCTATATCATTAAATTTCTTTTCCTGTTATGTGTAAGCAAATTTAACTTTAGCTAGCAAAAAAATACAGTAATTTTGATGAAAGTTCTTAAGCACAATCCATCTCTGAGGTCTATTCTTCTGAAAAAAATCAGAGTGGTTAAAAAAAAGGTTTTAGAATTTTGTTCCATTCTTTGATTGGAAAACAAAGCTATTGAAAAGTTAATTATTCATGCCTCTGGCTTTAGTGAGACTGACAACTTTCAAGGCTGTAGAAATAATGTAGAGCATGGTCGGCTCATCTCCGATGCAGGCATCCACAGATGAGTCACAATGATGCTTGTGACCTTTTTTGTTCCCATAAACTGCAAATGCAGACACATTGCCAAAAGCTGCAGGTGTCATCTATGCAGAGCAACAAGATTTTCTTTCCAGTGAAAGTCTCTGTATTGGCACAGGAAAGTTTCCACCATCTGAAGATACCAAAGACCTTAACAGCTTGCAAAAATGGGCTCACAGAATAGAAATTTTTCACTCGTGTTTGGTGCATATCCATAAGAGCTGGTTCAGCTGAAGGACAAGAGCAGATTCATCTACTAATCGGCAGGACAATAACAGCTGCCAGGTCCTCTGTGATTGCTTCGAAATAATAAAAGAAATGTTAGGGATTATAAGCTGTGACATATTATATACTACAGAGAAGCAAATACAATTTACATTCTCATACACAACCATGACATTTCCAGGACATATGGCTTCACTAAGGGCTTTCCAATGTGTTTGGATTCTTTCTCTTATTGATGTGATAAGCAGTTCTGCAGAGTGCTTCAATACTAGGCCTTTTTATTGACATCAGTCCAATTTTTTTTTATGAAATTCTACCCTTTTCAGGTTGAGAATGCTCATTAAAAATTCCACAGGATGGAGGCATTTTCTGAATGGGTAAATAAAACATGTTTCTCCAACTCTTTGGCATTGTGTAATATTTTGGCAAAACATTATAGGCCTCACAGCTTTTATACACCATCAAGCTTAGCAATCAAATTAAAATTGAAAAACATATAAGCTTCGTTTATGTTTCCAAATCAAAATTGAACTGATATGAATAAACACAGATGTTCATAGTTATGAGAGTGGTTAATTTTTGTCAATTACTATCAATGGGATCTTATTATAATTGTCATATGATATGAAAATCATAAATTTGAACTATTCAATAATTTACAATATTCTATCACATAGACACTTATTTTAAAATAATGAAAATTTGGTGATTAAACTTAAACCTCAGTAGTTTTTGATAAAGATGGAAAAATGGAAGGAGCAAAACGTTTTCAAATATGTATACAGATTGGAGGTAAATACACAGTTGTTCAGTGTTTAGACCTCTTATTTAGTGTTGCCATGAGCATACTTATTCTTTTTCTATTCTTTCTGTCCTCATTTTCTCTCATGAAATATGAACATTTTATATGCATTACATTAGATAATTTAGTACACTATAAAATTCCATTTACAAATCCAAATTTTCTTATCTTTGTTTTGTGGTAATATTCTGTTAATATTGTTAAATTTTGTACAAAGAAAATGGGCACTTAACAATTCTAACACCATTTCTTTCCTATGCCCCCCAAAGTTATATTTTCTAAAATATTATGATACTTTGGAAAGTCCAACCTACAGTTGTGACATGAGAGTTACACTTTTACAGATAAATTTAATTCCATCATAGGTTTCAGAAACATACCTAAAAGATCTTTGGAAATTTTAGTAGATAGTAATGTCACCTAAGAGCAAATTTTGATATATCTTTTAGCTAAACAAACAGAAATAGTACCACAAGTAAAGAAAATTATAACAAAATACTCATTTTATAGATCTCATTTCTTATTATATTCAAAGTCCTGAAATTATTTATAATGAAGAAAGGTAGAAAAAATGTATTATTAATAATCAGTACTACATAAAGTACAAGTCCATAGAATTTGATTTATAGTTATAAATACATTTTCTGGTATAAAATATAAACAGTTACAAGTTTTCCAATACTTGAATGACTTTTATTTAAAAAAGTTACAAAGTTACAAAATCTCTGCATCCCTCAAGAATTAGAACTAATAAAAGTTTTAAGATGATACATTTCTGTTCTAGCCACAGCCAATCAAAGTTGAAATGGGTTCTAAGCATGTCTAGAGAGATTCCACCCTGTTTCTTCTAGACCATTAACATGATCCTTTCATGAATGTGCTACACCATGTCTTGCTACGTGTGTGAAGAATTTCCTTCACTACCCTAATGAAAGTGCTGATGACCCCAATTATGTGCTGCTCATGTGTGATCCTCAGAGCAACTCCTCAGTTCTTTTCTAAAAATGATGCTGGATCGTAACCAGTGTGGTGGATTGAATAAGAATAGTTCTCACAGACTCGCTGATTTCAAGGCTTAGTAACTAGGGAGTAGCACTCTTAGGAGAGCTGGCCCTGTTGGAGTAGGTATGACCTTGTTGAAAAAAAGTGTGTCATTGAGGGTGGGCTTTGGGATTTCAAAAGTGCAAGCCAAGCCCAGGGGCTTTCTCTGTTCCTGTTGTCTGTACATCCTGGAATTTAGCTCCTTTGCCAGTACCATGTCTGTCTGCAAGCTTCCATACTTCCCACCATGCTGATAATGGGATAAACTTCTGAAATGGTAAAAAGGCCCCAGTTAAATGATTTCCTTTATCAGAGTTGCTGTGGTCATGGTGTTTATTCTCAGCAAAAAGAGAATCGACTAAGACATCAAGATTTCACAATCTATTGCTTTATTCTTTGAACTATTTAGTTTGCAAAAAATATCCTAAGAGATTACTGTAGACTTCCTAAACAACTGAAACTGTTAAGGACTGGGAACACACTTCAGTGTTAGAATGCTTGCCCACCATATATTACAGTTCAATTCAAAGCTCCACAAAATTAAATTAAACTGTGAGTTCAATCTATTAACGAAAGACAACATGCAGTTAATTAACCTTAAGTCTTCTGCAGTAGAACTTTTGGTTGTTTCTGTTCATAGTGTTGTATTTCCCATTTTCTCACACACTTTCTTTTGAAATAATTTGGTCTGAAGGTTGTTATATTTCTTGTTTGATTTCCTTGTGAATTTTAGCTTTCAACATACAGTCATGCTACTGAATTTTCCATGGTGATATTATGTTTTGCATCTGTGTTTAATCCATGCCTTACTCTTGATAGGGTGTTGGGCAGAGTCACAATGAAAAGCCTTGAATTTTGTCAGTTCTTTGATGCATCGTATTTTTCTAAATATGAATAATGGGCTTATCTTTGCAATTTGATTCAATGCTTTAGAATAAAGCTATTGTTCCTGGAACTGGAATTTATTTTGACATATTTCCACTGAAATATTTGAAATGTGAAAAATACATAAATAGATTAAGATTTTCAGAACTTAGTTGGTCCTCTCCAAGCATTGCATCATCTAACTATAGAGTCATCAGCCTACATACTCCTTTTAGTTCCCTTCAACATTACAAAAGTAAAATCATTTTCATTATGTTTAAAATTTTTGATTATTTTGAGCTCTTCTTAAATTTCAACCTGTACTCCTTCATACTTCATAAGCACTGGAATAAGTAAAGCTATGTGGTATTATACATTTCAGAATACAGAGAATAGCAGCATTCACAAGAACTTTTTCTCCATGTTAATATTAATTATAATGCATTAGTGATAAGTACAAACATAAATAAAATCAGTATCAGTGTAAACTGTGAGAGATATGATGGGAATTTCTTGCAGAGAGCTAAGAAAAAACTTAATGAATTTAAAGCAGACATTATGTAGAATTTTTCAAGAATAAATGAAACCACAACTGTTCAGTTGAAAACATAGGAAGGGCCGGGCGGTGGTGGCGCACGCCTTTAATCCCAGCACTCGGGAGGCAGAGGCAGGCGGATCTCTGTGAGTTCGAGACCAGCCTGGTCTATAAGAGCTAGCTCCAGGACAGGCTCTAAAGCTGCAGAGAAACCCTGTCTCGAAAAACCAAAAAAAAAAAAAAAAAGAAAACATAGGAAGGGTTTCAGTGTGACAAAGCTCTCCTATTGAGAATAGTCCTTCTTTAGATGACAAATTATGTATTCATCTCAATAGCAAAGAATTATTTACTTGATAAGATTTGGAAGGGGTGCAAACTGAAATGGTAGTATTGCTTTATGGATTAAATACCCCAGAGATAGGCAATGCTTAATTTATTTACAGTACTCCAGACTTCTTAACCAATTCTATTAAAATATCCAAACATGAGAATCTAGCTTGATATTGATCTTTAGACTATGCAATACATGTTTTTGTTTTGTTTTGTTTTGTAGTTTATGAAACGATGAAAGCCTACATATTTCTTTGCTCTTGAAGCCTTTTAGTGAGGAACTTCTTGGGTTTTTCTTATGAGGTAATATCATGTGCAAGTAATAAAAATATGTAGTATGAATAACAAAAACCCAGAGATAGATACTGGGGTTCAAGCTGAAGGTCATAAAAGTAAAGGAGCCAACCACTAGAGATCTTTTAGCTCTACCAAACCTTCAGACTGTGCAAGATTCTGTTTCCATGAATCCTAAGACTCCATACTCCAGTGAGTTTCTATCTCTTCCCCTTTTTATGCTTCTCTCTCCCTAGCCATATTGCTCCTGTCTTCACTCCCTAGTTCTGGGATTAAAGGTGTGTGACTCCAAAACACTGAGATTAAAGGTGTAAGCTACTACCACCTGGATCTTTTTCTGGGTGGATCTTGTGTAGCCCAGGGTAGCTTTATATTTACAGAGATCTGTCTGCCTCTTTCTCCAGAGTCCTGGGATTAAAGGTATGTACTACCACTCCCTGGCCTCTAGTGACTTAGATTTGCACTCTGATCCTCAGGCAAGCTTTAATTATTAAAATACAATTAAAATATGACTATATCAATAAGCACTCTTGAAAGCATTAGTAATACTTTTTAATATTTAAAAGGAAAATGCAGAAAACAATTTCTATCAAATAATTAATATTAATATTCTATCAAATAATTAATATTTATTAAAGATAAACAGTCTAAGGCTTGGGGAAATGGTTCAGTAAGGAAAGTGCCTGCTGTTGGAACATGGAGGCCTGAGTTCAGTCTCTGCTTTCATTTTTAGAAGCCAAGCACAGTGGGCTGTGTCTGCAATCCCAATGTCTCTGGCATGTGTACCAGTCAGTCTTGCCAAATCAGTGTGTTCAAGGCTCAGTGAGAGACCACGCCTAAAAACATAAAATGGAAAGTGACTGAGAAATGCACTCAGGGCAGACTTCTGGATTTCATGTGGGTACTCACACATACATAAATGTAGGCAAAGTTTTGTCAGGACCACCTATAACCATGCAGAGACTTATTATTGATTATATATAGTCAACCAATAGCTACAGCTTACAACTAACTAGGTCTTACAATTTAAATTAACTCATAGTTTTTATGTGTGCTATACCCTGTGGTGGTACCTTTTTCAATGTGACCAGTTCATCTTTTTCTTCCTCTGCATTTTCTAGTGACGCTGCACTTTCTTTTCCCAGCATTCTTTTAGTCTTGATTTCCCACCTGACATCTTCCTGCCTAGCTATTGGCCAGTTAATCCTTTATTAAACCAATAAGAAAAACACACATTCACAGTATACAAAAGGATTATTCTACAACATCTCCTCCTTTTTATCTAATTAAAAAGCAAGGTTTTAACTTTAACATAGAAAAAATATGGTAAAAACAGTTATCAAGTAAGAATTATAGTTAAAATATCCAGTCCATTTTTATTTGGAAAATTTAGAGAAAATATTTTATTATTTATATTATCTTTGTGAGTCTAAAGTTTTAATTTACTTTTTGTTATAACTATAGAAAACATAAATTTAATTATTTAGTATTTAACTCCATCAAAGACCCCAGAAGAAACTTTCTGTTGTGATATTAATGGTCACTTAAAATATTAACTAATTCTAACTGTAAGGTTTATGGAGCTTCAATACATGATTTCAGGTTTGAGTCTGAAGCAGGTATTTAGGAATTAAGCCTGTGCATCCCAAATGTGTTTAATAGATTATGGTACTTTAACCTCTTTGAGATCTGCTGTACATGGCATTTAAAATGCTTAAGTTTTCTACAGTGAACAATAAACATTGCTAAAAGTGACCTTTGGAGTCTACAAAAGACGATGGGGCCCCACAATGTCAACTCTACCTAGACTGTGGTAAAGTCACTAAGATGACAAAGACCACCACCACAAGCTCAGTGTTAGACTACAAACAGCTCACCACAGTTTCACGACAGTTGGTTAAGATGGTTCAGCCCCATAGATTTGTCCAACCAGGACTTTTGATAGCCTTGCATGGTCCCATCACACCAAGACTGGACAACAGCTAGATTTCCCCAGGGATTAACAATCACCTCATTTTTCTCAGGTCCCCTAATGATGCCCAAACCCCGTGTCAGCATAAAGAGTCTAGAAAACACTGTGCTTACATTCCCAAGAGCCAAGGTGGATGGTTATTGGTCATTTAGTGGATTATGGATGTTTATCTTTGTTTTGGGAGACTTGGTTGTAAGATGTTACTGATCATGGTCTATAAAATACTATTCAAAGGAGGTTAGATTCAGAGATCTCTTTCTGAAAAGAAAAAGGAGGTATAGGAATGATAGGAAAGGGTGCATTATTGAATCAACTTTGATCTCAAAAGCAGCTATTAATTTTAAAAAGTTACTTTGGAAAAGATTTTTCTCTACTGACCCAAATTTAAAGTTATTTTTCATATTGTATATATGTTTTACTTTTAAGTAGTTTGTATATTTATACAAATTTAATCTTATTTTTGTTATACTGTACATATATTTCTTTTTTGTTTAAGGTATTGTACCTATGAAGCTCATTTAATTATAAAATGTAAAGTTATCATCCTTGAAAGTTAGTTAGGATAATAAAGAAATACAGCTTAATAGTCACCTATAACTATCAAACTTATAATCATGTTAGGTATGTTTTCAAGGTCATACAGGAATACATTTTTAGATAAATCTTCACACACTTCAAAGACCTACAGAATATGACGTTTAAAATGTTTTAATAAGATAAGGCTTTTCTTGACAATGAGACATGTCAGTCATGGAAGCACCAATCTACTTTAAGAAAGGATGATGGGCATCAAAGAAACTACATATTGGAGTTTACTTTCTTTATGGCAACATCTAGCTATTTGAGCAAGAAATTTTCTTGCTTCAACAGCTGACAGTATGTCATCCAAATTGGACAAGCCAGACACAGAGAAAAGTGACTGAATTTTTTGCTTTTCATAAATGTTTGTCAAATATTCTAGAATTGTAGAATGAAGCTGAAAACTCCAACACTGCCGGGAAACATAAGATGACTGTCCAGGCAGCCAACTGTTTCTATCATTTCTTATAATTTTGGAAGTTTGTTAGTTCTGTACTACTTTTTACTCAGGTAATATTAATCCCTTCTCAGGTCTTTGATGGAGCTGAAGAATAAAGTTACAGTTCTCTAACATGGTAGGGAGTAAATTAGGTACAAAACTATGGACTAATCAGGAAGGACAGCTGGTGAAATATTTTCTGTCATTTGTCAAATACAAATTGACTGGACATTGTGAATGCATTTCTTACCATATAGTTGTTTTTGCTGTATATTCTTTCATTTTGTTAAGGTTAATACCTTTCCTTTCTATTTAGACAATACCTGATAAATATTCTTATTGTACATATTTTTTATGATGATAGAGTTAGAACTTTTCTGTTTTAATTAGACAAAAGTGGGAAATGTTATGGGAATTCTGTCTGTGTTGTGGTCTGATGTCCAATGGAGTCAGGCGTTGGTTTGAGAGGCAGGGTTCACATTCTGGCCAGAATGAATCATGCAGTTCACTGGCAGACTTAAGATAAGGGAAAGAAAAGCCCTTGGAAAAGGAGGAGTAGTGCCAGGATTTGGAGCAGATTTTTCCACTCAGAAAGACGATGATAAGAGTCTTGGTCACTTGTGGTTGCCTTACGTTTTATCGCTAGTATTTATCCCCAAGTTTTATTTTTAATAAATGACAAAAGAAATGACAATACATGAGCATACACACACACAGATACACACACAAATAAATTACAATAGTTAGTCTCAAATATGAAGGAAGTGTTTCTAGTGTTGGCCATCAGGAAGTAAAACTATATGTAGCTTGTATACAAGTTAGTTTTAAAGTCATCAGGAAAAGACACAAAATCCTCTGACTTGTAATGAATATTTAAGGTCTGTTCGATTCCTTTGTGTGAGAGCCTTCACTGTTTTTTTTTTTTCTTTCCACACGACATCTCTTTGTACTGTTACAGAAACACAGAACTTCCTAGTGGCAAACTTTGCTTTTAAGATTCTTCACCTCACTATGTGTTTTGGTGCCTGCTGAAGCACACACTCTGTGAAATAGAAATTGACACTTTCTTCTTCCCAGCTTCCCTACTCTGTTCTGAGATAGAACTGTTTTATTGTGTTTTTTATGAATATTTTAGTGTGGCAAGACTGCAGAATTAATATCAAACAGATAATTTCAATGCTGACAATATGACTCAGGAATCTGTAGATATTTTAAAATCATGTAATGAAGCCATGAGGAGAAGCCATAAAAACATATATGCCCTGAACTTTGAGTTAATAAAAAGCTCATAAAATAAGTCAGTTCTGACAGACAAAGCCGTGGCTTCCCTTTGATGTGTCACAGAAAATGCTGGCAGGGTGATGTGCCTTTACAAACAGATCGGTTCTACCACCACTTCCTGATGTTTCTTGAGGTTTCCTGACAGCGTCATTATTCACATAATGGAAAAAATAAAAACAGATAAACATTAAGCATCCTCATTACTCGGCTCTCCTGAAAGGAAACCAGAAGCATCATCCCCTTTTCAGTAACAAGGACATTGTGGGGAAAAAAATTGTATTAGTGCCTTTAATCCTTGATTTCACAGGAACACACTGACTGAGGCTGTTTGTTGGAAACCTGATAATAAAGGCTTATATATTTGACAATTAAAAACATACTAAAATAGAGGGCAGGGGATATGGCTGACAGCATAAATGTAACTGCTATGCAAGCATGAAGACCTGAGTTCAAATCCTCCAAAGTCATGTTTAAACCATACAGGGATACAGTGCATATACAAAATAAACACTTTAAATACATTTGAATGAACTAGTCAATTAAAATTAAAATAAGCAATAAATAATCAATATATCATATCAAATTTAAACACAAACGACAAAAGGGACAAGTTGCTGTTGTTGTTTTCCAAAGCACAGTCACTAGTGCAGACATTTTGAGCAAGACTTGTGTTAGTGACTAGGCAGAAGATTTCTCTAAAATCCGTAACAAACACAGAGCAGAGCAGATTCTAAGTGTCAGATTCTAAGATGAGAACAAATATAGAGGCCAACAACTGAACAACGGTACAAATACTGATACACCTTGGAACACCCAGTCCCACATGGAATTTCTTCATCCGTTCCATTCCCTCCCCGCCAGCCTCAGGAAACGCTGCAGAAAAGGAGGCAGAAAGATTGTAAGAGTCAGCGGAAATGGGGGACATGAAGGAAATGAGGCCTTCTGGACAGAACAGAACTGATGGACATATGAACTCACAGAGATTGGGGCAGCATGCAGGGCCTGCACAGGTCTAAAGTAAATGGGGTGTCCATGCTGAGGGGGGAGTAGACACATCCCTCCATTCCAAATCCAGAAGCTATCTCCACTTGAAAACTACTCACAAAGGAAAAATTCATTTTGTCAAATAGAGCCTCACTCAGTGTACAACCACACTAAAGGGCAAGGTCCATGCTCAGCAGTAATGGCCAACACAAAAGGAATAAAAAGATTTCAATGTTTTTTGTTTGCTTGTTTGTTTTTGTTTTGTTTTTATCACACAATACTTAGTCTGAGCGTTTAATATTTTTTAATTTTTTAACTTATGGATCTTTTGTTTATATAGTATGGTTTCTGGATTTGTTTATATGTTGTTTACTGTGTGTGTGAATATGTGTGTCTCAGCCTCTGTATATGTCTCTTGTGGGTTTCCTTTGGCACTTTTTTCTATTTGTTTGTTTTGTTCTATTCCAGCATGTTTATTTTATCTTATTTTATTTTCTAATTATTTTTAGAGGAATGTTTGTATCCTAATGAAAAACAGAAAGGAAAGGTATAGATTTGGATGAATAGAAAAGTGGGAATAATCTTAAAGGAGTTGTGGGTGGGAAAAACACATTCAGAATATATTGTATGAAAAATATCTATCTTTAATTTAATAAGAGAGATGTCCAGACTATATATAACAACAGAAATCTGATCCAAATACAAGTCCAACAAGCAAAACGATGTCTGCAGCAATCAGCCCAGAAAAATAGGGTTTTGCATCAACTGACCCAACAGGATCAGAACTTATTTAACTTCTGCTAAGGTGGTTTGAAATATGAATTTTTATTTTTGTAGCTTTTTATATGTAACTTCTCTAAAATTGTCTTAGGTATAATTCACATTGTATTTATTTTATAAACTGATACGTTATTGTTTGATTAGAAAAGAGTCTGCTATAAGCTTATAACAACACAACAAATGTTGTCCCAGACCACATTATCATTAGTCCAGCCAGTTCCCCATTTCTAATTGTGATATTGTGTCTCTTTGCATTTGCTGACTCCTGGAACTGTTAGCATAAAACAGCAATGACTGAAACCTTAGAAAGAAGTGCCATCAGTGACCGTGGGCTTTACTTTGTAACGCTAGTCTAGCTGAATCATTTCTACAAAAGAGATCGCTAACGCCATGTGGGTGGAAAACAACCTCCACTAACACTCAGTCCTTAGTCCCATTCCTTTAATTTGAGTCTGTCATCACCCCACTATAATTAATGACAGTCAGTAATTTTTAAGTTTTTTCCTCAGAAAGCAATTTGATTATTTCCTATATATACATAGTAATAAATTGGCTGAGGAGTCAAAAATAAAAGGTAAATATTTCAAAAACATGAAAATCACAGAAGCCCTGAATGACACAAGATTAATTTATAATATAAATATGTATATGTATAAATATATATAATGTGATATATATAATATATGCATGTATATATAGAAAATAATCAAATTGCTTTATCAGGAAAAAAACCTAAAAATTATTGAATAAAGTCAGTCTTTTTAGTAATTACCAATTTTTCTTTTTTTCTTTTTTTTTGGTTTTTCGAGACAGGGTTTCTCTGCAGCTTTTTTTTTTTTTAGAGCCTGTCCTGGAACTAGCTCTTGTAGACCAGGCTGGCCTCGAACTCACAGAGATCCGCCTGCCTCTGCCTCCCGAGTGCTGGGACCAATTTTTCATAGAATGATTTTAAAATGAAAAACTAAAGAAATATCTTGAAAATGAGAAATAGTACATGCTCAATTATAAAAGTCAGAAATACTTCATATTCAAAAGAACTTATAAATGTAATTGATCTAGGTGATCTTTTTCACTGATTTTTATTTAGCTTTGTGATGGAAGCTAATTCTACTTCTAGTGGGTAAGCACTTTTAAAAAGTGATCTAGCAAGGCAAGATGTTTGTGAAATAATAGCAACAAAGCCATGAACAAAGTGGTTGTACTTGTTTTGACATGAAATATCCTTCCATGGGCTTCTGTGCCTAAAATTTTGCTCTCTAGCTCTTTGGGAAGACCTTGGAACCTCGTGGACAAAAGAAATATATAGCAGATGGGGAACCATGTGGATGGGATTTGAGGCTGGTAGTATGTTCACTGCACTTCTAGCCTGAACACTCTGTATCCTGGTCAGATATGATGGGAAACCTCCTCCAGAGCAAACTCCATCATGATGGGCTATGTTGTCTCAGGTCTTAGCAAAATGCATCTTCCTCTAGGCTTTCTGTCAAGTATAAGGTCAGATCAATTAGGAAAGGCGATAACACACCTACAACCCTCCCTGATGAAAGAGATGACAAAACCCACCCAGAAAAACAACCTGATGAAAATCCCAGAACTCAGGTGTTGGAGAATCTAAACACACTGTGAAAACTCCTGTGTGATAGTATAAAGCTGACTACATACCTCCCCTTAGTATTATGACAAAAGAGAACAGTGCTTCTCATGAAGCTAAAGTCTCAGCTTGGAACATACACACCACAGCACCTCCTTACACAGAGAGACAGACAGACAGACAGAGACATAGAGAGACAGCACATATAATAGATCACTCTTCATATATTGCTAGGAATTTGATTCAAATGGCTCCCTCAGGGTCACTGTATTCTAGGAGTCATCCCTACAAAGACTAATAGAGACATCATGTAAGAACACTGAACTAAAAAAAAACTGTCTTTTACCGTCTAGCTGGCAAACGCAACCAGGCCAGCTTACTGTGCTCTGAGCTTGTAATCTTATCTACCTTGCCAACAGAGACAGGCAACTTGTTCATGCATTATTGTTCTCCAAACAATGAGGAGAATCCCCCAGGCTGCCTTCCCTAGAGCCTTCTTCTGTCCGTAAACACATCTGTGTATTCCCTACAAATGTCAGGTCCTTGCCAAAGAACAAGGAAGTTGTGATTCTCTGAGGATTCTTCTCATTTTACCTTTGGCAGTCAACAGTCTCTCTAGTAGAGGGGATAGAATTATGCTTCTGTGAAGAAAATGATCCTCAAGGATGAGAGGGACAGATGCTCCAGCTTTTCTCCATCAGCAAAGCATCCAGAGACAATATATCTTTTATTTATGCCAAACATTTTTAATATTTTTGTAATTATTTTATAATTGCATGCACTGTGAACATGTCCACCCAACATGTCCACCCTCTATTACCCCCTCCTTGCTCCTACAGATCCTTTTCTTTTTCCAAAGTAAGCCTCTTTCAAAAGTGATATCTTATTTAAAAATATA
The DNA here is from genome assembly GCF_903992535.2 of Arvicola amphibius. Classification (NCBI taxonomy): domain Eukaryota; kingdom Metazoa; phylum Chordata; class Mammalia; order Rodentia; family Cricetidae; genus Arvicola; species Arvicola amphibius. The sequence goes on from NC_052050.1 coordinate 110,729,241, forward strand.
TCTTATGCATTTCTTTTGAGAATTTTATACAAATATACATGTATTCTGATATAATCCACCTCCTCTTCCCTCAACCCATTTCTTCCCAGTTTATTCTTCCTATTCTTGGAGTCCCACTAAGTATAATTAGTGCTGCCTGACTATACATGGTAGTAGGACCATCTACTGGAGTGTGGGAAACTCCCTAATACCATATCTGTGAATAAAACTGTCTCTCTTTTGAGCAGTTTGACCAATTGCCAATGGCTTTCAACTAGGCATGGGAATTCGTGAGCCCCTGCTCAACACATGCTGGAAATTTCACTGGCCTGATTTTGAACAGGTCTTATGCAGACAACAAAAGCCACTGTGAGTTCATGTGTAGCATGGCCTTGTCATGTCCAGAAAGCATGATTTTTTAAAATACCAGCACAATAGAAAATTAAGTAATGCAAAAAAAGATTTTTAATCAGGACCTTGGGAGCTCAGTCCGGTGCTCCAATGTGGGGCTCTGTCTCTATCTCCATCCAATGCCAGGTGAAGGTTCTATGGTGATATGCAAGATATTCATGAGTATGGCAATAGGATCTGGACATTTCTGGTACCCTCTCCTCAGCTGCCCAAGGACCTAGCTGGGGGCGTCCTCTGGACACCTGGGAACCCCTCTAGAGTCAAGTCTCAAAAGGAGGGAGATCATGAGCAAGGAAGTCAGGACCGTGAGGAGTGCGTTTACCCACTGAGACGGTGGGACAGATCTAATGGGAGACCACCAAGTCCAGTTGGAATGGAACTGATGGAACAGGGGACCAAACCGGGCTCTCTGAAAGTGGCTGATGGTGGAGGCTGACCGAGGAGCCAAGGACAATGGCGATGGGCTTGGTCTCTACGACATGTACGGGCTCTGTGTGAGCCTTGTCAGTTTGGTTGCTCACCTTCCTGGACCTGGAGGGAGTTGGGGGGACCTTGGACTCAACATAGTGTAGAGAACCCTGATGGCTCTTTGGCCTGGAGAGGGAGGGAGTGGGGGTATGGGTGGAGTGGAGGGTAGGGAAGGGGAAGTAGGAGGGGAGAAGATGGCAATTTTTAATAAAAAATAAATAAACTGGAAAAAAAAGATTTTTAAGTAATTCTTATTCATCTCTACCCACTTAAGGTGTTCAACATTGTTCTAAGACAGTTTTTCTCTTAAACAAAAACAGAAAAAAAACAGGAAAAAAAACAGAAAAGAGCAGAAAAACACACCAACATCTTGACATAAGACTCACATACTTGTTGGAGGACGCCGCTTGTTTCGTTCCTGGCTGGTCAGCCATGAAATAACCACACAGATACTGCATTAATTAAATCACTTCTTGACCCATTAGCTCTAGTTTCTTATTTGCTAACTCTTACATCTTAATTAAATCCATCTCCATTAATCTGTGCATCACCACGAGGTCATGGCTACCAACAAAGTTTCAGCACATCTATTTCCCGTGGCGGCCCCATGGCTTCTCTCTGACTCCACCTCCTTCCTCCTTTCTCTCAGCATTCAGTTTAGTTTTCTTCACCCAGCTCTGTTTCCTATAGCTCTGCTATAGGCCCAAAGCAGCTCCTTTATTAACCAATGATATTCACAGCATACAGAGAATCCCACACCACATACTTGCCGAAAGAAGACATATAATCATAATCTACAACTTAACCTACTTAATTATTTTAGGGTCACTCTGCAAAGGTATCAAAGAACCAAATATCATATTTATCTTACAACAGTAGGAAAGATATGTATGTGCTAAAAGTAGGCTGATTTCCAAATTGTTCCTCATTTTCGAACTCATGAAGTGAGTTATGTAATTATTCTTGAAATTAATCATATCTGGCACCCTCATCCTTCTTTGCGATCCATTTATTCAGAGGAGAGACAGGATTTTAACGAGGCACATCTTCACAAACCACTGTTACACATCAGCGCCAGTCATGCAGAATGTTCAAATTAGAATTAACATTAAAAGTTCCTGTTTCCATTATGCTGCTCTGAATCTCAAATCTCAAGCCCTTCTCCCACATAGAGATACCTTTTCCAGATATTTTTTACAAAGTTTTTAGCACTTAATTTTGCAGAAAACGATAATATATGGTGACTCTCATGAGGAAGACCCAGCCAATCACCAATCTCTCCTTTCTTTCCTTCACTTGGAACATACAGTATTCAGTCTACATCAGAATAGGAGAACAGAAGTTTGTTTTGAAGAAGCTTCTACTGCCTCTTTTGAATAGATGGAGAAGTTCCAGGGTATCTTAGTTAGGGTTTTATTGTTATGAAGAGACACCATGACCACGGCAACTCTTATAAAGGGAAACATTTCATTGGGGGTAGGGGCTAACAGGAAACATGGAAGCATGCTGACAGGCATGGTGTTGGAGAAGATGCTGGGAGTTCTACATTTACATCAGCAGGCAGAGAACAAGGTTTGAGTTTTCAGACCTCAATCCTGAAACACAGTGACACAGTTCCTCCAACAAATCCAAACTTCCTCCAAAACCATACTTCCCAATACAGCCACTCCCTATGGACCAAGTATTCAAACACATGAGTTTATGGGGGCCATTCCAATACAAACCACTACAGGTGAGTAAGACATGATAAAGCTTTCTTATGTCCATGGGATGGTAAAAAAAATAGTAAGATGTAGGACACGAATGTTATTTGTAAGTTTTAGTGTCTGTGTTTGTGTGAATGTATATGCTTGTGTGGAAGCCAGTGTGCAGCAGTGGGTATTGTTCCCTCATTTTAAGATGAGGTCTCTTACTGATCCTAGAGCTCACCAATGCTATTGGCTGGACAGTGAGTTCTGGTGGTGCATTGATCTCTTCCCAGCCCCTGGTGGTAAGATTGTAAGTATGTACTTCCACAGCTGGCTTTGTATGTCAATGATGGGTCTGTGAACCAAGCTTGTGGAAAAGCCACTTTATCCCACTGACTCACTCCTCCTGCCATTGTCACACACACTCTGAAGGTACCTTTTTATGTGAGTGCAAAAGACAACATTTAGGGTTTGGCAAAGAGCAACTAGACCAGTACCTAAAGCATCGTGAAAGGGACCATATACAATAAAAACAAGTATTGTGATTGGTTCAAAAAACAATATAGATATGGTAGACGGAGAGATTACTACAAAGATGTACATTTTAAATGCAACTGAATGGTATACTTCTGACCATTGCTTTCCCATCTAAGCTGTATTCTGACCCATTCTGCAGAAGCTCAACCCCTGAAAACTAAATACCTGTTTTGGCTTGAATACTGCATGCACCACCTTACATGGTTTCATAAATTTGAAAAAATATGATCCAACACTTTACAGTAGACCCCAAATAACCCTTCATAGTAACTTTTCACTGTGTTACATTAAACGTTAAGGCCCCAAACTAGAGGGGCATAAAGAAATCACCTGCAGTACAGACACACGCCATCACATTCACCATCTGCTTCAGTAATCTTAACCTAGATATGAGATCCCTGCTTTCTTAGCAACTTTAATTTCTATGCTATACTCTCCATTGTTCAGCCATAATGAATGTCCTTTTCTTTTTACATTGTTATTGTAGTGGTGTGTGTGTGTGTGTGTGTGTGTGTGTGTGTGTGTGTGTGTTTGTGTGTGATGAAATGTTTGTCTCACTAGTGGAGGATCCTTGACTTAGAGGAGGCGCTTATGAAAAGCACTGAACAAGTAACCCTGCATGCGCACCTCCTTGTGTGACTGTTGTTTCGTTAGGAGGCATGGTCCATGTCACAGCTGGTGAAATGAGAACAATAAAGGTTGTGATTGCAGATTTTTCCTTCTATTAAATCCTGTAATTAAGTGTTCCATTACAAGAAAGTCTTCTTTTAAAATATTAACTTGAAGTAACAACTTATTTTGTTGGAATTTAAGCCATGAGATCATAGATTATTTAATATTATTTTATGTATGGTATTTTCATTTAATAAAGATTTTGAGTAAATATTTAACAAAATTATTTTTAATGCAATATTTTAGAAATTGTTTTATATTTTTATGAATTCAATACAGTTATCTCATTTCTTCTTCTTTTTCCTCCCTCTAAGTCCTTCTAAGCGTCCTCACTTGCTCTTTTTCAAATATGTTTTAGATAGCAAATTTTAGAGAAGGTTTAGTTGAAGTTTTTTATAGAAAATTGTTAACTTTCATAATCTGGATATTTTTGACAAAAGTTATTTTTATTTTGAGACTATCTTAATTGTAAATATAATTAGAGTTGCTTAAGTTTAGAAAACAAGCAATTATACTGTTATTCCAAACTAGTAGTTTATAGAAATTCCAAATTCAACAACTTCAAAAATGAAGTCGACGCTCCTAAGTTGCCATTTTAATGTCGCATTTCAACGATCATTTTTACATCTCCCAGAAATCAAGGAAGACTTATTGTAAACTAAGTAAAATTTGCCAGTTTGTCTCAGGAGGCAGACATTCCTATTTCGTGATCTTTTCTTGAAGATTCAAATTCTGTGACTTTAAGTGCTGCAGCTCGGATGGATGGAACAGTATCCTGGCGGCTAGAAGTCAAAGAACACCACAAAGTCGCACGGCCCAACAAAACTCACACAAGAGATTTATTGGGAAGAAAAAAAAAAAAAAAAACAGGAAAGTGGCTGCCTCTGCTCAAGCAAGAAACGGCAGCGAACTGAACAGATAGAGAGGCTATATAGAGTTTCTTAAGAAGGGAGTGGAGCTTTTTAAGATGGAGCTTCATGTCTGGAGATTTGGGCAGGGTAGGATGTGGGCAGGGTCCAGCAGTTTGGGCACACAGAATTTTGTATGAATGGAACCTGGCAGCTGGAGGTCCTGGGGCGGAGGGGGCTGACCATCCATGTGGCTCGAGGGGCTTACAGAAATTACCTTGTCCAAATCACTTTTAGTATCATAGCAACAGACCACATTGCCAGTCTTCCTACAGCTCATCACATGTAGCAGGGTTGCTGACGTTCAGGACTTTTAAACACAGAGTGTTCTTGGGAAAGACAACAGTCAGTAACTGGTGTTCTACTTAAGGACTTCACTATGAAGCTCATGCAACCCAGAAATCAATTTATTTAGAAAATTATTATATGCTCCTATTTTATTTCTTAATCTAACTTGACCAGTTAATAAGTTTTTTTTTCCACTTCCACTTTTAATGTCCTTCTTTTTCCATTCCTGTTTCCTGTTTCCCTGCGGAGCTGGAGATGAAATCCAGGGGTTTTGTCTGCGGGAAAAACACTTTATCACTGAGTGACACCCCCACATCTTAATTCTGTTGGTGATACCATCTAAGTTGACATAGTCAAAGAATTCAACTATAGAACTGAAATTCTACCAATTATATATATGTAGGGGTCTATAATTTGAAATAAAATATGTATTTAACAATTACATTTGAAGTATTTTTATCACTTAAACATAGCTTTGCTTTCTTTCAGTTACCTCATGAGCTAAAAAAATATTATGAGGTTTACTTTTAGCCATTAGTTGCAAGGACTTAGGCTTTTAACTTTTCTATTACCTAAAAAGATTTTTCAGCACTTTAAAAAAATATATGTACTCTGGGAAAATGTCTTATTTTTCTCACTATGCAGCACTGAAGATAAAAATTAAGGCTCCACACACTCATGTTGAGAAAGATTTTATGCTCCCCAATGCAATGGCACAAAACAGTCATAAGAGCTCCTCATATTAAGCTCCTAACAACAGCACATTTCCTTATGGCAGTTCCATTTGCCAAATTCTCATTGACATTACAGCGCAGACAGAAGAAAGAATGCTGCAACTTAAGAGTTTTGTGCATCAAAAAGTAATACATAATTATCAAAAAATAAACCCTTGGGTAATGGAAGGGAAGTCAGGTTATTATGGGCTTCTCAAAGGCAAATGCCAGTTGGGATTTCTTTATGTACTTTCACAATGCGCCATTGCCATCGTGCACCCTGCCCTGGTGCATGAATACCATTTCCAACAAGGCTGCACCGTCCTTGTTACCTTTCTGAATAGGATGAGATAGAAGAAAGTTAGCACTGGAGAAAAGTAAAATTTCAAATATGAGAAAAATAAATCTTGCCAAATATGTAGGGGTCTATAATTTGGTCCTATTCCTATGAGTCACAGCAAGTTTTATTTGGAAACGAGGTGTGGAAAGAGACTAGAAAGTGATTTCTTAGGTGTATGAAAATAGCTTTTGGTCTATCCATCTTTGTTTTAAGTTCCTAAACTTTTTTTCTAGCAATCACCTAGCAAAAACACCTGTAGTTGATACTTAAACTCAGAAAGAAATTGATTTGTGTTTTGAAGCAGTGAACCACAGCACACTGATTTCTAATAAATTAATTGGTGTTAAGTAAAAAAATACTAAGTAGTGACATTATCACCATGAACTCGAACTGTCTCTGCTGGTTGTTTTCTTACTATGGAGGTGAATAGTTGTCTATCATCCAAAGATGATAAGTGGCATGCCTGAAGGATAAAAGGGCTTCTGTAAACAAAAGAAAACATAACAGAAAAGAAAATATTAAAGTGAAATCACAACCAATAAATTCATGTGTATTGCCTTATTATAATGTCTCGGGCTGGAGAGGTGGTTCACTGGTTAAGCACTTATTGCTCTTGCAGAGGACCTGAGTTGGTTTCCTGGCACCACACAGTAGCTCACAACCATCCACAACACCAGATCTAGGGGATACAGCCCTCTCTTCAGACCTCCATGGGTACTACGCCCACATGAAATTCACATACATGCATGCAGGAAAAATAATCGTATTCATAAAAATATAAAATCGAATATATATTATTTATGTGTTAGAAAATATACATATTAGATTATAAGCATGACCCATCACACCCAGGAGAGCAAATCCAGGGATGTGTGCACTTTATGCAAGTACTCTACCCAGCCCTAAGATCCTGCTGTAATTTTTAAGAGTAAGAGCCATGAAGACAACGATGGACAGAGTGTACTATGAAAAATAGAAAGACAGGTACGCTGACTTTCAGATTCTTTTGGGTTGATGAAGGTATTTTTGATTCCATGTATACCAGGCTGACATCAAACTCACAGAGATCGACCTGCCCCTGTCTCCCAATGGCCAGGACTAAAAGCATACACCAACACACATGACCATCAGCTTTTCTGTGGATTAGAGTTAGAAAACAAGTGGAATCAAATGAATTCTCCCTGATGACTATGTTCTGCTCAATCTACTTCTCTGCCATTCCAGTCTCTATCTTAGCATCCCTGCTAGATGTGCACCAGCATAGAGTAATTTAATCATCAAATTGAGCACAAATCCAAGGGGTTGTTAACCAAATAGCCCCAGAGTCTTTTCAGGGAACTAAACAAATCCTTGGCACATTTCATATATTGATAGATTTTAATCATGTTCTTCAAGCTTTGTGTGTGTTTGTGTGTGTGCATTTATGTATGCCTGTGTGTATGATATCTATCTATCTATCTATCTATCTATCTATCTATCTATCTATCTATCTATCTATCTATCTATCTATCCATCCATCTATCTATCTATCTATCTGAAATTTAATTAGGCTCTGCAAGAAAATGTATGGGTGATACTTTTCCTCACCAGTTGAGTAATTCCAGACTTGCTATCTCTTTCCTAGGGAAAGATGACTGATGTTGAAAAGCAGCAGAAAATTAAATGAGGACAAAATAAGCAAAATCTGGATGTGCTCTTCAACACATGAAGGAGTACAGAGACAAAAGCTAGTTCTGCTCCAGAAGAACAAGTCTGGAATAGGAACCAGGACTGCATATAAATCCTGGTTCTAGGAAGGCTGAGCCCAGGCCAAATAACAAAGTAAATTCCATGGCAGCCTGAGCCATTGGCTGACTGAGATTCTGCCTCATGTAAAAACATATTTTTAATGCAACACTAATTTATTTATCAGAAAATATACATAACTAAATTCATTTAAAATGTGATTTTTATTTATCTTTATGATTTTAGTCCCTGAGAGTATAAAATAGATATCAGAGGTGTGATAAAAAAATATAAAAGCCTTTCTCTACTTCAAAGAAAGTTCATATTTTAACTGCTTTTCAACGGTTCCAAGAAGTAAACTAGATAAGTTAGCTAGAGAAACTGATCTAGGCTGGAGTTCAATGACTTAACGCTTTCTTTACTTGATTTTAAGTTAAAATCAAGAGTCATCTATAGTCTTAATATTTGAAAGCTCAAAAATATCTCTGTTCAAAATTCTATAATTTAACTGATGTCTTGGTAATGTAATTTTAAAGTACAACAATAGGCTTTTCTAACAAAGCATGTATCACACATTAAAAATCCATGGCCTCAATAGTTGAATATATCTTTCTGATTTAGGGAAAATGGCTCTTTTAAAGAGCTAAGCTTCAGAGTTATTTACAATGATTAAGTGAGTTATTATTGATCCCTGACAGGAATTTACCTTTGAAGCTGATTTTAAGAGTACTGATGCATTAAAACACACACACACACACACACACACACACACACACACACACACACACCTCACCACCACCACCACCACCACCAACAACAACAACAGCAACAACCAAACCCTCAACACTTTCTGTATTTTTCACATTTTTTGATGAGAATAAGCTATTCAGCTTCCTGAATAAGTTTTAGTAAATTACAATCTGTTAAGGAAAAAATCAAAGTGTATGTATTTTTTGCACAAATTAATAATATAATACTTTCTAACCTCAAAATGAAATATTTATTGATAGTAAGTACCCACAAATGACAATTATTACTAAGTACATTCATATATACCTCACATTGTGGAAATCTAAAAATTCAACAAAATATATAAAAGTACAAAATCATTAGCAAACTAAAAAGAAATAAAAGCAACATAATACCAGTTATCACATATTTGAGATAGAAATAAGTTCAATAAAAATTGTAATTCTGGGAACTGTTGAAACATGGGCTGTAAAATGATGTTGGTGTAGGCATAAAGCAATCTAAACTAATTGGAAAGAAATTTGTCATTATATTTGAACAGCCTAAAATTTTTTATGCCCAGGTCCTCATTCTATTCCAATGACATTGAGATTGTTGTGTTGTACTATTTTTGTGGTGGCTTAAATTGAAATCATAATGAGTCAAACAGGAAGTAAATGGTCAGTGTGTATGAGCCTACAGCATTTAGCTACTAAATTTAGTGCCCCAGTATCATTTGTTGGGTGATACCATCTGTTACCACTTTCTTAGTCAGTTTAGCTGGTTTAATAACAAAACACTTGTAAAGATATTAATTTATAATAGAGTAGGTGCATTATAACAATCAATGAAGTAGCCAAAATCTTGAGGATCGTAATATAACCTTAAGTTGGTAAAATGAAACTGAGGGCTTTATCAGTGGCTCAGGTATAATACGCATCAGAAAGTAGAGCAGGCACCAAGGTACAAAATAAAGAAGAAAATTTTAAGGGCCATATCTGGGTCCTTGGTTCTACTTCATCCTGAGTCTGTGCAATCTTTGGCTTTTATTGACATTAAAGGCCACACTGGTGTCCAGGATCTAGGTCTCTACCTGTAGCCATCTTGGTTCCAGACGGCTGTGCTGCTAGCAGGCCCATACGGGCCTGAGTAGCATACGCTGCCACCCAGTGCCAGGGCATCATATGGGCCTGAGCTGTGATTAGGGCATATCACAGGATCTATGATGATGTCCAAGACAGCTTTTTCCATCAATGGCAATGTAGCTATCCATACCATACCAGGGGCCATGTGGAGGTTTGGGAGTTCAAGGCTACACTGCCATTGTTCCTATGCCAATATAAGTGACCTGTACTGGAAAGTATGACCACGGTGACACTAGAGACTAGGCTGATGCCAAGGACCATGTTTGATTACAAGGTCAAATCACAGCTGGGATCTGTATAGATGTTTATGGCCTGGGTAACCACTAAGGGCCATGTGGATGTCAGGGGACTGGGCTACCACCTAAGTTAGTATCTAAGGGTTGAGCCTTTGCTGGGGTGAAGAAGATCTGGTTAGCCTTCGCTGCCACCCAGGGCCATGGTTTTGTCCTGGTCTAGGCTGCTGCCAGGAGCCATTTCTGAGTCTGTTGCCCTGCCACAGATGTGGTCTGTGTTGATGTCCAAGATTCCTGTTACTTCTGAAAGTGGAGAGGATAGGGCTAGCCAGTAAGGCTATCCCTTACTGGCTGCAGCACTAGGGAGACCTGGTCCTCCCCTCTACCAGTTTCAGCACTCTAGAGATTGGAGCCTACAGGACAGCACAACAGAGCTATCCCTGCTGGCTGGGGTGCTGGAGAGCCAGTCCTGATCATGAGAGAGTAGGAGAGCTAGTCCCACAGTCTGTCACATGGTAGTGTGGGTAAGGCAGAGATAAAGCCCTTGCTCCTTGCCCCAAGACACTTGCCACCTACTTCAGGCAGGAAACACTGGTCCTGGAGTCACAAGAGTAAGAGAGCTGATCCTGACCCTCACTGGCTGCTGCCATGAGGAGAGTGGGCTCTACACCTAGCACAGGCAAGATAGTAGAGATGACCCCATGAGCAAAGGCTCAGATGGTCATACCCTCTAATGCATGTAGATCACCTCAACTGACAGTACGGCTCCATTGCCAAGGACAACAGGCACACAACTGTGAGAACATGTTGAGCTGGCGCCTATGTGGAGCCTTCATTCCTACATTCTAGTCTGTTTGGTATGGAAAGGTACTCTGCAGACTACAAAAAGAGAAACATGGAAGCTAACCCAGCCACAAAACCTTTGACCTACAATCTGTCCTGCCTGCAAAATATCTTAGGGTAATCCTGGCACAGAACTTGTGGGAGCAGCCAACCAATATCTGGTTTGACTTATGGTCCACTCCAGAAGAAAAAACTCATACCTGGCACTTCTTGGGTAACCAAGAAGAGAGGAGATAACCCATAACATAGGATAAAATCAAACACTGCTGGCTTATTTTTAAAAAATATTCCTAATAATTCTGCTATACTAATAGGTCCTTGCCTTATACATTCATTATCAGAGAGACTTTATCTGGCAATAGATAGAAACAGATACAGAGGCTCACAGTCAGACATTACCTTGAGAGAGAATCTAAGTGAGAGGTCTCCATCAAATCCCTTCCCTCTGAACTCAGGGAATCCTTAAAAAGTGGTCACAGAAAGATTATACGAGCCAGAGAGGATGAAGGACACCAGGAGAAAAAGACCCTCGAAAACCTTTAAAACACCTAAGCAAAGTGCATATGAGCTCAAAGAGACTGAAACAACAAACGCAGGACCTACATGGGTTACACCAAGTCTTCTGTGTATATACTATAGCTATTAGCTTAGTATTTTTATGGGTCTATTGACTATGAGAACAAATGGGTCTCTGACCCTTGTGATTGCTCTTGAGAACTGTTTCTTACCTGTTGAGTTGCAAGTCCAACCTTGACATAATCATTTGTGCTACATCTTATTATATTTTATTGTGTCATGTTTAGTTATGTCTTAGAAACCTGATCATTTCTGATGAGAGACAGAAAAAGAATGGATCCAGAGGGAGGGGGATGGGGAGGAATTCATAGGAATGGATGGAGGGGAATGTATAATCAGGATATATTATATGAGAAAAGAATTTATTTCAACAAATGGAAAAAATTGAAATAAAATTTTAATGGAGAAATTAAAAAATACATAAACATAAAATATGGAGAAAATAATATCATCAGACCGATGATCATCACTCAGTTTTTATGATTTGATAACTGTATTGAATATTGATTAGAATTAGATGGATTGTGACATGCGCAAACACCTGGGAAATTTGTATTATGACTTTCCAGAGAGATGGATGAATGAATAGTTGATTGATGGATAGAAGAATGAATGAACAAATGGATAAAGCATTTTAGGAATTAATCCCTGCAGTTTTAAAGGCCATGATATTCCACGAATGGCCATCTCAAACCTGAAGAAGCAGAAGAACCACTTTTCCTGTCAATCTAAAGAACAGAAGAGTTTTTGTTTGAACAATCATTTGGACCGTTCTTAAGTCTGCTGTGTAGGATAAGCCTCTACCTAAAGTAAGGCTTGTCTTGTGTGTTTAACCACACCAGCAGAGTAGCGCTTCTAAGCCTTTCATTGATTGAGGATGGAGACAGGTTTTGGAGCCAGCAGCTTGCTGTGAAGATGAATTAGAGAAAGGAGATTGCTGTATGCTATAGATATTGTTCAACTGAATGAAGATTTCTGTGGAGCAACAAGTAAAAGATAATACCATTCCACAATTCACTGTCCAGACAAGTTTTCAATGTGTAAAGTAATAGAGCTCTAATAAAGTCCCAAGTCACCCAGTACAAGTAATGGGTGCAAAGTATCACACTTTACTACTAGTAAGTGTAAGATATGCTCTGCTTGAAGAATCATGGGATATGCAAACTCTGCTTTCTTACAAGTGATGATTAGCTAAGTCCATAAAATGTGGAACTAAGAGAATATGTACACATAGCCTCCAAGACTGAGAATTATTTAATGGTATCTTCATAAAAAGACTTGAAGAAACTGCATAAAGCAACATTGGGAATATGGATGCAAACTTCAAGAAAATTGAATTCTGACAAATGAATAAATTCTATTTTCTACTATATTAGAATAACAATGATCTTGCTCTTAGAATCTTAACAATAAAATATGTCCCTGTGTGCTGGATAGTTTTATGTCAGCTTGACACAAACTAAAGTCATCTGAGAGAAGAGAACCTCAACTGAGAAAATGCCTCCATAATATCAGACTTTAGACAAGACTGTAGGGTATTTTCTTAACTAGTGATCGATAGGAGAGGGCCAGATGGTGCAATCCCTGGGGCTGGTGGTACTGAGTTCTGTAAGAAAACCAATTGAGCAAGTCATGATAACAAGTCAGTAAACAGTAGTCATTCATGGCCTCTGCATCAGCTCCTGCCTCCAGTTCCTAACCTGTTTGGGACCCTATCCTGACCTCCTTCCATGTTCTACAGTGATATGGAAGTATAAGCCAAGTAAACCCTTTCCTCCCCAACTTGCTTTTGCTCATGGTGTTACATTACAGCACTAGAACCCTAATTAAGACACCCTAATTTAAAAATACTAGCATCAATAGTTATATATCTGTTAGTAGCCACTTAATAATATTCAAGCACATGTGTGAGAAGCCTCTGGAACAAGTAGAAGTATCTTTTCTTTCTGAAACATGATGTTATTACCTCTGAAACATGATGTTATTATCCCAATAACATCACCAAAATATAATAAACAAAAAATTAAGCTTTGACTTAAAGTTGCCCATTATCATCAGTACCATAGAACCACAGATATCAGACTTGTGTTAATATGAAAATATGCTCATCAGCAATAATACTTTGACATAAGTGAGAAAATGAAGCTAGGAGACTTCTCACTGAGTAGAAAGTAAAACATCAGATCCCGATATCAGAAAGCCTGGATAATATCCAAGAGTCTCCTTCTTTCTCATCTGTTACTCACTAATTGAAGAACTTGATATAATTACCTAACATCAGTATCTCAATTTCTACATCTCTAAAATGAATATAGCGATAGGAATATCTGTTCTAGAGCAATGTGTAAACAAATAAGCTCACACGGGTGAAGCATTGAGCAGGTATCTGGGAAAGGATACTGAGGTTCCTTGCAAAAAATAAACAGAACAAGTTGTGGTGGCACACATGAGTAGAATGTTTTGAAGATACAGAGGCAGAGAGTTCAGGGATATGAGGTCATCCACCTATTGCCTGGTATAGTAATGCATGTCTTAAATATCTGCACTCCAGCTTGAGGCAAAAGCAGGTGGATTTCTGTGGGTTGAAGGACTGCCTTGTCTATGTTGTGAGACTTTATATCAACAAAACAAAAGTAGTTATAATCTGGACACTACTTGATAAACAGCCAAAGGAAAGATAGTAACTGTGTTAAAAAGAGATCTGTACCCCAAGGGAAACAAGAGTCATGTAATGAAAACAGTTAAAGTGTGTATCAACTTATGAAAAGACAAGGAAATTATGGTACATATATACAACAGAATATTATTCAGCCTCTGAAATGAAGGTAAGTTAGTCAAATGTTGCTCTCTCAGAAGCTATAAGCTCTTAAAAAATCCTGGTCAGGGCTGGGAGTTGGTAAACCCCTCCCTCCTCCATACTAAAACATTCATGGACTTGATCTTGTGCAGGAAACCCCATACAATGTCTGATCGTGAGTCCTATCATGCCCATACGTCCCCAACCTTTGGCACAATCCTTCTGCTCCCTCTTCCATGATGGCTCCTGGATCTATGGAAGAAGTAAGGGAGTTTCATATAGAGGCCTCATTTGTGGCTGAGAATTCCATAAATACTTATTATTTGATCAGTTGTGAGTTTCTAGGTTTCCCACCATCTACTACACAAAGAAACTTCAGGGTATAGAGATACAAATTTAGAAAAGAGTTTGATACTATATCTGGTACAGAGTATTAAAATTCATTACTAGTTCCTGTTGGGAGCATAGTGCGCAGGTCCTTGAGCCCACAGATCTCCAGAGAAACCAGAAAAGTTTAATGCACAGGGCTCTCTTTCCAGTGGGAAAGATGAAAAACCTGTTCTTCTATCCAGAAAGCTGAGAATTAGAAATAATTACCTTGCTGCTTATCTGAATTGTCTGTTGGGCCAGGACATATCACGTTCTTAGAACCAAGACTCAAGGTGACTAATAATCTAAATGATCCGGATAGCCAGAACATGCCTCAGGTTCACACAACTAGGACCAGAGGTGGCGAATAGCTCAAATGACCTCTCCAGCTACCTACATGACTAGGGTCATAGGCTTAGACCCTTAAGCTAGTACACGTAGCTTGAACCCATCTTCTTGGAGGAAACAGCATGTACCTTGAGTTGAGTTTTAGCCTAATTGTGTTTCTTTGTACAATGGAAATTCTATTACACTAGGAAACTTTTTTCCCCAAATTGTACCGAGTTTAAATCATTGGAAATAAAGCATGTGTTGTTAGGTTGCTGAAGTCTAATCCAGGTTGACGAAGTCAATCTACATCAGGTTTCCATTCTCATCTCTTTGTGTGGGTAGTTTTCCCGTATAACAGCTGCAGGCAATCCCTTCAGGTTCTCCCCTGGGCCCTGGGAGTTCTTCAACCATCAGTTCTTTATCAGATCTATAGTTCCAGGCACTTATGTCTTCCATTTGGAAGTCTTAAATCCCAAAGGAAAGTGGTTGGTTACCTCCATAGTATTCACACCGTGATTTCATCCATAGTCACATCTTGGTCACACTGTTCCATAGCTGTAGCTTCACAGCTTAATAACGTTGATGACCTCTAACCCCTCATGAGAAACTCATCTAGCATCTTTCAGTAGCATAAAAAGTAGCTATCAGCAACAAATCTTCCTTCTTAGAACCAACTTGATTTCTGTATGTCCTGTGACCAAATGTGTTGTCTTTAGTCAAAGGGCCTTCCTATGAAGTTCAGATGGGAGACCAAGAACAATAATTATAACATGTATTATTTAGGGATCTCAAGGCCGTCCCTAATCAACAATTTAAGGGACATTTGATTTGACAACCTATGGTTTTGGGGGAAAAGTTTTAACCCTTTTCCATGATACTCTATTTGAATTCAGAAACACACACATACATTCACATACACCCATATATGTTTATGTTTATATATATGTATCATATATATTAAATATATATTTATAAAATGATACAATTCTATATGGCATTTCAAACATCTTTAATGTTATTCTTCCCGTCCTTCCTTTTCTTTACTTTATATCTGTTCCTGCATGAACTTTTGCTCCTCATTTTATGCCGTTCCCCTTCCCATCACCTTTGTTACTCTGACCCTACTTTCTTAAGACCTTTCTTTACCTGCCATGCCAATGACCCCTTTCTAGTTTCCTGAATTCTACCGATAATCTAGGTTTAATCCACAAATTTAAATATTCGATGCTAATATTCACATTAGTGAGACCATGCAACCATTTTCTTTCTGGGTCAGGGTTATCTCACTCAGTATTTCCATCCATAACCTAGAAATGTTCATCATTTTACAATTCAATATAACATAATTGTGAATCAGTATCATGTTTCTATTATCCACTCATTAGTTGAAGGACATCTAGGCTGTTTTCCATATCCTGGCTACTTTGAAAAGAGGATTATGAACATGAATTGACATCTCTCTCTCTCTAGAAGGAAATACATTCCTTTGGGTACATGCCCAGTATTTCTTATCTAGTCAAATGGTAGACTATTAATTTAGAAATTTGTACAGTGGTTTCCATAGTGATGGGATCAATTAGCATTGCACCAATAATGCATGACTTTTCTATTACCCTACATTATTATCAGTGTTTATTGTCTTATTTTCTTAACCTTAGCCATTCTGAATTGATTAGGATGAAATCTCTGAGTAGTTTTAATTTGCACTTACCTCTTAACAAAGGATGGTGAACACAAAAAATAATATTTCTTAGCCATTTGTCTTCTGAAAACTCTCTGTATAGTTCTATAGTCCATTTTTCAATTTGTTTTCCTATTTTCTCAGTATGTAATATTTTTTAATTTTTTCATTCCCTAGATACTTATCTTCTGTCAGACATATAGTTGACAAAGACTTTCCCCATTCTTCAGACTCTCTGTCAGCAAATTAAGCTTTCCTTTGTAATGACTGTCATTGTGTTTAAATAAATGCGATAATGATTGTACATGCTATGGAATAAAACAATTAAAAGAGATTAATGCATTAATTATTAATTATGAATGGTTTCTATTACTATAAGTCAATTACCAAGCATTCATTTCTATTTCTGAACTTATTCTGAAAAAGAATAGGATAAAAGCATTAAGACTAATACTTAAACATAGCCTTTATTTCAAACTTGTGTCTCTACAGCCTTGCTTTTTTTTGAAGATTGTACAAGAAGTAATAATGTCACACAAAGCATAAATGAGCCACAGCTACAGAAAGCAAAATTTAAAAACAGAATGCAAGGAATTTAGCATTCTATCCTAATATTTAATACGGTTTCATTTTATGCCCATATGGCAATATCCTTTTAATAGCTTGTTCATTATTCTGAATTTTATTTCAAGAAAAAGATTATTTTGCTCTATAATCATGACACACATAGAAAGAAATGCCACTCTTGGGATCCTAAATGGTGCTTATTTTGCTTTGTCTCCTAACTGTGAAGGAACCCATGAAGGCTTCACAGCAAGTAGGGTGACCCCAGGGAACCTGGAACAATTTTGCACTGCCAACTCTTGTGGTAGCATGAATTTTAATCTCTGCAGAAAACTCATGAAATTGTGCTCATTGTGAGTTAGACCTTAAAGGTATGCGCACATAAAGACAACAGGGGAGATGGTCAGGATCTCTTGCCATGTAGCACTAAAATACCAAGACATGTTTCCTGGAACTTGATATCCTAACAGATGCAGGTTAAAAAACTCTGAAGGAGAGTTGCTATTCTTGAATTTGCAGATCCCATTCATAGCTTTCATTGAATGAAATTCAGAGGACTGGTTCATGCTAATAAGAAAAATATGTTTTTTATTTTACATTTATGAATAAAAGTTAACATTTCTTGAATTATGAAATTTCTCAATAAACCACAGTAGCACTATCAGTAACAATTATATTATTTTCATTAAAACCCATTTAATATCATTGGTCAATTATGTTCATTATTTACATTATTTTAAATTGATGACTATACATTTTATCAACCAGAAATTACACTTATCACAACTCAAAATTACTCTTATTAAATTTAAGCCTAAGTATTATTAATTGATAAACATAAAGGTCTATTATCTAACAATTCCACTTTTAAGTATGTAACAAAAGTAATAAAATCACCATTCACAGGTGTCTGCCCTCCCACTTTCATTGAGGGACTATCCATAAGAACAAAGAAATAGATGCAATCTAAGAGTTTATTGGATGATGAATGGCTAAAAAAGTAAGGAAGAAGGGTGTGCCAGAGAAATAAGTCATTACTCAATGGGTACCAAGTTACAATAGGATGAGCAGATGTGGAAAATATATTCTACATCACAAGACCAAAAAAGGAAACATTTTTAAACCTTTCACCACAAGATGAAGAAAATCTTTAACCTGATTCTAAATGATGTATGTATTAGAACAGAATAAAACCTGCTAACTATACTTCTGTTGGAAGGGTAACATACAAAAGTACAGAAAAAAAACTGATCTCTGTATAGTTCTGGCTTCTTTAGGGGCCAAGCACTTAAATGGGGTCTGTAAGCAGTGTGTTGCAAAATGCTTAACAGTGACACAGACCCACTGTGGCCCTGGATCTGGGATGGAGAGAATGGCTCTCAGAGGCAGTGATCATGTCTCTGTCATGTTGGACCAGGTGGAGCAACTAGCATAAACCAGGAAGCTGCCATTTCTTAAAGAAGCCATACTTTTCTTTTTGCTAATGCTGAATCAGGAAGACCTCTCTTAAAGGGGCCATGGCACTCCTGTTTACCACCAGCAAACAGAGCCCATCCAGAAAAAGATGCTGACTACCAAGAAGCCATGCTTAACTTTGTTTTGTGTGTGTGTGTGTGTGTGTGTCTAGAATTCCTTTCTAAACTTTCTCTCATTTTATGTGGATTTAGTCACCCCACATTGGGTGCCAGATGAAGAGAAATGTGTCAGATTGGGGGCATGAATAAAGGAATCCCATGTTATTTCTAAAAAAAAAAACTGATTTCTTCCAGTCCATAAAAAAATCCATTGCACTTTACAGACAGTTCTCCAAAGAAATACAAATGACCAATGAATGTTTTAAAGGTTCTCAGAAAATCCAGCCATCGGAAATGCGAAAATTAAAAGTACCTTACAATTATACCGCACCTTTTAAAAGAATGATCAGTCCCAAGAAAATAATTGGCAGAAAATGCTACAGTAGACCTGGGGAAAGATGAACACTTCCTCCTTATTGGCTTGGCCACTATGGGTATCAGTGTGGAGGCTTCTAAAACACAACAGATACCTAAAACTAGAATGACCATAGGACTCAGCTATGCACCACTAGGCATATCTCAAGGGACCCAATCTCTTCCTCTAGGAACACCTTCATATCCACATTTGGTGCTGCTCTGTTCGCAAGTCCAAAGAACAGATGTAGTCTAGATGTTCATCAACATATGAATGAATAATGTAAATACGGTACATATGTATACACAGTGGAATTTTATTCAGCCTTAAAGTAATACATAAAATGGAAGGAACTGGGAAGCATTACATTAAATGGGTAACCCAAGCTAAGAGAGATAAAAACACAAGCTCTTGCATGTAGATTCTAAACTCTGTTAACTATGTGGATCCTGATAGAGTAGATATTGGCAAAGAACAGGAAAGTAGAAAGGACTTCAGGAGAGTGAGCCGAATAAGGCTTTAGGGAAAGCAGTGGAGTGGGGATATAAGAAAAAAAAGTAGAAAGAATACTAGTAATGAAAGTTTAAGAAGAAAGATTGATGAGGTAGGAGGGGAAACAACAAAGTTAATTGTGTGTAAGACAAGGCAAGTAAGAAGGAAGAGTTATAGTAACCTAGTTATCAATTAATTGTGGAAAACAATGAATAAGAGGCAATAGTTCCAGGTCAAATGATGACCTAAAATGGGATCCAGAAATTACAGTTACTGAAAGTGTTCATTTCAAAAGCTGAGAAGAAAGTGTGGAAGGTCATTGTTTGCCTCTGCTTCTATTTGAGTTCACACTACATCAAATACTATACTGCCGTATATTTTAGTTCAAAAGATTTATATTTGAGGCCTACACAACTGGCTCAATCAGTAAAGTATCTGCCATGCAAGCACAATGATTTGAATTCAGATCTGTAGGACCTATATCAGACAGCTCACAACTGCTCACAACCCCAGTAACAGAGTATCTATGCCTTTGTCTAGACACACTTGGTCTCACATGCACACACTCCACCCCACTCACATATGTTCATAATTTAATATAAAATTATTCTTAAAAATAATGAAGTGCAGAAGTGATCAAGAAGACACCTGGCATACCTAAAGGCATACATATGCCTACACAGACAGACAGACAGACAGACAGACACACACACACACACACACACACACACACACAAAGAGAGAGAGAGATGCTTGTGTGCACATGCACACATGTCCTTTTTCCTATATCTGTTTCATACACAGTTAGCATCATAGACAATGTCCCCAGCCACTTGATAGAAGAGTGGGGTATTTACAAGATCAGTTCAGGTACAGTAAAGTGCTGTGTCTGGAGTTCTGTCTCTGAGCTCCAACCATTTCTGACTAAAACCATGGTAAGAACTGTAGCAAGACATATAACCACTTTGATTTGAAATGCTAACTGCTAGCTGCTAAAGCTAACACTTTAAACGCCATGTAAATAGCCCACGAAATAAGTAGTCCTCTCTGTGCCTCTATAGAACTAAGAGTTGTGTGCAACATTGCAAAGCAGAAGAGATTGTCTTTGACATAGCCAGTGACTGAAATATGGCCACAGTTCTGTTTGTGTGTGCAATCATCAGAGCACAGTCAAACCCTTGAACTTGGCATCAGTTGTGCTTTGATTCACAGATGCCACAAAATAGATCAGAGAGATGGAAAGAGGTATTCTGAGCTGCATGAATAGAAAGGTCTGGCTTGTGCAAGGAACTCAATATTCAAGAAACAGAATAGCAAAGGGGGAATTCCAAACTGGAACAAGCCAGCAGCTAGAACATAATTAGGCAACTAATATATGTGTGTATGTATGTATATGTAACCTCACATTTTGTTACAGCCTAAAAATTGCCAGGATCTCTTTTTTATTGAATAAGACCAGGTCATACTGTTAAAACACTTGATATCATGGATACTTGAGAATACATGCAAAAGTATTTCCTGCTTATCTATATGATATCCTATACATTTTTTAAATGTCATGGATTCCCTTTTCAAAATATCTTTCATCTTGATGATGATCTTAGAAAAACAAAGTCATTTTGAGATATGCTATTTCCTTTAGTGGTCTCAGATATTGCCCTATATAATCAACTATAACAGAGTTAATTTTCTGGTATGTATTAAAAAGCAATGGTGCATAAAACATTACAATACCAACTCAGAGCAGAACAAAAGAAAGATTTGTTTATGTGATCATTAAGGCAATTGACACAGAGAGTGACTGTTATTAATTATAAAAAGGAATCAAATTAGAGACAGTCACATACAAAGACAATCCCTTCAAAAAAGGGATTATTGAAAAGAAAACATCATTCATATTTCCCTGAAGTTGTAATATCAAGAATATTTAAGACTTTTGTTAAGTTTTGAAATGGAAAATTGAATGGTTTTGATTTTGTTAAATTTTTCTCTCTCAATGCCCAAGGGTTTAAATAGGGGCAATTGTGAACCATTCTGAGTGTTCAGGTATACAGACAATCAACACTCATTTTTGCAAGTGCCTTTAAATTTCTTCAGGGTCTCTACCTGTGGCAGATAAGCAAGACCACAGGTGGCATATCTTCCTAGTAATTTTCAAAGCTGCTGTTGAGAATAGAATATAAATCCATATTTCAAATGAACCAGCATCTTCCTCATAACACAGAGAGAAAGAGAGAGAGAGAGAGAGAGAGAGAGAGAGAGAGAGAGAGAGAGAGAGAGAGAGAGAGAGAGATCTTGTAAACAAGGGGATTCCAAGCTTATGGAATATTTCCCAGCCCAGCACATCTATTTGTGAGTTTGATTTTGATGTAACTTAGCATCTGTCCAATGATATACTCTGTGGCTATGGTGCATCACTTACCAATGGGTTTTGGTGTGGGATGTGTTGTTTTTTTATAGTAAACAGTTTTGTCACCTGTCCCCAGATAACTTGACAGTTATATAAAGAAAAGAATACATGGCAAAAGGCAGTAACAAATTGATCTAAAAATGGGACATGCACGAAATGTTAATTTCTATTGTTAAACATCATTATTTTAGCTGGGGATAAATTTTTAAGACTGGGTCTCCCTCTGTAGCTCAGGTTTGCATAGAACTTGTTTTAGCCTGTAGTTTGTTTATCTCCCAAAGGGCTGGACAATTGATACCAACGCCCCTTTTGCCCAGTGGAGCACAGAGCGCGTATGTGCATGGCTAGAGGATTTTGGCCTGGCTCAGTATGTGATTTTTGCCAGACAGTGGTTGACATCTGGCCATATACTACTGACAGCTACTCCTCAGGACATGGAAAAAGAGCTAGGGATTAAACACTCCCTCCATAGGAAGAAGCTGGTTTTATCAGTGAAAGCTATCAACGCCAAGCAAGAAGAGAAGTCCACGCTGCTTGACCACATTTTGACACGGTGGCTTGACGATATTGGCTTACCCCAGTACAAAGATCACTTTCATGAATCAAGAGTTGATGGGCGAATGCTGCAATACCTAACTGTGAATGATCTACTCTTCTTAAAAGTCACCAGCCAACTCCATCATCTCAGCATCAAATGTGCTATTCACGTGCTACATGTCAATAAGTTCAACCCCCACTGCCTGCACAGGAGGCCTGTTGATGAGAGTAACCTTTCTCCTTCAGAGGTTGTCCAGTGGTCCAACCACAGGGTAATGGAGTGGCTGCGGTCCATGGACCTGGCAGAGTATGCGCCCAACCTTCGAGGGAGTGGTGTCGATGGCGGCCTCATCATCCTAGAGCCACGCTTCACTGGAGACACCCTGGATATGCTTCTTAATATCCCCCCACAGAAGACACTCCTTAGGCGCCATCCGACCACCAAGTTCAATGCCCTGATTGGTCCTGAGGCCAAACAGGAAAACCGAGATAAAATGGCCTCACCAGCTTACACACCTCTGACTACCACAGCCAAAGTCTGGCCCAGGAAACTCGGGTTTTCCCATTTTGGGAACATGAAATAAAAAAGAAGTTTGATGAGTCTACAGATTATATTTGCCCCATGGAGCCCAGTGACGCAGCCAATGACAGCCACAGGGTCTACAGTGTTTACGGGGGCCTTAGTTCCCTTGACAACCATGAACTAGATGGACTGGACCAGGTGGGACAGATAAGCTGATGCCCCTGTCATCTGCCTTCTTTGTGCACCGAGAGCTTGCAATAACACCGTGTGCCATCATATAACTGCACTTCCTCCATCCTTGTGCATGACGTGCAGAAAGCAGCAATTGTGTGCCTTTGGGATGGTCCTCCTACACTCTGTAAGGATGGTCAGGATATGCAGTTACACAGCTACAAAGGGGACAGACTTTGGGGACTAGAGGACTATAGCCAAATGTGGACTGGGGAGAAATCACCTGAAGATATCTGTACACATTTAGTAAGTCTTAATATCCATATTTCAGCTGGAAACATATGAACAGGGGCAGGTACAGAGATCCTGGGCAATCCCAAGAGGTCCAGCTCTCAGGCATTGTACCCTATGCTCCAGTTGAGGGAAGAATTCAAGTGCCTTAGGCCTGTGGAGCACAGAGTCTTGGCCAAGATAAAGGGACAACAGAGGGTCTTTGTAGGCCATGGTGATAATATAATTTGATTGTACCTTACTATGGGTGGCCATTTCTTGTAATAAAAACAGTATTTATGTAGAAAAAAGAAAGAGAAAAATACAAGATATCCTGAGTAAATTGGGAGTGTGGGGTCATGGGAAAAGGTAGAAGGGGTGAAGGGAGGAAGGGGGTAACATAGAAAAATTTATAGCCCAATATAAATAATAGAAAAGGAAAAAAGATTTAGAAGCAGCACTGAAATTCTGCATCATTATTTGTTCTTTGAAATTCTTAGCATAAATTGTAATGTAATTTAATTTATCAAATTAAAATAACTGGGGAAATGTTGATTTACTACCTACTTAATTTTGAGCAAAGAATGCTATATAACAATTAGCATTATAAGCTAGAAAATAGATATTTCTAAGCCCAAATCATCCATTGCCTAAACACTAGAATAATAATCCATTTTTTAAGTATTTTTTTTGGAGGCATTGACTCCTTTTGAGGGAAGAGCAACAAGAAGAGAGCTGGTTTTGCTTTTTTTAGTGATAATAACACACTTGAGTGGATTGATTCTAACCAGATCAAATTGTTGTAGTTCCCAAAGACACCCCCTTCCAGAAGCCAAGGGTCTCCTTTGATCATTCTTAAACAGTCAGAGTCAGCCACACTGAGTATTCATTAGGGACAGATGTCTAATTGATGGAGACCATGGCAAAGATGTTTCGTCACACTTCTCATTCCCCACCTCCTCTGGATCCATCTAAGACTTGTTGGTATTTCATGCCCGTAATTTGATCACACCCATCATGAAAATATCTGTAGCAGTAGCAGTTCACTCATTCACCTTGTTTTTCTCTTCCACAGGTTTGAATATGAATGATACTTGTAAAGAACAGGCTAAGATTTTGTGGACAGTTACAGAGATATACTGCAATCCTGATTTGACTTGAAAAAAAATCAAGGCCAATATTGTTTAACATGATGAGCAAATAACACCTTATAGAATTCAAATAATACACTCTTAAGCTTAGAAGATCTCAGGTTGAATTAATTGGTATTTTTCTTCAAATGATTCTTCAGGATAAGATGTATTTTATTTTAAAGTCAAGGGGAATTTAGCCAGCAAACTGAACATAATGCACACATATAAACACATAAATATATTTGTGCATACACACACACACACACACAGAGAGAGAGAGAGAGAGAGAGAGAGAGAGAGAGAGAGAGAGACAGAGACAGACATAGGTGGTGAAAGAATAAATATTTTTTAAAGAAATTCTTTATAAATTGTTATCTTGAATTATTTGAGTGCTTAAAAATTCAACAACCTAGGTGGGATGGTGATAGTTCATGACTTTAATCCCAGCACTCAGGAGGCAGAGGCAGGTGGATCTCTGTGAGTTTGAGGCTAGCCTGGTCTACAAGAGCTAGTTCCAGGACAGGCTCAAAGACAGAGAAATCCTGTCTTGAAAAACCAAAGAAACAAACCAGAAGAAGAGGAAGAAAGAGAAGGAGAAGGAGGAGGAAGAGAAAGAGAAAGAGGAGGAGGAGGAGGAGGAGGAGGAGGAGGAGGAGAAGAAGAAGAAGAAGAAGAAGAAGAAGAAGAAGAAGAAGAAGAAGAAGAAGAAGAAGAAGAAGAGTTAAACAACCTAGAAATCTATTGCCTAATATGTCAATATTTTGATATTTTAAAAGATTTACCTATTTCTAATTATGTGGATTTGCACATGTGAGAGGGGATGCTTTGATTAGAGTCAAAGGATACCCTTAGAGTTGACTACAGGTATATTTGAGCCACTTGGCATGAATGCTGGCACCAAACTCTGGTCCTCTACAAAGCAGTGTGTGTTCTCACCTACGTGAGATATCTGTTCACACCCAATGTTTGTATTTTTAAGTCACTACAAAGTAAGAGGTGTTTTTTCTATAATACTATCATAAACATGAAAAATTGTGGTTAGTCATATCATGTTTACTTTACAAGTGGAATTATTCTGTTTTTTCTTTAAAAGTGGAAAAATCTCAGAAACAATATTGCTGAATTTCATTACACTCTCATTTTTTCTTCTTCATGGATTTCAGATTTCTCTGTGGCTTCCCAGACCACAGGACCTCAAAGCAATCAGGAATACTATGGTCATAGCTAAGGATGCCATTCTTCTTTTTTGTTAGGACCACAGGACCTCAAAGTAATCAAGAATACTATGGTCATAGCTAAGGATGCCATTCTTCTTTCTTGTTAGGGTCTTTTTAACCTAAGTCTCAACAGTTCTACAGGCTTCCATGAGAGTGAATTAGATATGAAGCAGGTGAATTCAGTGAAGGAGGAAATGAATTTTTGTGAAATTCTAATAGAAATGTGTATATTTGTCCTGATAATCTTGTAAGAGTCAAATTAAACACCATTTCTATAAGATTTTTAAACACAGGGCTTGACATTAAAAACATCCAGTGAGTATTTTTATTAAAATAAAATAATATAAAATAATTGATGTTATTTAGGATTCAAGAAATAGATAACATGCACATGAGATAAATCATCAAAATAAACAGTTATAGTTAAGCATGGTTTATGAGAAATCTTTGTGGTTCCATTAAAAGAAAAAAAACACTGAAATTTTAGGGTTTACAAAACAGCAGAACTCCCGGGCGGTGGTGGCGCACGCCTTTAATCCCAGCACTCGGGAGGCAGAGGCAGGCGGATCTCTGTGAGTTCGAGACCAGCCTGGTCTACAAGAGCTAGTTCCAGGACAGGCTCCAAAGCCACAGAGAAACCCTGTCTCGAAAAACAAAAAACAAAAAACAAAACAAACAACAAAAAAAAAAAACAGCAGAACTATTGGGCTCTAACTTAAACCAAAGATGAAAAAAAATTTAAACTTCTGACTAGGGCTGGAGAAATGGCTCAGTCATTAAGAGCACTGACTCTTCCAGAGGACCTGAGTTCAATCCTCAGCACCCACAGAGCAGCTCACAACCATCTGAAACTCCAGTTCCAGGGGATCTGACACCTTCACACAAACATACATGCAGACAAAACACCAATGTACATAAAATATAAATAAATAAGTTACTTTTAAAAATTCTCTAACTTAAGAAATTTTCTTCCTGTGTTATATGTCTAGTATGTTTATGAATTATTTTTTCCCTCTGAATTATGACATAGGTTTGCATATCATGTTTTAACTTGTGAGCCTACTTTCCAAGTAGATAGACTCATCATTAATGATTGAAAATACTGGGGTGCAATACCTTCCCAGCAAATGACATTTGGAAAAACTAATCCCATGGGATTTAGAATGTAACAGGCATTTATTTTCATCTAGGTGACCCTCTATCTATTTATTGTGAGGCAACAAAGAATAAATTTTGTCTTGCTTAGCAGACATAGTCTATAAGAATGAAAAGCTAAAAAATATTGCAAATGTCAAAATAAATAACATGCATTGCATGTCTCTATCTACTGGGTCTGTCATAATAAAAACAATTAAGGACACAGGAAGTTTATCACAGAGCCAGGAAGCAGCTTATAAAGTGGATGATGTTAATTTACCCTTACTATGTTCCGGAAATGGTGAAGTAGCCAAATTTTAACTTTGAGATAACCAGAAGTGTTATAAACCTGAATGTTTCAGAAGCATTTGCTTCGGTGTCATTCATGACTCTCCACACAACAGCCTTGCTTGTTTGCTCTTTGTTGGGTGCCATAAATATGTGATCAAGTCCAAGACATCAAAGCTATGTATACATTATCACAAAGTGATGGCAAATATTTAAATGCATGAACATAAAATCTAAACACTAGGAACAAGATAAAGTCACTTTTTGGGAAAAAAAAGTGTTTAGCTACCTTAATACAGCCTCAAAGGGCATTTCTGCAAAGATCTATTCACTCACTGTAACAAAGGATGTGATAATTATGAACATGTCTGTCCAGGACAAATCAGCATTCCTGACAGCACCATCTCTTTGAACTACCTCACCAGTGATACGGGTCTTATCATGAGTCACTACAATATTGGCTAATAGATACAAAGAAACAGAGTTAATCTAGCAGGTAAAAGCACTTTTGCCATTCCTTAAATAAGAGAAAATTAAGGGAAACAAGGCTTGCAAGAAACAAATCCAATTAAGAGCCTAATTAAAACAAAACTCAACTCTACTTGCAAATGAGAAAAGTAGTTATCTGTGTCAGCAAGATTTAAGACAAAAACTGATGAACTTACCAAATATGGCAGTGTTGTGTTTAGTCACAGCAGGACAGCAAAGAGGAAGCTCTCAGAACTCTTTCTGGGTACATTTCCTGAAAAATGAAAAATAAAATAACTAAATAAGAAAATATAAGCTAACAGGAACAGAAAAAGCATTGCAAATTAAAGCATGGTTTGTACAGCGGAAGGCCACATTTTACAAATTAAATTGTAAATATTCATAGAGTTTGATCTTGTATATGATCACTGCTGCTTCTGAACTAGCAGTTGATCTAGGTAGATCATAAATCACCTGACTGCCATACCTATGTATGCACACATGTATGTATAGATTCATAACTGAAAATTTCTCCTGGTCGTTATTGAAGTTTCCATTATCTACTCATCTAGATTAGTATAAGTATATTGGTGAGTTGTTATTTGAGTGAATGATACTTTCCATATAATACACCCATGACATAATTATTAGCTATTAATAATCAAAACATAAATATTAATATGCTCCTAATTTAAATTCATAAATATTCACTTCTTGTATCACAGGGACTAGTCAGTTTCAGTGTAAAATTTGATTTATACCAAAATTAAATGTTAATAAATAATTCTTGTTCTGTTATTTAATACAAAGTATTTTATATTTCATCTGCCTTTTTATACTGATTTAAAAAATCAACCACTTCACACTTTTCTCGCCCCATCCCCCCTCCCCCCATCCCTCCCCACCCTTATGTTCCCATTTTTTGTCCGGCAATCTTGTCTACTTCCAGTATCCAGGAGGATAACTATATGTTTTTCTTTGGGTTCACCTTCTTATATAGCTTCTCTAGGATTTTTACGAATTATAGGCTCGATGTCCTTTATTTATGGCTAATGCGTTCACCCACTGAGACGGCAGGACAGAACTAATGGGAGACCACCAAGTCCACTTGGAATGGGACTGATGGAACATGCGACCAAATCGGACTCTCTGAGGGTGGCTGATGGTGGAGTCTGACCGAGGAGCCAAGGACAATGGCGAAGGGCTTGGTCTCTACGACATGGACGGGCTCTGTGTGAGCCTTGTCAGTTTGGTTGCTCATCTTCCTGGACCTGGGGGGAGTTGGGAGGACCTTGGACTCAACATAGGGTAGAGAACCCTGATGGCTGTTTGGCCTCAAGAGGGAGGGAGTGGGGGTGTGGGTGGAGGGGAGGGGAGGGAAGGGGGAAGAGGAGGGGAGGAGATGGCAATTTTTAATAAAAAATAAATAAACTGGAAAAAAAATTAACCAATATTTGAGACTAGAAAAGAAGTAATTGCAAGCAGTGATAAACAAGAAAGAGAGGAAACTGTGCAATGATCACAGTGTCAGCTATTCTAAATTAGAGCCTAATTTGGTGCCAGGTATGGTGGGAAATACTTGTGACTGACACAGTTGAGATGCTGAGAAGAGGCTCACTGTGACTTCCAGGCTAGCCTGGGCTACAGAGTTAGATACTGTCTCAAATCTGAATGTGGTTGACAATGAGGGCAGACTGAGAAGCCAATGATAATGACACCGGGTTTTGATTATTTTTTATTCTACTGCATGTACTGGCTTTTTGGGAGCCTAGTCTGTTTGGATACACAGCTTCCTAGACCTGGATGGAGGGGGGAGGACCTTGGATTTCCCACAGGGCAGGGCACCCTGACTTCTCTTAGGACTTGAGAGGGAAAGGGAGGGGCAGTGGGGGGAGTGGAAGGGAAATGGGAGGTTGGGAGGAGGTGGAAATTTTTAATAAATAAAAAAAAAACAGGAAAAAACAAACAAACAGAAAAAGAAGAAAAGAAAATAAACTTTGAAAAAGAAAATGATTATGTATGTTTAGGAACTAACTAAGGTAGGCAGCGGTGACCTATGTCTTTAATCCCAGCACTCAGGAGGCAGAGGTAAGTGGTTTTCTGTGAGTTCGAGGTCAGCCTGATCGACAGAGCAAGTCCCAGGACAGCCAGAGTGGTTACAGACAGAAACTCTGTCTCAAATAGCCTAAATAAATATGATAGATGATAGATGATAGATAGATAGATAGATGATAGATAGATAATAGACAGATAAATAAGCAAAATAAAAGAATCAACTAAAAGAAGTAGCACGCTGTTGAGTATAACATATGCATCATTTGTGTTTGGCAAAGCAGAAATGGTGAGATGATTGGGGATGTCTATAAGGGTGATAATAGAAGTTTTCAACTTGACCTTGGCAGAGGTCAAGTCAAAATTGAAAATGTTAAAAATGATTACTCAAAGTACAAACAGGTAATTTAGAAATTATATACAAAATAAATAAATCTATTACAGAAATGACAACTACATCATTTGAAAGAAAAAATGTTAAAGGTATTAACTATTTTATATTTAATTTATGAGGTTAGCTTGCTATAGCTATTTATAAGCAATGCAAAGTTGATTATTAAATTTTCAATATTTTAATAACTAATGAAAACAATTTAGACAGCTTTCTACATGCATATACTGAATTCTGACTGAAGTAAGACCTCCCAGTTCTCTCTGGCTCCCACTCATGCTCACTTCTTTTCTTCTCCCAAGGCTCATTCCCACATTCATGTACTTTGGTTGCATTTTGAGACCCACTGACTTTAACTACAGTCATCTGTGTGAACATGGGTTTTATCTGAACACTTTAGAGACTAATTTTCCAGGAGATAAATTAAGACATAATTGTTTTACAATGTTAAATTTTAAATTCAGGAAAAAATTGAGAGCATAGGATATTTGAAAACTTTCACAAGTGGAAATAGAAACAGAATAGTTTCCATAGAAGGCAGCAAAAAAAAAAAAAAAGAGGTTCCAAATTAAATTTTGCTCTTTGATATCTAACCATGAATATCTTGTTTATTTTTGAGATTGAAATTTAAATATAACATTCCAACCTTCCCTTTTCCCCTATAAGCTCTCTCACATACACCTCTGCTTCTCGTTCCAATTCATGGCCTCTTGTTTTTCATTAATTGATATTTCATTCATGTATATATTTTTACATAAATATATATCAACAAATATAACCTGTTGATTCCGGATAATATTACTTGTATGATGAATGCTTTTATATACAAAATCAGTCTTTAATCATTGATGAAAATGATCAAAGTTTGAAAACCTAAAGAGCTTTGACCTCTTAAATGTTAGATTATGTTGATTATTTGTTAAACATAAACATAGAAGCTTGTACTCAAAGAAAAATTAAATGGATACCTCCATATCAAACTGCAAAAAAGAGTGCAATGATTTTTAAGATATTTACTGATATTAATATCATAATCATATAAGCCCTAGAAGACTGTTCAAATGACATCCTTCCCAAACTATCAATTTTAATTTTATTTTCTGATTTCATATGCTGTATTGTTTACACGCATATATTATATATATATATGTATGTGTGTGTGTATGTGTGAATATATGTATAGACTACATTTATGTGTGTGCATATATATATGCTATGTGTTTATATGTGTACTATATACTGTGTGTGTATACACACACACATGCACGCACACACACACACACACACACACACATATATGTTAAATTTTTACTACTTGCACTAATAATGCTTTCCCAAGAATCAAAACTTATGTAAAAATACCCAGTGCTCAGCATAGGAATTTCTCTGGGAGCTGTTGATCAAGGGAGATACTAGGTACAATGCACGCTATTGTTGCTTCCCTTGGTTCCCTCCTAGAACATACCCTGTTGCTGAAGATACCACATACTTGGACTCAGGACTGGAAGGAATTGAGTTGAAACTGATCTGGATGATTCTCCCCTGAGGACTAGCTCTTATAGTATCAGAAGTTAGATGAGGTTGCCATGAAGAAAATCAACCAATAGTCCTAGCCATATGTAAAACCTATAAACAACAACAATTACCAGTCTGGCAAGATGTCCCCAGGTGTCATAGACCCAGGAGAAGAACCTTCTACTGCCATTTTCCTGAACCAATATAAATGCCTAGCTGCTTCTAAATACTTATTTTTATACTCACAGTTAAGAATAGCTTTCATTTCTCATCAAAGAAGTTTCGTTTTGCAGTGATTTCATTACGGAAACTCATAACTGCTTAAAATACAGAAAAAAAAAGATTGTGGGTTCCTAACCTCAATTAATGCATCTACAATAAAATTTCTATACCAAAGGCCATGTAGTGGGGCCAAAAATACTGCAAGAGCTAGAAGATGAGGATGTTTGGTCCAAGACGATGATTTCCATATGTGACAGGAAAGCTGCATCCATGAAATTACACTACGGCCACCTAAACAAGACCAAAACTATGATGACACTCTGGGTGGCAGAAAGTTCACAAGACCTTGCTGAGAGGGACAAAATCAATCTCTATGGATGAGTTCCTGATGTTATTCAGTCCTAACTGATTAGCTCTAAGACATCCATGCATGAGTAACACTAAATAAACTCATCAGACTGTGTTCTTATGTCTACATGTGCTTATGTAGATACATGACAATAGCAAGTTTAAAGAGAAGAGTTCATAAATTTGGGAGATAGTTATGGCAAGGTAAGAATTGGAAGTAGCGGGATAAGGTACTCGAGCTGAGATTCTTCAGACTGTGTTCTTATGTCTACATGTGCTTATGTAGATACATGACAATAGCAAGTTTAAAGAGAAGAGTTCATAAATTTGGGAGATAGTTATGGCAAGGTAAGAATTGGAAGTAGTGGGATAAGGTACTCGAGCTGAGATTCTTAAATAATTTTTTAAAAAATGGTGAGAAATTACTCATTGGGGAATCTGCAGGGGAGCAAGGTTTGCATATTTATGTTTTACTAAGAATTTACATAATTACTTATGGATTTTTCCCAGTAACTGAACAATCCCACTCAACACTGAGGATCCTATTCTGCCAACATGAAAAACTCAGAGTTTTCTCTAGTCTTTATCCATTCCAGTCTTCCTACTTTACTGACCTTCTTAGATTACCTGCCACATGAAGCCATCCTGACATGACAACCTCACTCACATCCCAAGAGCTGATGCTGGGACAGTCCTCCACACCACCAGCTTTTTTTTTTTACCCTGCTGAAATTGCAGCACTGCCCTATGTACCCATAAACAAATGGTTTTCTTGCCTGGTCCCACCATTACAATTTCAACAGTGCTTTTTTTAAAGTTGAGGAAAATGTAGTCAAAGGAGCTAGAACACAGACTTGGTTTGTTCAGTACCTGGAAGAATAGTACCTAAAAAATGAAAGAATTATTTTAAGTATCTCAGCCTCTAGAATGATGGATTTTAGGTGTTTTTTTTTTCTCTTTTGTTTATATGATATTTGTTAAGATGAGAGGAAAAAGCTTTTGTCACCATAGTATATTTGGAAATATAATCCTATAAATGGATAACATAATTATTTTAAAACCTGATGTTCAAACTTTACAGTGGTTAGATAGTATTCTTTCAAAAATCTAATGATAATTCTAAAGAGTTTCTGAAGATGTTTGGATTAATATATAATATTAGTACGAGTTTGTAAGTAAAGAAATATATAATATGTAGACATACTATATTAATGCAATTAAATGGTTCAGTAAAACAATGAAATTGGGAATTAATGAATGAATCAACCAAAGGGAAGAAATAGTTTTGCTGATGTTTTTAAAATGTAGAAATGAATAGTTATAACACTTAACATTAAATTTCCTTGACTTCATTGATTATATAATGTTATGCTGCACATGAAGTCAACAGGAAGAACTGATTACGGGTTAGTTTTTCCATGTAGCTCCATATGAGTGCGTGCTAAATGGCATTTGATTTTTATTCTAAAGAATATTATACTCAGCTAATATCTCTAAAACAATTAAAATTAGTTTTAGTACGTTAGCCTGATATTACTTGAAATGTGAGAAAGCACCTTTGTTATTTATGGTTCAGATAGTGCACAGACATATGTAATACATTAAAACAGTATTTAAATGAGACCTGTTAGGAGGCAAAAACAGATTACTTCCACACTTGTTATTCTAAAGTTGAGGAATAATAATTACATCTAGAAGGAAAATAGAATAAAATATTTAAAAAATAAACATACATAAGCTCATATGGATTTTAGTTTTTTCAAATAAGTTTAACATGATAGAATATTAATGCATTTTTCTCAAAATAATTATGTTTGGAACTGGTTACCAGACTATGACTGCATCTTTGAAGGTACAAAAGCAATTTCAATTCAGTTGCTGCATGGTGGAACGCTTTGGTCTCTAAAGACAGAATAAACTATGCATAAAGCAGTTCACTGTATCAATTAAGATCTAAATACTGGTAGTGATTTCATTTAGAATTTTATTGTTTTGGAAAAATGCAACTGGGGATGCAAAACCATTGTTTTTATTGTGTACAGATGACACTTTTAATAATCAAATGACCAGTATGTGAGTATAATAATCAGCTTATCATAAACAGAGTTTTGTCATTAGCAAAGGGGTTTTGTTTATGCATTCCATTTTGTTTTATTTATATTTAATTTGTTTTGATTTGTGTTCACATGCTGGAAATCAAACTCAGGGTATCAAACTCATTTGTTATGCAAGCACTCTACCACATATTATATATTCAACAAAGAGTTTTTATAAAACAACACATTAATAGTATATTCAAAATATCCTAGGAAGTTTCACCCATTTTCTGAACTATAAAATTTAGGATTATGGAAATGAAAAGATTCTTTTAAATGCCATTGCTGTCAGTGTTCCCCATGGGAACTGATCCCCGTGTGCTGACTTGGCTTACTAGTCTCCTCAATGCAAGAATTTCCCAGCAAGAATTTTAAGTTAATTGATGCCATGGAGTTATAAAGATGAAATGAATGGGCTTGAAATTTTTCTCTTCTCACTAAAAGTCTAAATCATATAAGCCTTCATTTAAAGTAACTCTCTAGAGAGCAGTCTTCCTTCAGTGGATAGATATTAGTGGACATTGATTGGTCTGCAGACAGAAGAGTACTAATATTTGTGAAATACCCCGTTTCATTGCCCTCATTCAAATTTCAGTGTGTGACTGATAATCTGTAGAAAAGCCGAGTACGAAAGTAGAAAGGAAAGCATCCCTAGTGCCCATACCTGATTGTGGAAATTATGAGACAAAACTCTACTAAACTGGGACCCTTCCAAATGAATGGGAATTGTTTTTCCTTGAAATGCTATGGCAGTGTCCCTGGAAACTACCTGAGGAGATAAACTCCTTGGGAACACAGAAAGATTCAAATTCCATTGAGGGTTGCCAGGGGATATCATTTTACAAGAGCATTTGTAGAGCAGATGGAAGAGAGCTAAATAAAATACAAACAGGTACAAAACGAGAAATTTTCTGCTTAATTTGCCATAAACAGTAGAAGTCATACATGGGTCTACACAAAAACATCCTTCTTGTCATAACAAATTGTATTTGCCATTTGGAAACACTTCCCATAATTGTAAACCTCATTTGTTTTAAAACTTGAGAGGTTCATTTTTCATAATGGCATCATAAGGTTGCTCAAAGAAATAATTTCTAAGAGCTGTTTGCAAAAAAAGCAAGTTAATAAAATATTTCACCACTATGGAGGTATACTTTCTCCTTTGTTGTAATTATAGGTAAATAGAAATAGGAAACTGTTATTGAATGCCTCAAAACCTCGATAGGAAATACCATTAATGAGTCAAAAGATAGCGAACCATTTAAAATTCTAATGTTAATAGCCCTGTTAGTAAAATAGTTAGCTGGGATGGCTACTCGGTGTAAGTTTATGGATATACTATAAAGTAACCAATATTTTAATTAGGGTAATTAGTAAGAGTCCCTGGACTCTTGCTACTTCTTGCATAAAACTGGTGTACTGCATGCCTGTTATATCTACCATGGAAATTTCTGTCTAAAGAATCAAATGTAGCCGGGCAATGGTGGCGCACGCCTTTAATCCCAGCACTCGGGAGGCAGAGGCAGGCGGATCTCTGAGTTCGAGGCCAGCCTGGTCTACAAGAGTTAGTTCCAGGACAGGCTCCAAAGCCACAGAGAAACCCTGTCTCGAAAAACCAAAAAAAAAAAAAAAAAAAAGAAGAATCAGAAGAATCAAATGTATTTTATAGCAGTGCATTAGCTCCTTAGCATCCACTAGAAAAATTCCATGAGACTAATGAGCCCTGTGTACAAATAGAAATCTTTGAATTACTACAAGAAAAGTATTAATTTTGAGCTGTTTGAAATCCACCACAGAGTAACCAATAGAAGGGGATAAACAAAAACTACAACAGCCTGTGGACTAATAACACAGATACTCATTGTGATTCTTAGAGGAAATGAATGTGGCTCCATCCATCCCATTCGCAGTGTCTAATCCTGTGTGGATCCCATAGATGACTTAATCCTGGGGTCTCTCATTTGCATAGTAAAAAGGTCTGCCTTGGTGGTGAAAGCTGAAACTGACCCAAATGCTCCAGTGACTAAGTGTGAAAATCTGTGTGACTCCAGTATAGAGAAAAAACATAACAACTATGGATTTAACTTATTCTCCAACTCAGCTTTTATCAAGAATAAAGCTTGTATTTGCTAATCAGACATCATAATTCCTCTGTTTTTCGAGTACTTATAAACTTTGTATGTATAATAAATATCATATTAAGTGAGGTAACCCAGACCCAGAAAAACAATGATCATATTTACTTGCTCATAAGTGGTTGTTAAACATAAAGCCAAGAAAACCAGTCTATAAATCAGTCCCAAAGAAACTAAACAACAATGGGGACCCTAAGAGAGACATACAAGGATCTAATCTACATGGGAAGTAGAAAAAGACAAGATCTCCTGAGTAAATTGGGAGCATTGGGACCATGGAAGAGGGTTGAAGGGGAGGGATGAGACAGGGAAGGAAGCAGAGAAAAATGTATAGATCAATAAAATAAATAAAAAGAAAAAAACATAAATATCATTTCAATGGATTCAAACCATTATAGAATGTGTTTTAAAGGTTCATTACATTGAAATATCAGAACATGTGTAAATACTAACAAATAGACATAAGAACAGAGAATAAACCTTTAACAAAAGAGAAATGATATAAGTATAACATGAGTGAATTCTAAAGATCAAAGGCTAATCATATAATCATAACATTACCAAAAATAAACTACGAGTCTTTTGCAAGAACTGATAGAAGCACAGCCCAAAAGATTACTGAAATGTGCCAGTGGAACATCTAGCTCCATCCAGCCATGGGCATCTTCCGTCTACTTCCATCTATTATCTCCCAGTGGTATCTTGTTGACCCGGAGGATTTATAGTTTTTTGAAAAGAGACTGAGAGTGGAGTTAGTCTAAAGAGGATCTGACTCACAATACCCACTTATTATTGCCTCACCTTCTATAGGAATACTGTATGAAGATGTAATATATGTGTATATATATATATATATATGTATATACATATATATTTATTTCTTAACATACTTCACATATATATTCCCCATGCATATGCCATTTCTTAACCATATTGGACATTTCTCAAAGGTGTGTTCTAACTCTAGCAAAGTGTCTCATAAGTAGTATATCTCCAAGTCAAATTTTATTTGCAAACTCTTTCCTTTTCAATGACTAGTTATGGCATGAATGCTTTGGGGAGTATTTATGGATATTTTCACCTTTCTAAAATCTTTGCTATGTTCTAATGATGGAATTTCATGAAAAGATCCAGATGTGAAATTCCCACATTGTTTTCCAATTGCTTTCTAAGCACATTACTACCACAGGGTACTCATTGATTTTTAAACTGCCAGAAGCAATTGATTGCTTGCCTGTGCTTCTGCCATCTCAAGGGTTATCTTAAAATGCAGGTAATTTTCATTATGCAAAAATACATTCTCATTCAAAATATTCCTAATGTTTGGTGAAAGCAGCACTTGCTGATCAAGTCTTGTTTATTCCCCTAAGAAAATGCATGCTTCTTTGAATCCTTTTCTCTAGTCTCTGGTGGTTGGCATGTGACTTAATGGCTTTCACTTAACATATTTAGGCCACTGTTATTATTTGATGTTTAACTTCTCACCATTTTAGATCAAACAAATTTTCTGGCTTATATTTCTCTATGTTCTTTTTCAAGTTACTGTCTCACAAATACCACAAGATTCAGTGTAGTCCAGAAACAGAGATAAGAAATAAAAATGTCTAATAGTATTGACCTTTTAGGAAGAGAAGCAGAGTGTTGTATATAGGAGAAAAACAATTATTTTTGCCTCATTTTGAAAAAAAAAACCCATTTTGGTTTCTGTTAGTATCTGGGTATGTTACCAATTGAAACAAGAACACAGGATTCAAAGAATGTCCCTACACAATCCTTACACTCATGAAATTATGATAACTGTAATTATCCACACAAATTTGCCTAAGTTTGGGCCAATCAACATAGCATTGTGAATGTGTCACTCATGAGGCCCCACCTGTCACAGAGTGATTAATAGTTGTTGGGAGAAGGGTAACAGTTTTCTCAGTGGTATGGCCACAGATAAGCTACTCTTCCCAGTCAATAACTTCTCACCCATGCTTAGGCAAGCGACTTGTATTAAACTTGGTGGACCATACATAAAGAAATAGCAAAGATACATATTGAGCAGCAGGACTCAAAGGTGGGGAGTGAAAAGTCTCAAAAAAAAACCCCATTATGTAAATGTGTAAAACTGTTAAAGAATGAAATTTACTTTTAAAGCCCATGGGCTGGTAGCTTGGTCTTCACTATGGTCATCTTCGGAGATATGGAGCTTGAGAAGTGGAGCCTATGGAAAGCCTGGAAGTCCATTGTCCCCGAATTATAGTGATTTCCACAGGCCTCCCGTTAGATCCTGAAAGAAGGGGTAGCTATAAAAAGAGCAAGGCTGGCTCCCAGCTTGCTGTTGTCCTGTCTTCTATGTGATGTCTTCTTCGTTTTCTTCTATCATTATTGTTCTGGATTCTGGTGCAGTTCTCAGGACTACACTAGACGCTGAACAGAGGGGCATCACCCAATCTTGGCTCTCAGCTTCAAGATCTAAGAGGCAAATGAATCTGTGCTTCATGTTCTTCCCTGTATTTTTTTTCACAGCAATGTAAAAATGGACTCTATAGTTTGTCACAGAATTGTTCTTTAAAAAGCACAGATTTCCCAGTTGTTATTTCTCCAGCCATCTAAGGTATGAGCAAATTGACTTTTGTCTAAATAGCAACTGTCAGGATTAGGCAGGATAATGGGTATCTTTGATATTTACTCCGTATTTTCTTGTGTCCTTTGAAAGATTTTCATGTAAAATCGGCTTTGTTCATTATCTTTAGACTTTTCTTATTCAAATAAAAGGGCAGCTTTCCTTGTTGTTTCTTCTTTCCTTTGTTCAGAAAATAGTAGTTAATTTTCATTGTCAACATGTTGGGATCCAAATCACCATGGAAACACATGTCTCTATTTATGAGGGTGTTTGCCGGGAGGTCTTACTGAACAGGGAAGGCGCACCCTAAGTATGGGAAGTACCATCCCAATAGGCTGGAGTCTTAGACTAATAAAAAGTACAAGATTATATGAAATGCTAGAAAGTATCACTTACTTACCATCCCAAATCTTTTCAATCAGACTGTTGAGTCAATCACAATTACATAAAGTCTGCATCTCTCTATATGAAAGGAGGCTCACAGAATCTCCTGAGTACTCACTAGGAGTGAGCATCCTTCACAATGGATATTTAAAATCTTTATAACAACAGTAATCTCTTCTCAGCTTTAATGATTTCTTCAATTTCTAACAGAAGCAGGAGTAGAAAGCCTATATGAGATTCATGTGACACATAGGAGGAAAAGCTATAATTCCACATTTTGATTTGGTGATTTTAAACAGCTGGTTCCTTCAAAAGGGAGTACCATTGATCTTGTATCTTTGCTCCTAGTTTAATGCTTGGGCATAGTTAAGGTAAAGGTACTTATACAAGTCACAAGAATTTGAGGATTTCCCCAAAAAGTATGAATACAGGCATTTCTATGGGAAGATATTTTGAGAAATTTAAAACACAATTGCACTTCAGTTCTCTTAAGTTACGAGTTCCTTCGAACTTGGCTGCAATTTTTAGCTCTCTTTATCTTTTGCTCTTAGTTTATAAGTGAGTCTGCCACTGCTGAGCATGAGGCTGCCAGTATCCTAAAGATTCAGTAGGAATTCTTAAGAAAGGAGAGGAAGGAGTAGAGTTCAATGTAGGGCGGTGGTACCACAGTAATGGCAGAAGGTAGGACAAAGAGATCCATAGGACCAAGAAATAAGCTTCAAATAAAAGACAACCAATGTACCAACATAACTCCACTTTCAGAAGACAGAGCCAATTACTTTTGTGTTGTATGTAGTGTCTCCTGCTTGCTGACTCTACATACATTTCCCCCAACAACAGTTTTTTCAGCCTGTTGAAGCAACCTGCTTCCTGGGGGGAATCAGTTGGTAAGAAAAACAGAATGGTGTTGGGAATTAAACTTTTGGCACGGACCTTAATTACTTCTAAACATAAACATTCCAGTCCATAACCTGGTCATGCAAGTGTGGGCTTTTGACCACCGCTTTGCTAATGACAATCTTTGAGAAACAGAAATAATTTCAACATTTACATTAAAAACCATACTGAGTTCAAAGAATGAAACAGACTATTTTAGCAATTTGGTCAGCTAAAGGAAAAAGCAACAACATTGCGAATTCAAGCCGTTTGACAAATTACGTGTAAAGGATTTGCTGGTTGAAGATCATCCATGTCTGCTCAATTGTCACAGCCACCATCATTGACATAAGCATATTGAGTGTATTTGTCATTAGCGTTGATTTCCTTTATATTGATTCTGATATATCTTGCTGCTTTTCTTGCTTGGTGGTACTAGACACAAAACCCAGAGCTGTGTAAATAGTAGATAAAAGCTCTTTCAATGAACGTAACATCAACAACAATACATTTCCAAGTTTAAAATCGTCTGTAGTTTACATAAGACTTTCCTTCTTCCTGAAGACCTTTCTTCTCGCTAATAGACAACCCTGCCATCTATTAGACTGAAATGCTAGGATATGTCAAAACGAGAACTATTCTGGGTAAAATTATTATGTTTAATATGTTTCTATGTTATTGTGATAATAGAACATGATCGGCAAAGCTTGATGCTAACATTTTATGACAAGCTTTCTCTCAGCATTTTAACTGTGCTGTGTGTAGTGTTATTCACTACACTTTGGAGGACACAATCTTTGTTAGGACTCTAGTTTAGCAAATCAAATAAACTGCATTAAGTTTAAGCAAAACAACAAACTAGTTCTAGCTAAAAATCTTGACAAATATATTGTTTTATCTTTCGTGCATCATCAGCACATGAGTTATTTTAAGAGCAGCAAGGAAAATTCAGCCCTCAGCATGGCATGATATCACAGTGTGAATTAAATTCACTGGGTCAATGTCTAATAATAACTCATCTTGTAGATTATTCAGAATACATCAAAATCTGTGCTTCTAGAGAAATATGTCACATACAGTAAGAAACTCATTCTAGATCATAATCTTGACAATTACATTTAGCATATCTTTAACATTGCAAGGATAAACTCTAGCCTTGTGTTTAATCATTTGTACTGTTTTCAATCTGGAGTGAAGACATTTCCCTTTTACACTCAAACTAAAAACATTAAGTTACACACACACACACACACACACACACACACACAGCAAACAAACTGTTGTTACACTTGATTAAGTTTTGAGTTCTTTTGAGAAATTATTGTGACAGGAATACGAGGTATGAGACCCAAAGCCATGCTTGTTTCTGGAGGCTAGGTGT
Source organism: Arvicola amphibius (assembly GCF_903992535.2). Lineage (NCBI taxonomy): Eukaryota > Metazoa > Chordata > Mammalia > Rodentia > Cricetidae > Arvicola > Arvicola amphibius. The sequence goes on from NC_052050.1 coordinate 110,770,823, forward strand.
GAACCTTAGCCTGTGTTTATGTTCTCCAGTATGTCCTCCTCCAGTGGTGCAATGTCAATATTGAGTGCTTATCCTGGTTACCACAGCAAACACAACTGGGCACTGTGGGGCCAAAGAAAGGACTGATTCATTTGGGGTTTATTAGATGTCAAACTGGACCAAATAATGGAAAAAATCATAGATATTTTTACATCTAGACTTTTATTTTTATATTGACCCCTGGCATGATCAAGCTTCTTTAATTTATTTGCAATTGATACTTTCTTTTTCTTTAATTTTGGAACAAAACAAATGTCTGTCTATATGAACAGAGCCAGCAACCATGTACATTGTAGGGTACTGATGCCTGAAAATACACAAATCACAAAATAGTAAATTGTACCTAACATTGGTTAGGCTTGATCTATTTTTACCATGTTAGCTCTTGACATTGGTTTGACTTAGAGACATTGACCTTTCTTATTGTCAACATAATGTTAATAATAGCCAACCATTTCTGAACATTAACCATATGTCTTTAATGTTAGAAAAGCTTTACAGTGTTACGTAATCTTTACCAGACAGCACTAAAAAGGTCCCTATTAGTACCCTCACCTCATCAATAGGGAAATGGGTGCAGAAAGTCAGTTGGTCATCATCCAACCATAACTTATGGTTAACTCATCATCTAACCATACATGACAGCACCAACTCAATATGTCTAGATCATTAATCAGGAATATTAAAGGGAATATCGCTAGATCTGACAGGGTATTATAGCTTTTCTATGTCTTGCTTATAGTCTAAAGCAGACCACATATTGCAAAATTGTTATTTTTAAACAACAACTATAGTAAAGGATAATTGTTTATCAAAAACTGTGATATATTTCACCAATGACGAATACAGTGTTCTGGAGCAGGTCACAGATGTAATGAGCTTATCCCCTGTCTTCACAGATATTATAGAGTCAAAGTGGTATTTAATAAATAAATAACTAGTCAGCCACATGAGAGGCAAAAATGCCATTCAGAATGTGCAGAGAAAAGAGTCACTTTGGGATAAAGAGATAGGAAGTGTGCATGCTTATACAACATCAACCAATGACTAATTAATAATTGAATGTAAAAGGATACAATTTGTTTATTATTTTGTTGGTTGGTTGGCTAAGGAGCAGAACCTGTTGAGTTGCAATCACCTGAAGTGATAACAAGCTTGGATGTACTTGCAACAGGCTGCATGAAGTGAGTCTCTACTTCTTAACAAAATAATAGAGAAATCTCTTTCTCATCTACATCTACAGAGTCGTTTCTTGCTGTTCTAGAGAAGCCTTCAGGCATTTGTCTTTCAGTATTAATTTAGCATTTACCTATTGTTTGGTCCAGGAGTAAGTTTATGCTTTCAGGACAACCTGAGTTAAAGACCCTGAGACTCAAGACCAGATCTTGAGAGATTTATTCAACAAACAGCATTTTAAAGGAATTAACCTGAGCTTGGGTAGTATCAGTCTGCTCTGTAGATCAAAGGTTCTTTATATATTATTCAGAGTGGCCAACTGCATCCATGAAAATGAGCAGATGCTATTGTACTACATGAGACAAGGTTCAAGAAATTGTTCTTTAGGAGAAATAGAGGGTTTCAGGTGTCTGTACATTAAAGGAGTTTTGGCTTCTGTGTTCAGAAATTGGAGGGCTAACACTGGAAACTGGTCACTCCCAAGAAGGAAGTAATGTGACCAAGGTGTTTTTGTAAGACTGAAGGCAACAGTGTGCTTGGGGATGTATGGAGATGGCTCTACGCAGGGCACTGAATATAGACACACACGAAACAGACTCTGTATATGGAAGTGTTTCCTAGGGCGCCAGGCCCGCTATACCTGAATGATACTACTGTTTTATACTTCTTCTTATACACTTCATCATTATAATTTAAGAAAAGGCTAAGAAAAGTATTCAGTAGCATCCTCCTAGTATTTGGGAAATGTTGGGTTGAGACTTGCACAGATGAAAGAAGTGTGGATATCAGCAGAAAGGAGCAGGAAGGCTGGGTCCTTCCTCCTGCTTAGTTCACATTAGTGGTCTGCTGAGAGCTAGAACTGGAGAGGCACTGATGGCAGACCCACATGTGGAGGCCCCCTGAGAACAGGAATAATCTCTCTCTTCAAGATGTTCTCTAGAGCCCATGTGAGACAAGGAGATAAACAAAGGCTATCATTGCTGAATAACTTTTAGCGCATACATTCTTAAATACTGGATTTACATGTCACGGGCTTAACCACTACACAAATAATAATGAAACCAGAATGGAATGCTTATGTTATGTTGTAATACCTAGTTTGACTTTTCTGAAATAAAAATTTAAACATGCAAGATAGCTATTAAAGCAATACTTTTTCTTATTTGAGGAAATGAAAACATCTAGGAGTTCTATGAAACCCAGAATTTCTAAGGGAAAACAATAACAATGTTTTACAAAATTGATAATACAGTGAAAGCATCAGAGGGCCATGTAATATAGAGACGATATACTTGAACACAGTTTTCCAAGGGAAATGCTTTGTTATCTTGCCTTTACTTTAAAAGAATCAAATATTGCCTTGGAAAACTACATTATTACCTTTTTAGACGTCCAAACTTAGGGGCAAAACATTGATGCAGACGTTTAAATTGTTTTTCAAAGACTCCTATCCACTAATCCAATCTTTTTTATATAAATATTGACATTTTAATATCTAGTAACTCCATACACACAAAATATACAGAACAAAGTCTTAAATATTGATTTATAGCAGTAGCAGAAGACCCAAAGAGAGATGAGGAAGAAGGAAAAAGGATGGGGAAAAGAGGGGAAGTGTGAGGGGAAGGGGGGCAGAGGGAGAGGGAGAGAGAGCACCTGTAACATGGTATGTGTTTTCTGTCATTCAGGGTTAGAAAAGTCAAGCCAAAGTGTTGAGGTGCTGGACACTAAAACTTATCTGTGCTATTTATAAGGTAAATATAGATCTAAGAGGATAGACAACTCATTCTTATCCTTGACTGGGCACATCTACATAAAGTGCTTTGTATCAATTTATTTGACTTTTTAATTTGTGTGTGTGCGAGTGTCCACCCACAATGGTCAAAAGCGGTATCATATCTCTTGGGCGGGAGCTATAGGTACTTGTACGCTGCCTAGGATGGGTTCCGGAAACCAAATGTAGGTCCCGTGCAAGAGCAGTTCATGCTCTTCATTACTGAGCCATCTCTCTAGCCACAAGAATGGTGTGTATTGAGAAATTCAGAGACCATACAGTTATGAGAATCAATACCAAAAATCTTACAAGTAAAGAACTATACATATAAGAATGGTCACTTAATGACTACTATAAGTGCTCTAAAATGTATTATATGAATCATATCAACCATTAGAAAAACAGAAATATTAATATATTTAGAATATATAGAATTACTTTAGTTTCAGTACAATTGATGATGGCTTTTACTTTATTCTTCTCTCCCAGGAACTCATAATAAAGGATTGTTATTTATTCCATTTTTATAAGTATATCCTATGCCATAAATCTAAAGGACAATTAATAAATTTAAATCTCCATTTCTGGAGTGAACCTATTGGTAGGTTTTGAACTTCAATAGCCTTTCTCTGTCCATATTTACATAAAATGCATACACCCATATGAAATACAGATGTGCAAGCAGACGTAAACTGAGCTCCAACTGATAATGGGGTCTCTCAGGACTGCTCTCACGGTGCTAACTTACACCCTGCCCTCAGCCACAAAGAAAATCTCTGTTCGTAACAGTCTTCCTCAATGAACTGAGCCTGACCCCGAGTGTGCAGAAGACTTTCAATCCATGAAGATTGGAATATGAGTTGAAAGGCATTTGTCTAACACTGAATATATATTACATATTATATAAATTTATCATATATATTTATTATATATATTATTTATATTATATAAATTTGTTATATATAATTAACAACAGATTTTAACATTGATTCTAGTAAGGGCAATTTGTTTTACAGTGAAAAAGGATTTGTGGCAAACTTTGCACCCAACTCTTCTTCTTGGTGCAACAGAAGGCAACAGTGACTTCCTAGTCCTGCTATTGCCAAATATACCCCACAACTAGAATTCTGAAATAGAAGCTTTTAGAAACTTACCCTCTTTTTTCTTCTTAAAGTCACCATTACATCTCTGAATCAACTACTAGCTCATTTATTTGTTTGTTTGTTTTTGTTTATGTAATGTCATTGTTGACTTCTATTTGCTTCACCTAGGAAATAACCACAGCAATTTTCTTTTTGGCTGTCTGGACCATGATTTGTAGAATACTAAGAAACACAGTTATAGTTCCCTTTCCCCACTAGCCATCTCTAGGAATATTTACAAGTCAGTATCATAAAGAACTATATCAGTAACACAACAAAAATAGAAATATAGAACTTCTGATTATCAGTACATCTAGAAGATAATAAATTTTACACAAGATACTAACTTGATACGTTTTTCACTCCCAAAGTATAATGCAGAAATAACTGCTAAAATTCATCATTAGGAATAACAGTCTTTATCCTATGTTACTGAAATAATATGTTACATTGAAAAATAATCAATGCATATATCCACATGTATTGTTTACTTGCCTGATTGTGCCTTCCTACAATATACACATACTTCAAAGAAATATGCTGTGCATCACACAAAATATTTCAATTAAATATAGAAAAAGAACAACCCATAGGATGACAAACATTAGTAAATTGTATGTTGACTTCATTTTAAATTAACCACATTTATTAGAAAGATTAGAAATTATCCATGGCTAAGGAATGGTGTTCAAATCTATGCGCTGAACATGATCAAGAGTACTTTAAGGTAATATCAACCAAATTTGATGCCAATGAATCTTGTGCTGTGTAAGAGAAAACACACATATGACTTAACTAGGAAACTGATTGGACAGATGTTAACAAGATCTCAATTTGTAATATAACCGTCAGCAGTGGATGTTGACACATAGTCAGTTCACTTGATTTTTATTAGTTCTTGAGTGTAATTCCCAATTGAGCTGGTGTTGATATTGCTTAGCTAATAAGAAATGATAACCGGCCTCTTCTGGGAAAACCCCTTACCTCCCCTTTTCCAGAGAGTTCATCTGCTGTTACTCACAACAAACCGAGCTTTGCTCCATTCTCCTATGCTTCAATCATCTTCCTAATCTATCATCCATAATTTGCTTTCTTCTCCATTTCAGTCTGTATAAAAATCAGGTAAGTGGGGCTGCTTCTTTGATTGTTTTTTACTGAAGGTATTGACTGAAGGAGGGAAAAACATATCACAAATGTACTCATATCTAAATAATATTTGTCACTATAAAAGAATGATTTTTTTTCAAGCTGAAAATTGTTAAGCACTTTTCAAGATACTTGGAAAATTCCATATCACCAATACACCACAGCGAACAATTATTTTCCAAAAGAAAAATAAACTAATATTGTATAATTTTAGGAGATTCTAGCAAATCTCACTTTTCTTTCTTTAGACCATCTACAGTAATAAAGATGTCTGTGTGGCTTCTCAAATTAGTGGATGTGCTGTCTCCTGACATCATATATAATTTCCTCTCATCACTGGCTTGAATATGTGTAGCGTGGCCTGTGAACTCTATTCCCTTGTTAAGATCTTTGCATTTGAAAACGTATCTTTTTAATTAAATCTAACAGACAACATTTCATGAAGGTATGAAAGCAACGTATAGGGTTCATGGAATAACATAAAGTATTCTTACAGTATAGCAACCAAGGGAGGAACTGCTCCTGGAAACACTCATTCCTCTATGTGAGCTTTTCTGAGTAATGGCTGCTTGTCAGAGCTTTTTGCCTCTTTAAGCAAGAGATTTTCATCATGTTTTGCCCTTGTTTTTCAGAGCTTGTTTCTTAGCAACAGCTTTAGGGCTCCTTCAGTAAAAACAGCCATTTTTAGATTTGGGTTGGTAGTAAAAATTTATATTTTTGGTTAGAAATACCATGAGCATGTACAGTTTTGGATATATTTAAAAATGAATAAAACAAATATCCAGGTGTAGTGGGTACTAGAAGCCTGATTTTAAAAAAAGAAGTTCAAACCATTTGTCTAAGGCACAAGTTATTTTATGAGTTTCTAGGTATTTAATAATTTTATGTCAAATATTCACGCCTTTGACATTCAAATGTCATTAATCATGGCTTTTATTGTGGTTATAAGTGTCACACTTGGTCCTGGCTCACAAGAAAAGTAATTTGGTTTCCTGATTTATTCATGGAAATCTCCTTGTTATTCAATAGGATAAATTATTTGTTTCCCAAGTTTTTCTGTTTAGACACTATATTATTGCCTCATAAAACAGTGTGATGGAACAGTTACTGCCAAAAAATCGTAAAAAAAACCAAACAGTTGGTTTTATTTCCACACAATTAGAAAGTAAAATTCCATTATAAGTTAATCACAGAGATTAATTCTTATTTAGAGTCTGTCACAGAGGTCAAACAAATAAATTTTGTTATTAAATTTCACCTGGATAGATCCTAATAAATTTCAAAGAATTCATTATTAGCTTTATTTCCCTGCAAACTTGGAAACGCCGAAAGCATCTCCATGCTTTGCCAATATAAAACACTGTTTTCTGATCTTCCTAGGTTCAGAGGTCTCAATGATGCAAGGACATATGCCAAGAGATACTGCACATAGAGTTCTGTTTGAGATCCGCAGGCCTGCACATATGTATCTGTGTGATGTAAGGAATGTCAGTGGTTTCTCTACGAGGAACAGGCATTTCTTTTCTTTTTTTGTTGGGAGAGTATATATTTTTATTTCAAATAAAATTTTATGTAACATTTTAAATATTTGGAAGTTAATAATAAAAAATAACATAAAGAAAACCCCCCAAAAACAAATTCATATTTATTCAAAATCAGAATTTAGACTATTTATAATAGGAATATCTATTTTTATAACCTATGTCATGTGTAAGCTATGAGGAGACATGTAATTTTAATCAGTACTTCAAAAGCTAATTACACCAGGGGATATAATCCAATATCTAACACATTAGGAAATGGTAGTAGCAGGGATTATATGGTCATGTGGGTAATCTTCCTGGGTATTCTATTGTGGTTAAATGGATATTTGCTGACTTTTCTGTTGAAGTTAAACACATAGCTACATAACATTTGCACATGAAACAAAGGATAATCAGGAAAGGTGATGCACAGCTGTGGCTTCTCTGCCCCAGCATTGCACACGGCCCGCAGGCAGCTTGCATTTGCTCAAATACATACACCTTAGCTGGAAAGGTGCTTCTGACCAGAAGTAAGCTAGTGAACAAATACTTTTGAATACTGGGAGAAAAGACCTGCATGTGGATTATTTCTTTCCAGGATCGTGTTCATGTTTGCACAAACCCAAGTCCTCATAAATAGAATATATGGCCTGGTAAGCAAGTAATTGCCTCCTCAAATTGCTTTGTTTTCTAATCTTTCCTGAGTCTAGAGATATTATAGATCACATAGCAAAATTAAAGCAACACATACACTAATGGATATCCATCATTATCCTGGATGAAGTAAATTCAGAGTCATAGGAGTTTTGATTTGGGGCAGGAGGACAAATGTCAATGTCATATATTATGTAAGAAAGAATTGACAATAAGGACACTAAGAGACACATACATTGATCTAATCTACATGGGAGGTAGAAAAAGACAAGATCTCCTGAGTAAATTGGGAACATGGGGACCTTGCAGGAGGGTTGAAGGGGAGGGGAGAGGCAGAGAGGGGAGAAGAGAAAAATGTAGAGCTCAAAAAAAATCAAAAAAAGAAAGACTTGAATGTGCTTGACTGCCTTTGAAGATTGGAGTTTACGGGCTTCAGAAACCAGAGAGGTTGGAAAAATACCATGTTCCCTAGAGAAAGGGCATGACACTAGCATTTGATTTCACTCCCAGGAAACCTTGAGATTATAGGAAAAGAATTCTCGTAAGCCAATAATCTTGCTGGTACACTTGTTACAGTGACCAGTAGAAAATAAGATCATGATGAAGCCCTCCTATTTCATGGTGAGGAATCTTACAGAAACTGTGCCATTTGGACTTTTGAAAGACTGATCATAAGATATTTTGCTCTCAAGCTCAAGGTGACAATATAAAAACCACCACTACTGTCAGTCAGGTGGCACCAGAGGCAACCTGCTCTCTTTGTGGGCAGAACTCTGTTTTTACTAATGAAGCTTTGTAGAATGAGGACAATGTCCTTTTCTGTGTTGTGAAGTCCTGTCTTTTGCAACAGGCATTTGTCTCCTTCTGAAGACATTGTGATCTGAAGTTTGGAGGGCAAGTGACCCTTGGTTTCCCAATCTTGTGGCACCTACAGAAGGTCATTCTGAGCATTGAGCTTCACTGTTTTCCCTAAGGCTTCATCCAAGTATCCAGAACCGCCCACAGCAACTGCAAAATCCTTCTGAGCAATAGCCTAAACCATTCTTATTTGTTATGATTTTGTTTTATGCTTTTCTTGAAAATAAGAAAACAAAACTGGAAATAGCCTTTTTACTTCATTCAAAGATATAATGCTAGTACCGTTTATTTCCCAGTTATTAACATAATAGATTTGTTTGCTTGCTTTAATTTTGTACCTTTTCTCAGTCAAAATATATCTTTCCGTGTTCTCATCTCTGTCCTTCTTCCATCTCTACTATCTCCTTCCTTCAAGTTCTCCTTTCTCCTCCCCTTTTTCTTTCCTCTTCCCCTTCTGTCCTCCCTTCTTCCTTCACCTCCATGCTCCCAATTTTTTTCAAGTAATCTTGTCTATTTCCTTTTCCCAGGTGGATCTATGTATGTTTGTCTCATGGTTCACTTCATGACTTAGCTTCTCTAGGTAATGGACTATAGGCTCATTATCCTTTGGTTTACAGCTAGTATTCACTTATGAGTGAGTACATACAATGTTTATCTTCCTGGGTCTGGGCTACTTCACTAAGGATTTTTTTTCTAGTTCCATCCATTTGCATGAAAATTTTAAGATGTCATTGCTTTTTACAACTGAGCCATTTGGGGCTACCAAGAAAAACCCATCACTGGAGAAATTCCCAGGAATTTACAAGGATGACCCATCTAAGACCCCAACAAGCAATCGAGGAGATGGTGCCCGAACTGGTCTTGCCCTGTAGTCAGATTGATGACCATCTTAAATGTCATCATAGAACTTTCATCTTGCAACTGATAGAAACAGAGGCAGAGACCTGCAGTGGAGCACTGGGTTGAGCTTCCAAAGTCCATTTGAAGAGTGGGAAGAGTGAGAACATGAGCACAGAGGTCAAGACCATGATGGGGACACCCTCTGAAACAGTCTACCTGAGCTAATGGGAGTTTACCAACTACAGTCAGACAGGAAAGAAACACGTATAGGTCCAAACTAGACCCTTCTGAATGTGGGTGACAGTTGTATGGCTGGGGCAAATTGCAGGGCCACTGGCAGTGGCACCAGGATTTATCCCTACTGCTTGTGCTGGCTTTTTAGAACCCATTCTCTTTGGATGGATACCTTGCTCAACCTAGATATAGTAGGGAGGGCCTTGGACCTTTCCCAAAACAATGTGCCTTACCCTCTCTGAGGAGTGGATGGGGCTGGAGGGAAAGGTGGAGGGAATAATAGGAGGGGAGGGAGTGGGAACTAGGATTGGTATGTAAAATGAAAATGAGAGTTTTCTTTTAAAAAATGTACCTTTTCTGACCTTTTTAATTGCTTTACCTTTTCTCGCTCCTGCCCTTCACAAACAATTCTCAGCATTTACAATTCTAACCCCATCCACTCATTTGTTCTGTATCTTTAGTGATTATTTTTTTTTGCTTCCTCCAAATACTTGAATTACAATAATGAATGAAAACAAAAAGTTCTTTAACTAATGGGAGCTATAGATTCTTGAACATAAAAAGAAAGGACACCCAAATAAGCACATTCTCAGGCACCTTCTTAAAGATCTGAGATCCCAAGAGATGGTTCAGATATAAATGAAACCAAACAACAGAAACCAGAATAACATAAAAGAGCTTTTTAAATTGATTTTATTGAGCTATATTTTTTTCTCTGCTCCCCTCGCTTCCTCTTACCTGCCCTTCAACCCTCTCCCATGGTCCCCATGCTCCCAATTTATTCAGGAGATCTTGTCTTTTTCTACTTCCCATGTAGATTAGATCTATGTATGTCTCTCTTAGCATCCTCATTGTTGTCTAGAAACTCTGGAATTGTGATTTGTAGGCTGGTTTTCTTTGCTTTATGTTTAAAAACCACTTATGAGTGAGTACATGTGATAATTTTCTTTCTGTGTCTGGGTTACCTACTCAATATGATGATTTCTAGCTCCATTCATTTGCCTTCAAGTTTCAAGATGTCATTATTTTTTCTGCTGTGTAGTAATCCATTGTGTAAATGTACCACATTTTCCTCATCCATTCTTTGGTCAGGGGACATTTAGGTTGTTTCCAAGTTCTAGCTATAACAAACAATGCTGCTATGAACATAGTTGAGCACATGCCCTTGTGGTACAATTGAGCATCTTTTGGATATACACCCAAAAGTGGGTATTACTGGGTCTTGAGGAAGGTTGTTTCCTAATTTTCTGAGAATTGGCCATACTGATATCCAAATGGGTTTATCAGCTTGCACATCCACCAGCAATGCAGCAGTGATCCCTTTACCCCACATCCTCTCCAGCATCAGCTGTCATCAGGTTTTTGATCTTGGCCTGGTATTGGCATAAAAACAGACAGGAGGACCAATAGAGCCAAATTAAAGACCCAGATATTAATCCACACACCTACGAACATCTGATTTTTAACAAAGAAGCAAAAAATATAAAATGGAAAAAAAGAAAGTATACTTAAAAATGGTGCTGGAATAATTGCATATCAAGATGTAGAAGAATGAAATAGATCCATATCTATCACCATGCACAAAACTCAAGTCCAAATGCATCAAAGACCTCAACATAAAACCAGCCTCACTGAACCTCCTAGAAGAGAAAGTGGGAAGTACACTTGAACACATTGGCACAGGGGACCACTTACAAAATATAACCCAGACACTGAGAGAAAAAATTAATCAGTGGGACCTCCTGAAACTGAAAAGCTTCTGTAAAGCAAAGCACATAGTCAACAAGACAAAAGGGCAGTCATTCTGTAGAATGGAAAAAGATCTTGACCAACCCCACATCAAGCAGAGGGATGATCTCCAAAATATGCAAAGAACTCAAGAAATCGGTGATCAAAAGAACAAATAATCCAATAAAAAATGGAGTACAGACCTAAAAGAGAACTCTCAACAGAGGAATCTAAAATGGCTGAAAGATACTTAAGGAAATGCTCAATATCCTTAGTCATCAGAGAAATGAAAATCAGAAACTCTGAGATTACATCTTACACCTGTAAGAATGGCCAAAAGAGTTTTCTTTAGTCACAATGGTATAAAAATTATTCACAAATAATTAGAAATCATTTTGTTTTGCATTTATATACTATATTCCTCACTATGAGTCCATAGGATTTGTCAGAATATACCTTTTGGAATTTTAGGTGGAATCTACACCCTTTAGTTAAACCATTAACGGCACACACTTCTGTGTACTAGCCCTCAACTATCAAGGCAGTAGCTCAGACAATCCTAGACTCACAACTTCGTGTATTTACAACATTTCCATTTTCTTCTTTCAAAAACTGTTTATTTTTTATTTTATTTATTTATTTATTTTGGTTTTTCAAGACAGGGTTTCTCTGTGGCTTTGGAGCCTGTCCTGGAACTAGCTCTTGTAGACCAGGCTGGTCTCGAACTCACAGAGATCCGCCTGCCTCTGCCTCCCGAGTGCTGGGATTAAAGGCGTGCGCCACCACCGCCCGGCAAAAACTGTTTATTTTTTGAAGAAATAGAAACTGTACTGTGCCATTTTAGAGAGAAGTAGTTTTACCTCAGGTACCCCTTCCTAGGAAAAAATAAATACCCTTGAGGAAAATCAAAATGTATAGGCATGCAATGTTAATATAATGTTTTAATGTTGGAAAATAGCCAAGTGCTGTCACTTACACACAATAGCATTTATTTAGGTATAAAAATACTAAAGCTCACCCACATGAAAAAGAAAACCCTGCCATCTTTGATGTTTTTTATAGATCAGCATGTATGGACCATATGACCATTTTATGTAAAAGGTCCTTTTATGGACAAAGCACATAGACATCAAGACTATGCATTATATAAATAATAAAAGAATAAGAATCATCATAGATTTATCACTTTGGGGGCATTTCAAGTAGAATTTTGTTTAAAACAAAACTTGACTTATACTTTTGGAAGAAATATGCTATTACAAACTCAACACAGCATGTATAACATTTATATGGGTATACATAAAACAATCTTTATGATACAATGACATATTCACAACTTTTCTTTGACATTCTAAATTTATTGTTAATAAGAGCACTTTTAAAAATATCTCAGTAAACTGCGAAATGCCAGAGAAGTGTGATTGCTGCATTTGCTTGTTCCATCTTGTGTTTTTCCACAGTGTTAACCTAAACAATAGGCAGGCACATTTCATGTATTGTTATGTTAGTGAGGGCTTTGCAAATGCATAGAATTCAGAGAAAATCATAACACTTTACATGTGTTTTTGCATGTTTTGTGGAATAAATATTAGCCATAACATGTTTTTAAAATAGCTACTTGAAAACAAAAAAATACCTTGCCACTTACCGTTCAACCATTTTGAAGAAAAACAAAAACTTCTCAGACATGCTATAAAATTGGATGGCATGCCTTGAAACAAATCACAGCAGCAGAACTGCATCATTTAGAAAAAGAATAGAGCCTGAGACTCATTTAGCCTCTGATCTTTATTTTATAAATTATTGTATAAAATATAGAAACTGTCACAATTTTTATTTCACTCAATGTGTTACATAGTGTCTTACTTCCTGGCCCTGAACTTCAAGCCTAGGCTCTTTCCATAATATTTCCCTAGAAATCGTATATTAGTCATTATAATCAATCAGTGCAACTTTCTTTGAAACCAAAGTAAATTCCCTTTAAAAATTCCATTAAATGGGTATAACTCAGACTTTCACGAACATCAGTGATTTACTAAAATTCCATCAATCTTACTACATACTGAATACTGCTGTGTAATATTTTGAATTTCAAAGAAAAATTTTCATACAAGAAAAACAGTGTTCTCTGGATGAAGTTCTCTACATACAACAGGCAAGGAATGTCTGTGGAAAGAGTCTCTGTGTGAAAACAACCTATTTTTACTATGTTACTGTGTTCTGGTACTTAGAGAGTTCTGCGCATGCGAACAATGTATTTTGAGTCTACTCATTCCCACAACCCACAATCTCACCTCTGGTCCTCAACTTAATGCTCTATATTTTTGTAGAGTGAACCAATTTTCCTAAGAATTATGGCCAACCTCGTTCTGATGGCTGACCCTACACCCAAACTGAACTTGGTGGAGTATGAAAACTTTCTTCCTGTGATGGAGGTGTGTCTATGTGTTACTTTCATTATTAATAAAGATACTGCCTTGGCCCTTTAAGAGAACAGAAAATTAGGTAGGCGGAATAGACAGAACAGAATTCTGGGAGAGTTGGAGAGACAATTCAGGCAGTCGCCATAGTGAGTCACCATGATTCTCCTCTCTGAGATGGACGCAGGTTAAGATCTCTCCTGGTAAGCCACACCTCGTGGTGCTACACGGATTACTAAATATGGGTTAAAGGAAGATGTGAGAATTAACCAATAAGAGGCTAAAACTATGGGCCAGGCAGTGTTTTAAAAGAATACAGTTTCCATGTAATTACTTCGGGTGTAAAGCTAGCCGGCGGCCAGGTGGCGGGATGCAGCCCCGCCGCTTCATTCAACATTCCTGTTTATAATTATCTTGGGTTCTAATTTTACTTTTGTTCTTGAAAGGAATATCATCTTTCGGCTGGGATTAGAAGTATAATAGAGTGGTACAGGTCATAACTTTTTGTCTAGACAGGAGTGGAGAATTACCACAAGACCTATTGGGCTATCCCAAACAGCTATTGCTCCCTCAGACAACAGATTTTCATCAAGGAAGGATTGTGTCCCAGCAGCTCAGAATTGCCAAAGACCTGGTCTAAATGCAGAATCTGGTCCTACTGCGAGCCTACTGAATTCATTTCAGCAAATGAGTAATTCAAATCACTTTTGTTCACATCAGACTTCAAGTTCTTGAAGTGAGTGACAACCCCATGTTCTTGTTTTCCAGAATTTCAGTGCCTATGTTTTAAACTATGGTTTATTGTTCCAAACTGTGCTGTTGAATGAAAGAAAAAATGAAACTCTGACACAATAAGGAAATGATGGGGGAGTTTTGACAGTGGAGAAACAGGGAAGAAGCTAAACCACTAAAATCCTCCTTTCTTATAGGAAATTTGAGATGCTGCCATATCTCACTAATCCAGGCATGCTTTGGCTACATGACCACATACCTGTCAATAGATAAGCACCTTCTGAGTGCCCACAAAATGGAAAATACTAAGAATATTGTGAGCAGAAAAGATGCATGCTTTCATTAGTTCTCCAAGCACTTTTAGCATTATTATAACTGTTTCAAAGAGCAAATAATGGGTTTGTGCAGAGATAAAATGACTCAAGGAAGTTTTGCAGGTAAATAATGATGCCAAAATTAGAAAGAAGAAAGAAGTCAATTATTTTAGCCTTCAGGTATTTCCTCAAATTTGCTGCCATTCTCTCTCTCTCTCTCTCTCTCTCTCTCTCTCTCTCTCTCTCTCTCTCTTTCTTTCTCTCTTTCTCTCTCTCAACTGCTTTTTATTTATCTAATGTGTGCATATATAAAAGTTCCCCTTTTTTCAAAAGATAGAAAAACGTTCAAAAGTAGAATAAAATGTGCAATATTAATATGATACTATGGTATTTATTTAGAGATGAGTATATGTTTATATCTTATTGGAAAATATAGTTAATTTAGTGCTTTCCAGCAATTATATTAATATTCATAATTACCTTGTTTAAGTTAAAGCATAACTCAGGTTAAGTATGTTCTTAAAACTTAGAAGAGGCTTTATAGTTTTATAAAAATAATGCCACATGCTCCATTCATTCAATTTATGATCTTGCACTGTAAACCCAATATTAAGGTGACAACAACAAAATACCACACCCTGCTGGGGTAAAACACCAGAAGCATTGTTTGCCAAACCTAAATGCCTTAAGTCATGCATTCAACAGAGCCATATTCCCTCAGAAGCCAGTGTGGGTCCTTCCTTGACATCTAGCTTCTGCTCGATCAGCCATCTTGAGCATTTCTTGACCTGTATGAAGCTTGCATTGTTCCAATCTGCCTTCAAACTGACCCACTCTCTCTGTATACAGTATGCCATCCCTTGGCCTTCTAATTATAAGTCATTAGTCACACTAGATTAGGGACTTATCCTTCTTCAATATGACATGAACTTAACTAATTATATCAGTGATGATTCTATTATCAGCGAGGCCTCATTCCTAGGTACTGGGGTGGGGAGTTTTGGTGAGTGTGATGACTACTTTAGATTGTCAACTTGACACAATCTAGGAGAACCTGAGGAGAGAGTCTTGGCAAAGGATTGCCTAGGTCACGTTGGCCTATGTGCATGCTATGAGGGAATGTCTCATTTACGTTAATTAATGTAGGGAGACCTGTGCACCGAGGACTATACTATAGTCCAGGACTGAATGATAAAGAAGAAAGTGAGCTATGCACAAGCATAATTTTATTTTACAATTATATTTTAATAGATATATGATATTCAATTTTTAAAATATCTTTATAAAATGCCATTTATCATTCAAAGCATATTTCTTTCAAAGTTAGTACTTATTCTTAGCATATTTCTTAATACTGTAATATGAAAACATCTATCACTATTTCTACTCTTGTTAGATAGTACAAAGCATGAATTTCATAAGTCTTCTAAAATATAGGTGGAGTCTAAAGACTATTTTTAATGATACAAAGTAGTCAACCCTGAAACCATACATGTACAAACAAAAATGTTCGCGACAGGTTGTATTTGTGTATACTTATGCAACAATAATAGTCATGGCAAAGAGATTGTCAGTTTAACAGTGGGGGCCATGGCAGGGATTAGAGAGAATTTGCCTTAGAGGGGCTGAAGCAGAGAAAGGGAAGAGAAAAAGCGGTGTAATTCTACCTTTTAAAAAGTATAATTAAAAAAAATACGTATCACAGTTTTCCAATTATAATCTGACTAGGAATATCTGCTATGAATATTGAAGCTCTAAAGTATTCCACTTTAAATATACATAAAATATCCATTATTAGAGTAGCCAAAAAATCTTATTGTACACTTTTATGTGCTACTGTTCAATTAAAAGAAGCAGCATGACCCAAAACGAACACAGGATTTCCACCACTGCTAGCAGGTACTCTCTCCTGTTCTCATTACATGCTTCCAACTGACAGCTATGCTTTCATCATGATCCAGCTTAGGGCACAGCTTCTCCATGAAACTTTTAAAGACGAGCTCAAGCAAAGACTTTTAAAGATCACAAGCATGTAGTAAGATAACAGAAGGCAGACCACAAAATTAAATGACATGAACTCTCAGACTCAATATAAATACGATTGGTTTTATGCTTTTTGTAGAAGACATACATGATGCAAAAAAGACAAAAAGTTGAGATAAAGTATGTTCTGTATTCCATCATTGGGTCTTGCAAGAACAAGTCCTCACCAAACTCAAGTCAGTTGCTGGTGTTGGTAGGGTGAGGGGAAACATTACTAAATCTCTCGGTGTATGGTAATGATAATGTTCAGTATAAAACCCAAGTGAAAGTGGAAGCAAAAATAAATCATGGATGAAAACTTGGTTCTTAGGAGCTTACCCAGCACCATTAGGACCTACTAGGAAAAGAAGACCCACACATCCAGCGCAGACTGCTTGGTTCTTAGGAGCTTACCCAGCACCATTAGGACCTAGTAGGAAAAGAAGACCCACACATCCAGCGCAGACTGCTTGCCCTGGGCTGGGAGGATAGAATAGTGGTAAGACTCCATTATGGTAGGGTAGGTTAGGAGAGAATGGGGTCATGGTTCATCTCCTGTCTAGAGAAGCAGATCTGAGGAGGTGAAGGTGGTGAGGAGGTGGCGTGCTTTTCACCCAGGGTCATTGTGATGTCTGTGCCTGAACTCTCGTCAAATGCTATGTCAAGGGTCCATGGCTCTACTATAGTCACAGTCTATGTTAATGTCCATGACTCTTGTTATGGCTGAAGGTCAGCAGATAGGTCTGCACAGAGATGGCTCTGCATCTCACTGAAGCACTAGGGAAACCTGGCTCTGCCCCTCACTGACTGAAGCATTCAGGAGAGTGGTCCCTGCACCTCACCTGGGCAACATCATAGAGCAAACCCTGTTGACCAGAGTATAGGCGAGCAACCCAAGAACATGAGTGTGGGAGAGCTAGCCCCACTACTCAACTGTCGTGCAGTGACATGGGCAAGGGAAAGGTATCCTACCCCTTTCTCCTTGCCACCTGCATCAGGAAGAAGAGCTGATCCTGACCCTTCCCAACTGATGCAAAGAGGAGAGCTTTCCCTGTACCTCATCTGGGCAGCACAGTAGAGCTGACCCTGTGTGCAGGGCTGTGAGTGAACCAGTCCAAGGTGTGAGCATGGGTGAGTTGGCCCCACTACTTCTCTGTCATGCAGCAGCATGGCTAAGGAAGAGGTGTTCCCCTTGTCTTTTACTGCTTATGGCAGGTGGAAGAGCTGGCTACTGGGTCCTGAGAGTGGAAGAGATCAGCTCCAGCTTGTCATCAGCTCCAGCTTTTCACCAGCTCCAGCATTCAGAAGAGTGGCCCAGGACCTCTCCTGGGCAACAAACTAGAACTGACCCTGATGGTGAGCTGGCCCTAGAGTGAGGACAGGAGAAACAGCCCCACTCCTTGCTGCAGAGGGTGAGCTAGCGGGGCCAGTGCTGGGGACCTCACCCTGGTGATAAGGATGAGGGAGAGCTGGAGCCCAGCCCAGCTGCCACCCAGGCTCAGAAGCAGAGCTGTGAGTTAGCCCATCCCCAAATCCACTCCATTTATGATCTGATGGAGAATGTGAAGGGCCCTTCCTGCAGATCGAAAGCTGCAGGATCTCCATGATACAAAACAACAACAGGATATCCAAGAGGAGTGCAAGGAGAGCCCAGCAGAATCTAGAGGCCTGGAACCAGACCAATGATTCATTGCCGTGAATACTTGCAAGTAAAACTGCATGTACTAAAGGGTACACTGTGTGACTCACTGTGTCACACTACAGCTTCCAAGACAAGATATATTTTTTTTTAATTTTATTTGCAGAGAAGGGGGATTCTGTAGCATAGTGTTTGGACCTTAAAAAGTTGAGTTTATATTGGCCCAATCTTGTGTGTAACATAGAGAAAATGTAAGGCCTGAAATAATTTCTGATTCTATAAAAGGGTAATTCTATTCTACGTATGAAGGTGAACTTATAGCTCTAAACACAGCATTAAGCTGAATTTGTACAGCAGCCTGCAGCTAAGGAGGAGTGAGGGCCACAAGCCATCCTTTACATGATGTGATTCTCATGGGTTTTATTTGTATTGATCCTGACACAGTGCATGTAGAGATCCAGAAAAGGAGAAACCAATATTCATGGCAGGACTTGGTAAATTTCCATATATGGAAGTACCACTTATGACTTCCTCTTTACAAAGAAACTGCAGGACAATGGAAGAAATGTGCAAAATGAAACCAATAAAACAAAACTCCAGCATTATCAGACCCTTGAGGACTTCAGACTCAGGCGGTAACACACAGGCGAAAGATATGTGTTTAGGAGACTTAAAACATAAAACGAGAAAAAAATAAAAATGAAAACCACAGAGTGTAATTAAGCGTACAAGTTGGATAAAGGAATGTCTAGTACTTAAAATGCAAAACTCATCATTCGAACAACCACAGGAGTTTTGAACTGAATCTGTGACAAATCAAGATAGAGATGATGAATTAAAAGCAAGATTAAATTTCATGTTTCATGCTACTGGTAGGAGTTGTGTCTGATTGGGAATCAGCCCGTGCATTTCAACTGTACAGTTTAGGAAAGGTTAATAATGAACATTATTGTTTTATTTACTATGATGTGAAGAAATTACATGATATATCTTATGATAACGGGGCTAATAACTTTGGAAAGTCTCTCTACCATTTACAAGATTAAGGATGGAACTCAGAGGTCAAAGGAAAGGGAGTGCTAACTGCAGGGATGTGGACCTTTTCATAAAAGTCAGACAGTTTGGCAATGAGGCCCCAAAGTCAATAACTGTCCTTCTATCCCCTTTCCTCTTCCTGTCTGATGTGCTGTTCATATTGCTTGAGCCACTATGGAAGCAGAGAGCTGGAATACCATTACAGTCCACAGAGATCAGCCTTTTATGGGAAGGGTAGGTGAGACTGACCAAAGATGAAGAATAACGTATCAGTGATTTCAAGAGAAATAGAAATTCAGTGAAGTGGCAACAAAATGATAAAAAAACAAAAACAAAAAAACAATACTTGAGACTATCCAAAGAAAACTAGAGATGCAATTACCTTGCCCAAAAGTTTAAGTTACACTAGAAAATAATAGTTAGAAAACTGCAAGGGAAAAGAAGAACATGTAAGGCTAGTGTTTCATTTAAATTTTACACATAAAATATACCTTCAAAAACCAACCATTTGGGGTTGTAGAGATGGCACTCTTGTTCAGAACACAGACTGCTCTAGTGGAGACCCAAGTTCACTTCCTAGAAGTATCCAAATTAGGCAGTTCACAGAAATGGGGAGTAGAGACAATATTACGTATCTGTTATTTTATGTATTGTTTCTGCATACCAGTTACCCTCCTCTGTGTGAGTGTATGTGTGTCAACACATCTCTTGGAAAGTAAATTTCTGACACCAGAATTGCTAAGAAGATAAATTTTCTGACATTTTACCAGAACAGCCTTTGACATTTGTTATCACTCATCCAGCTGTTAAGCATATGTCCTGTGGAAATGGGTTACATTTTTAAAGAAATTTTATAAAAGAAAAACATATATTTGAGTTGTACAGCTGAGTGTGCAACATCTGGGCATGAAGGAAGTGGAAGGGAGACTTGGCTTCTTTTTTACAGTATGATACTCAACTCTAGTTCTTCCTGCATCCTTACAGATGAGTGCTTCTGCTGAAGTGACCCTCCCTCTGGGTATCTATGTTTCCTTGTCTCCTCTACACCAATCCATTATCATGGACAGAAAGTTAATCAGCAGAAAAGAGGAATGCCCTTCTACTTGGTTTTGTTCCTCCAAGTTACTTGAATTCCATAAAAGTATAAAGGCTGGCTGGGCGGCGGTGGCGCTCGCCTTTAATCCCAGCACTCGGGAGGCAGAGGCAGGTGGATCTCTGTGAGTTTGAGGCCGGCCTGGTCTACAAGAGCGAGTTCCAGCACAGTTTCCAAAGCTACATAGAAACCTTTCTCAAAAAAAATGACACCAAAAAGTATAAAGGCTGAATATGTTCAACAAATAATGCACCAACTAATTTTCAAAGAATTTTAAACTTAATTCATGCAAGAAACAGAGACCAACAGACTCTGCTCT
Source organism: Arvicola amphibius (assembly GCF_903992535.2). Lineage (NCBI taxonomy): Eukaryota > Metazoa > Chordata > Mammalia > Rodentia > Cricetidae > Arvicola > Arvicola amphibius. The sequence goes on from NC_052050.1 coordinate 110,791,511, forward strand.
CAATAAGACATGCTCTTGCTGGACTTTAGGGTAAGAAATTCAAAGAATTGTATGCCTATCAAAAATAAACCTGGTGATAGAATCCCACCAGCCTAATAAGGATTCTTTACTTTGCCATGCTGTTATCTCTTCATGCCTTTTCCTCTGGCACCCTTATTTCATGTACAGATGATATGTGGACATATGGGCATGTTGGATGTGTCAGTCCAGTGTAATAAAATCCAATCACAGTACAAAGGAAGTATAAAGCTAGTTAAATGTTTTTTTTAAACATTCATATGATCAAGTTAATCAAAGTAGTATATAAAAATGCTGGGCTTTGTGATAGCTATTCTTAGATATTCTTGACTATATCTAGAATGAATTATGATCTTGAATTGGAGGTCACACTTGTGACCTGACTTGTGACTTGTGACAAGACGACACATGACTTTGATCCATATCTTGAGGCTGGATGATACAAACCTTTAATCCAGACCTTGAGACTAAAACCACACCTTTAATCTGAGCTATGACTTCTCCTAGAAGGATAATCAAGGAAGAGGGTGTGTTCATTCTTTGCCATCTTGCCCTAACCTTGTAAGCACATCTATTTTTCACTGGAATTGGAGTCTCCTTGTTTGGGATTCAAGCATATAGAGAAGACCAGCTAAGACACCCAGCCTCATTCGGACTGAACACCTAGTGAATTCTTGACCTTTTTGTTCACAGCTAGCCATTGTTGAACTTCAGTTTGTAAGTCATTATAATAAATTTCCACATATATACACAGGAATATATATATAGATATATGGGAATATATTATATATACGAAAGAGACAGAGAAACAGAAATTCATACTCTAAGTTCCGTGACTCTAGGGAACCCTAATACACACTTAATACCAAAGGTGGGGCTTGAACCATGCAGACATATTACCATGAAAAAGTAGTCTCTAAACTTAATGTTATTTTAAAATACATTCTATAGCTTGTAAGATAGATCAGTGTCTGAAAGTTCTTGCGGTACAAGTCTGAATTCAGATCTCTAGATCCCAAGTAGAAAAGTCAGATAAGGTTCCATGACTCTAGTATTCCAGGAATCTTATAGCAAGGTGACAAACAGAAAGAGGAAAACGAATTTTTCTCAAATTCAGAAGTTAGCAATCCGGGACTATGGGTTAAATAGCAGAAACAAGAGAGACCTAGCCTCTGCAGTTAAAAGGAGATAACCCATGCCTGAAAATTGTCCTTTGATGTCTACATATGTTGCATTTCTCATGTGTGCCTGTATTAACACACACACGCATCATATCCACTTACACAAAATAAGTAATTTTTGAAAATATTCTACTGGCATAAAGCTCATTTATAAATTTCACAGAGAGAGATATGTGTTATGCTTGTCAAACTATATAACATAAATTGCTTAAAAAAACAAAGATCGTTGACATATTTATAGGAGAACTCAGGCCAGTCAGACTGCTGGGCACACATGGTGTGTTTCTGCTCAACTTGGTTCAAGACCCAAGCTTCCCCACTTCAGTTTGCCTGGGAAAATGATTCACCCACTTAATAGCCCATATGTCATCTTCAGCTAGAGAACGGACCCAAGCGATTTGAAACCACTAGGTGCATTACACCTCAATCACCTCCACAAAATGTGCAATTACTCTTCACTTAATGATAGCAGCTCAGATGTCATTTTCTGGCCAGTTTTTCTTACTCCCATTGCTTTCTATACTTCCACCCTGCTTAATTGGACTCAGGTGTATTTTGGAAGCCAGAAATTCCAAGTTGTCTTTCCAAGGCAGATGTCCAGGAAAGATGGAGAAAAAGAGAGGTGGGGGAGACTTATGAGTCTGCTCTATGATTGAGAGCCAAGTCTCATCAGGAAAGTTGATCATTTTTATTTTGGTGGAAAAGTGAACATAGTTTTGAGACAATAGAATATGACACTCTAACATCACAATAATGTAAACTGCTGTAAGAGGGCATAAAATGCCTCAGCACCTTTGCAAAGGCAATGTCTCCTGAAACAGAGGAACCAGCTGCCCCAGATGAAATCCCCTTAGAGTTTAAGTTAAGGTGGCAGAGGTTTTGCTGTTTCTTACCTTCGTATATTCAGTCTCATCTGAGTAGCTATGACTACCATCAAAGCTATTATCAACAAATGTTTATTTAGCCTGGAGCAGGAACAGAGATATCCTTCACAATCACTGCTACTATAAAGATTAAAGGAGACAATGTGTGCGACCATGCAAGGCACATAACAAATATCTAACTGTAGCATGTTTATAGTCCACTCTATGGAGGCTGCCCAATCACTTCACGTTTTGATCATGGTGTGAGATGCTTTCCAAGTCATTCTATAGAGTCAGATCAGTGAACTTGAGTCTGACACACGCATGCACACACACAAGCACACAGTTTTTAATACTGATCAGTACTGATGAGATGCATCCCCCTCTGGAGGTGAGAGAAAGTTCCATCCTTAACACTGGAGTAAGGACTGACTGGCATTAAGTATGCACTGATAGACATAAACAGTCCCTCATGGTTACAGGCCTTCAGTGTTCATGAGTGTTTATGATGGCTTCTTAATAGTTTAAAAAAGGTGCCACAGAAAATCTGAAGAAAGCAATTTAAAATACACAGCACTAATTATTGGTTGTTACTACTGGAGGCTCCCAAATTGGAAAAGAAAAAAAATACTTGGGCTTTTATTATAACCAGTGACTATAAATTCTTATTCTTTTATTCAATAAACATTACTGTTAATTGAATAATAAGTGTAATTAAGTCACCAGGATAAAAAGTTTTATGCATTTGTCATCTTCAGCATGTTTGCTCTTTTTGTAACCACTTGCAGCTTTATCAGTTACTAGAGCATTTCCAGTGCGAATGATCAAGTGGCTGCACGTCCCATCACTATAAATAGCACAAAGAGCACATGACTGTTTATGAGTTGAATGTGTTTAGTGCTTAATTTGCTCTTGACTTAGAAAAATGATTCTAATTGAAGCCCCCGTAATGATAAGACTAAAGAGTAAAACAGCAAATATTCATAGATCTCTGTCCATACACTTGCTGTAAAGTAGATTGTCCACAAATTATCATAATGCCCAGTACACTGAATAGCTTTAAGTGAATGAATGAATCAAAGGCTTCTAGGAATGATTATTTCTCAAGTAATAACTAAAATGAAAATAATTATCAAATTACAACACTACTAAAAGAAAAAAATATACTATGCTTTTCTAACCAATTAGGAAGAAAATTTAGACTCCCAGGCAAAGCACCAGCAAACATTAAAAGGAATTTAAATATTCTTTAATGAATAGTACATTTCAAAATAGACTCAAAATTATGTTCCTTTGTGTACCAATTAAACTTGTCATACAAAATATGCCATCATACTGGAAGTAAAGTCTGAAGGGAAAAAAGTAGATAATACCATTTGTTCAAAATTTCTCAATAAATATTTTTCAATGTGAAGAAAATAATTGCAGTGAGCAAGCTGATGTTTCTGTGCTCTCCCAGTGCTCTATTGATGATGGCATTTGGGCAGTCAGGGGATAACCCAGTCTCAGTAGAACTCAGAGTTGGTCCTGTCTACACAGCTTTCTCCAGTGTCTTGACCACACCAAGTCTCTCCAAAGGCCATAGGTTTCCACTTGGGATAGATTATTAAGCCTAAATTAATTTTCTGTCATGAATAATTTATATAAAACTTAAGGTCACACCTGTGATATTCACAATATTAAGCTGATAAAGCTTTCTCAATTTCTAGTATTCTTTATTATATCATTTTATTTAAAAAAGAAATGGATAAAAATCAATAAATCCCCAATAAAACATGTAAAATATTTGAACTAAAAGACAGTCTATTTAGGAAAAAGCTGGATCATAAGATAAAGGACCCACAAGGCTACTAGTTGTGCATGAAGTGGCTGCATTTTCCTTTCTCCATCTCATAAACAAGAGAACAGAGCTTCATTGTTTCCATCCTCACACAGTAGCATCCTTTAGGAAAGTGTATAAAGAATTAACATGAAATACATGTGTATCAGCATCTTCCACTGATTGCAGGAGATTTTTAGTGCATTTATTTTTTTTGCTTTGGATAAACTACAATATAAAGGACATTTTAAGGACCGTATAATCATTATTTCATAACAGATCTGGAAATTGAAACCTAATGGAGCAAAAACTCAACAATATTTCCCTTATTGTAAACAAGAAACCAAGTACATTTTTCCAAATATTTTTCTTTGTATTTTAATCTTCATTTAGACTTCTCTTGGCAATTTCAAAACACATCCAAAAACATATGCATAATATCTTAACACAACTCCATTGAAAACTGTTTGCAAATATAACTGATTGGAAAGGTCACCAGTACAAATTAAAAATCAGTTGTAATCTCATGTGCCCAATTTTTCTTTCTCATCCAAACAGATCTCATGTGGTTGCTTCAGTTGCTACTTCCATACCATTCAAGGTTGACTAGCCGGGCTAAATGTCATCACGACAGATTACTTTTCCAATAGCAGATCAGACCAGTTGTTAGGCAACTGTAATCTCTACCATTTCTCCTTCTTAGCACTCATTTCCCAAGTATATAACAAGTGTCCTTCTATAGCTAGGCGTTTAGAAGGCAATTACTCCACAGAAATTGGCTGACACTGTAATGTCAACTGGGCTACTGAAAAGGTTCATTAGAAAAAGCTAGTCAGTAGTTCACTGGGTACTAAAATAGGAAAGTTCAAAGATGTAAAGTGTCTTTTCTGTGGGCTTCGGCCTATGCTGAGCTTCAGATGGGCAGTCTTGGGGTTTATTGGCAACAAACCTCTAGTGATGAACACAGCAATGAAGGAAGGGACCTCAAATGAAGGAGCGCATGCATGTACGATGCTCATCAGTATATCACAGCTTCTAAATCTCCAACAAACCATGCTGCATGCGTAATGAAATTAAGTAAACACAAAAGTGAAAATGGAGCGCTCTAAAGAAGTATTTTCCCCCGCTAATCAGTTTCCATCCTCCCGTTTTCTGGCTTTTAGTCTTTCCTGCCTTTCCAGATGTATTCACTATGTGTTGTGCATTAATCTGTTTTGAGGCTTTAGAAACATGACTGTGTTTTAGCCCCTAATGAAAGCAAGCACCCATAGGTGGAAACTTCTATGTTAATAGAAGTTTACTTTGTCCTTTCATGACATGTCTCTGAATCTTTAGTAGGAGCTGACTATCCTGAGTTATTCTTGCTCATCATTTTAACTTTGCATAAATGTGCTCATTGACCTTGAGTGACCTTGGAGTGTGTATTTACACAATCCCAAAATGCATTGATTCTTTTCTTCTTAAGCAATAAATAACCTTGAACTCAGCTTGATTGGACGTGCACAGCTTAAACGAGCATGATCAATAATGCATCCATCGGTATGTGAAAATGTATGGGTTTGTAGAGTACTACACTCATGCGTTTTTTATCCAAGGAGGGCATTGCTTTGAAAACAATCCCTGCGTTCGTTCCCTTGCCTGATGCTGGTAACCAATGATGCTCCACTCCCCTGTTATTTTGACTTGCTTGTGTGGTTTTTGCACTCACCAAGATGGAACACAATGTGTTCATTCAAACAGATGTTCAGAAGACAGAGAGACAGGAGACTGGTCACAGGAATGGGCTGGGGCTGGGTAAATGCTGTGGTAGAAATGAACAACTGGTAGGATCCATTCAGCCTTCCTGGGTCTATTGAGATGGTTCCTCACAGCATTCTCACAGCATGGAGGTGGTTGGAAATGTGGCTAGTCAAACATTTCTTATGTTTAGTTTAGAGGGCTAAAAGTATTCTTATATTTAAAACATTTCTTTTTTAAAAGTTACACTATTTACCAGTATTCTATGATCATATAGTTATGCCTAATACCCATATCATCTTATAAAATATAAAACTAGAAAACCACTTCTGTCAAATTAATTATTAAGGATCATAAATGAGAAATACTTCTTTGAAAATATACTTGTTAGTCACTTACTAGTATATAATTTGGAGGATAATATTTTTATTGCATAAATTATGATTTAAGACACTCTGGGTCCATCTTGCCTGTATATGTGAGAACAGAATTCTTATCCAGCTTTCCAGGTGTGTTTCTCACTGAGACTGGAGTGAATCCCTGATCTTGTGCTATGGTTGTCGTTACTGTACTTACTGTACTCTTTCTTGCCAAGCTTGCATAAGGCTCAACCTTGATGTTCACTACTGCAGTCACAATATGGCAGCATCTACTTTAGATGTCTGTAAATGAAATGATAAGTGTGGTTGTGTTGATAAAGTTACTAACAAGTAATACCGTCACAAATATGCCTGATCATAAAATTCTCCCTAATTTTGTTCATCAGAACTAAGAAACTATAAACCTTCAAAATATGGACCCCTTTTTTTCATGTACTTGCCCATAGTAGTATATCTAACAGTAAAATGTATCTTCTTAATATTATTTACTACACTTGTTTCCCTCTAAGTGATATTAAGCTTGTGGCAAAGCCCACTTTTGTAAGGTTCTACTATGTGAGCTTAAGGAATAAGAAGTACACTTAGACTGGGGTTCTTAGGAAATGAAAGAATGCTGTTTCCACGCTGTCCCTGGACTTACCACCGAAGCATGAGTGAAGGAGTTGAGGGAAATTACTAGTTTAGGAGAGGAATTTAAAGAGAATGGAAGGGGGTCAGAACACCCCATCTGTGACTGCGCCCTGCCTTTTACATTGTACATATGCTATCTGCACAACTGTTCACTGAAATATGCTAATTCTTCAGTCATTCCCTCTCATCACTACCTTCTCTGTAAAAGAACACACACACACCTGATAGCTTCTCTGAAAATCCCAACTGATGCATTTATGTAACTATTAGCAGATTGTTTACACTTAGGATGTAATACCTAGCCATAATTCCAAAATAATTTATATGTCTTCATTATGCCAACTGCCATAAAAAGAAAGTGCAAAGTTTTGGTAACGAGGAGTTGAAAATGATATTTAATACCCTATCTGTCCATAAGAAATGAATCCAAGATTAAGCTTTAAAGACTTTAGGACAAAGAGGTATCACCTCTCACCTCAAGCAAACTCTTCAGTCACTAAAGCAGACCCAGCGAACAACAGCCACGGTGACAGTCATGATAAGGACTTAAGAAAGAAATAATCATCTGAAGCTGCTCTTCACTGACCTCAGAGAAGCTATGCAGCAGGACTGCTGTTTCCACATGCAAGGACCGATGCAAGGAGCCTCAGATCTTTAGAATCCAGCACTATCCGAGACACCCTGCACATTCATTATGGAATTGCTTTCTGTTCCTAGAGAAAAATACATATTCAAGGGGGATAAAAGAAACTCATCCCATTTTTACATGACTTCGGGTAACATCGATCCTCTTAGCAATCTTAATACTTAGCTAATATAAAATAATTAACTCCCTAAGGACAAAAAAAAAAGATATTCAGGAGGAGCAAAGGATTATGAAATCAGAGAATCAAATCATGACCGGAATTAATACATACTTGCTAAAAAAAATTCAATAACCTGAGTGCTAGAATTAGTAGTGCATAGCAGAAATGGGTACAGTACAATGACACGCATGGGTCCTTCACAGGGATGAGATGTGAATTAATGATGCATTGCATATTTAAAAACATATATGTATATGAGCATGTATGTGCTTGGATGTGTGCATATGTTCATGATGACGTAGAAAGATGGTCCACCACGAGAAGTGGGGAGAAGAAATTTGGCAGGGAGTGAGGAGGTAATGAAGCGCAATGACATTATGCAGAAAGAAAGATCGTTTGGGAACAGAATGAAACTGACAAATGCGGGCAAGAGCAGGGGAGCGGGTAGTGCAGTGGGATAATAAAAAAATGACATATATTGTTAAAATGCCACAGTGAACTAATTTACTATCAGAAAAAATATAAAATGCAAAATAAGTAAAAATGTATTCTCTAAATAGAAAACAAAAGGGGAGATGCATGAATCTCCCAGGGAAGGGGAGCTAGAGTAGTAATTGCAGGTGGACTGGGGCATGTTGGACAAGAACAGGAGAGACCAGGTGTGGGGAGGATGGAGGCAAAGAGTACTGGGAGATAAAACTGGAATTGGGTGGCATCTAAGGGGCAAGATAGAATCCCAGTACAACAGAAACTCCCAGGAACCTATTAGAGTGACCCTAGCTAAGACCCCTAATCATGGCGGGTATGAAAACTGGACTGCCATCTCTTGTAATCAGACAAGACTTCCAAGGAGCTATTGGAACACCAATGCAAACACAAAACCTTAGACTTAAATTTTGTCCTGACAGCAAGATGTGTTGGGGTAAAAGTGGCATCAAAATTGTGGAAGTGGCCAACCGATGACTGGTCCAGCTTGAGAGAGAAATCCCGTGCCTGATGCCGCCTGGAGGACCACAAACAAGAAGTTGGATGACTGAAAACTTAGGATAGCACCAAACATGCCTGACAAAAAATAATCCTACGACACTCTGCTTTACTCATAGACAGAAGCCTGGCAAATCGCCATCAGAGAGCTCCAACCAGCAACTGACAGTAGCAGATGCAGAGACCCATGGCCAAAACATCAGGCCGGGACCAGGGAATCCTGTAAAAGAGTGGGTGGAAGGATTGAAGGAGCCAGGAGGGTCAAGGACACCACAAGAAAACCCACAGAATGAGCAAACCTGCACTAACGGGGACTCACTGAGACTGGACCAACAACGACGGGGACTCACTGAGACTGGACCAACAATCAGAGAGCCTGCTTGATATTTAGACTGTCTAAATTTTTATAGTTTTGTAGCTTGGTGGTTTTGTGGGACTCCTAACACACGAAGTGGCGGCTATTTCTAATGGTTGTGCTTTTTTTGAGGACTGACCCTTTATCTCCCACTGGGTTATCTTATGAAGGTTGGTCATATTGCAATTTAGCCCCTATGTTTGCTTGATGTCCCTGGGAGGCCTGCCCTTTTCTGAAAAGAAATGGAGTGGGTGGGAGGAGACTGAGAAGAGAGGAGAGAAGGGAGACTATGGTCAAATATATGAGATATACTAGAGAATAAATTAATTATAAAAAGTAAGAAAAACTTGTAAACACAAAATAAAGATCTTCTGAGGAGTATAGAAAATCACATGGTCCATTGTTAATTTTTTTAAAACACAACTGTGTCTTGGAAATATCTTCATTAAATCCAGTGGTAAGGAATTTAGTTTGTGTGGCTGTTCTATAATTTTAAATAACCAGGAAACAATCCCTCCAGGATTATTTTGTGATGAGTCAAAAGACCAAATAACTGCTAAAGTTCATTTCTTGTTTATTACATTGTTTTCTTCAATTAAATTTTATCTATACCTCAGAGGTCCTCTCTGACTCTGCTCTCTGTCTCTCTCTCTCTCTCTCTCTCTCTCTCTCTCTCTGCACTTCTCTTTAATAAAAAGAGCATGGATTGATTTTAAGTCCCAGACATAAGTCCACACACCCATGAAAACTTGATTTTTTAATATATATACATATATATATATATATGTATATATATATATATATATATATTTACTAGAAAAAAGATAGCATCTTCAAAAATGGAGCAGGTTAAACTGAATAGCTACATGCAGAAAAAGGGAAATTGATTCATATTTACCACCTGCACAAAACTCAACATCAAATGAACAAAGGACCTCAACCTAAGACCAGATGCCCTGAGTCTGACAGGCATAAAGATAAAGTGAGGAATTCCCTTGAACGCATTGGCATAGGAAATGACAGACTGAACAGCATCTAAAGCACAGGCCTTAAAACAAACAGAGCTCATGAGAGTGGCCAACCAGTGCCTGGTTTAACTTGAGGCCCAAGCCATGAGAGGAAACCCATACCAAACATTGCCTGAAGGGCCAGAATCCAGAAGCTGTGTCACTCAGAGACCTATGGAAGAACCAAACATGACTGATTGATTAATTAATTAACAGGTCAAAGAAACTATTCCTGATGACATTCTGTTATACTCAGAGATTGGTGCCCATCCCAATCATTGTTAGAAAGACTCCTTTCAGCAGCTGATGAGACCAGATACAGAGACCACCCCCCTTCCAGCCATACATTTGGCTGAAATGGAGGAACTCCATAGAAGGGGTTGGGAAAGGGAATTATAGGAGACAGACAGGGCGAGGACACCAGGAGAAAATGGCCCATCAAATCAACTAAGCAGGGCTTGTAGGGCCTCACAAAGACTGAAGCAACAATCAGGGAGCCTCTGTAGGTCTGGAGTATGTACTGTGCAAACACACTCTGCTTGTTCAGCTTGGGTTTTTTGTTGGACACCTAACAGACAAAGTGGGGGTGTTTCTAACTCTCTCATCTTTTCTTGGGACCCTTTTCCTTCTACTGGGTTGCCTCATTCAGTCTTGATATGAAGGATTGTACCTAGTCTCATTGCATCTTGTTGTGCCCTGTTTGGTTGATACCACTGGGAAGACTGCTCTTTTCTGAAAAGAAGAGGAGAGGGAGTAGGTCTGGGGAAAAGGGAAGGTGTAGTACCTTGGAGAAGGGCAGGGAGGGGAGCCTGTGGTTGGAATGTATTGTATTGTATGGTCAGGACAATAGTTCTTATAAGATTTGCATTGCATGTCTTACTATTTTAAATATTCAAAGACTGGCCTTTATTATTTGTATTTATTTGTGTGTATTTTTCTGTTTGCTGTGTGTAGGCAGGTACACAGAAATAAATACAAATAATAAAGGCCAGTCTTTGAATATTTAAAATCTTAAGACATGCAAATAATAATAGTAATAAATTCTAAAATTTAAAGAGAAGGTATAGTGTTAATATATGTAAAATAAACAGGTGTCAAAAAGAGACTAACAATAAAATGGTACATCATGAAGCTATAAACATTCTGAACCTCAAAAGACATATTATTTGAAGGGGAAAAGCCTACAAAATGAGATTTTTTTTTAATCAGTTATACAACTGACTTAGGGTTGATGTCTAAAATATACAAAGTATTTTTAAAAACTGAACATAAAAAACAAATAACCTAACTTTAATATGTGAAATAGGACAAAATAGAAAAGTCTTAGAAGATGAATACAAATGTTTTAGAAACACACATACACAAAACCCAATGTTTAGCATCCTTCACCATTGAGAGATGCAAATGAAAATAATTTTGAGATTTCTCCTTTTATCTCTTTAAAAGATGGATCTCTTAATGGAGAAATCAGAATCAATGGATACAGTGCAAACAACATTTAATATAGGCAGTCAGTTGCAACATATTTTTTCTCTTTCTCTCTCTGCTCTCTCTCGCTCTCTCTCTCTCTCTCTCTCTGCCTCTCTCTGTGTGTACATTTTCATTTATATATGTGTATATCTGTATGCTTTCTAAAATGTGTGCTGGTGTATATGTGTGTCTGTATGTAGTGTGCATACTTGTGAGTGCAGAGGTCAGAAGAGGATGTGGAATGTTTTCATCTATCACCCTCACCTTAGTTCTTGAGGCAGGATCTCTCACTCAACCTGCAGTTCACCATTTTAGCTAACTTAGCTGTCCAGGGAGCTCCAGGATCCATTTGTCTTGACCCACTTTCCCCAACACTAGAACTACAGGTCCTACAATATACATAGCTTTAATTTGAATTCCGGAGATTAAATTCAAGTCCTCAGGCTCGGTAGCAAGCACTTTTATCCACTGAGCCATGTAGTCAACCCAAGTTTCATTTAAGAAAGAAACATTAACCTATCCAAATGTGGCATAGTAGTTAATATCTTAAGGGTATCTAAAATTCTGTCTGTAACATAATACTGTCACTTCTTAGTGGTTTACTCAGGAAACCACGTGCCCACATTACTTATTATCACTCAAGTGCCACCTTTTATGAGAAGTTCATAGCTAATCACATCCACTCCTGCCACCTCCTTAGCTCAGGTTATTAAGTGAGAGAAAGTGAAGAGGCCTCCGTCTCCTGCTAAATCCTTCCTATGCCCAGCAGGATCTCTGAGCATTCTTCTGGAGAACCCCAGCTCTACTGGAACTGACTGTCTTGGCCTGTGCTTTTTTCATTCCTTCTGTAACCCTCAGTCAGGATTCTACCCACTACTCGTTCACTGCTTCAAAGGAGGGAACCCTGGGTATCTCCAAACTGAAGTTAACTTATCAGAATGTAGTGACTTGCGCTCTGTCAACAGGGCTGTCCACAACACTTGAAGCTTTATACTCAAGTAGGTAGTTGATACCCTAGGTTCTCTGATCTCCACTAAACTCAAATACACACACACACACACACACACACACACACACACACACACACATAAAATAAATAAATAAAAATAAAATTATTTTGAGGAAAATATAAAGTCTTTTTAAAAAGAACATTTAAAGTTTTTCCCCAAGAATTTTTAATGATCTTAATACAGGCCCTTTTGGTGCTTTTTTTCATTAGAATGATGTTAACCTGATTAAAGCTAAAGTGATTAATAAGCTTCTCTAGTTAGTAGCTCTAAATATCAATATTTGGGGTTCCTATTTCCCACAGACATTATTTTCATAGCAAATTGTATAATGTTTAAAACGTACATGGAAGAAGAAACAAATTCACAGGTGAGTTTTAGTAAATCACTAATAACACTGAGTAGTATCAAAGACAAAGTAATCCAAAAACCACTGAAATGTATAATTTTCCTAATTAATGTTAGGTGCTGATGTGAAAGTCAACTCAAAATTCAAATACGCAGACAGAGGCAGTGATGGGCACTTAAGGAGGGAGGTTTGGACACCCATTCTTTGTTACAGGCCAGCACAACAAATGTCTTTTTAATAAGATACTATTGATGCTGCTTCTCATTTGTGGTCAATTACTCTCCATCTGTTGAAACACCCACGAGATTTTCTTGTCTCAAAAGAAAACTTTGATTTGCATAAGAGCAATTAGATGGTTCTTATCACCTGTAATAAAACTAAGCAAAGTAGGAAAACCCCTGAGAAGAAAGTGCCTCTTCATCCAATATAATTCAACAATTAAGAAAGTGCCACCTTATCCAGTGTGTTTCAATAATTTCCAAAGACAGGCCAATTTAAATATTGGCTGGCTGTTTTTACAAGGAAAGACTAGCAAAAGGAATTTGTTTCCTATTTCAGGCTGAACTTGAATTCTAGCTAAGGATGACCCTGACCTTGAAGCTCTATTTTCCCACCTCCACCTCCCAAATGATTTAGAGACAAGATACTATGTTTATGCAGTATGGGGTAGACTTGGGCTTTCTGCCTGCTAAGCAAGAACTCTGCCCACTGAGCAACTCTCCAGCCTAGGTGATAAAAGTCTTAGTGTCAGGCATTCGGCGTCCCTGCAGCAGTGAATTTTATCACAGCTCCTGAATCAGGTTCTTGATTGACATCTAAGAGAACACTGAAAAAGCTCATATTTTTTCATAGTGGCAGCCCTGAATTGAAAAGAGACAAAAATTACCGAGATTTAAAAAAATTATATTTTCAAATTTTTATGATTAAACACATATTTATGCATGTTTTATGAAAAATTTATATTGAGATCTGGTCTTTTCTCTGGTAGAAATTGTATTACATCTAAGCAAGACTTATTATATTAATTTAAAAGTATTAAATTTGGAAAAAAGTATTTCTGTAACTTGAATTTTTATGTATATATAGGATGTTCTTGAATAGGATGGAAGGTTATTTGTGCACCCAACCTTTCAAGAATGTCTGTCTGTTATGTGAAATTGCATTCCAGCCTTCCATTTGCTCTCATCTTACCATTTGTAAATTACCTCTCAGAGTCCCATTCACTATGACTGCTTTGTAGAGTTTGACACCAAAACAATGAAAGGTTTGGTCATAATGAGAATAATAACTAGCTTGGTGTGTCTTCCTTTTATATGGGAGCGAAGCTATGCAACAAAGAGACAGTCACAAGTCTTTAATCTTTAACCAAACTCAAATTGTCATATTTACATTTAAGAATGAATCCAGTTATCCTAATTTATCTTTTATCCTTAGAGACAGCACACATTAAGATATGTCTTATTAGTTACTCTAAATTTGATACTTTGTAAGATTTAGCATTAAGTAATCAAATTTCACCAGCACGAAGAACTCAAGAAATTGATCATCAAAAGAACAAATAATTCAATAAAAAATAGGGTACAGACTTATACTGAGAATTCTCAATAGATGAACCTAAAATGGCTGAAAGACACTTAAGGAAATGTTCAACATCCTTTGTCATCAGAGAAATGCAAGTCAAAACAAGTCTGAGATTCTATCTTACACCTGGAAGAATGGCCAAGATCATAAACACGGATGACAACTTATGCTGGAGAGACTGTGGGGTAAAGGGAACACTCCTCTATTGTAGTGGGAGTGCAAACTGGTACAGTCGCTTTGGATATCATTATGAAGATTTCTCAGAAAATTAGGAATCAGCCTTCCTCAAGACCCAGCAATACCATTTTTGGGTATGTACCCAAAGGATGCTCAATCATAGTACAAGGACATATGCTCAACTATGTTCATAGCAGCATTATTTGTCACACCCCAGAACCTGGAAACAACCTAAATGGCCCTTGACCAAAGAATGGATAAGGAAAATATAGTACATTTACACAATAGAGTACTACACAACAGAAAATAATGACATCTTGATACATGTGGGCAAATGGATGGTCTAGAAAACATCATATTGAGTGAGGTAACCGAGACCCAGAAAGACAAATATCATATGTACTCACTCATACAGATGAAGAGAAGAAGGAAGGAGAAGATGATCAAGGAAGTCAGGATCACGAGGGGTGTGTCCACCCACTGAGACGGTGTGACTGATGTAATGGGAGCTCACCAAGGCCAGCTGGAATGCGACTGAATGAGTATGTGATCAAACCGGACTTTCTGAATGTGTCTGACAATGGGGGCTGACTGAGAAGCCAATGATAATGGCACTGGGATTTGATTCTATTGCATGTCCTGGCTTTTTGGGATTCTAGTCTGTTTGGATGCTCATCTTCCTAGACCTGGATGGAGCGGGGAGGGCCTTGGACTTTCCACAGGGCAGGGTACCATGCCTTCTCTTAGGACTGGAGAGGGAGGGGGAGGAGGAGTGGGGAGAGTGGGAGGAAAATGGGAGGAGGAGAAGAGGTGGAAAATTTTAATAAAGAAATAAATTTTAAAAATAAGTGGCTTTTAGACATAGAACAAAGAAAATCAGCCTACAGTTTATAACCCCAGAGAACCTAGGCAACAAAGAGGACCCTAAGAAAGGCGTACATGGATCTAATCTACATGGGAGGTAGACAAGACAAGATCTCCTGAGTAAATTGGGAGTGTGGGGTTTATGAAAGAGAGTAGAAGGGGAGAGGGGAGAGAAAGGAAAAGAGCAGAAAAAATAAAAACAATAAAAACAATTTAAAAAAGAAAAAGAGAGAGAGACACACAGATGGATTTACACAGGAAGATGAAAAATGTATGATCTCCTGAGAAAATTGGGAGCATGGGGTCATGGGAGAGGGTATATGAGGAAAGAGGAGGAAGAGAGGGAAGTGCAGAAAAATGTAAAGCTCAATTAAAAACAATAAAAAAGGAACAGATGTCTTTAGAATTACCACACTCCCTGTGTCTTTGCCTTTTATATCCAACCTCTCTCCTCTTTCCTGACCTTCCAGCACCTTTCTTGACAAAACTTACCTAAAACCTTATTTTTCAAATTTGAAGACAGAAAACTCTTCCCTTCCTACATTCAAATTCTCAGCATTTAACTCACTTATGTAAAATCCTCCATTGCAGTTTCATTGTGCTTCGGGTAAAATAACACTCTTGAAAATGGCTCCCACGCTCCCACAGGCTGGCCTTACTTCACCTCCCTCATAACATCCACTAAAACCCCCTTATAACCTCACACTTATCAAGTTTCTCTCCATGATAATAACACTTGTTCAGACATTCCCTGTCCCTAGAACACAGTTACCTCTCTCTTTGCTAATTAACTCCTATGCACCCTTTAATTTTCAATCTCAAATGAGGTAAAATCTATCTTTTTGGCAATATTTTATTTTTGTGTGTGTATATATATATATATATATACATATATACACACATGCAGATATATATATATGTATAAAATAATAATATCATAAAATGCATCTGAATATAGATGTTATAAATATATAGAATTTATATGTCTGTATATTTATCTGTTATCAATCAAACGACATATCAGTTTATCATCTATCTTCTATCATCTGCCTGTTTATTTATTAGCCTAATTCTGGAACACAATAAACTCCAATAATATGTTATACCAACTATCCATGAGAACTGCAGCTAATCCCATGAAGGGGATGGAAAGCCATGTCAAAGAACTTTCAAGAACATGGAATCAGCACCCTGGTTCTAAAATCTTACAAAATAAAACATCGAATAAAAAAACCATAATTCCATGCACACTAAATTTCTCATGACTCTTTGTTACCGTGAACATAACTGAACTGCAATGCTTTGGAGAAAGGTGGTTACCAGTTTTCATATTAAACAAGTGAGCTACGTACTGCTTAACATTACCATCCTTGGATATTTTGTTCAATTAGAGTACTCATTCCCTACCTTTGTGAATCTCTTTTTCTCCAATTTACAGTGCAATTTATGAGCTATTGTTAATTTTACAGCTCATGTTGCCAGTTTCTTTTAACTAAAGACTAATGTCCCAGTTTCTTGGAACTTAATTTTTAGTATCACAGTACAAATCCCACTAATGCAAACAAACTGTTTGTAGTATCACCTTTTTTCCCTAGGGCCTATTCATGCATAGAGTTACCTACAAAACAGTGCTTGCTGGGTCTCAATTAAGACCTCAGTATATGGAGGTTTTTTTTCTTGTTTTTCTTTGAACCTCATTAAAACTAACTAAAAGAATTCCACAGACTCCACATTGACAATGAAATGATTAATAGCTATAAACAAAAATAAGTTTCTCACAAAAAATTGTGGTTAATTGGGTTCCTTCTAGAACTCTGTTTGCATCTCCAGAATTTACATGCTGTGGAGACTGACACTGATCTTTAGAGCAAATGAAGGCCAAATCATTTACTAAGACTTAGAAAACAAGCAACAAATTTGTCTAGGAAATCAATAGTTTATATTATGAATATAATATAAATCAATAGTTAATATTATGAATACTCCAGTAAACTAGCATTAAAATTAACTATACTTACAAAGAATATACTTATAAAGAATATAACTATACTTATAAAGAATATAAAGAATATATTTTCTGAAATAGAAATCCAGTTACTAAGGAAATTAGACAACCTATGCTTATAAGTATAAATCTGTAAAAATTTTGAATGTCTCCCAGAGACCTATTATTGAAGGCGTGATCCCCAGCACATGATAGCACTGGGAGATAATATAGTCTATAAGAATGAGAGCCAGGAGAGGGAGTCAGACTGCTGCAGTCAAGTCCTTGAAAGGAATAGTGAGGTGCCAGGCCTGCCTGTCCCTCTTGTGGCTTCTGTCTTAATGTGAATGCCTACCTCTACTATTTGCTCCTGATATAACAGCACAATTCAAATGCAGAAATTCAGGTGACCATGACTTCTAAAGCTATAGATTAAAGTAAACTTTCCTACTTACAAGTGCATGATGGCAAGTGTTTTGGCATGGTGACAGCAGATGTCATAGTATGCAACAATTTAGTTATTTTTCATTTTATGTGTGGATTCATGCAACCCTCCTGTCTCAGCTCTCCAAAGAGCAGAGGCTAAAAGAGTGCATCATAACACCAAGGTGCAAGTTCATTTCTCTTGCAAAATAACTACATTACTTTTATATTCTATATACTCCTCTATAATTTAAATATATACATTTTAGTATTTGTATGCAAAATTACTAATTGTCTTTTGTATGTATAAGATAAAAAGTTTAAGTGGTAATTCTCTTTTATTATTGGAACTAAAGAAGTTGGAGCCACTTTTCTTACCTTCACATGATAGTAAATAACTAGAAAATTTTAATAATCATATATTTCATTTAAAACAAAGTATGCTAATTTTAATTTAAACAGAGAAACTCTTAAGTCTTAAGGTTAATTATACAGTAATATATAGCATGTGTGTTAGAGTGTGTTATTGAGAGTGAATAACGATATCAAACAAAAAGAAGTCCATTATTTTTACTTTGAAAATGGATAAACTTTAATAATCAACAAAACATCCCATCACAATATATGAAGAAAATAAGACATTCCATGACAAAGCCAAATTTAAGCAATATCTACCAACCTATCCTTACAGAAAGTACTAGAAGAAAATTCCAACCTAAAGGAGTTAATCACACCCAATAAAACCCAAATAAAATTAGAAATGAAAAGGAGAATATAACAGACACTGAGGAAATCCAAAGAATCAGGAAATACTTTAACTTGTACATCACCAAGTTGGGAAAATAAAAAAAACTGATAATATTCTGGCTACATACCACTTACCAAAGTTAAATCAAGATCAGACTAGCTATTTAAACAGACCAATATGCACTAGTGAGGAAGAAGCAGTAATTAAAAGTCCTCCCAACTATGGTGATTGAAAGCTTTGCTGGATATAGTAGTCTGGGCTGGCATCCTTGATATCTTAGTGTCTGCAGAATCTCTATCCAGGACCTTCTGGCTTTCAGAGTTTCACTTGAGAAGATGGGTATAATTTTGATAGGTCTACCTTCATATGTTACTTGGTCTTTTCCCTTTGCAGCTCTTAATATTCTTTTTTTATTCTGCATGTTTAGTGTTTGACAGGGGAACTTTATTTTGGTCCAGTCTGTTTGGTGTTCTTTAAGCTTCTTGAACTTTCATAGACACTTATATCAACAATTAATAAATGGGAGCTCCTGAAACTCAGAAGCTTCTGTAAGGCAAAGGAGAGTCAACAAGACAAAACGTCAACGTACAGAATGGGAAAAGACTGTTACCAACCTGACATATGACAGGGGGTTGATCTCCAAAATATACAAACACCTTAAGAAACTAGATGTCAAAATACCAAATAATCCAATTAAAAAATGGGGTATAGATCCAAACAGAGAATTCTCAACAGAGGAAACTCAAATGGCTAAAATGCATTTAAGAAATTGTTCAACATTTTTAGTCATTAGGGAAATGAAAACTAAAGTAACTCTTTGATATCATTTTAGATCAATCAGAATGACTAAAATCAAAAATACCAATGATGGCTTTTGCTGGAGAGGATGTGGAACAATGGGAATATTCCTCCATTGCTGATGGGAGTGCAAACTTGCAACCTCGTTGGAAATCAGTATGGTGGTGTTTTGGAATATTGGGAAGCAATCTAGCTCAACTCCCAGCAATACCAGTCTTGGGCATATATACAAAGGAAGCACACTTTTATCACAAGGACATTTGCTCAACTAT
This sequence comes from Arvicola amphibius, assembly GCF_903992535.2. Lineage (NCBI taxonomy): Eukaryota > Metazoa > Chordata > Mammalia > Rodentia > Cricetidae > Arvicola > Arvicola amphibius. Next base: position 110,810,964 of record NC_052050.1, read on the forward strand.
GTTCATAGCAGCATTGTTCATAATAGCCAGAACCTGGAAATAATCTAGAAGCCTCTCAACTGAAGAATGGATAAAGAAAACATGGTACAGCTACACAATGGAGAACTACTCAGTGGTAAAAAGCAAAAAAAATTCTACTAGACTTTCAAAGAAGAATTAATGCTTCTACTCTTCAAATTATTACACAAAATAGAAACAGAAAGAACATTGACCAATTTATTTTGTGATAACTGTAGCCTGTGTCACATTGGCATAAAATTAGCTAGTATACCACCACAAACAAACTAAAATACAAAACAACAGGAACACAAAAAACCCAGACACATAATCATTTTTTATGAAAAAAAGAAAGTCCTTAACAAAATCCATGAACAGTTCTTGATAAATTCCTGGAAAGAATAGGGATGCAAGGACATACCTCAACATAATACAGACAAAACAATACAGCAGTCCATAGCCAACATAAATCTCAGTGAAGAGAAACTCAAAGCATTCTACTATAATCAGGAAGAATACAAAGTTGTCAATTTTCTCCATAGCTACTCATTATAGTACTTGAGGTTTCTTGTGAAGAAATAAGGTAACTTAAGGAGATTAAAAGGAAACAGATTTGAAAAAAACAGTGTCTTTATTTGAAAGTGATACAACAAAGTAGTGTAGCTGGATACAAAATTAACTAAGAAAAGAAACAGTAGTCCTCCTATATAAAAAATGACAAACTAAGAAATAAATCAGAAAAACACCTTTCTCAAAATCCTCAAAAATAAAGTATTTTGAGGTACTTCTAACCAATCAAATTAAAAACTTGTATGATAACAACTTTAAGAAACTGAATAAAGAAATTGAAGAAAATATTAGAAGATAGACAGATTCCCCCATGCTCATGAATCCATAAGATTAACCATAAAAATGGCCATGCTAACAAAGCAATCTACAGATTCATTGTAATCCTTATTAGTACCACAATATCTTTCTTCACAGAACTTGAAAGGAAAATGTTCAGCTTCATATTGAACACAATAGCTAAAATGATCCTGAAGAATAAAATAACTGATGGAAGTATAATTGTCCCTAACTTCAAATTATATTTCAGAGCTCTAGTAATAAAAACAAGATGGTATCAGCACAAAGGTAGATATGTTGATCAATGGAACTGAAATTAAAACCCAAATGTATATTTACATATCTATGGACACCAGATTTATTTATAAAGTAGCCATAAATAGACAAGGGAAAAAAGACAGCATCTTCAACAAATGGTGCTGGTCAAACTGAACAGCTGCATATAGAAGAATTCAAATAGATCCATAGATACCACCTTGCACAAAACTCAAAAATGCCTGGATCAAAGACCTCTGCATAAAATAAGACACACTAAACTTGATAGAATAGAAAATAGGCAATAACCCTGAACTCACAACACAGGAACAGACCTTCTGAATACAACACCTTTCGTACAGGCACTATTATCAACCATTAATAAATGAGACCTCATGAAACTGAGAAGATTCTACACAGCAAAGGACACTGTCATTTGGTCTAAGTCATAGACTAGAGAATGGGGAAAGATTTTTGGAAACCATATTGGTAGAGAGCTAAAAACCAAAATATATGAAGAATGCAAAACTAGATATCAAGAAAACAAATAATCCAATTAAAAAGTGGGGTACAAATCTTAACAGAATTCTTAAAAGAATAAACTCAAATGACTGAGAAACACTGAAAGAACCTTTGAATATCCTTAGTCATCAGAGACATATAAATCAAAACTGCTTTGAAATTTCATCTAAAATCAATAAAATAATTGAGAGCTCATGCTGGTGAAAAAATAAAGGGAAGACTCTTCCATTTCACCAGAGTGAAAACCTGTACAGTCACATGAAAATCAGTTTGGGGTTTCTCGGGAAGTTGGAAATCAATCTACCTTGAGATTCAGTTATACCACTCCTGGGTATATACCCAAAAATGACTTCATTCTATCATAGAGACACAGATTCAACCATTGCTGCTTGAATCTTAATAGCCAGAAATTGTACAACTTAGGTGTCCCAAGCAGAATAATGGATAAAGAAAATGTGGTATATTTTCACAATGGAATATGTCAGTCACTTAAAAAATAAAATCATAAAATTCATCAGTAAATGGATGAATTTAGAAAAATTACCTGAGTGAGGCAACCTAAACTTAGAAAGACAAATATGGAATATATTCACTTATGTGTATTATTAGATGTTAAGTCAATAATCAAGCTATAATCCATAGAAACACAAAAGTTAGGTATAGAGGTCAGGGTGGAGGCAGATAGATCTCATTTGAAAATGGTAATAAAATAGGTAGATATGGATGGAGAGGGGACAGGGGTGTGAGGATAAAGTGGATGTGGGGTAAGAGATAGACAAGGGATGGAATATGGGAGAGACAATTAAGGATCATTTGAGGAATAGTATGAAAACCTAATATGGTAGAAGCTTTCTGAGTTAGGTCATTATTATATTACTATGAAAAGACACCATGACCAAGGCAATTCTAATAAAAGAAATAAATCAATTGGGTGTTTGCTTATCATTTCAACAGTTACCATCATGGTGGTAGCATTGTGGCAGAGAGGCATGAGGGTGGCGAAGTCGCTGAGAGTTACATCCTGATGCTAAAGCAGACACACACACACACACAAACAGAGAGAGAGAGAGAGAGAGACAGAGACAGAGAGAGACAGAGAGAGAGAGAGAGAGAGAGAGAGAGAGAGAGAGAGAGAGAGAGAGAGAGAGACTCTGAGCTCTCAAAACCCATCTGATGGAACATGCGACCAAATCGGACTCTCTGAAAGTGGCTGATGGTGGAGGCTGACCGAGGAGCCAAGGACAATGGCTATGGGCTTGGTCTCTACGACATGGACGGGCTCTGTGTGAGCCTTGTCAGTTTGGTTGCTCACCTTCCTGGACCTGGAGGGAGTTGGGAGGACCTTGGACTCAACATAGTGTAGAGAACCCTGATGGCTCTTTGGCCTGGAGAGGGAGGGAGTGGGGGTATGGGTGGAGGGGAGGGGAGGGAAGGGGGAGGAGGAGGGGAGGAGATGGCAATTTTTAATAAAAAATAAATAAACTGAAAAAAAAAGAAAAATCTAAAAAAAAAAAAAAACCCATCTGAGTCTCAAAGTATATTTTCTCCATCAAGGCCACACCTTTTAATCCTTCTAATCCTTTCAACTTCTGCCATTCCTTGGTAACTAAGAATTCAAATGTATGAGTATATGGGCTTTTTCTTATTCAAATAAACACAATTCCTAAAATATATATACATATATGAATACTGTCTAAATGAAATTACCAAGTAATGGAGGAAACAGTGTCCCAACTGGCCATCACTTTTCATCAAATGAATCTTCTAATTGAAATTGGATTAAATTTAGTTGAATTGTTTGCTGAAGAGAACTCATTCTCAAACAACCCAGGCTGTTGCTAAAACTATAGGTTGCTCTCCACAAACTAGTGGAAAGTCTCCATTGCTAAATGTGATACACCAACCCAACTCATTGAATATGGAAACATTGAGCTTGTTCTTACATATGACCTTAAGACCTAAGTGCTACGTAGGTCTTTTTAAAAGAAAGTACTCTGCATGCTACCAAAGAGAAACCTTAACACAACCCAGCCATAAACTCTTTAATCTATAATGGTATCCTGCTGCAAGATATGTTAATCAAATGGTTTAAAATAACTTGTGGGACTAACCAACCAATATCTGATTTGACTTAAGAGATGGAACCTATATCTAATACTGTTTGGGTGACTACAAAGATGTTATTTGACATCCCAGAGAACTTGAAGAAAACCAAATACTACTGTTCTAAAACTAAACTCAACTAAACTAAAAGCAAAATCAAGCAAACAAAAAAATTAACAATAGCATGACTCCTAATGACATTCTACTATACTAACAGATGAATGCCTTGCTCAGCCATCATCAGAGAAGCTTCCTCCTGCAACATATGGAAAAAATGCAAAGACCCACAGCCAGACATTATATAGAAGGCAAGATACACTGGATTATGCAGACCTAAACATAATGTCATTATCAAATACCTCCCATAAAGACTCAGGAAACCCTAGCTGTGGTAGAGAGGAGGCAGAAAGAATGTAAAAGCAAGAGGGGACAGAGGACACCAAAGAAACAAGATGCTCTGAATGAACATGATCAATGCACATATGCAAGCTGAGACAGCATGCACAGAGCCAGAACAAAATGGGTGCTAGAGCTGAAAGCAGAAGTGGATACATGTTCCCACCCTTAACTCAGAAGCAATCTCCAACTGATAACCACTTGCAAAGTAATATTCAGTTTCCTCAAAGGGAGTCTCGTTGGTAAAACAAATGACTCTTAAAAATGAGGTGCATGACCTTAACAACATCTCTGGAGCTTTCTTGTCTCACATGTCAAGGCTTTTCCTTTTTTAAAATTTTACCCTAATTTTTATTTTAATTTAATTTTATTCAAATATATTTTTCTCTCTCTTTACAGGTTTTTTTGTTATATATTATAACTTCTAGTTTAGTGTTTCTATGGGATTCCTGAATGTGCACATGAGTGAGTCTGTTTCTCAGGACTTCCCTTGAGCTCATTTCTTTCTGTTTATTTTGTCCAATTCCAAAGTGTTAGTTTTTGTCTTTTTTATATTATGTTCTATAGCAACATAAAAGAAAATATATAGCCTACTTTTTTTGCAGAATCCTTAATGGTGAAAGAAAATATCTGGACATAGAACTTATTATGAAGCCCTTCATGTTAAGTGATGGAATGTCAGACTTTGAAGTGACCAATAGATGAAGGTCAAAAACTCTCAGTTTTGGGTACAAGCATTTAATCTCAAAGAGAATTACCCACTCAGCTTCAATATCCTTCTACCTGGCATAAACAACTCCAAGCTTCATCAGTTTTTCCTCTTTTTATTTTAAAAAAATAACTAATATTTGTCTTTCTCTGTTTTATTTTAACAAAATTGTCTTAATAGATCATAGAAAATCGGGACCCAAAATAAAAGTTATTATGCATGAAAAACTCGCTTGGCATACTTGGTCTCACACTAAGGTCCCTTTGCTTACCCTAGGATATTATATTTTTTATAATATCCTAGGGAATGGGGAAAACAGCTAAATGTAAATGAATACTTTTACATGTTGTTATACATATGACTTTGAATGACAGATAGTGAAACCTAGAAATCTCTCCTTTGAAGAGGGCTTCTTGCATCCATATACATAGGAATATACTGTATGGAAACACCATAATTGAATAGAGCCCTACTGATGAACAATTATTTGCTTGGTTCTAAGTTTTTTGCTCCTAATGGCAGTAGGAAGATTGGAACTTTGTACATACATCATTTATCAACTGCAATTTTTCCTTTGCTTAATTCCTATCCGTTGGAATGCTTTATCCAATTCATAGTCTTAAAATTTATTGACAAGATTGTGTAATTTGGGGAAGTTCAAATATATACTCATTTTATAGAGTGTACAGAAAGACATTTCCATATAACTTTGCTGTTTTAGGCTTTTATAGCTGTGAAGAAACAGTATGACCATGGCAACTCTTATAAGGAAAATATTTAATTAGGGTGGCTCATAGGTTCAGTCTATTATCATCATGGTAGGAATTATTGAGGCATTTAGGCAGACATGGTACTTGAGCTGAGAGTCCTACATCTTGCTGACAGGAAGTCAAATTGATTGTCATACTGAGTGAAGCTTGAGCAAAGGAGACCTCAAAGCCCACCCACACAGTGACACATTTCCTCCAACAAAGCCACACCTTAATCTAGTGCCACTCTCTTTGGGGGCTATTTTCTTTCAAACCACCACACTTGCCAAGAGCATATGTTGTTTATCTTAGAAATTTGCTAATACAGTTTTTAAATTGGGAGATTGAAAAATTATTTAATCTTTGATACACTGAATTATTCTATACATTACAGCCTTTTGCAAATAGAATAAAAAATCTTTCCCCTTGGCTTCCCAAATACATTTTCACTTTGATTATTGTATTAAAATATCTAATTTTTATTTGGTAAAATCATCAAAATTTTATTTCAAGATTCTCATTTTTGAATTGATTAGAAAGCTTCTGTAATTTATTCACAAGTTATTGCTTCATGTTTTTCCAGCATTTTTATTAATAAATTTTTACCAGTACATTTTTCTGCTTTTGGAGGCACAGTGATGAATGACACATCATTGACTAGATGCAAAGATAATTCCTATAAGGAAACATAAATATAGCAGAGAAGGCAGCCAATCACAACCTTGATTTAAATAAATTACAATGAAATTTTTGATAAATAAGGTTCAGAAAACAAACTACCGAATTTAAAAAGTAAGAGGGTGGATTGGCAGAATGAAGTTTACTCTCAACAAACAGACAGCAAAGACCCATTGCTGAAGACAACACCCACACAACGCATTGAACATAGATAAGGCAAAAAAGTGTCACTCTGATTTTCTATTGATTTTGGTACAGCAAGGTATTCTGCAGGTTTTCAAAGAGCAATATAAACACCAACCCAGCCATAAAACCTTTGATCTAAACTGCTATTCTACCTGCAAAATATGCGACGGCAATGGTTGCAATAAGGTTGTAGAATAACCAACTGATGATCAATTTGACTTTAGGACCACACCAAAAAATGGAACCCATAACCAACCCTCCTTGGGTGATCAGAAACTAGAGACTAGACTGCCTAAAGATTTATGGTAAAACCTAATACTGTTGGTCAATAAACAAAAGACTCCTTATGATATTCTGCTATATTCATAGATCAATGCCTTACATAATATATATATATATATATATATATATATATATATATATGCTGCCCTGCTATAGGCTGAAGCACTTTCTTTATCAACCAATGATGATAAAACATATTCATAGCATACAGAGGGAAATCTCACATCATCTCTCCTTTTCTGTCTAAACAAATAGGAGGGTTTTAACTTTAACCTAGTAAAACTTACATATAACAAAACAAGTTCAAGCAAGAATTACAGTTACAATATATAGTCTATTTGTATCTGGCAAAATTAAAGAAAATATAGTATCATCTATTTTATCTTTGTGAGTCTGAAGTTTCATATTTAATTTATCTTTTATCATAACTAAGGAAAACTTTAACTATCTGTCTTCTACTCTTCAAAGACCTGAGAAGAATATAATATTACCGAGGTAAACAGGAAGGAAGTTCATTGGAAACAATTTCTAAAGTTCTAGGATTGACAGAGACATCTTGCTGCCTGGACAATCATCAAAGTTCTTCTGTAATGTTGTGGCATCCATCTTCAGCCTACAGGTCCATAGTATCCAGCAGACTTTTCCATGAAGCAGGAAATTTGAAAGACTGTTTCACCTATCTTGGCAGTTTGTCAGTCACTTTCTTCTATGTCCTTTAGAATGTCTGGCAGACTCTTTAATGAAACAGGAACACTGAAGGACCATCCCATCTTTTAGAAAGTGTAGCAGTCACTTTTATATGGGTTCTGAATATCCATTTTATACAGCATACCATTAATCAGCCCAAGCAAGAACAGTTTCTTGCCAAAATGGCTAGCAAACTTCATAAGGAGCCTCTTCAATGCCCATTATCCTCTTGAAGTAGATTGGGGCTGCCAGAAGCAGATGTGTCTCATTGTCATAAGTAGTCCTAAGTTCTTAAACATTTAAATGCTATATTCTATAAGTCTTTGAAAGGTTTGCAGAGTACGTATCCATCTGAAATATATCTCTGTACATCTAAAAAACTTAACTAACATGACTATAAGCCTGACTATTATAAATGACTATCTATTAACCTGTATATCTTAATTATACATTACATTTTAAAATGAGCTTCACAAACCAATACCTTAATTAAGAGCAGAAATAGACATATAACAAAATTGACCTTAAATTTGTATCAATAAATCAACATACATACCAAGGCAAAGTATTCATATCTATGCATAACCCCCTTTAAATATAAACAAACATTTTAAACAATCATTTATAGGATTTGAGAATTGTTCTCTAGACTACTTCCAGCTGACTGGGCCACTTTACTCAGGTCTTTCATGGGGTATCCTGTGTTGTAGGTCCATCTCAGCCAGTAGTCCTAAAGCTGTAATGGACATTGGACCATCTGGGCCTTTGCTTCAGAGGGTCTTGTTTGAACAAACCATATTAGTCAGTAAGGAAACCACAGTTTCCTGTCCTCTGTGAAAACAAAAGCAGAACCTCTTTCCCAAAGCCAACATATTCTTAGACTCAAATTTTGAAGCCAAGATAACTTTAAAGTAAATATGCTGCTTTAGCCCATACAATGAAATGTCTCTCTGTATTTAGCTCATTCACAGTCAAAAAATCAAAGAAAACACAATAATATACAAAATCTAGACTGTATTTTCCCATCTTTATGTGGCTTGTTTTTCTTTATTCCTTTAATCCATGACTGTCTGTACTCTGTCTCTTTAAAGACTTTGTTTTTTAAAAACTACTTATATCTTTTTATAGCTGTCTATATTCTTTTTCTTCTCTCTCCTAAGCCTATGTATATTTATCCAACAGTGCGATCCATTTACAGGTCTTTTTTATCTGCATCTGTCTTTATTGTGTATCTGTAACCATTTTTGACCAGGAGAACTTTTTTTTAAATGTTAAGTGGGTCTGGCTAAGACCAACTCTGAGGCACTGCCTGTTGGCTCCATCCTATCCAACGTGGTGGAGGCATGTTTACCACCCCTACAAGCCAAGCACACCGCCCCAGCCCCTGGGACTCATTGCGTCTATGTCGCACCATTGAGCAATTTGTAGCACGCTACTCACAGACCTCATTTAAGTGCAGGACTTCCAGAAAGAGCCAGAGTTTGTTCTGCCAGCATGAACCAGGAAACCCTCCCCTAAAGAACCTGCACAACGTCCATTGCCAATACTGAGACAGGAAGACCTCTCTTAAAGGAGCCATTAAACTGCTAGGAAACAGAGCCCAACAGAAAACAAAATGTGACCAACAAAAATCTGTGCTCAATTTCTGTTCTTTATTGTCTAGAATTCCTTTCCAAGCTCTCTCAGGTTTTATGTGGATGTAGTCAACCCATGTAGACATGAAATTTGTGAATGGAAACCAGAGACTGCTTTTTTGTTTCCCAACTGCTCAGACTCAAATAGTCACACAGAAACTATATTAATTACAACATTGTTCAGCCAATAGCTTAGGCATATTTCTAGCTAACTGTTACATAGTACATTAACCCATTCATTTCTATTAATCTGTGTATCACCTATTGTGATTGTGGCCTATTGGCAAGGTTTTGGCTGAAGCTGGCATCTTTCTCCTTTGGCAGCTACATGACATCTCTTAGATTCTTCCTACTCTCTCTATATATCTTCTAGCCTGGCTATATTCTGCCATGCTATAGGCTGAAGCAGCTTCTTTATTAACCAATGGTAACAAAACATATTCAAAGCATACAGAGGGGAAACCCACATCATTCCTCCATGCACATTTTGCAATATTCACAGTACCCAGGGAATGGAACCAGCCTAGATGTCCATCAACTGTTGGATGAATAATGAAGGTGTGCTAATATACAAAGCAGAATTTTCTTCACTCTAAAGAAATATGGAATTTACAGTTAAGAGGATGGATCAGGATACAATCACTTTGAGAGAAGATACACAGACCCAGAAAGGCACATGCCTATTTTATCACTCGTGTGTGGATCTTGATATACGTTTGTTTCAAGTAAAATATGCAGAGAAGAAAGAATCAGTAAAGGTCTTGGAATGTATTTAAAGGGAGGATGACTCAATAATTGGTATGAAATGGAAAGGCAATAATGTAGCTGGAAGGGTTAAGTAGGATTGGGGAATAGAAGGTCAGGATGGAGATGAGGGTAGGGAAATGGGTAACTAACACTAAAGAACTTTGAGAAGACTACATAGAAACCCTCTACTGTAGGTTTCCTATAAAAATAATGAAATAAATTAAAGAGTATTACCTGATAATTGGTGAAAATGCTATTTCCCAATGCCACAGTATATCAAACAGAAAAATTCCAGTGCTATGGATAGGCTGCCTCCTTTTGATTTGCTTGCCAGTGGGAACCCACAGACCTCAGTTAATGTGGTCCTTCCCAACAGCCCACTTTATAAGAAGAACCTATTTATACTTTCCATATTATAGATATAATAAATCTTCCTAGCAGAAGAGTTACATATCATTTGTTACATGCAAAATTGCATATATTTTAAACTAAAGAGGGCAGATTCTAATATGAATAAGAAGACTTTTACCAATGTCAAACAGTTAGCAGAATATCATTTCAATTACTCATAGAAAGTGACTCCTTCTAAAGAAATTGGTGGGTAATAATGCAATATAGAATTGTCCTTAAACAAGTCAACCACTAACTTTCTGAGCAGAGGTGAATCGAACATTTGAGTCATTCAGGATAGATCTGACAGTTCTCAGACTGTACCCTTGATTTTATCTAGCTACCACACTTATCCCAAAGTTCTTAGTGATTATGAATAAGATACTAACATAAAAGCTTACATAGAGTAAATAAAACAGATTGTGAACTGGTTCATTTAGATGTAACTTCCAGTCAGTCATGGAATCACAGGGGCAAGCATCAGATTCTCTACCATGCACTGCCTTACTAAATATGATATTCAGTAGGAGGTTATGACTATAACACCTTTTAATTTATGAAATTCTCTACTTATGATGACTAGGGGTGTAATATACTCTATTTATATTCTATATTGGTGAAACAAGAAAAAGAAGTGATTGTGAAGATAGAGTGCAGTAATAGTGACACCATGAAATGAGTGTTCTTAAGCCACTAAACTGCACTTACAATGCTCAGGATGAAAAATTTCTTCTTAAGGATACTTGTCATAACTTTAAGAAAAGGATAATAAAGTTCAGCAGTGCAGTAGTACATACTTATAATCCCAGAACTTGGGAATCTGAGTCAGGAGGATCATGGTTTGAAGCTAGTATATATTGCATGGCAAGATCCTATCCACAAACTGAAAAAAAAAAACATGACAAAATGTTGGTATTCATCTGAGGAGACAACTCACTAATAAAGTTCTCTGGAGTATTCATGATACAAGCATGACAACATGCGTTCAATTGCCAGCACTCAAGTAAAAGTCAGGCATGAAGACATGTACTCGTATGTTGTGGGAAGGCAGAGAAAGGAGGATCCTTGGAATCAGCCAAATTGTGAGGGGCTCTATTTAAAAATAAGACAGAGAGCAACTAAAGATACCTAACATGGATTTCAGGCATCTACATGATAGTAACACAAATAAATAGAGATGTGCACACACATGTACAACACATTGGTATTAAACAGTATAAAGTTGTACGTTCAATTCAAATCATTTTTTTGTTTTCGTAGATAATTCAGAAATGCCATTTAGAAATCCAGAATGAGGGTTAAGAATCGGCAATCATCTAGAATTCAGTTGTATGCCTCTTCTTTAAGGAAGAGTGCTGGAAAGAATCATACAGTCTTCCAAGGTGTGAAGCCATCAACGGTCCACCCATCTGTATTGCCTAGAAACAACCATCAGAAGAGCAAAACATCTCAAAAGGTGCAGTGGTAGTGTTCATATTCTGGGGTAACAAACACCAATCTAGTTGGACCTGAGCCTTTCTATCTAAATAAGACAGAACTCACATCTAGTGTTATAACCTTGCCCACACTACTCATGGTGTGGAAAGGCCATAGACCTTGGAAGATAAACTACTACACTGCTTTCTTAAACCAGTATAATTTCTAACTGCATTCTACGCACTTATTCTTCTCCTCCAAGATAAGTGTAGCTATCACCTTCATCAAAAAGCCTTCTGCTTTTGCAGAAGAGACTATTACAGAAAGCCACGATGGGCCCAAATGCAGAGAACAACTAACTGTAGTGTGCTCAGCCCCACTTGATGCTTTTTCCAATAAACCCCTACACATAAGGCTCAGCGAAGGTAACAGAAAAGGAACAAAAACTTTGTAAGAGTCAGAGTGCCTCAAAATTCATAAAACTCAGAGAGAGAAATTGGGGTTCAGCCTGAAGGTCAGAAAAGCAAAGCAGCCAACCACTGGTGCTTACCTTAACCTCAGTCTGAAATGGTGATCCTACCTCCAAGAATCTCAGAATGAGATTGTTTCTGAGAGCTGTCTCCTCCCATTTTATAATCCTCTCTAGTTCTTGGATTAAAGGCATTTACCACTAGCGTCTGATTTGTTTGGCAAACTAGTGTGTCATTGCTGCCTGGTCTATAAGGCTGGCCAGTGTAACTGTTTTGCTTTTCTGACCCTCAGGCAAGCTTTATTTCTTAAAATACAAATAAAATGCCACTACACCAGAGTACAGGGACATGGCATCTCTTGAGAGAAAGTCTTCTTATATGACAGAGAATCTCTACCCAAGAAATCTCAACAATGTGGTTAGCGAAAAAAACCTTAAAAATGACACTAATTGATATGCCATCATGGATGGGTAATTCTCACAGGGCTTCATCTCTAGGACCGTTATAGGCAATTGATCATTGATAGAAGAGAGAAAATCAGACTCAGTTCAAGCCCTGTGATACGTTAGCCAATACATATAAGCAGCATTAAATAGTTTCAGTAGATTCTATTTATAAAATTATATACATATATGTTAACAAGTATAATTAAAAATAAGAAACTGTGAATTTGAAGAATGGAAGGTATACAGGAGGAGAAACAGGAAGCAATGCTATTATCTTACTAGAGGACCTGAACTTTAAATTGTTTTTAATTGTCTGAATATTCCTGTAGGTGATGATTCCTCATAAATATTATTGAATTTATTGTATTTTAGCCTTTATATATGAATTTTAGCTATACAAATAATGGAGATTGAAAATTGTTAGAATTGTGTCTAAAATGATCCTAATTTTCAAATTTCTGAGAATCCCCAGAGATACTGATTTGTTGACCATAAATCTCAAAGAATAACATGCGAGAAATTTAAAAGCAATGAGACACTCAGCTTCTTCATTGCATGTTGCAAATTCTAAAATGTATCATTATTGATTAATTAATGTACTTTTTATTTTTAAATAAAAATGATAAAAAGAATGGTAAAGATACCAGATCAACCACTATAATTTTTTGCTTGCTTGGACTTACTTTATGCTGCAGAAGCTATAAGACTTTTGGTTGAGATCCTTAAGCCACTGTTTAACACTAAATGCAACAGCCCACTCAATGTGTCTGATTGAAATTTTAATTGAACTTAGCTTTTATTTAAATGACCAAAATATTACAGTTATATCCAATACCACTCCAAAACTAACCAGTCTAAAATTCCGCATACAGCAGAGACATCCTCCCTAACAGTCTAACAGTCACTGGCACAGCAGATTTCATTCAGCATCTGAACTTCAAAACAGCCTTCAGGACTTAGAACTGTGAGGGCTGTTGAAAAGGAACATATTTCAGCAATTAAACTGTGTGATTTGTTTTACACGCAGAGACTCAGTCCATATGAGAAACTAATGGCACAAATCTTGCTAAAAACTCTTGGGAGATTAAAGCAAATCTTTTCCCTTGCCGAGACACAAGCATATCCAGATGACGTGTTTCACTTATTGTGAGGAGACAAATCATTCAGTCCTTTGGATGATGTACAGATTATTGTCAGCTGACCACAAAACCTGTTTCATGGCAATAGCTAAATTTCTATGCAACAGTCTGATTTTAGGAAGCCTCCCTTTATGAATCTGTTACTTCTAATTTTCTTTTTTCATAATATTTTTATTGATTATTTGGGAATTTCACACCATGAAAGAAGAACACACTCACTTCTCAGTCCTCCCAGGCCCACCCCTTTCACCCTTGGGTCCTCCTTGCACACAAAAAAAGTCCAAAAGTGAAATTTTTCTTGCCCATATACTCACTGTTACTCACTGTAGAATGGTCAAACTCCCAGTGGCCAGCACCTTAAAGAAAACTGAGTCCTTCCCTACCTGCACTCCACCCAGAAGCCACCAGTTGTGAAAAGCTACACTTGAGCATCCATATCACACTTTCTAAGAGAAGAGTTTTCCTTGATGACTTTTTTTCTCATTTTTTTATTCAAGATTTCCATCTCCTCCCCTTCTCCTCCCGCTTCCCTCCACTCCCTCCCACCCATATCCCCACTCCACCCCTCTCCAAAGACAAAGAGCCATCAGGGTTCCCTTCACTATGTTAAGTCCAAGGTCCTCCCAGCTCCCCCTAAGTCCAGGAAGGTGAGCAACCAAACTGACAAGGCTCACAGTGAGCCCGTCCATGCTGTAGAGTTCATGTTCATTGCTGTTGTCCTTGGTTTCTCAGTCCTCCTCCACCGTCAGCCACATTCAGAGAGTCCGGTTTGGTTCCCTGTTCCATCAGTCCCATTGTCATACTCATGAATATCTTGCATATCACCATAGAACCTTCACCTGGCATTGGATGGAGAAAATGACAGAGCCCCACATAGGAGCACGGGACTGAGCTCTCAAGGTCCTGATGAGGAGCAAAAGGAGGGAGATCAAGAGCAAGGAAGCCAGGACCGCGAGGAGTGCTTTTACCCATTGAGACGGTGGGACAGCTCTAACGGGAGACCACCAAGTCCTTGATGACTTTTAAGTGTGGAGGTAGGCATTGTCACAGAAGTTTTCTATGTCCCCTGGCCTCAGCTGTGAGTCTGCAGTCATCAATACCATCGCAAAAGTAGCCGCCTTGCCCTGTACAGTTCCTGGGAGCACATTACACAGGTTTCTGGCAACAGCCACTTACAGACATCCACATGGTCTCCAGTGTCAGTATGTGCCCTGACCTGAGTAGGGTCTCCAGTGTCAGTACGTGCCTCTGACCTCAGTATGGTCTCCAGTGTCAGTACGTGCTCATGACCTCAGTATGGTCTCCAGTGGCCATACAGATGATGGACGTCAATACAATCCTCTGCCACTACATTGGCCATGGACACCATCACAGCCCTCAGAAGCCACACAAACCAGAGACGTCCACATGACCTATGGTAATAACACTGGCCACAGACATCGACGTAGACCACAACTTCAGTAGGAAGCAGAATGAACCCAGACATCACCATGGACTCACGTGGCAGTAAGTGCCGCTCACATCAGCAAGGCCCCCCTGGAGGAAGCATAGCCTGTGGATATCTGCATGTCTTCAGCTGGTGGCCCAGACCAAGGACATCAATGTGTGTGACCTTCAGTGTTAATTCAGGTCAGGAACATCAACTCAGATGCTGTAGGATCACTGGCATTCACATGAACCTCTGGCTTCAGCATGGCCTGGAGCAGCGAACCATACATACCAACAAGGACTCCCAAAGTCAGTATGGACCAGAGGCTTTTGAGAAGGTCCCATTCAGGCTGACTTGGAGTGCAAGCTCCCGGCTACTGTACACGGCTTCAGAGACATGTTATTATGCAGTTATTGTGATTAAGGTGTTGAGTCTGTGTTCAGAATCTTCTCAATGAAAAGCTATTGCTATTCATTGTTCTTTTGGCATTTGTCTTTGCCCTTAAAATATCAGCTAATTTTAAATAACTGTGTCGTTTTGACCACTCCCTATGTAATATAGAAATATGATAACTATAGAAAGCAGATAACTTCTCTCAGTCCATCCTTCTACCAGATTTTATCCAAGTAGCAACACGCTCTTGTGTCCTAGGGGTATCACATCCTATTGTCGTCTTCTTCCTTTCAATTATTTAAAACTTTAACAGATGTATACATTACATATTAATCATACATACCAATCCTACCATCCTCCACCCTGTACCTCTCTCTAATGTATCCTCCTTTCTGCTTCAAAATTTCTATTCTTTTTAAAAATAATCCAGTGAGTCATCCTAGTGCCACTCATATGTGCAAGGTTGTGGGTTTAACCACTGGTGCATGAGGAACTTGCCAGTGGCCACACCTCAAAGACAAGTGAGTCTTTTTCCTAAATAGCACCAACAGCCAGTACTGCCTCAGCTAGGTGTGGAACTTTAAGATTCCTTCACCCATTCATGCTGAAAGTTTTAGCTCTCTTGCTCTTGGGCAAGTGAACACAGTTGATGCGAGTCCATGACAACAACCATGCCACTTCTAGAGGACAGCACTTCATAGTATTCCTCTCACCCTCCAGTTCCTCCATCCTGCTTCCCCTTCCATGATGGTCTCTGAGCCTTGGGAAGGAATGACTACATCCTGTCTGTGACTGACCATTCAGTTACTAATTCACAGCACTTTAAACAGTTAGGAGTCTGTGCATTACCCACTTTACATTGTCAACCTTAAAAGGAAATAGGCAGTGTGAGGTCAAAAATATCTACTTCCAATAAAGAGCTAATATTTGCTTAGCTCTGGTTTTTACATGTTCTAAGTTTGGGAGTTCACATGACTAAAATCCTAAGGACAATGCTTAGCTATTTAAGAATTCTTAGTTTAAGTTAAATCTCAAAAGCATTCGTTTAAAAATATCTCCTATAATTAAGTGTTATTGTTTTCATTTTTTAAAAAAATTATTTATAATTTTTATTTATGTGTATGTATCTGTATGTCTGTGAAAGCATATGTTACATATGTGGAGGTACCCATGGAAGTCAGAAAAAAATTCCCCTAGAGGTGGGGTGGGAAGCTGCCTGACCTGGGTGCTGGGATGTAAATGTGGGTCTTCTGGAAAAACAGCAAGAACACTTAACCATTAAGATATTTCTCCAGAACTTTGATACTTTCTTTATAACAAAAGGTGTGATACACAGATTTTCTCAGAATTAAAACATTTCCTTTTAAAGAAAGGAAGAGAATTCATAAAACTCAGAGGGTTGAAGAAATTTACAAACAGAAAGCTCAGAAACTTACTCATGAGGCCTAATCTCTGAAATATATTAGCAATTGATAATAGGTAAATGAGGGAAGACTCTTCTGTCATTCTGCCTTCAAATTAGTCAGGAAGTTCCATGACACAGCTTTGCAGAGTCATCACTCATGTTAGGATGGGCTTTTGTTGATGCAAGGCAGGAGAAAGAATAGGTTGAAAGATAGAAGAAGAAATCTGGGAGGAAAAGAAATAGCAAGACAAAGATGAAGAAACAAGAGAACCACAAGAGGAGGACGCTTGAGACCAGTCACCTAGCCACACAGCTGGTCACAGAGGAAGAGGAAAAGCAAGATTATACAGAAGTAAGAAAAGGTAGATTGAATAATTTAAGGAAGGATGACTAAAAACAAGCCAAAGTAAGACTGGACATTTATAATTAAGAAAAGTCTTTGTGTGTGTGTTAAATTTGGGAGCTGGGTAGTGGGTCCTCAAAAGAACAAAGAGTAAAAGAATAATAAACAAACAACAAGAAGACTGAACTGCATTTCAGGAATCCTGAAGAATTTTTTGTATATTTTGAGTTCTCTTCCTATTTCCAGGATACTTTCAGATATAAAAGTAAGGGAGTGGAAGCATATAAAAGTCACACATGGAGACTTTACTTCAGCAGAAAGAGCATGCAAAGCCAGCTCTCATGTTTTCTCACTTCATGCTAGATTGCTTCTCCTGACCTTCAATATATCTGGTTGCATATTTTACACTCTGTCCAAATAGGATATAAAATCTTTCCTCCAAAAGGAATGATTTTTAGGACAGTTCAAAGAGACACACCTGTAACTCTTGAGTTTCATTTTCATCTGAAATCATGGGTTCCTATCTCTATGGTAAGAAAGAGCTCCTCCATCTGATGCATCGGGGTCAGGTTTTTTAAAGGCAAAAGACATATAACTGAAACAGCCACTGACTCTCATCCCTTGAGATCATAGGATTCAGTATTTTTACACTGTTTATTTGTGTGTGTGTCCAGTTGAATACATGCAGAGGTCAGTAGATAATTTGCAGGATTTGATTCTTTCTTTCTAAAATGTTAGTCCCAGAGATTGAATTTAGGTCATCAAGCTTAGCAGCAAGCACCTTCACCCAAATGGCCTCCTCATCGGCCCAGAACTTCTATAATTTTATAAAATTAGTAACATGTATTTTTTTTGGTTTTTCGAGACAGAGTTTCTCTGTGGCTTTTGGAGCCTGTCCTGGAACTAGCTCTTGTAGACCAGGCTGGCCATGAACTCACAGAGATCTGCCTCTGCCTCCCAAGTGCTGGGATTAAAGGCATGCGCCACCACTGCCCAGCAGTAACATGTATTTTTATTCAGTCTGGCGGATCAATACATTTCTAACAATTTTTGAGTTGCTCAGTGGACTTAACACAGATCAGCAGGGGTGTATGAGCCCTTGGCCTCGAGAACAAGTGTTCATTCCACTATTTCTTTCAAATCAACTGTATAATCTGGGCCCAAGTAGAGATGGAAATTCAATGTGAGCTTTAATTTGTGTGAGCA
Organism: Arvicola amphibius; assembly: GCF_903992535.2. Taxonomy (NCBI): domain Eukaryota; kingdom Metazoa; phylum Chordata; class Mammalia; order Rodentia; family Cricetidae; genus Arvicola; species Arvicola amphibius. Next base: position 110,829,392 of record NC_052050.1, read on the forward strand.
TGTCTCTTTTAAAGCTGCCTTGCCCATGTGTGCTTTACTTCACACTGTGTCTGCACATTTGCCAAGAGCTGATTCATATCCTGCTCAGTAATTGACTAATCGAAGTATAAAATTAAATATCTGTTTGAGTTATCTTAGAAAGCAATTGCTTTCTCATAACGTATGCCATTACTGTAGTGTGGCATTAAGCATTGCCATTTAACAGAGGGATGATGCCAACAATAACTATCTCTGAGTTTGTTTTTACAAGGTCTTTGAAAATGTGTTATTTACTCTTCCTTTTTGGAAAAATATATTTTTGATTGAGTCTAAAGTTTTTGGTTCTTTCATTTCAATTAGAACTAATCAAATTAGTATTGATGAATACGAATCTGTGCTTGTTCTGGAAATCTCTTCTTGGCTAAGCTTGTAATAGGCATTATGCTAGTCTTCTGAGGAAAATAAATTGTCAAAACTCAATGTGATCCAGTTTTCTGACAGCCATGACTGTATGTCCTACTCACAACTTTTTTGTTTGTCTGTTTACGTTTGCTTTAGGTTAGGGTTTTGCTAAGTTGCCCAAAATGGTGCCAAATTTGTAACTCTCCTGATTTGACCCAAATCTGAGTTTTCATGTTTATGTTAACATCTTTGCTATTTGCCCCAGTTCTAAGTGAATTTTTTTGAAACCACTGTGATCACACTTGCTGGTAGATCTATATTCACATTCAATTTTTCTACTCAAGTCCTGTTTGCTCATTTAAATTTTTACATTGTATTGTTGTTCTTTTAATTAATATAGAAATTATTTTTAAAGCCTTAATTTATATGGAGGAATTGTTAACAGAACAAAATATAATGTTAAATATAAAATGTAAAATTTTAATAAATGCAAATTAAAACAAAACAACAGCAAGAAAACTGTCAAGAACAGCCTTACATTATTAAAAATATTCTATGGATAGAACTGACTTTTAAGTATATTCCTCATAATTAAAAACATAATTATTAATAGTAACAATTTCTCTGAGGGTATCTTAAGGTGTAAATTAATAACTATACAAATATGCTTCTGTCTTTATTTTCTAAAGTTAAAAAACTTCTAACAGTGATTCATGAACCATATATTAAAACATTTTCATTTAGTTGTAGTATTTACTAGTCATTTAAAATACTCTCCTTTCTTCCTCCTTTTTTGTTTTTAATCATAGAATTTACTACTCATTTACATATATTTAGAGGAATTTAAAGCCACAAACTGAATGACTAAGTTTTGCAACAAAATAAATATGATGCAAAAAACATCGGAATAAACTCTTCCAGTAGAGCCCATCACTGATATAACCAATTTCAGCAGTAAGAGTTAGTTATGTCTAGGCTAATTGTTTCTCTTACTAAACAGTTTTAATTGAATTCTAAGGGCAACTATTCACAGGTCTGTTATTGTAATAACCCTGAGATTTGACAAAGAGGCTGAAAACACTTTAGTTGCTTTGGGGGAAGCTATGGATACATCTGTTGGAATAATGGATTTTCTCCTGAGAAGGGTTAGAGACAATAATATAACAAAGTCCAGATATTTAGTGAAATCTTTTGAGGAAGATTGAAGCATAGCCCTGTTAAGAAATCCTCTTCTCTCCAAGGCATGACTTCACACACTAACCCCCACCAAGGACATGTAGCTACCCTGCCAAAGACCTTTGTCTCCTGCTAGATACATTTTGTAAAAACAAAACAAAACATATTTTATGAAAAGCTCCAAACAGATTTTAAATTTCTGAAAGTAATAGAAGGAGGTCACCTTTCTGCCTGTTCAGCGTGGTGAAACTACTTTTATCCAAGTATCTCCTAGCCATCTAAGCATTGGGCCTATTGCATAGGTTTTAAGGACCACTACTGTGCTGGCTACTATCTTACTTCAAGTGATAGAATAACACTTGTCACAGTATATCATATCATAAAGTTTTCTCATAAATGTTTCAGCTCCTGTTCACTAGAATACCATGGAGGAAGTCTATAAAATTTAGAACAGTAGTTCAATATTTGTCAGATAATCTCAAGAGAACCTGATAAAAAATAAAATCACTATCTCCTAGAAACAATATGCTTGTATGAATCCATATAAATGAATTCACCCAACTTAATGAAGAGTTTCTTTCAGCTTACAGTTTTGGAGGCTGAAGGTCCAAAGACCGTCAGGTGCTGATGAAAGATCTCCTTGATTAATTCAACTCATGGTGGAGAACAATCATGAGAGCCTATGTATGAAGAAATCATGTCTCATGCAAAAGGCCAGAGAATGACCAGGAACCCATTGTTCCTTGCAAGAGTATGAACATGATTAATCTAAGGATATTCTACTGTATTATACTAAAATGTTCCGTGACACTTATATATAATCAAACTGAAGACCATACTTCTAACACATGAAGTGATGTAAAATACATTGAGAGACATCTAAACCATAGCCATGCTCTTATTCAAGAGTCCCCCCCCCCCCATTTAATGATATCCTTAGGTAGTGATGTTGGGGATTTGAAGCTCTCCCTTAGTATCAGGACAATATATGAGTGAGAGGCTGAGAGGTGTCTCAGCTGAAGAAGTGCTTGACATGTAAGCATGAGAACCACAGCTAATATCTCCAGCATCAACATAAAAGCCAGGCAGGCATGGTAGTGCCCTGTAACCAGACCCTTGGAGAAAGGTGACTAGCTGTACTAGAGGGAATTGGTAAGCCTCCATGGTCAGCCATAGACATTACCTCATAAATATAAATAGAGAATAATTAAGGATGATTATCAATATCAGCTTGGTATCTCACACACATAGAAGCATGATACATACTCATACCAACATAAGACCACACCCGTGTGAGCATACACATTCACATGAGTACACACAATAACAATGTGATTATTTCTAGGATTTGCTTTCTTTCTGAAAAATAGATGAAACAAGTAAGAATTTTCAACAAAGGAAAAACTGGAGGCACAATGAGTAGAAAACTTCTTATACGTTGAGTCATTAATTAAATTGTCCACTAATAAAATATGCATAAGCTCCTGCTCTCTAAGAAGAAAAAGCCAAAATAAATTTCAGTTTCCATTGTGTGGATATTATAAAGAAATTTCTTCCTGTAGTGCCCATGAAGTATTAAATTTTAATACCACAGCAGTATCCTAATTCCTAAAAATCACTTCCAGAAACAGATTAAGAGCCCTGCAGGTGGGAAGCACATTATGGATTCCCGGGGAACACAGCATGAGAACAAAATGGTGGACAAGCACATCTAGCCAATGGGAAACATCCTCTCTTTCACATCTCTTAGCATCCAAGTATGGAAGAAAATATAATTTAAAATTTTCAAAACTAATTTCATTTTAATTTTTAATTATCTGTTGTCTATCACATCTCACAGTTAATTAACTTTTCACACTGGTCTACATCTCTTAATTATATGCTGTCACTCTACAGTAAAATTTAGCAGCACAGTACTGACTAATATAAAAATGTTAAGGCCAAAATTCTATGACACATTTAATAGACATTATAATAAGGTGAAAAGCCTGATTATAACCATTTGATATCAAATAAAAAGATTCAAAAAATTGGTATTTCAGAAATTCTAAGACAAATTTCTATACTAATCCCTAACATGTACACAAGCCTGGGAATATTGCTGCTTATGAAAAGGAATTACTGCTATATAGTCATTCAATTTTGAATTTCTTTGAAGACATGATTCACTCTGCTAGCTTTTGATTTTTCTCACAACAACTATTTAAGTATTTTTCCATGATTATTTAACAAATGAGAATATTATGGGAGTAACCAACCATTTTCTGGTTGGATATAAAGCTTATGCATAAGATAGAACTCATGGCTGAATGGTTAACTGTTACAAACATGTAGCTGACCCCAGAAGATAACTTAATATTATTCTGCTAAAGAGACATAGCAACAAAATGCCCCCTAAATTTATGTCTTCAAACCCATAGATTATTGCATGTACCAATCCTCATCAGTGAAGCTTCTTTTTACAATAGATGGGGTCAGTAAAGAGTAACATCCAGTCAAGTCTTATTGCACAGAATGCTCAGGTCTACATGAGACATCTGTATGACATTCTCCATCAATCCCCAAAGCTTAGAGGTCATCAAGGAAGAGAAGGGGAAATATGCAAGAGCCAGATGGCAGGTATATCTGTGGTAAAACAGCATCTTTTCAGACATAACATCATAGTTGCACATGAAGTTGCAGTAACTTAGAATGGTTGTGCAACACTTGAGCCAGTCAAAACCCCATCATGGATGGTGGGGTCTTATCAAGTCCTCAGTCCCACCTCTGTCTAAGCAGTGATTAGCAGGAAATGGCTATTGGAAGAAGCATCACTTATCTTCAGGAACGTTGACCGCAGAGGCTACCCATTCTCAAGTGGATGGTCCCACATCTATGAACCTTCAGGCCACACTAAATGAGCTCAGTAGGTATTTTTTTAAAGAGAAAATACTTGAAGATGGGTAGGAAAAGTAGTGGGTATAGGGTAGGTATTGGATGGGGATGACTATGTACTAGACTGTTTTCAAACACATTGTGTGTGTGTGTGTGTGTACTGAACAAAATACTTAAAAATAATGATTTCTTCTGACAATAATTTCTGGTTTTAAATTTAAATCTCAGGATTCTTATGTGACTACAAATCAATCAAACAAACAAAAAACTAATGATGTAAACAAATTATGAAGTCCTTTTATATATTAAAGGCTTGATCATGTGATACATATAGGATTTTAGAATTATTTAATTAAGTTTAAATAAATAGTTAAATTAAGTACCCTATGAAGCTCAATATTCCCAACAATTTTCCCCCAGAACTTTCTATGATAAATGAAGGAAGGTACTACCCAGCTATAAGCAGAAATTGCTATGATAAATGAAGGGAGGTGTTATCCAGTTATACAGCAGAAAGGATCGGGATTGCTCCCACACTTGCCTTTGTATTCTATAACTCCCTGTAAGTCAGTGCCTAGATCTAGAATTCAATCCCTAGTGGTCACATTTTCATAGCCTATAAAATGAAAGTTTTCTAGAACTAAAATAGGCATGAAGGACTATCTGGGTCTGCAAAAACTGTCCAACAAATGCAGGCCAAAGGTGCCTCGGGTGTCATTCTATCTCATTAGTTATCATTGAATTTGCTCTTACTCTATTTCAAATTAACCAAAATAACAAAACATCATCAACTTTTATTTCTACATGTGATATACATTTACTGAGGTTTATGGACATATAGAATGATAGTAATGGCTAAAATTACTTTATAAATACAATTTATTGAGATATCCAAGTATACAGTAGATATAAAATGATCAAATGATGCTGAAAATTAACCATGAATGTAATTTAAAATGTTCTTTAATTTATATATTTTATTTTTAAGTTATTTAAAAATTGTTATAAAAAGGTTAAAGATTAAAAAATCTACAAACAGAACTCACCTAGATCCAAAGACTACCCAACATGATGACCTTCTATATTATCAAGTGGGCATCTGAAGAAGAAACTGTCAAACACATTGGATCTCAAATTTCCACAATCAAAAGTATTTTTATTCGCTCACCCCCTCATCATGAAAAAGGCAGAACAGAAATGTCCTCCTTCAGATCTCCACAGTGAGTCCATTACCTACACTTAGCCATTCTTCCTCCAATATTCAGCCTTCTTTGTTCTCTTCACCATGTTACACTGTACCCACATGTACATTTGTGCACACACACACACACACACACACACATAGCTCAGTCTTAAAGAGTGCTTCTTGCTCCTCCAGAAGACCTGTGTTTAGTTCAGATTCAAGGTTAGACAGTTTATAATGACCTGTAATTACAGCTCCAGGGGATCTGACATTCTCATCTGACCTCCACAATGACTTGCACACATGTGCACATGTACCCACACATAAGTGAATAATAAAATTTATTATGTGCATGTGCAAGTATGTGTGTGCATGTTTTACTTGCTAGATTTTTGAATATAAGGAAGAGCATGTGTTTATATTCTAAGTCCATCCATTTTTTTTCTGGAAGTTTTGTGATTACATGTCTCTTTAAAGATGATATGTATGTATGTGTGTGTGTGTGTGTGTGTATATATATATATATATATGTATATATATATATATATATATCAACAGGCTTTAGACCATAGCATGACTGACACCATGTTAGAGGCACCATTCTGACCTTAAAACCCCACTACATTGGCCCCCAAAACCTGCCAAAATGGGAACAAAGAACTACAGGAAAGAGTTACAGGAAAGACTCCAAGTAAAAAGTCCCTAAAGGCATCAACCTTGTTTTTGGCTTCTACAGTTCCACTTCTTGTTAACTGAAGTACGCCAACCAGGATATGGCTTTTGTGTATAAAAGAAAGAGAGATGGAGGGCTTGGTTCTGCATGATTTAAGTAAGTTCCCATGCAGCGCCAGCAGGCAATATTGACTTTTCCTTTGGCTGTAAGAGTGTCAGCATGGTGGTCTCTGTTGGGCTTATCTTGCAAATAAACACACACATACACATACCCACCACGTATGTACCTAACTTTTATTATATTCATCAGTCGATAGCTAGATTTAATTCAATTCTTTTTGGAATAGTGAATAAATTGTCAGGGGTCAATATATTAATATATTGATAATTTCCTTGACTGATAGAAATATCTGTATGATGCTTTGAATTATATTAGTGTGCAGTTGCCACTATTTGTTACTCCTCAATAATAGTTATTAAAACTTCAGTGCTGTTAGTTAATTGAAGCTGGTTATATCTTCCACTGATAATGGTGATTATTAATACAAATGCATTTCCCTGAACAAAAAAATCTCTGTAACCATACAGTTTCAAGTTTCAGATACTTATTTTCCATATTTTGGCAAGAATGGGTATTTTCATAATGTCATGTTATATCTTATTAGTTCTATGCTAAGACTTTATATAATTTAATAATCAGCAATGTATTGTTAAAACAAAAACTTAAATCTTACATTTACTGTATCACAATAAAAAATAAGTGTAAAACACAATCTTTTCAAAACATTATATAAAATTTGCTTTATCTATATATTAATGCACTTCAATGCCTCAGCAATATTTAACTATTACTCAGTACTTTAAAACAATTGTATGTCTTATTTCTTCTCCAATGTTAAGCCAGTATTATTAACAGGATTATAACATCTTTTCTTTAGCATAGAGGGCTATTATTAAAATAAGAAGATATGTGAAGACAGGTGGACAATGAGAGATAACCATTTAGGAAACTACTCTCCTAGTTAATATTCACAAACATTATGAAGAAAGGATTGGCTGGTAAGTAGATAAATCACAATGTACACATCTTCCCTGTAAGTAGCTGTGCACAACTGAAGAGGAAACAGAATCTTTGCTGCTTTGCTTTGTTTTGAAGACTAGATCTAGCTGTGTGTCCCTGGCTGTTGCTGTGTAGATCAGGTTAACATTGAACTCACAGAGAACTGCCAGCCTCTGCCTCCAACGTGTGGGATTAAAGGTGTGTACCACCAACACCAGCAAAGAATCTTTTCTCCTGTCCACTTCATTTTGTTTTGTAGTTTTAAAATATTCTGATTCCACCTTTAAATATGAACACCAGAGTTCAGATTTGAACTCACACCCCAGACAGTGACACAATGAAATCCAAAAGGAAATGACAGTTACTAAATGGCCAACATCACCCATTAAACCTCAATCCTTACTTTAATGCTGTCATAAAATATCACACATTTCCATTTGGATTCATAATGTTGCCTTAGGTGTTTATAACCACACTAAAGCCATAAAATCAGCTCTCAAATATAGCAAATGACAAAGTAATAAAATTGAAGCGCCATATATTAATGTAGAGGGGTAATTTTCACCTTCCTCTTTCTCCTTCAGTGAGCAAAAAAATAGAAACAGTGATGTCACTAATTCCTGCACAAGGATCGTGAGGCCCCTTTCAGCATACCATGTGTCTGATATGCACTGAATATGCTATATTAATAATACTTTCCTAAAACACTCTTATAAAAGATGAATGCAGTGGCCTTCTGAGGAGCCATAAGAACATGGGCACTTAGAATTTTGTTAGAGCCGCAGTTCCAATAGTAAGCATATTGGGATGCTGAGTAAATATTTTCCTCTAACTTTTCCCATCAGTGAATTGAGGACAGAAATATGATGTCATCTGAACTCACAATATGTACCATAACTGAAAGAGAAAGGCACAATATTTAAAGGCTAAAGCTCTAAGCAAATAGAAATCTATTTCCTGGAAGACTATCCTGCGGATATGAGCAGCAGATTCAAATAAAATGAGAAATAACTGCCAGGAAACACCTCACATCCCAGTAGTACAGGTTTTTATGGATTTTTAACAATCCCATTCAGGGAACTGACTTGTGTGTGCTTAACTTTATCATATGTTCTAAATCCTATAGCTCATACCTAGCAAGAGGACATTGAAAGTCTTTACCAGGCTTACACTGTCTCAAAAGTAAACACCTGTGAAATTTGCCTCACTTTCTTCTCAAATATTTCCATTCCGTACACCCTCACTACCATTGCTAGGTTTTAGACAGCTGTTTTTGCACAACTTCTACAATAAATTTTTAGCTTCTGCTGAATTCCAAGTTCCTGTTTTGTTTCACTGAATGCGTCTAGTATATTAACACTAGAACATGTCTGAAGTGGACATAAGAACAGCTTTTTTCTCTGTTAAAAGTTTTACTTTTCCCTTAATATGTTGATAATAAACTCTTGGTGTGTTTGGGGGGCGTGTTCTGGCACTGGTGAAATGTCTTCATTCTTCTGCTCATTAGGCAATACCCCAAACTCTATGCTCAAGCAGAAACAAAATGCTAGCATATTCATGAAGACTTTTCACCTCTGTGCCTTCACTTTTGCATCTTCTGCCTGGACTTGCCCTCCATCCTTCAGTAGCATTTACTCTAAGACCTTCCTAGGTGATTGTATCCCAAGAACCATGCCTCTGGTATGTTCTTGGGCATAGTATATGTTCTTTATTGTTGTGTTTACTATGCTGTTATTTCTTGTATGTCTATGTCTTCCTGCATAAAAATTTATTCAGCTTACTATTTCTGGTTTTGAGTATTTATATTATTTCCTGCCCAGATTTTTAAAAAACATTTATTGTGAACATTATTTATTTTGAACATTTTGAGATGTCTCAAAAAAGAACTATCAAGGATGACACCATCTTAATATGATCCAAGAAACTCAGAAAGTAACAAGATATTACTTCTGCATGATTAAATTTATGTTCTGGGTTCTTCTATATGGCAAATGTCTTGCATTTGTTCCATTCATATATCTTTTGCATAACAAATTCATCCCTATTTTCTGCCATGGTACAGTTCAATAACGCATTTTTTGTTCTTAGTTTCATTGCTACCGTGGCCTATTGTTAGCCCAAGAAATATTTAATTGTTTATTAACTGAATTTCTTTTACAGTAACTTTTGAGAAAATAATAGCATATGTTTTATTGTTTACTAATTTCTTGAAAAATTGAATGTATTCCACAACCCAAATACTGAGAATATACTAATAAAAAAATCCAGAAAAATTCTAAGTTTAAAAGCTTTAGTGTCTCTTAAGGGTTAAGAAAAAGGCAAAAATTTCTGAGAGGACTCAGAGTAAAGATGTTCACCACCAAGTGTGACTAACTGAAAATGTTGCCTAGAACACACATGGTGAAGAAAAATTGACTGTGCAAATAACCCTCTTAGTAGCTCTCACCCTTACCTTGATACACACACACACACACACACACACACACTCATACACATACACACATTCTTACACACATATACATATACACTAATGCACACACATACATGTGTGCTTATACACACACTCATACAAATGTATCCATTCTTATATACATATATACACATACACACACATGCTAATGTGATAAAAAGTATTTAAATTTTATTCAAAGGAAAAAAAACCAAAATAGACAGTTTCAAAAGATTTGTTCTAAGGACTAGCTGGAAGGTGGTTTAGGTGGGTGATCCTGTGAAGGAAACAGATGGTTACCTGCAGTGGAAGAATTTCAAAAAGAACAAACAGCTGGGGAAAGAGCATAAGGAAGGAGATTGAGCAGAAGGAGGAGCAACACAGCAGGGCAGGGAGAGCTGGCCACAGGAAGGCGAGGAGAATGAAAGAACTCCACTGAGACTGATCCATGTTGTCTTTACATTTGGATATCTGTAGACTCTGAATGCTTGCAGGTATAAAAATCTAACTTGAGTTCTTAAATTCGAAGCCAAAAAATAGATTTTAGTGGACTAAAGACTGGGAGCTAATAGTCGTGGTGCAGCTAGAATACACTGGATGTCTGGAACGGAAGAATAGTGGTAAACTGGGAGGTAGAATTGGAAAGATAAATTTAAGAATTGCTTGCGATAGCCGGCCAGTGGTGGTGCACAATAATCTCAGCACACAGGAAGCAGAGGCAGGCAGATCTCTGTGAGTTCAAGGACAGTCTGCTCTACAAGAATTAGCTCCATGATAGGCTCCAAAGCAACAGTGAAACCCTTTCTCAAACACAAAATAAAAACAAACAAACAAAAAAAAACAAAGAAAACAAATTGCATGTGAGGAAAAGGAGTAAGATTACCCCAAGATCAGCCTCACAGTATTTGGTTTACATTATCCGTATTGTAGAAAATAATAGGAAGGAACAAATCATGGCACAAATTTCAGAATTTTACTTTTGAAAAGGTTGGTTTGAATTTAGTGTCCAATTTTACAGTACAGTGTAGAAGAACTTAATGTATTTGATATTAGTACCACATGTAGAGCTATGGAGATTAATTCTAAGAAATTGCCTTGAGCAGTTCTGGTGGACTAGTGCATCCACAATCTGATGGGATATCTGGAGTATCAGGGATGTCCTACTAAAAATTTCAACTGACTACTCAAAGTTCAATTTCAATATTAATTGCGTGAAAAAGTCTTCATAGAACTATTTGGAAAAATATTGTTCAAATTTCTATGTACTGGGAACCAACCAGATTGACATATAAAATAAAACATCACTGGAGACTTTTGAGAATAGCAAGAGATTAGTTTTATTTTCAATCTGGAATTCATGATCAAATAAAGACCTTTAGATATATTTATTCTGATTATAAGGAGTTAATATGTGTGAATATGTGTGTATAGACCTGATCATTGTATTTACAATTTTAAAGTTACTATTTTCTTATAATATTTTAATCATAATTCTACCCCACATATTCCTGCTATTATAATTATTTTGATATGGTGTCTTTTTCTCCAAAATACATATAAACAACAGATTTTTATTCTCTTTGTGTACAGGTATGATTGGTGAATACTAAAGAAAAGAATGCAGTGGTATGAAGTTATCATTAAAGTATAAATTTACAAGATACAATATCACTTCCTAAACAATAGATGATGAATTTGATAATTCCCCATCCTACGAGTGTTAAAAAAAAAAGTCTAATTCAAGAGTCAAGATGGAAGAGGTGGTAAATCAAGAAAAGTTTCTCACTCACAAAAGGACATTTTCCAGAAGATGAATGGAAAATGAATCCATTATGTTGAGCTAAATAAGCCAGACTCAAGGAGACAACACTGTATGTTTTATCTCATAGGAAGACCCTGAATATTAATGTATGTATATGTATGTGTTCATGTGTTAAACATGTACATGTGAATCAGTAAGCTAGAAAATGTGACCATTAAAGGTGGAAAAGAAATCTACAGGAAGAGTGGGGAGAAAGAAGAAAAGGATAATGGGTTATATGAGAAACAAAGGCAGAAAGCAGGTCATTTCAGGGGGACAACCAAAAGAAGAGGAGCAGGGTAGAAGTCAGTAGAACAAAACACAACACACGCCATGACAAAACTCACTATTTTGTGCTTTTTTTGCTAATGTTTAAAGCTACTAAAATAGTTTTCCAAAAACTAGCTTATATAGTCTTGAACTATTATGCACAAAGAGAAACACTAAATGAAAAGAACAACTTGTAACTGTGCATTTAGGCAGATGGTAGATAGATAGATAGATAGATAGATAGATAGATAGATAGATAGATAGATGATAGATAGATAGATAGATAGATAGATAGATAGATGATAGATAGATAGATAGATAGATAGATAGATAGATAGATAGATAGATAGATGACTGATATACACTTAAATATAATGTTATTAAACACCATATTATTTAATATTCCTTTATACTAAAAGAAATTAAGTTCCTTAATTGTTTGGAGACATCTGGATCCTAAAGTGCAGAAGAAAATCCCATTCTGCAAATGTGAGATTAAATTGTTATTGCTCCTGGTTAAGTTTACAAGTCCCAGAGGAAATTACCTTGTGGTGGAACTAGGTGAGGCTGTTGGGGCTGTCAGTGCAGAGACAATGCTCCTCAGGATGCCCAGAGTCATCTTTTGATGCCTCCAGAATTACCCCTGACTTCCTTTTCACAGTCTCAAACATTAACTGCTTTCTAACCCCAGTTTTAGCCCACATTTTAGGGATTCCAGGGCTTCTGAATCACATGAGCTTCTTGTATATTTTCTTATGCACCAAGTTTTCTGGCACAGAATGGTTAGGTGTAACTGGGTCATTGCTAAGACACATCACATGTCTATTTTCACTGGAAAAGCTGGCTCTGCACTCACAGTGAAATGGCCCTAACTACAGGCACAGCTCACAGCACTTCCCCTCTGCCAGTCTAGAAGAGAAAATGGTGATGTCATGGTTATTAAGAATGGGTCCCTAGGTTTGAAGTTGACAGAGCAACACTGCTCCTTTTTCCTTTTTTAAATTAAAATATAATCGCATCCCTCCCCTTCTCCTTCCTTACTCTAGGCCCTTCGCATACCTGTCCCAGCTCCACCCCTCAGCATCCTCAGCTACCTCTCTTACTGCCATTGCTGCATGTGTGCGTTCTTTCTGCAGTGAGACTCACAGTGTTGCCCAGCTTCATCAGAAGATAATTTCCTCGAGGACTTGTAAACTTAAACAGGAGCATTAAAAATTTAATCTCACATTTGCTCCTGCCATTTTAGAGACTATGTCTCTCTACACAATTAAGAAATCTAATTTCATTTAGTGTAAGGAAGGTTAAATAAAATAGTATTCAATTATTTTTAAACTAAAATGATCCAAATAGCATGATCATTTTCTTTGATTGTATAAGTTTACTTTCATTTAGTGCTTTAGTGTATTTTACTTTCTTGACTTAAAACTCTGTCTCTGTTTGAATGCAGGCTCTCTCTCTCTCTCTCTCTCTCTCTCTCTCTCTTTCTTTGTGTGTGTGTGTGTGTGTGTGTGTGTGTGTGTGTGTGTTTTTTGTGGTGTCCAGCAGAGGATATTGTATCTCCTAGATCTGGAGGTGGCAGTGGCTTTAAGCTTCCATATGGCTGCTGGGAACTGAACTATGGTCCTCTGCTAGAACAGAAGATGTTTAACTGCTGAGCCATCTTTAGCCACTAATGATTAGAAAAATGTTACATTGCTGTTTTTATCTTGTATAAACATGTTATTTTTAATCTTGTGAAATTGGTATGTAAGAATTAATTTTGTTGTGAGTTGTTGAAGAAACAAATAAAAATTTGTAAATGCTTGCTGATGTGGGAGGGTCTTCTGTTTTAATAAAGAAACTGCCTTGGCCAGCCCTTAGGTGGGTGGAGTAGACAGAACAGGAAGAAGGAAGTGAGGTAGATGGCTCAGGCAGATGCCACACCTCTCCTAAGTGAGACAGACTGCCATGCCTCTCCTCAGAGAGATGACAGACGCGATGAAGCTCCAGCCCAAGATGGACTTAAGCTAGAAACTTCCCGGTAAGGCACCACTTCGTGGTGCTACACAGATTATTAGATATGGGTTAATCAAGATGTGAGTAAGAGGCAGAAAATAATGGGCCAGGCAGTATTTAAAAGAATACAGTTTCCATGTAATTATTTCGGGTAAAGCTAGCCGGTGGCCGGGAGCTGGGGCGGCGGGAAGGCGGCCCGCAGCTCCTCACAACAGCTTGCTCCATTTTACTGCTTAACACTGATAACCACTTTAGTATTCATCAAATTGAACAAGTAACTTTAGTTTCTTACATTATGATTTTGAGAATTCAAAGAATTTAATAATATGGTCCTTTTTGTTGTGTTCACTTGAAAATTAAAACAATATTTGAACACAGATTGTTGCAGAGCACAACATGGTAAAACCTGGACTTGATTCCTGCAGTTTCCAGTGGAAAAGCCTCTACTCTACATATTTTTCTGTGGGAAAGTGAATGGACATGGAAAAGATTCCATACCTGTCTCTTGTTGATTATGAAATAAAACCAAGATGTTAGTTTTCAGAATGCCACCTAGCTGTAGTCTCCTACTCAGGAATCTGATGAAAGATGATCAAGTACACCGGGATGAAGGATGAGGCTCTATCTTAAAAAGAATCCAGGGAGACACCCCAAGCTAGTTCCTTGGGCAGCTGAGGAGAGGGAGCCGGAAAAGGCCAGATCCTATAGCCATACTGATGAATATCTTGCATATCACCATAGAACCTTCACCTGGCGATGGATGGAGATAGAGACAGAGCCACACATTGGAGCACTGGACTGAGCTCCCAAGGTCCAAATGAGGAGCAGAAGGAGGGAGAACATGAGGAAGGAAGTCAGGACTGCGAAGGGCGTACCCACCCACTAAGATGGTGGAGCTAAACTAATTGGAGCTCACCAAGGCCAGCTGGACTGGGACAGAAAAAGCATGGGATAAAACCGGACTCCCTGAACATGGCGGACAATGAGGGCTGCTGAGAAGACAAGGACAATGGCACTGGGTTTTGATCCTACTGCATGTACTGGCTTTGGGGGGGGGTAGCCTGTTTGGATGCTCACCTTCCTAGACCTGGATGGAGGGGGGAGGAACTTGGACTTCCCACAGGGCAGGGAACCCTTACTGCTCTTTGGGCAGGAGAGGGAGGGGGAGTGGTGGGGGAAGGGGAAGGTAAATAGGAGGAGGGGAGGAGGCAGAAATTTTTAATAAAAAAAGAATCTCACATGTGCAAGTTCTAGATTTTATATAGGTCAATAAAATTGTGGGGGTGTGAAAGTGTATGTGTGAATTGGATGCTTACAACAGGAAAAGAGAAGTAAAATTGTCTAAAGAAATGAAGGGGAGACAGGAGGTGGGAAGGAGAGAGAAAATGGAGGGTGGGGGAGACATGAGGAGGAATGTGTTCAGCATATTAAAATAAGTGAAAGCGAAGATGACAGGAAAGGATAATTTCTTATTTTCCTGGAAGTATTTCCTAGGATTTGTAAACATTTCCCTGACCTCATTGCTTCAGATAGCTAATGGTGAGTCAGGATTACACTCAAGGATTTTTACTTTACTTGAGGCAAGGTCTCCTATAATCCAGACTAGCCTCCAATTTACTATGTACCTAAGGCTAGCATTGAATTTCTGATCCTCTTGTCTTTTCTTCCATTTGGGTTAATTTTTTGTTATCTTGACACAGTCTGGAATCATCTAGGAAGAGGAAACTTCAGTTATAAAATGATTTGTCTGTTGCAATATCTGTAGGGCATTTTCTTGATTAATGATTAATATGGAAGGACCCATTGTGGACAGTCTCAATCTGAGCATGTGGTCCTAGGTTTGGTTTAAAAAGCAAGCTGAGCTAGCTCTGGAGAGCAAGCCAATAGACAGCACTCCTCCACACTCTGCTTCAATCAGATCTTGCCTTCAGGTTCCTGCCTTGAGTGCTCATGCTCATCCCCTCAATGATGAATCGTGATTTGGATGTGTAAACCAAATAAACCCTTCCTTTCTCTAAGTTTCTATTGATCGGAATGTTTTGCCAAAATAATAGAAACAAAACTAACTTAAGACTAACTATAAACAACTAAAAAATGCTAGAAGGAGGAGAAATAATCTTTCCCAGGAAAAAAGGCTTACAATTGGTATCCATTACCAAACAGTTAGTCCTGAAATTATATAGATAATAACAATTAAATGAAATGAGGTCAAAGGTCACGAATTGAAAGAGAAGACAGGGATACATAAAAGGTTTGAAGGAAAGAAAGGGAAAGAGTAAAATGATAAAGTAATTTTAATTAAAAAATTTAAAATGTGTCTTTCAGAATCCTCAGGTTCATCTGTGTGTAATCTCAGAAGGAACATAAGCCCCAAGTAAAGCCTCATAACTCAAGAGTCTAAGTCATCTCTCAGCCAGGAACATGTCTGGAACGTGGTCATACACAAGTGTGCACTCTGGGACAAAAGCAATCTGTGTTCCCCAGGAAAACAGGTACATTAAGAAGCCAGATGACATCTGATCTTACAGGATGCCATAGAACAAAAACTTCCAAGTAACCTGCCATGCAGAAGAACAAAAATCAAGAAAAAATATCTATAGAGAATGTGCAATGGCCAAACCACAATACAAATCAAGAAACCTTTAATCACATCAATGCCCTTCATTCATCCAATTGTATAAATATATACAATTGTGTTACAAATTGATTTTTTTCTTCCTTAAGTCGCTGCCTTTTCTTCTAAAGCCAATAGATTTCAATTAACACATATGAGTATAATTGGAATATTTTACTAATTTTAAGGTTATCTCTTAATTACTAAGTGACCTCTAGAAGAAAATTCAGTCTCGTGGAATTTTGAATAACTTAAAATTACTAGTGAAGAGAAGCCTAATTAAAATGAAAAAAATGTATTAAAAACCACAGTGGAAAAAGATAATAATTATGTCTTTTGGATTTGAAAGGGGATATTTGGGGATATAATTTTGTTAGAAAAGTCACAGAGAATTAAATGTTTCTTACTTTTTTCTTGGTAGTTATTCTTCTTGAATAATGCAAACGAATCTGTGTCTCATTTCACCATGTAGAGAAAAGTCACTACCACAACCCACTGGTTACCGTCTGGAGCAGTGACTGGAAAGAGGCAAGAACATAAGCTGAATGGTTGACGAAAAACACTGTGCCTTTTGCCTACATGTGAGGGAGGCACCATTTGCAGCACCTGTGAAGAGGAGGGGGCAGCAAGGGCTTAAAGCTATAGAACATTTCAGAGTAGAGTCCCAGCACTGTGTACTAATGAGATTGCTTCAACACTGCTTGATATTATGTGGATAATAAAGATAAATCCAAATAAAGCACATTTAATATTTTCCAAATAGTTGAAAATAAAATTGAATTAAAGCAAAACATACCTAAGGGAATATAGAAAGTAAAAAAAAAAAAAACTGAAGTTTTCAAATATCATGCTTAATAAATGATAGGATTTTTTATGTTTTGTTATTTATATTATGGTGTCATAACAGAAATACCTTTGCGGGGATGAACCTTGACTCATCATTTTTTATACATGCAGAAGTATTTTGCAGGTTATCATAAATGTAAATGAAAAGACTAACGTTATGTGATTTTTAGAGAAAATGAGCAGGATGTCCCTGTAATTAACCCTTCTTATATTCCAATATGGAATAAGTGGTATTGATTTAAAACAAACTAGACCTGGGGATTGTGACTCCTCACATTCAAATCAAGCACCCTGAGATCTATGACTGTGTGGAGAGAGAACAGGTGCAGAGAGGGGACTAGAGACAGTAATTGGGGGTAACCATAAATCAGAAGATTTAATTTGGTACAAGTTCAACACAGTCAGAATATAGGACTCTGGGCAATAAGTGGGCACATCCATGAAGTAAAACCTGCAATGTGAAGACCAGGGCACAGAGTAGGCTGAGGAGTGGTGCTTGGATGTTGGGGAAGAAAGCAAAGAGCCTCAGCTAAACTACAGGTGTCAGGAACCACATGTAATTTAGAGCATTTGTGACCATGACGATCTGCGGTCACTTGTCCACTTGCCATTAGCTAGAGTTCATTCCTTTCTGGTCAATTTTCTTATCTTAAAAGCCTGAAATTCATATTAGCTATACTCCCTGGACCATCTCCTTTATATCTCCTTTATTGGTTTTCTACTAATGGGAAGTTTTAGAAGGAAGTAATAGGAAGAGGAAGAGTAGGGTCTTGTCTCCTATTGCTTGTAGAATATTTCTAGCATCAAGGCTGCCAACTGTATGTGTTGCCAGAGACTCCAGGTGTCTTTGTGGTTTCTATAAGCACCTGTGGATAAGGGCATCACAAAGCCAAAAGGACAGCTGTGAATATTGGTCCTTGATTTCATCACACTTTTCTTTTCATTCCATCAGGATTAAAAGAGTGTCCAGGATTGGAGAGACAGCTCCCTAGTTAAGAGCACTTGTTGCTCTTTCAGGGGACTAAAGTTTTGTTGCCAACATCCATTCAGGCATCCACAAAGCACTTGTAACACCAGTTCCAGGAGAGATAACTCCCCCTTTTGGTCTCCTTGGAGAGCCCCACACATGTGGCATATACAGAGATAGACATACACATACAAAGCACAAATAAACTCTAACACTTAATTTTAAAAGTTTTTTTTTCAACAGTCTTTAGTATTAGCTTCCTTCTGTCGTCAGTCTGTGAAAACCTCCAAAGAAGTTCTATATTTGTTTGACATTTTTTAAAATGATTGTCGTCTTTCTGGATGGCAGATGATTGACACAAGCAGAGTATTATTCAAAGAAGTTTTCTCCATACCATAAGGGAGAAGAAAAGACATGAGTAGCACACCCATGTAAAAGTAACAGCATCAGTACAACAGAGACTGAGCACACCAGCCTCCATGCCACGGATTAAACCTCTACTTGCTTTCTAACTGAGATTGAGATTGGAGACTTCTGTTGCAGATGGAGTCTTTGTCCATGACCCTCACTGTTAAGCTTCATCATGTATGTGCTAATAGGGAGACACTAGAAGACAATGTGGGGAAAGAACGTGACTAAGGTATATTAAATATATGTATGAAGAGTCAGGATGAAATTTATTATTTTATACAATTAGTTCATGCTGTAAACTATAGATCTAGTAAAAATCAAAAAGAAATGGAGAAAAATAAGATTTCTGTGAGCTGTCATTTCCATACAGGGCTCTTATCATCTATGAGAACACTGAGGATTCAATTTGGTTATGGTCATTGCATAGTAACTGTCTCCAAGGAGACAGTTAACCTAAACTGGCATCCTGTCTCTCTGAAGAAAAAAATGTGTCGGCAAGGCCATGGGCATTTGATCTCAGAAAAGCGGTTCCTTCCCTTGCCCCCCTTCTCACAGCACCTTCTCTGTGATAACACCTTCCGAAGCAAGGCTGGCAGCTGGTTCATTTCTTCAAAATTTCTTTAAAAATGTATCTTTTAGAAGAACTGTCAGATAGCCAAAGGAAGAAAAACACACATGCAGTTACAGCTCTTTATCCTAAATGTCTCAGAAAACACCATTGTTAAACATCCCTTTGAATCTGAAAGTCTCATTAATACTCATTAAATCTCCTGATTTAAGGTGAAAGGGTTTGCGGTTCTAATAAGGAGCAAGGAGGGGGTTTAAAAAGCTTGCTTTACAGGACTGGCAGCAGATTGAAAAAATAATTATCTGAACATTTAATTACTTGGAACTCAATTGCTAAGAAAGGAATGATCAAGTTTAGTTAATTTTTCTATTAATAAAGCAGTCATTTCTTGGATTAGATTAATTACTGATCAAGAAAAATATTTCAATTTTCATTATCCTGAGTTTAAGGTGGAGCTTATCCTCTCCTGTTACACGTTTGGAAATATAAAAGGTGTCCCTATTGCCTATAGGTATCTCATTGCGGGGAGAACTACAGTCCAGTCAGCTCTGGGAGGGTCTTTGTGGCTGGGTAGACAGATAATCCCTGACATCTAACAGGTTAAGCGTGTGTGCCTTTCTTGTGATCTGCCAATGTCAATAACTGTTCTATCACAAAAATACATTAGTTCTTAAACACATGATTGTAAATTACTAACAATGTTCACGTAAATAGCTCACAGAAGTCCTATAGGATATGCTTTTTAACTTGCCTAGCAGTATGGAAATAAATAGAGCAGGAAAACCACAGGCCCAGGGTGATTAGTGATCAACTGGAACCTATAGAGCAAGCACAATATTTCCCCTGAATTACCTATGATCAAATATCCCAGCTGCCTTGGTTACTAATAATTTTATTATGTTGAGTGAAATTCAGCTTGAAAAAAACAATGCTATTTATACTATATATGGTAGATACATACATTATAATATAAATAATATGTTGTATGCTATGATGCATATATTATTCTTTATATACTATGATAAAATTGTAACTCATTTTTATTAGTTCTTTTAATTTTGATATTCTCAATCAATCATACTGAATGAGACTTTGGGACAATTATCATAATTATATAATTAATTAGCTGAGATTTTTGTATGAACTTTAGAATGAACTAAAATACAGCTTCATTTAAAAGCAAACGTTTTAAGACATTTGTTAAGACAACAATCAAAACATATTCTACACATCCATGCTTTTACCTACCCACCAAAAGCTAAAAATTGAAATCTTTGTCTAAGTTTTGTGTATAAGTCATGGTATTCCTATTAGAAGCTAAGGAATGATAATATGCTCATTATAAAACAAAGGCACATTAACAAATAAGATGACACCTGTCTCTTCAGCTACTAGTTACTTTGAATCTCATTTTCAAAATTAATTTTCAAAATCCAAAACATTTTCCACCTTTAGCTTAAAGTCAAAAACATTTACATAGGATTATTCTTCAAAGCAATGTGGCAATGTGTCATATAAAATATATCTATTATTTGAATCACAACCATAAAGAGTCAATTTAATATGAAACTTGAAATCCAAGTGTATTTTTACAGTGGTGTTAGGCCTTTCATTTTATGAGTTTCAGAAGTATTGATCACCTAATATGCTGACCTGATACCACTGTTCTACTATTAGCACATTCAGCAATACCTGCATAGCTCAGGGATGAATTAGGAAGAGCTGCCAATCCTTGAAGGATGCTGTTTTAAAATTCAGTACCTCTACTTTTTTTTTAAATGTCAGCAACTGTATCAACTGTATTCTCAATAAATTTAGTTAAAATTCAGAAAATGTTACTAACAATATATCTCTATGTGTATACATATATGTGCACATTTTTATATAATTAATATAATAATTAATATACTATAATGAACACAATTCATTTTTTTTTTTTGGTTTTGCGAGACAGTGTTTCTCTGTGGCTTTGGAGCCTGTCCTAGAACTAGCTCTTGTAGACCAGGCTGGCCTCGAACTCACAGAGATCCGTCTGCCTCTGCCTCCCGAGTGCTGGGATTAAAGGCATACACCACCATCGCCCGGCCACAATTCATTATTATGCAATTATATTTTTAACTTTAAGGAACTTCTCTTTTATTAAAGGCACTAAAAACTGAATAATATATATTAATAGTCCACAATCCAATAATAGAAATAAAATGTAAATTTATTTAACAAAATACAATGTCACCAAACACTGAATAATGCATTTGAAGGACATTATATGCTTTTCAAATATATTCTTTCAGTGTGTTTCTTGGTGGTGCAGGAGACTGCAGGCCAAAGCACTGGCCCTGCCACTGCTGATATTGACTCTGTCCCTTTCTTATTGTTCAAATGAGTCAACCTGAACGTTAAGAAGCCACCCTGGGTGTACATGGCACCAGCCATGATGATGTATGACCTGGTGGTAGTGTCTTAATTTATCATTATCTAGGAATAATCTCTTATGTTATTGTTGATACTCCATGTGTTGGCTTAATGACTAATGAGCATGCGCACAAGAGACCAGTAGCTTTCTTAACTTACAGAGTCAATGGGCAGAATATTATGGAAGGACTTGCATCTACCATCCTGTTAATAAAGGGATGTATAGGTTTCATAATCCTGAACCAATCCAATGCACCAAACATTCAAAAACTCAATAGGTTGTTACTTCTTATCTTCATTGGCTTTGCTCCTGCTGAGTTTCTTCATGGCTGAAGTATTCCTGGGAATGAAATTGTCTGGTTACCTGACAGGCTAGTGCCTTTTAAGAAGAAATTAGTGGATCCCAGATTGGGTCCTGGTAATGGAATTTTAAAGGCTGACCTACTCCCTTGTGCAATGTGGAAAAGAATGAAGAACAAGTCAGAGCAGCGGTGAGTCACACCCAAGCAAGGAATGAAAGCTCAGACTAGAATTCACGGTGTCGGTGACAAGTTCATTACAGGATGTTTTTCTGGTGACCTATTCTGATGAACCATTCTTGTTATGTGGCATTTTCTTCTTAGGTTTTTTAATTTCTTAAAGAAAACATACTCCATTTTGAAAATTTTAGTATTGAATAAAGTGATTATTTTTTATAAAACAATTCTCTCTGATTAGAGTAAGGGAAAATAGACTAAACAGTCAAAGTTGATTTTGTTCTTTAAAATAAGTATTTTTTTTAAAAGAAAATGTACTGCTGTTTGAGAGGACCCAAGTTCAATGCCAAGGAACCAATCAGATGACTCACAACCAATTTTAACTGCAGCTATAGTGAATCCAATGGCCCTATCTTTCATGGGTATCCACATTTATTTTTAAATACCCCAACACACACACACACTCACTCACACACACACGCATACACACAAACTTAAAAATAAAATAAATATTAAAGAAATAGAATACATGTTTCATAATTTAAGATATAAGTACATGTTACTGGATTTCTTGCACTGGATTTAGATAAGCAAGAGTCACTACAGACTTTGTGAATACTCGTTGACAACTATATAGTTCTTGATAGTAAGGGTCTCACATCCACTGCAACAGCTCTGTAGAACACATGAGAATAAGCTGATGCTTTACACTGCTAAATTTACAGGAGTAGGTGGCTAGAGCACTGCCTGGTCTTCCAGAGGACCACAGGCTGGATTCTCAATACCTACCTAATGGCTCACAACCATTTGTCACTTCAGTTTCAGAGAATCAGACATTGCCTTCTAGCCTCTATGAACACTGCATACATTTGCTGTACAGACATACATTTAGACAATGAACCTATACATATTAGATATTAAAAAACATCAAAAAGTGGCTTCATTTTTCATATGGAAATACAAGGATAGTACTAATGTGTTGATAGATAGATAGATAGATAGATAGATAGATAGATAGATAGATAGATAAGCCAACCAGATGATTCAGGCTAAATGCCATTGGTCAGAATATAGCACATGTTGACTTCTAAACAAATCACTGGCCATTTTGGTTTGACTACTCCAAGACACACTTTTTAAATTCCATGGGTATCTGTCAGTGCCTAGAGAAGTTCAGGTTTAAAAAAATCAGGTTATAGCTGATGGTGAAAGATGATAGGAATAGGAAGGTTATGGTAGGTATTTTCTACAAAGTTCACATCTGACTATTGCTTAAAAAGCTAGAATATTTGGAACTTTATGTAGGTATGTTTTGTATGTTAATGTAATGCATGATGTAAGTGTGGTTTGTTAATATATTCTCCCTGGAGGGATAAAGAAAGAGTATTTGCTGTCACTGTGTTTTTTAAGTGTATGTTTGAATATCATCTGTCAACACCTTTATTTTCTTTAGAACAACAGTTGGTATTTTTAGCACTTTAGATTTTAAGTTAATATGTATCTTTTTATCTCCTTCTGCCTTTCTGTTCATTTTATTCTGTTTTTGTACTTTGTATGATATTAATTTATGAGGAATAACTCAAAAGTTATCACTAAGGAAACTAGAGAATGGTTTGGCAGTTAAGAGCACTTAATGCTCTTTGAGAGGACCTGGGTTCAGTTCCAAGCATCTATATGAGAGAGTTAACAACCACTTGTAATTCAGAGAATTCAGTGCCCTGTCAATAACACAGTCCAGCCACATGCACATACATGATACACATAAACACACACACACACACACACACACACACATATATATATATATATATATATATATATATGCATCAATAAAATAAATCTTTTTAAGGTATCATCAAATAAGGTGGTTCATGCATGTGAAGTGTGTTTTATGTATACTAGGAAGGAAATCATAGAGGGCCAAAATGAAACTAACTCTGTAAAAGGAAAAAGAGCCTCCTATGCATACACAAAAGGATAACAGTGCATATGCATATAAGATATAGTCCCTAAGACTTTGGTAGGCTTTGTAGCATTTTTCACAGGCTATTCTACAGTGTTCCAAATACTAAAAATGGAGAGGGGGAAATAATAAGAGAGAGGGGAAAGGAGGAGCAGAGAACTCATATATGACAAATGTCTAAGACAATATACTTGAGAAGGTTGTGGATTTTGCTGATAGTTTTACTAATGAGGAATTATGATGGTTATTGTTACACTCAGGGCAATATCTGAACTATGTGATAGCTAACATATAAAAAACAAATAAGATGTGAGTGGAGATCTCTCATAATGAGTGTTGCTGAGCTGAACTAATCACAAAGTTTGAAAATACAAAATAATGAGAGTAAATATTTAAAGGTATACTGTTTTGTTCTGGACCAGACAACGTAGGGAAGGAAAAGAACTAGAAGCTATCATGGAAACAGATAGAGGTGATGGATGGCACTAGGTGATAGAGTACTAGATTCAAATTATCCAGACAGACCAATAGACAGACAGCTAGAGATTGGTAGATGGATAGGTAAGTATGTAGTAGGTAAATGATGGATAGACAGACAGACAGATAGATAGACACATGACAGAAAATAGACAGACAAAAAGACAGATTATGATATATGGTAAAAAAGAATGACTGTTACTGGCAAAATTTTAGGACTTACACATTTAAAATGCACCAGAAAGTCAGATAATTAAATAACAAGTACATTGACATAAACACATCCACAAAACAACTGAGAAATATTAACCACATAAAGTTTTATGTGTTCCATGTTCTGAATGTCAGGGAAACAAAACAATTAAAAATGCGGACATACATTCTGTCATTATGTTTACACAGCTCATTTGAAAATGTAATGTATAATTTAAAAATGTGCACTAATAGTCATCTATAATAACCAAACTTATAGCCATGTTAGGTTTCCTAGATATACAAAGATATATTTCAGACAATTATTCTTCAAACATTTCCAAAACCTACAGCATATGGCACTTATAAGATTTTAGTAACTTAGACTCTTCATGATAGTGAGACAAGTCTGCTCCTGGCAGCACCAAAGTACTCTAAGATAAATGATAGGCAGACCTGTAAAAGGCACAGCCATGTGGCGATACATAGAATAATAGAAATGGGTGAATTTACATGTAACTGCTAAATAGTCTGAACTATAGGAGAAACAGCTTTTAATTAATGTAAATTTCTGTGTGATTATTTGGGACCTTGCTGTCGGAACACAAAAGTGCAGCCTCCATTTGCAGGTTTCATTTCCATCACACCAAGTTTAAGTTCCTTACCAATTAAAATTCTGTTACCCCTCTGTAAAGGGGAAATTTATAAGCTTTTCTCACAAACATGTTATCCTTATCTCCAATTCATTCTACCTTGTCAATATGTTCTGAACGACAAATTTATAAAATGGAACAATGTTAAATTTACTCAAATAAATTTGTCAAATGCCTATTCGTTTTGCCTGTGATATTCAAATTACCTCAAATCCCGTGACAAAACTGACATCACTGCAGTGAGTTCTTGTACTGTGGGGAAGGTTTTTTTTTATTGTTGGTAATTTTGTTTTGAGTTTTATTTGTTTGTTTTTTAGCTCTGGGTAGTTTGGGCTCTCATCTTTTTCTTTTGATAACTAAAATTAAATTGGATAGACAAGACAAATATAAAAAGTATACTTTGTCTTTGATTTACAGGTACCCCTGCAGCACTTTATATATCAACTTAAAAAGAGAATTTTTTAACTTGAAAGTATTCTTCATGCCTTATAGGATTTACTCAACCTCTTACACATTTCTTTAACTCCATGTTACAATGGTTTCAATATTTGACAATAAGAGCAAACGTAGGAGAGACTGTGAAGAAACCAGAATGCTCACACAGGAAGTACAGGAAATGAAATAGCACAACCAGTATAAAGCCAGCTCTTGCCAGTCTACTCCACTTTCAATAGATTTCTGCTTCTTTACTGGCTTTGCTGAGAATAACTGGATTTCTTACCACTGGCTTCATAAATGACATTTAAGTGTAAATACCCTTTTTTAGCTTTAGTTTCCTTATCCTAAGTCAAATTTAGAGTTATTCCATCTTGCAGAGAAGTAACTGATGGCAATATTCTTAGTACATAATGATGGCGAATTCCAACAGGAGGCGGAGTGTATAGTATCAGTAGCTATACAGTCAACAGTATATAATGGATTTTGTACAGGCAGCTCATCTCCACCCTTTCATGAACTTAAATTCTATAACTATCCTTTGCCAAGAGTTTGAGCAGACACTTCCTTATGGTGTGATAGAAAGGCAAGATAGTGTGGCTATCACATAATATGTCATATATCACATGTCATCTATTAGTGTTGCACATAAGGAGACACATGACAGAAAGGATGATGTATTGTGGTGATTGAAGATGAGGACTCCTGGGTGTGTCTCTTTATTACCCTGTAGAAATCTAATCTTGTATAAGTCACTTAATCTTCCTGTAGAGCAGTGATCTTATTTGGAAAATAGAAACCTTGAGGGCACTTGAATTATGAATGGGTTTTATGGTTAAATTAAAGAGTAGAAAATATTACTTGTTTTCTTTCTAGAAAACGTGTTTTACTTTGTTCTTGTATGTGTTATTAGTCTTTGTGTGTATGTGTGCACATATGTACTGTGTCCAGAGGGGCCTGAAGAGGGTGTCATAGCCTCTGGGGATGCACTTAGAAGAGGTTGTGATCCACTCAGTGCTGTGCTAAGAGGCAAACTTATGTGTTGTAGAAGAGCAGCAAGTACTGTTAACTTACCTGGCCATCACTTCATCCCTGTCACAATATACGCTTTTCACATATATTAATCATAAGTCCATTGAGTTTATAACCCCCAAATCTTAACAACTCAAGTAATCTAGATCTCTCCATGATTATGGTATGGGTACAGGTTCACCCATCCTTGATGGAGTGCTGAGCTTCCATTGTTGTTGCTGCTTTCTATTTATCTGGCCCTATTAACCTAGAAAATTCTAAATCTACCAGATTAAAGCTGTAGATAGAAATAAGCGTGCTATTTTCCCTAACTGGGCTATGTGGTATGTGATAATAAATAGTTTCATCCTTGACTAATTGTGCTTAACAGCTTTTACTTTGCAAAGTTTGTTTAGCAATTAATGTGCATATAGAATCACTCGGTACACTGTGGAGGTTAGTGAAAAATAAAAGATTGAATTAAAGTCAAAGTTATTGGGTTTAGGACCAAAAAAAAGTCTTTTTTTTTCCTTAATACATCTGTTAGGAGTGAGTTCAAAATGCATATTTCATTTTTTACATTTTTAAGAATCAAAATATAAACATTGGAGATAATTATGGCATTTAACAATATTAAGTTGACTGGATATAATTTTATTTTCTAGTCCTATTGATGGGGATTTCTTGAAAAATTTTAGTGTGAGCAGAGGATAAAAACTTATTTTTTTTGTCAAGGGAAAACATTGTTTCTAGGGTTAGTGGACTAAATGACAATTTTAACAATGGGAAGAGAGTGGAAAGATAAAATAAAGACGGGAGAATACAGCATCATAGCCCCACGACGATCAGTATGCAAAGAAATGTGGTGATTATGTCAGGGAGA
The DNA here is from genome assembly GCF_903992535.2 of Arvicola amphibius. NCBI lineage: Eukaryota > Metazoa > Chordata > Mammalia > Rodentia > Cricetidae > Arvicola > Arvicola amphibius. The sequence continues at coordinate 110,857,161 of NC_052050.1, forward strand.
TAAGCAGGTTCAGGAAAGAGAAAACCTCAGATTTAAGGGATTTGTTAAGATGAGGGCATCTTGTTCCCTGGGGAAATATGAAGTTTAAAAAGATGATGAAGAATTAGCTTTATAATTAAGAAGAAGGTCTAATATACCCCTGAAAAGTAGTGTGATAATCAGCTCATTCTTCTGCAACACAGTCTCTCACATGAATGAAGAGGCATAAGGAATGCACTCAACTTCCAAAATCTTATGGGTTTTTTCACATGAACTAACTTCTCAGTCTCATTCATGAGGAAGGTAGTGTCCTCTAGCAAACACAATGCCTCCTAACACCTTTTCACTGAGGACTTTCAAGAAGAGTTTTGGAAGGGAGAACCCTCCTTCAAACCAATGCAGCAGCCCTTACTCAGAGACAGAAGTGTTGATAAGCCTCCCTTCAAGATATAAGGCTGATTACTTTCCCCTTGAATGGGACTATATATAATGTTTCAAGATAAGGTGGAGATGTTGGTTGCAATTTCTGCAACTAGTTACAGAAGACAACATTTTTGTAGCTTCCTTGTATGCTCCTGCTCTAGACTGCCCATGCTGGGGAAAGTTAATGCCAAGTCATAACCATCATTAAAGTAAGATACAGAAGCTACAGGTTAATGGCCAGAGGAAAAATGATCCTTCAGAAAAGGGGAACCTAACCTCAGCTTACTGCATAAATATACATCATGTCTGAGGGCATTTGCACTTAAAATGCTTAGCCAGAACCACCCCCTAAGGTACTCCTGAGTTCTTTACATTGCTAAATTGCTATAAAGCAGTAAATGGTATATGTCACTACTGCATATTTTGGTAAAATATGTTAAAAATTTAAATCTGTTTTTCATGTCCATTATAATGAATTGTGAGTAAATGGTGAATATTTCATTAAAATACTTTTAGTGTTAAAATTTCAAGAGTCCTGGAACATTAGCATAATCCTATACCCGAAAGCATTTCTTTGTAAAAATCTACTAACACCACACATATAAAAATAGGTATAATTCTAAGCTCTGGTACTTCGAAAGTTAATGTGTGTGCACATGTGTGTGTTTACACACACAAAAACTCATCTTTTTAATTAGGCAGATATGTGGTGGGGGAAAGGAGCACTTTAAAGTGTTTGGCACACACATATTCATAACGGGGAGAATATAACTAAATGGTAAATGGGTATAGACGAACTGATATGAAATGGAACATGAAGAGCAAAGAATAGAAGTTAATTTAGAACAGGATGCACTTTCTAAACCCAAATCATACATAAATAATCATCATTAAACTATAAAGAATGTGTTCCTTCTATAATATTAGAATTTTCTCTGAAACTCTAATATTATAGGTCAGAGTCAATGCCAAATGGTACTAATGTATTTTTACAGGAGAGTAAGTTCTTAAATCTATTACCAACTCTGTTTTCAGGACCTTATTACTGATTATTGACAACTTACATGCTTATCCCTTGTCATATCATCAATAAATGTCACAAATCAATTCCACTTGATCTTAGCCAAAAGGCCGAGAAGCACTATGAATCAATTCCAATAAAGAGAATATTAAATGCTTAGTGGTATGACTGACCAGCAAGAAATTTTTAAAATAATCTACAATATTATTGCATTTGCATAACATCTTGTCTTAACCAAAGAGGGCAACCACTCACATAGTGAGTTTGATTAGCTCACAAAGAACAAAGTCAGCACTAATTTAAGGAAAACCTAATTTTAATCAAGCAACATCATTTTGATTCATCAGATTTTGGTCTTAATCACAGTCTTCACTTGAATGTTGAGTAAGAATGATTGCTAATTTTGAAGGTTAGTATTAAAAAGCTATCATTCTACATTTATGTCCATTGCTATAAAAACACACTTTGTCATAATGATTAAATATTGCTCTGAGTACTTCATCTGATGTCTGTGTGATTATTAAGGTCATATAATACCCATAATCACAATAGAATTGATGAAGTCAAGGATCCACTATAAAATAACTATAAAATTAAAAAAAGTATAAAACAGATCAGAATCAGAAATATTAAGATAATGAATGACACCAATAATCAGCAATATAAATACCTGCCTAAGACCCTGAAGGTTAGAAGTACTATTTCTGATCCACAAACTCATCTTGGCCTATGGATATAGCTACCAATTTATATACAGAACGTGACAACTCTGAGTTCACCATGTGGTTATTCCACTGAGCCATGAAAGCTAAGCTTAGCTTATTTACTTACAATCCTTAGATTGAATGGCATATCAGAACTACGATCTATTATATAATATAGTCAAATAGTATAAGTTATCATTGTATGATTGATAAAAGACTATTAGCACAATCTTATATGGATATAAGTGTTAACTGTGTATTCAATTTTAGTAATGAAAGCAACAACCCAGGTAACCTCATTTTAGTCCATAATCTTGGGCTTTGATGCAAACATTACTTTGGTCTGTTGTAGGCTCACTATCTGGGGTGAGTGGATTTGTGTATCTCATATTTTCCCAGGAAATTTTACACAGCACAATTACCTGATTAAATGTGTGCAATTTATTTATTCAGAGTATTTAATTTATAAAAGCTTTATTGCAGAAGCAAAGGTAGAACTGAGAAATATAAAAATACTATCAACATTCTATTTTAATAATCTATTTACATTTGGACAATTTTTTTATCTCAGTCAGCTCTCGCTATCCATAGTAGTTAATTTTAAATACCACACTTTCAAACACTGAGTTAACAAATACTGAAGTGCTGGTTAGGTTCCCAGGAACATAGTGCCACAGTTCTGCCATCAACCAATCAATACAGAACCTGATTCTTTTGTATCTTTCTGTTGAAAGAAATGTTAATATAAGATATATTAATATAAATTGATGACTCATTAACATTGACTTTAGAGTCAACAGCCCTATGTACAGATCAAATGTAGACCATCATTTTATTTAGGTCACTGTTTGGTTAGGGTTTCTATTGCTGTGATAAGCACTATCACCATAAACAGCTTGGGGAAGAAAGGCTTTATTTCAGCTTAGAGCTCTCAGGTCACACTCTCTTGCTGAGCAAATTAGGGCAGGAGCTCAAACCTTGGGAAAGTGCTGCTTACAGACCTGTTCTTCAGAATTGCTCAGTGGGCCACCTTATAGCACCCAGGAGCACCAGCCCAGGGATGCTACTTCCCACAGTGAGCTGGATCTTACCATCAGACACCCATCAAAAAAAAAAATTAACACACACTTACCCCAAAAGATTACAGTTGGGTGAAGTTGACATAAAACTAGACAGCATACACCACAACTTTTCTGTGATTGGAAACATTTGATAATACTATAAAGCTATACTTAGTCATCTTAAACCATGGAGTCACCAACCCAAAGCACAAAACTGTCTAGGATGGCACTAAATAAGCCGCAGAATATATCTTTGGTCACCAGATGCAAGTGTGTTGGCTTGACCTCAACGAGAAATGTGTCCAGGAGCAAATCAAGTATTTTGCAACTTTGTGAATATCCACAGATGAGCACTGAAGTGCCAACCAAGTATGGATTTTTGAGGTTACAAATAAATTTTAGCAAGTACTTGAAATTACAAACACAGGATCTAAGAATAATGAGGATTGATTATATGCAGTCCAGGTGATTGATACACCTTATTTAAAACACATTTCAAACCATGGCTCTAAAATTTAAATGCCATAATTCTTCTATGATGTTCTAACAACTGAATATCTGATCTATTCCTGACAATGCCTCCTCAGTTGGTGCCTTCTTCTATATCATGCCACCCCTTCTATCTCTGCACATCAGTAAATCTACCTCCACACTCCTACCTTCCAGCCTCTCCTGTGTCTCTTCAGATTTCAAAATTCAAGCACCTCCCTTCTGATACAGACAACTCCCACATGTCCTGAGCGGCATTCTTATATATCTGCCATGTTCCACCATTTATTTTCATTTTATTTTGTTCTCAATTCATTTAATAAATCACACGGTCTGGCAGCATGACTTCATTCCCCTATCAGTCTCCATTCTTTTTTCTAAAGCTGGCTATTTCATCCAAAGTCCAGTTAAAAGAAGATTCTTTACTGAAAAAAGAAACCTGTTTCTCTCCCCATCTTCCCTTGGCCCAGTCTCGCCCAACCCTCAAGTTCCCAATTTTGCCTGTCGATCGTGTCTACTTCCAATATCCAGGAGGATTACTATATCTTTTTTTGGGAGTTCACCTTCTTATTATCTTCTCAAGGATCCCAAATTTATAGGCTCGATGTCCTTTAATTATGGCTAGAAACCGATTATGAGTGAGTACATCCCATGTTCATCTTTTTGGGTCTGGGTTACCTCACTCAGAATAGTGTTTTCTATTTCCATCCATTTGCCTGCAAAATTCAAGATGTCATTGTTTTTTACCGCTGAGTAGTATTCTAGCATGTATATATTCCACAGTTTCTTCATCCATTCTTCCACTGAAGGGCATCTAGGTTGTTTCCAGGATCTGGCTATTACAAATAATGCTGCTATGAACATAGATGAGCATATGCTTTTGTTGTATGATTGGGCATCTCTTGGGTAGATTCCCAATAGTGGAATTGCTGGGTCCTGGGGTAGGTTGATCCCGAATTTCCTGAGAAACCGCCACACTGCTTTCCAAAGTGGTTGCACAAGTGTGCATTCCCACCAGCAATGGATGAGTGTACCCCTTACCCCACAACCTCTCCAGCAAAGGTTATTATTGGTGTTTTGGATTTTAGCCACATTGGAGCACTGGACTGAGCTCCCAAGGTCCTGATGTGGAGCAGAAGGAGCGAGAACATGAGGGAGAAAGTCAGGAATGTGAGGGGTGCGTTCACTCATGGAGACCGTGGGACAGAACTAAAGGAAGATCACCAACTCCAGTTGGAATGGGACTGATGGATCATGCGACCAAACCCGTCTCTCTGAATGTGGCCAACAGCGGGGGCTGACTGAGAAGCAAAGGACAATGGCGCTGGGCTCTGATTCTTCTGCATGGACGGGCTCTGTGGGAGCCTTCTCAGCTTGGTTGATCACCTTCCTGGACCTGGGGGGAGTTGGGAGGACCTTGGACTTAGCATAGAGTGGGGAACCCTGATGGCTCCTTGGCCTTGAGAGGGAGGGAGGGGAGGTATGGGTGGAGGGAAGGGGAGGGAAGGGGGAGGAGAAGGGGAGGGAAGGGGGAGGAGGAGGGGAGGAGATGGAAATTTTTAAAAATATAAAAAAAAATAAACCATGAGAAAAAAAATAAATAAATAAATAAAAAAAAGAAACCTGTTCTCTTGGGAAACAAATGGGTTAGTATTAGATCATGAAGTGCTATAGCTACAGTTTCTCTCCTTCGGTCTTTTGCTGTCTTGTGTTGCACCTCATCGCTCTCTTTTAATTCTTATTTCTTGAACTTTATATTTATTTTATATGCATTTCCAAAACCAGGAAGGGTCAATTTGACTAGACCCCATAATTAGAAATATATTTTTATTTCATGATTTACTCTGGGAGAGAAAGAACATGGTAATATCTCAAACAAAAGAATTTAAATAATTCTTCATTTTATTTATCAAAAAGAATAATATTAATTTCTATTCTACTAAATCATTTCTTTATAAAAATGCTCCTCAAAAAGTGTTTCTTGAAACTGAGGATATGCCTCAATATTAGGGCATTTATCAAACAATGCATGGACCTTAAGTTTGACTCCAACACCACAAAAATGTGATTTGGGGGCTAGTAAGTTGACTCTGAGTGGGAAGAATTTTCTGTGCATAAGAGCTAGAATCTGGACCCCTTTCTTCAGGTAGAGTTGACCCAGAGACCAGTGTCTGTAAACCCAGAGCTCCTATGACCATAAGGGCAAAGAGGCATGTGGCAGAGACTGGATGATCCCAAGGGGCTTGCAAGCCAGGCACCTTGGTGTACATAGTAGCATCGTGACCCTTCTCAAAGAAGGTTAAAGGCAAGGACATCATCCTTCTACCCACCAATATCTGCCAAGGCACATGAGCATCCACATGCATTTGCTTCTTTCTGTTCTGAGCCATCTTTACTCAATGCAGAGCATCATCTTTGCTTGACCTGGAAGGAAGCCTAAAATCTGCCAAAACAGAACATGAACAATTGTGGGTTTCAGGCAAATCATTTTTCATGGTATTCAAAAGAGAAATTATAGCATGTGTGTGGTGCGGGAGAATTGTCTGTATTCTGTCAATCATGTTTTAAATAAACGCTGATTGACCAGGAAGGAGGTAAAGGTAAAACAAACCAGACAGGAAGTAGAAATGATGTAATGGGAACAGGAGAACTCTGGGAAGGAGGAAGTTGATTCCTCCCACTCCTGCCCAGACCACCAAAGCAGCAGGATGTGATCTGTTCCACTGAAAAAAGGTACTGAGTCACATGGCTAACATAGATCAGAAAAATGGGTTAATCAAGATGTGAGAGTTAGCCAGTGAGAGGCTAGAGCTAATGGGCCAATCAGCTTTATAACTTTAGAGACCTATGTGTGATTTTCTTTGGGGTTAGATAGTTGTGGGGTACCGGGTGGGACAGAAACCCAAACAAGCAGGCCTGGCCCCTTCATGTTACAGTGTGTGTGTGTGTGTGTGTGTGTGTGTGTGTGTGTGTGTGTGTGTGTTTGCCTATCATCTCTATAAAAAAAGGTTGAAAACTATATTGGAAAAAATGAACTACTGACTCATGTGATATATTTTAAGGCACAGTCAAAAAATTTTGAAACTGTTGATTTATCTACACGTGTAACACAATAATTTCTACTTCAAATTTAAAGACAAGAATTTCCAGGAATCCACAAGGATGACCCCAGCTAAGAACCTAATCAATAGTGAAAGGTGCCTGAACTTCCCTTCCCCTGTAATCAGATTGATGACTACCTTATTTGTCATCATAGAACTTCGATCCAGAAACTGATGGAAGTGAATGCAGAGATCCACAGCGGAACACTCGTCTGAGCTCCCAAAGTCCAGTCAAAGAGAGGGAGGAGCGATGGTATGATCAAAGTGTTAAGACCATGTTGGGAATATACACTGAAACAGATTACCTGAGCTAATGGGAGGTCTCTGACTCTGGTCTGACAGCAGAGGACCAAACTAGGCCCCTCTGAATGTAGGCGACAGTTGTATGGCTAGGGCAGACTGAGGGCCACTGGCAGTGAGACCAGGATTTATTGCTAGTGCTTGAAATGGCTTTTTGGAACCCATTATTTTTGGAGAGATACCTTGCTCAGCCTAGATATAGTTAGGAGGTACTTGATCCTGCCTCAAAGCAGTGTATTAGACTTGGTTGACTTCCCATGGGAAACCCTACCCTCTCTGAGGAGTAGAGAGGGGGTAGGTGGGAGGTAGAGAGAGAGGGAGGAGGGGAGGTAGATGGAACTGGGGTTTGTATATAAAATGAGAAAAGATAGTTTTTTTAAAAAAATAAATTAATTAATTTTAGAAAGACAAGTAAACAATAGTTCAATAGCCCTGAAATACTATTGAAATCCTTATTATAAAGTCAGAAAGGGATTTTGGGGGAACAATTTAGCACAAAACGACACACACATTTGTCACTTTAAATGAGTTTTCTAATTTTTATAATAGAATTCTTGGCCTTTCTTTAAAGTGACTGATTTTCCTTAGGAATTCTTGACTTTAACTCAAAGCAAATTCAGAAAACACTAAAACCACGGAAACTACTTATCTTTATATATTTAACTAGGTTATAGTGTGATACTACATATTTTTATGTGGGAATGTGCACAAGAGTGCAGGTGCCTGCAGAGACAGGAAGAAGGTATCAGACCTTCTGGGGAATGGAGTTAGACGTGAACTGCCTAGTGTGAATACCGGAACCACACTGGGTCCTCTGCAAGAGTAGTACATTCTCTTAACTGCTGAACCATCTTAATATTTCAAGCACATCCCAGAGAACCTCTTAATCATGTGGTTTTCAAGACAGTAGTTTGTTCTTGACACCTTTGATTTTCCTTCTTGTTTACAGAGTGTTCAGATTGCTTTGTCAGGAAGTGGTATATTATGAGTGATTCAGCCCATCTTGAACTTGAATAACTGCCTGGGAAAAATGTGAAAATGACTTGTCCTAAGAGACTTTGTTCCTCCAAGCCTCCATATTCCTGACAACGAAACGATGACCTCTCAAGCAAGTACTGAGGTTAACACACACTCTTGAGTACGTGGCTTTTTAAAAGAATATGTGAGTATATATAAATTCTTCTTCCTCTTTAGCAATTTCACAGATTTAATGCTGATTTCCTCAAGATACACCTCAGAAATGCAGATTTGAGCCAGGCAGTGGTGGTGCAGGCCTTTAATCCTAGGACTTGGAGGTAATGGTGGGTGGATCTCTGTGAGTTGAAGGCCAGCCTGGTCTACAAGAACTAGATCAAGGGCAGGCTCCAAAGCTACAGAGAAACTCTGTCATGAAAAACCAGAAGAAAGAAAAAAAAGAAATGTAGAGTTGTTCCAGATTACCACAATAAAGTAAAAAGTGGGTCAGTCACATGAACTCTTTTGTTTTTTCCAGAGCACATAAGAGCTGTGTTTGTGACATTACAATCCAGCTAATGTAGAATAACAGTATTTACAAAATAGCAATGCATATATCTTAATTATGAAATAATGCAGCCATAAAAAGTGTATTTTATGCTTTGAGTCTTCATGGAGTCCCGGGGTCTCCAAAGGACGCCCTCATTTGATGTGGGACGTGATTGAAGACAGTTGAATGGCTAAGATTATTTCTTAAAACACATTAGGAATAACCTTTGCTATATTAATTTATGTTCCCTTTTACAAAATGCTTCTCTGTAGCATTTGCCAAAGTTGCACACTATTTTACCCATTAAATGGCATCTTTTCAAAATTTAGTCAGTCAGTTCTCTCAAACTCTGCCATTACTTTATCAGCTAAGTTAAGGCGTTTTCTAAATTCTCTGTCGTCACTTCAACAACCATCTTCACCTGCGTCAGCTCCATCTCACTAAACCCGTCTTTGCCCATTCTCAAGAAGCAACCCTTCATCAGTCTAAATTTTATCATGAGTCTGGTACAATCCAGTCACATGTTGAGGCTCCATTGCTCATTTTAGTTCCCTTGCTACCTCCACCACTGTCGCTTACCCGATTTCTTCCACCAGTGTTTCAAAGTCTCAGTTCCTCCCGAAGGGTCGCAATCAAGATTTTACAGTGGAATTTAGTCTCTTTTGATGCACATGCATTGTGCAAGCCTTCCATTCTTGTAGACGTAGCAATTTGGGAGGCTTGGGTAGGATTGGTGCCTGTAGGTTTCAGGCTATGTGATTTTGGTCATTGTAGGCAGAATCAACTTTTTAGAAACTCCCATTTATGTTGAGATTTTTGACTTTTCTCTAATCATAAATGTCCTTAAGGGTATCTAAAGCAGCAGGTAATTTTCAGAAAGATTTTTAATCTACTTTTTTGCATATCTGTGAATAGAATCAGTATCTATGTCAGCTTATAGCTCAAGACATATTTTTTAACTAATGAGACTTGAAAATAAATTGTGCCTTTATTGTACATTGATATGATATCAGTCATGAAAGTACTCTTTACATTGTTGTTTATCTCTGCCAGGCCTGCTGAGTGAATATGTGCATTGTCTGTGAGTAGTAAGATTTTGAAAAGAATATTTTTTTCTCCTAAGAACTGGGTCTTAGAGGTTGGCAATAACAATGAAAAAAAGAGGCCATAAATTTGAAGGAGAGCTTGAAGGAGTATATGGGATGGTTCAGAGAGGAGAAAGAGAAGGGAGAAACAGAATTACAATGTGAAAAATAAAATTGGCTGAAAATATTCAGTAAATCATACTGTAAATAGGTATTTACCCATCTAGGCTTTGATAGTGTTATAAGACAAATAAAACATATTTTGTATAAGCTTTAAGGATTTGGGGATTTTGTGAATAGTAAATTAATGCTGGATTCAACCTAAAGTAATTAACTAATGTGACTCTCAGCAAGGAGTCTGCTGTCCTTTGAAATTTTGAAATTAGTCACCAACTTCTCTATGAAAGTAGTAGAAGGCATCGTCCAATATGAGAGAGCTTCTCCAATTGGAAATTGGTTTTTCAATGCAAGGATGTGGATCTTCCTCAATGAAGTGAGTAGGCCCTTCTGGGTACCTTTGGAAGCTTCAGCATCAGTACTTACTGTTCTCACACTTTCCATCCTTCTGTGCGAGATCGTCTATACAATCTTCATGTTGCCAGCAAAGCCATTTTGCTTTCTTAGCATTGGTGAGCTTTCTGAGAAAGCATCTTCAGCTGCTTCAGGAATGTGTCCTCTGCACTCACAACCTGGACAGCTGACAACAGCACTTGGTTAGGGCCTGTCTCGGCTTTCAGCATGTTTTCCTCGCAAAGACTGATCCCATCTATATTAAGATTTCAAGTGAGAAAAATCTTACCCTTGCTTCCACTTGAGCACTGAGAGAGAGTTGTAAATATCCTAATTTCAATATTGAATATAATGTAATATTTAAGAATGAAGAGGATCAGTAGGTCGTGTTATTGTAATATTATGTCATTGATGAACATAGAGTCCATCAAACTCTATGGACCCAGCTTACAGAGTCCTTAAACAACAGCAGCTACAGAGAACCATTCTTTTCTCCCTACAAAAGGGCATCATGGAAGTGGCAGAGAATGAATTTATGAACCAGAGAATGGGAAGGGTAGGATGAAAAGCTGTCCTCTGGGCATGACATGACCACTTCACTCATGAACTCACTACTGTTCTGGCTACCTACTCGAGTTTAAAACAGTAGGTCAGCTAACATTCCTGAATTCAACTCTTAGACCCGGTGTTATTAAATAGTGGGGTATATGAACATAGAAAAGGTAGGTGGTGTTTTGACAGGCATTAGGGAAGGTTAGAAAAGGGAATTCGAAATGGATTTGTTCAAAGTGTATTGTATCCATGTATGGAATTGTCCAAGAATATATAAAGATTATCTTTTTAAAAAGTAATCCTAAAAGATCATTCCAAAAGGTATCATGATGAAAAGACTTGAAATGATTACCAAAATATCATACAGATACACAAAATGAGGACAAAATGGAAATCATGCTTCAATAAGGTTCCAGGTTGTGTGGTAGTTTCAAACCTTCATTTTTTTAACATACAATTGTGAAGCTCAATAAAGCAAATAATATTTAAAATGTATTCTTACACTTAAGAGAATCAGTCTTTTAGAAGAAAAGCTCAGAGATCATTGAAGAAGAAGAGCAGAGAGACTATCACATCCAGAGGTCGTGGATGACTATAAAAAATGTTCTTTGGGCACATGACAGCTGCATATGACAGTCACATACAAGCACTGTGTACATACACAAGGCCGCTCCAATCCCAGCATGGAGCGGGGTAGTGACATGAAGTCCCACCAGTAGCTGAGGAACTATTGTCAATTGATAGTTTCTTGGAGAGAGAAAGTCATTTTTTTAAAGTGTTGTCTCTTATAGATGAACTGTTCTCTACTGGGAGGCTACACCTTTGTGAACATATGGACAGCACAAATTGGACTTGGCATGTGAATTTAAGAAAATAAGCAGGCATGAAGTTCATGGGAAATTAGGGTGGATCTGCGAAAATTGGTGGGGGGTGAATGTGGTCAAAACTCATTGCATAAAATTCTCAGATAACTGAATGCTCAAAGGAGGAATTTTTATTTAAAGAAAATTATCTCACCAAAAGCATTCACGCCCCCTTTCTTGCATGGATAAGCACAGGTTTAAGAACAGGAAGGGAGCATCTTTGTTTTATGTATTCACCACATGGTTACAGCTACTCATTAGTTCCATAAATGTTCATCGTTGAGCACTGTCTGGGTGTCTACATAGAGAAGGGCATCAGTTCTAGGGGATGAAAATGACAGCCTTTCTCATCTCAAGTATGGTATGATGTGATGACTTAGACTTACAACTTAGAATCAGAGAATCTGAATTCTTTCCCCAGCCAGCTATGAGACTGCATGTTGCTTTATCTGTCTCCCCCAAATCATTCTCAGCTCACATGTTCTAGAATGTTTTTATTATCATATATGAAGAATAAAGAACTCATTAAGTGCCAGTATATGGGGATAAATTTTGCATTTTTGACTTTGCTTTGGAAGAATTTCTTTTGTCTCAAAGAGATGACATTCCATAAAAGATATTAGTGTAAAAGATAACAGTGTCTAAGGATATTTTCATGACAAGTTCTAATGTGAAGTTGTGTTTCTCCATTCTGTTCTCCACGCCGGTGTCACATGATGTTTTTAGATTCTCACGCCTAGGTTACTCCTACACAGTTTATCATTTTCAGCAACAGTTATCTCATCTTACTCCTGCTGCGTCCAAATTCCGTAGGAACCTCGCTATGGTGACATGAAGTGAGAATGGCCCAAATGAGCTTCTATATTTGAATGCTTAGAACAGGGAGTGAAAGTATTTTGTTGAAAGATTAGGAAGTGTGTTTTTTTTGGAATGGGCCAATCTCAGTCTCTCTGTCTCTCTGTCTCTCTGTCTCTCTGTGTGTGTGTATGTGTGTGTGTCTGCTTCCTATGACAGTATATAAAGTTTTCAGCTACTGTTTGTTCTACCTACCATCATTCCTTCCTGCCTCCCACCATGATGATCATGAACTAACCATTTGAAACTGTAAACAGTCTCCAATTAAATGCTTTATTTTATGAGTTGCCCTGGTTATGGTGTCTCTTCACAGCAATCAATCAATAACTAATAAATTAATAATGTTTAGGCTCCACCAATTACTTTCTCAAGAAATGGAAAAGATATAATAAAAGTCTTTTTTTCTTTCTGTGTTAATGTGTTTGCAAAAAAAATTTCAGTTTCTATTTTAGCCCAGTGATCACTCATATCTTTATTTGATTATATTAGGGTTGATTCAATTTTTCTTCAAAATAGTTTCACTTCTTTTTCGAGTGTAAGTTGATACGTGTTTGAGATTTTGTCTGGAGACATAAAATTGCGAATTTTTCCTTTCTCTTCATCTTACACTGGGTTTATAGGAAAGCAGAGCCTAAGGCATAGATTCATATGCTGCTTTATGAAGAAATGTAATTCTAGGCACCAGAAATGAATGCTGAGGGAAATGATATAGGTGTAGGAAGAGATGCTTTATCCAATGGCCCATGGCTAAGTGTGACAGTGATCTCATCAGAATCTCTTCTGAGTATCCACAAAATATCATGTTAGGACATTCTTTCTAAAAGGGGAAAGATGAAAGATTTCATAGGTCATCTCTGTGCTCAGATTTCAAGGAAATAGAATTAGAATCTTCCTTTCTTTGGGAGAAGAGAAAAGTCACATTGCCCCCAGATTGTGTTCCCCTTAAGGTATTACTGCAACCACACTGAAAAATATAAACTAGCATATCATCTCATAACACTCTTCCATTAGACAACACAGAAAATCTTCAATAAACAACATCACACTTAAAAATGAAGAAATCGCAGTAATACATTCTTTTTGGTGGGATGAAGAACTGTCTGAGCTTTACCACAGGATGTGTAAATTTATAGAAACAGTTGACCAAAAATGGGAACCACTGGAAACATCTCATTTTTAAACACCAGCCATTTCTCATTCCTTTACTTCCTTTATTTTTTTCTATAATCAGAAAGGTTAAAACAGTCACCAGACCTCAGTCATTCTGACAGGTGTAAGACGGTATCTCAGAGTTGTTTTGATTTGCATTTCCCTGATGGCTAATAATGTTGAACATTTCTTAAGTATCTTTCGGTCATTTGAGATTCTTCTGTTGAGAATTTTCTGTTTAGATCTGTACCCCATTTTAATTGGGTTATTTAGAATTTTGATGTCTAATTTCTTGAGTTCTTTATTTATTTTGGAGATCAGTCCTTTGTTTAATGTGGGGTTGGTGAAGATCTTTTCCCATTCAGTAGACTGCCTTTTTGTCTTATTAACTGTATCCTTTGCTTTACAGAACCTTCTCAGTTTTATGAGGTTCCATTTATTTATTGTTGCTCTTAGTGTCTGTGCTACTGGGGTTATATTTAGGAATTGGTCTCCAGTGCCCATGCAATGAGGCTACTTTCCGCTTTCTCTTCTATCATGTTCACTGTGGTCAGATTTATATTAAGGTTTTTAATCCATTTGCATATAGGGATGGATATGGATCTATTTGCATTCATCTACATGTTAACATCCAGTTATGCCAGCACCATTTGTTGAAAATGTTTTATTTTTTCCATTGTATAATTTTAGCTTTTTTGTCAAAAGCAGGTGTTCAAAGGTATGTGAATTGATATCTGGGTCTTCGATCCGATTTCATTGGTCAAACTCTATGTTTTTATGCCAATATCAGGCTGTTTTCATTACTGTAGCTCTATAATAGAGCTTGATGTCAGAGATGGTGATGCCTCCAGAAGTTCCTTTATTGTACAGGATTGTTTTGGCTATTCTGGGTTTTTTGTTTTTCCATATGAAGTTGATTATTGTTCGCTCAAGGTCTGTGAAGAACTGTGTTGGGATTTTGATGGGGATTGCATTGAATCTACAGATTGCTTTTGGTAGGATTGCCACATTGGAACCCTGGACTGAGCTCCCAAAGTCCAGTTGAAGAGTAGGAAGAATGAGATTAAGATCAAAGAGGTCAAAACCATGATGGGTAAACGCACTGAAACAGTTTGTCTGACCTAACAGTCAGCTGCCCAACACCAGTCAGACTGGGCAGGAACAAGCATAGGGCCAAATTAGACCCTCTGAATGTAGTTGACAGTTACATGGCTGGGACAGACTGAGGGGTCACTGGTAGTGACACCAGGATTTATTCCTACTGCATGTTCTGGATTTTGGGGAATCTTTCCTCTTTGGATAGTTACCTTGCTCAACCTAGATATAATAGGGAGGGCCCTGGACCTTCCCCAAAGCAATGTACCACCCTCTCTGAGGAGTGGATGGGGGTGGGGTGGAGGGTATGTGGAGGAAATCAGTGGAAGGGTGGGAGTGGGAACTTGAATTGGCATGTATAGTAAAAAAAGATAGTTTGTTTATGGCTCTTTGGCTTGGAGAGGGGCGGAGTGGGGGTATGGGTGGAAGGGAGGGAAGGGAAGGGGGAGGAGGAGGGGAAGAGATGGAAATTTTTAATAAAAAAATGAGAAAAAAAATAAAAATAAATAAAAATAAATAAATAAAAAAGAAAAGAAAAAGTTAAAAAGGTCAACATACTGTTTTCCAAGTGAAAACTAGTGAATTTTAAAATCCATAATCATTTCACCGGGTTGAATCACTCACTGGCATGAATGTGTCAATTGACTTTCAAAGGGAGAATGTTCCACATGTTTCAAAGGCAAATTACTCATCAAGTATTGCTGGTATTTGGCTCAGATATAACATTGTGAGATTAGTGTCAGAACCTTAGTAGGTATGAGTACAATATTTACCTTTTCAAATGAGGAGAAGAAAATTCTATTCCCCCATTTGCTCCCTTTGTTAATGAGATTATTAGTACACATCTGCAGAAGAAACAATAAAAAAAAATGCTCCTAAAACTTTTATGTGAAGGCTAAGGAAGCTTATGGTTAGAGATTTCGGGGCATGTATGATGCCCTGTGTTCCACCTTTGTGGCTGAAAAATAGTAAGAAGAAGTGGTGGAGGAGGAAAAGAAGAAGAGAAGAAGGAAGAAGAGGAATAGGAGGAGGAAGAGAAAGAGGAGGAGGAAGAAGAAAGTTTAAAACCACAAGAAAATCACGAACTCTTTCAAAAATCTATAGCTTTTTAAAACAGAGAGTGGCTCATACTTTCCAATTTTCCACAAAATATGTGACAGCAAAACTCTGTGCTTTTGTAGCTGTGTTCCTTAGTTCATGGATCCTCTTGGCACCACATGGAGCAGAAGCAATGGGATGCACAGGTGAAGTGGGCATTTAGGAGAAGAGAATGTTCTGTGTTTTAAAGCTTGGCCTTGAGGATGAAGAGGTGACAAAGAGGAAGTGAAAACACCAACTTCCTGAGGCTCCAAGGAAAGGAGTGGTGGAAGCAAAGGTCCTGGGAGGAGAAAATATACTGCAATTAAAGCAGTCCAAAGTGGGGTGGAGGTTAGAAAGAGAAGCAAATGGGAGAGTAGCAGAGACAGAATTCCTCACCTGGGCAACTTATGCTTAGAACTCTGGATCTAAAACTGGGAAGTATTCCATTATTTTATATGTATTGGGAAATAACCTAGATCATAGTAATAAAGATAGGGCATGGCAGTACTATATTTCAACAATTGTTTTCTCCCAACAACACTTAAGAATTAAGGAACCAAAATTCAGGGGTCAGGAAGAATGATAAACACCAGCTATCAAGTGACCCACAAATTAGACAGAATCAAAGAAGCTGGACAACACATATAATGCAAAAAGCAAAGAGAGAGACAAACTGAAAAATGATTTGGTGAATAAATATGTTTTCAAAGATATGAAGAGAATTTAGGGAGAGAAATTTGCCTACATACTGTTCTTAAGTTATTATTTGTTATTTTTGCTATTTAATTTTGCCTCATAGTATTTAGTAAAATTACAGCAACTGAAGGAATATATCCAACTTTGCTTCATTGATAGCAAATTCAAAAAAGACAAAGATGTCAGCTCATGTCATGCTAAGCTAGAAGAAAGGTGGTAGAATTTAAATCATAGTACTAAGTTTTAAACCTGTAGCTCAAGAAGAAAAACAAAGATATATTTTAGGTTAGTATATCTATAGGTGTGGTCATTAAATTTTAAAATATCAGAGGAGAAAACAAAGCATTATAACCAAAGAGGAGATTTATGATCAAACAATTGCATGTGTGTATGCATGTGTGTGTGCCAGTGTGTTCAGGTGTGTGCAGGTATGCCCATGAATGGAGGGGGATCTCAGTTTCAGTCCTTGCCTTCTACCTTGTTTGCTTAATATGAACTTCTTGCTTTGTTGCTGGTCCACAGGCTTCCAAGGAGTCACCTGCCTCCATCTCTTGTCTTCCCATGGAACTAACATTATAGAAGCTCAAAATATGAATCTGGCCTTTACATGGCTTCTGGGATTCAAACTCAAATCCTCAGATTTAAGGACAATTGCTTTCATCCACTGAGCCATCAATACAGCCCATGGCAACATCTAAAAAGAACATATTTAGCCGGGCAGTGGTGGCGCACGCCTTTAATCCCAGCACTCGGGAGGCAGAGGCAGGCGGATCTCTGTGAGTTCGAGGCCAGCCTGGTCTACAAGAGCTAGTTCCAGGGCAGGCTCTAAAAAAGCTGCAGAGAAACCCTGTCTCGAAAAAACCAAAAAAAAAAAAAAGAACATATTTAAACATTTGAAAGAACTATGGCATCTTATTTCACCATTAGTTATCATTTATTATGAGATTTAAAAAGGGGTTAATTTATTTTTTATTAAAAATTTCCATCTCCTCCCCTCCTCACACTTCCCTCCCCTCCCCTCCACCCACACCCCCACTCCCTCCCTCTCCAGGCCAAAGAGCAGTCAGGGTTCCCTACACTATGGGAAGTCCAAGGTCCTCCCAATTCCCCCCAGGTCCAGGAAGGTGAGCAACCAAACTGACAAGGATCCCACAGAGCCTGTCCATGCAGTAGAATCAAAGCCCAGCACCATTGTCCTTGGCTTCTCAGTCAGCCTCCACTGTCAGCCACATTCAGAGAGTCCGGTTCGATCACATGCTCTATCAGTCCCATTCCAACTGGCCTTGGTGATTTCCCATTAGATCTGTCCCGCTGTCTCAGTGGGTGAACGCACCCCTCGTGGTCCTGACTTCCTTGCTCATGTTCTCCCTCCTTCTGCTCCTCATTAGGACCTTCGGAGCTCAGTCCAGTGCTCCAATGTGGGTCTCTGTCTCTATCTCCATCCATCGCCAGGTGGAGGTTCTATGGTGATATGCAAGATAATCATAAGTATGGCTATAGGACAAGACCAGTTCAGACACCCTCTCCTCTGCTGCCCAAGGAACAAGCTGGGGACATCTCCTTGGACACCTGGGAACCCCTCTAGAGTCAAGTCTTTTGCAGGGAATTAAGGGGTTAATTTATAAAGAAATGTGTAAAACATAAAGAGATAAACCCTAAACTGCATGATATAAAGTAAACATACTGGGAGATGCATCGACTTCACTGCATAAACTAAGAAATCTAGAGGGAAAATTACAGCTCCTTTAATTTCCCACCTCACATACTCTTAATTAATAAAGCAAACATCACATACATTATACTAACAAATGATGTGGCACTTTTAATTATAGTTTGAGAACTAATTTCTCACCCCAGGGTCAGCTGAGGTTAATTTAAAAAGTAATTGAATAATTGATCATAAATGCCATGAAACTGATAAATTGTTAATGTTTTATTACTTAATAAATTGAAATATCTGCTTAAACATTTCAATCAAACTTTTTATAAAATTACTGAACTCCAGAAAACAAAAGATGATCTATAGTCATAAGGTTGACTGGAGTAAGAAAAGGAGAAAAACACATCAAAGAAAATTTAGAGAATGATTCAAGCCAAGACCATCAACTAGGAACATATGAATATATGCTTCCTTTCCTAGAATTGAATGATTTTTGTCTTTACTTTCTTTTGAGTAATATTTGAAATGTGAATAATGCCCTTGAATACTGAAATTAACAGAGCCACAACAGTGGTTGAAAGACATATTGTCAAGAGCAACATTACTGCCTGACTGCTGTAATGTACACATTGATTGATAAATATGTATTGTACACCTCACGTTCTTTTCTCTGAGTTGGTTCTGAATATGTTTTTCAAGCAGAACTCATTTGAACTTTCTCTTTGCTATTTCAATAGAGTATTATCCTTTCTATACTTCAATAGCATAAGTCCTGTCAGAACTCTTAATTTTATTTACCAAATCCAAACACAATATTTTACTTCTGTTTCATGAAACAATGGAAAAAATACAGAGTAAGACATGAGATGTGAGCCTTCAAGGATTTACCTTGAATAAAATCAACTGTCTGCCCTGGAAGTTTTGTCCCTTGGCCTCTCTCCTAGTCCAACCCTCTACTTCCCCACAGATACCAAACTCAAGCCCAAAGAAATTCACACAGAAACAATGAACAATTTTACTACCCTAAACAGTTGTTTTAAAGAGGCATCAATGATTGTCAGCTTTACTCTCTAGAGACTACAAAGAAGGCAAAAATAGATTACTTTTTCATATTGATCAAATAAAACTTTCTTTTGCAAAATTTGTTCTCAAATTTGAGAATTTCAAATTCTAGCTTAAATGGAAGTCATTTATTGCTTTAATAGCTCCTTCAGTGTAATTCTCCATGATAGGAAGTTTTCAGTGGAGTAATGGTTAACCTAGAAACAAAAGAGATGTATTTCAAGACTCACAAAATAATCCATTTGGACTTGAGTTTTGTGCATGGTGATAGACACAGATCTACTTTCATTCTTCTACAGGTTGACATCCAATTATGCCAATAAGCAGAAAACTAATTTTTAAAGTCAACCAAGGAAAATAATGTAAAAAATAATGAAATAAATTTATGCAAAATACCTTCAAATTTTAAAATTTATCTTATTTGTTTAAGAAATACTTTCCTAACCACTGAGAATTGGGTAAATTTAAGATGTAATGATGGAGGAGGGTCATCTGTCTATGTGTTACTCTTATTGGTTAAGTAATAAAGAAAACTGCTTGGCCTAATAGGTCAGAACATAGGTGGGTGGAGTAGACAGAACAGAATTGTGGGAGAAAGAAAGCAGAGTGAGGCAGACACTTCAGGCAGTCGCCATGCCTCTCCTCTCTGAGACAGATGCAGGTTAAGATCTCTCTTGGTGCTACACACATTAATAGAAATGGGTTAAGCAAGATATGAGCATTAGCCAATAAGAGGCTGAAACTAATGGGCCAGGCAGTGTTAAATGAATACAGTTTCCATGTAATTATTTCAGATAAAGCTAGCCAGGTAGCGGGATGCAGCCTACTGTTCGATCTACAATATAAGAACTGGCTAGAAATATGCCAGAGACATTGGAAAACAGTGTTGTAATTAAAATATTTTCTGTGTGATTATTTGGGTCAGGATGACCATGAAATGAACAAGCCATCTCCATTTACAGAACTTCAGTGGAATATAGCGTGATTCCAGTTGCTACTTTACCAACACTCTGGATCCACCTCTCTCTGTGCCCGTTGCCACCGTGGATATGGGAACTTGAGGTGTATGTGATCCAACAAAAGTCAAGACTTGAGATGGAGCATGGGTCCTAACCACCTGTCATGCCAGGCAGTCTGTGATGCAATATACCACAGCTTCTTCTTAAGAGTTAGCTCACTGACATTCACTCAGCAGCATCTAAGTGGCTCCCCAGAGGCAGATTCTGTATCACCTTCTGATAAGAGACTTGGGGAAAAACAGTCCTCACAGAATATCCCAGGATACTCAAGTAAATGCTACAACAAAAGTGCCTTCCAGAGGCCCAGAACCTCTACCTCTGCCTGTTGGAACTGGGAAGAATACATGGGAAAATGTGTGTTTCAGGGGCATATTAGAAAGGTAAGCAGGCATATAACTAACAGAGAGGTTTAGAGGTGTAAAGTGTGTAAGAGAAACCTTAAGAAAGTAGGTCACTAAAGATGAAAAGACAGGAAAAAAAGACTGGTTCTCAGAGGAAAGGGTTCAGAGAATGGTGCTCATGTTAACAGATAGCCAAGACAGGATCACCTATCAGAATTCATACCTTTGCTACTGGAGGGCTCCACATGTCCTTGAACTGCAATAGATGGACTAGACCCATTTTATAACTAGGTAGAACACACAACAAAACCCTAGCCAGCAGCTTGGTATAAGGGTAGATGTTGGGGGAGGGCTTATTGAGAAGAGAAATGGGTACCTTTCTTACTAGGAATTCCTGAAGGGAGAGGGAAGAGCTGAAGACATCTAACAGCAAGGCTTAAACATCATGGTTTAAGGTTCCCTTGTAGGGTTGGCAGGCTGACTCTCCTCAGAGTGAAAAGCCACACTCCCTGATACACACCACATCTCTGACTGTCTTTCTGGGCATTGACATGGATAGCTGGAGCTGTCCTGTCATTTTAAATGGAGTGGAATCAATTTATTTCACCTAATTCAAGTTTTACACAGAGTCATGCTGCTACTGATGATCTACTCCAACATGGTGCACATGAGCAGGTGGTGACAGAGGTATACCAAAGGGTAGCACCTGTGGTGCCACACAGCCATCTGCGTGTGTTCTGCCTTCTATTGCTGTCAAATACATCACTACATACACTGGAAATTAGAGGGAGACACCCTCAAGCTCACATAATAAAGCCCAAGGCACACACAAAAAGAAATACTTTCTTTTGTAAGTAAACCATCACAAGATAAAATTCTAAAGGAGATAAATGTTGAAAATATGTGAAGAAATAGCATGCTTCCTAAACCTGAAATGTATTAGAACTTGGAGAGGGTACCAGAAATGTCCAGATCCTATTGCCATACTCATGAATATCTTGCATATCACCATAGAACCTTCACCTGGCATTGGATTGAGAAAATGACAGAGGCCCACATAGAAGCACCGGATTGAGCTCCCAAGGTCCTGATGAGGAGCAAAAGGAGGGAGATCGTGAGCAAGGAAGTCAGGACCGTGAGGAGTGCGTTTACCCATTGAGACGGTGGGACAGATCTAACGGGAGACCACCAAGTCCAGTTGGAATGGAACTGATGGAACAGGGGACCAAACCGGACTCTCTGAATGTGGCTGACGGTGGAGGAGGACTGAGAAACCAAGGACAACGGCGATGAGCTTGAACTCTACAGCATGGACGGGCTCACTGTGAGCCTTGTCAGTTTGGTTGCTCACCTTCCTGGACTTAGGGGGAGCTGGGAGGACCTTGGATTAACATAGTGAAGGGAACCCTGATGGCTCTTTGGCTTGGAGAGGGGCGGAGTAGGGGTATGGGTGGAAGGGAGGGGAGGAAAGGGGGAGGAGGAGGGGAGGAGAGGGAAATTTTTAATAAAAAAAATGAGAAAAAAATATGCCTATGTATAATTAAAATAAACATCTTAAAATAAAAGTCTAGCTTCTAAAACATCATGACATAAGTTTACTATATAACTAAACATGGGCTATACTTCTGGTATTTTGACAATCTCTAAATATTGGACTTCTCTGGGGGGGGGGGAAGAATGCTGATGAATGCTTGCTTATTTGAACCAAATCTATGGAAGAAAAAAAAACAGAACAGACATAATTATATAATATTTGAGCCTGTATATATACATATACATATTTTCAAAAAAGAAAAGAAAATCACCAGGGATCATCAAGGGAAGGAGGAAGGCAAGTGTTCCCAGCAGTAACCATCACACCCATGAAGTCTTGGAAGTTGGTTCCCAGTGCAGCCTCATCCTGATCCCCTGCTCTCCACAGCTGAGACTAGGACTCTGCCCTCTCTCCATCCAGTACTGGGGTATCTTCAGTTTGAATTATGCCTGCAAACCACAGATATTGGGAGCCCAACAACTGGGAAAAATCAGCAGCATTAAAGGAGATAAATTAATTTTTTATAAGGTTTACAGCCTAGAGGGCAGGGAGATAAGCCTATCATCTCAACACTTTTATGGAGAGGGAGAAAGATTAAGAATTTAATGTCTGCCGGGCAGTGGTGGTGCACGCCTTTAATCCCAGCACTCGGGAGGCAGAGGCAGGTGGATTTCTGTGAGTTCGAGGCCAGCCTGGTCTACAAGAGCTAGCTAGCTAGCTAGCTAGCTAGCTAGTTCTAGGACAGGCTCCAAAGCTATAGAGAAACCCTGTCTTGAAAAACCAAAATAAATAAATAAATAAATAAACAAATAAATAAATAAATCTAATGCCATAGAGATACATAGCTAAACATATATGCATATGTACATATGTGTGTATGTACATTATGTGTGTGAATTTGTGACACTGAGAGACCAAATCCTTCCCCTCTCTCTCTCTAGATCTTGGACGTGCAGAATTAGCTACTCTGATCCACCACACACCTCATGCTTTGACGCTCTACTTCATCTCAAGGCCAAATCAATGGTGCTTAACTATCTATGGAATCAAACCCCTGAAACCATCAGCCAAAATAAATCTTTTGCCCTTTGAAGTTTTCTCTCAGGCTCGTTCATCAAAGGCAGAAAACTACTAACCCCTTGTCCTAGTAGGGTAGTTTATCTTACTTTCTCATCTTCAAGGTCTTTTTTCCTCTAAAAGAAATTGTAAAAGAAATTGTAAATTTGTGTTAACAAATTTAAATATCAAAGAAACAGACTTTATGCAGACAACCTATAATACATTTGCATTTTGAGTATCAAGATCAAAGCATATTCCAGCTCTAAAAAAAAGCTGCAGAGAAACCCTGTCTCGAAAAACCAATAAAAAAAAAAAAAAAAAAAAAAAAAAAAAAAGATCAAAGCATATTCCTTTGAGTATAATACACATTAAAGTATACTTGAACTTATTTTTATCATTTGTATGAATTTTAATAACTCCAGTTTGACTATTTGGGAAACTATCTGTAGGGTCTAAGAATTTTACTAATCAAGAAAAAGACAATCCATAATTATGAAGGCAAATATTTTCAGGACTCAGAGTTCAGCATTTACCAGCCAACACAAATTAGATAGCAAAACTAAGTATGCAATTAGTGAATGGCTATACATTATTTATGTCAATTAGCTAATTCAATTTTTTAAGAAATCAGAAAAGTACTGTTAAGCATCCTTTATAAAATGTCAACCCTAGCTGTAATAGCTAAAGGCAAAATAGGTATTTTTCAAAAAAAATAGCAATGAGCAGTAAATCTGAATTAAGTTCATTACAAAAATGGCATAGGCTTAAGATGTTCAACTCTGAAATTAAACTACAATCTGCAGTGAATATCAGGCAGTTTCTGTACCATATAGATGTCCCTGCCACAACTAATGGTTGCAAAGAATAGCTGTGGTTCTCAAATTTGGCTTCTGAAAGGATACCCTCTGTGAACTCTTAATCTGTACTAGGATTCTAGGGTTGAACACTGAACTGTCTTGAGATATCTAAGTATCTCTCTTTCCTCTCTCTTTCTGTCTCTCTGACTCTCTCTTTATGTGTCTTTGTGTGTGTGTGTGCATGTGTGTGATTTTTTTATATTTTGACAATTTCAAATATATATATATATATATATATATGAGAGAGAGAGGGATAGAGAGAGAGGAGAGAGAGAGAGAGAGGGAGAGAGAGAGACTCAGTTATTTTCGATTTCTTCTATTGCTTCAACCCCCTCTCACTGAAACTGTTCTTCCCAATGAGCCTTCCTCCTGCTTTCAGCACATTTGTGTGTGTGATCAGTGAACTAGGGTTAATGGCATAAGCACAGGGGGCAGGTTACTAATACCACTTTTCCCAGCCACCATTAAACTGCCATCCCCTTCTAAGATAAAGACTTGATGGCCTTCTCCTGTGCTGGATTTGTGTGAGTGGCCACAATATCTAAAGTTTGTTTTAATATGTAGATATTAATTAGAACCATTCCATGAAATGTGGAAGTGAATTTACTTCTTCTTGATACTAAAACCAAAAAACAATATGAAATTTTATCTTCTAAATCATGATTATCATCCCTTAAGCTATAAACAAGAACATATCACTATTAATTCAATATCCCTCTCCAGTGACATTATTGCTCAAAAAATTCCAGGTATTTTTAACTACATAAGCCTACAGAAAAATGAGACTACTGAGCTCAATAAATTGCTTTGTTTTGAAGCTGTGCTGAAGAAAATAAGAGACTACAAGATAAATCTGTCATTGTCAGTTCCTTTAAGAATAATTAACTCCCGTGAAATTTGTAGATCATCCTTTTCTTTGAACAAATTGATGAATTAACTCACTAACCCCTTTCTCTTTCTTAAGTTGGCACATTTGTCTAGGAAAGTTTCGACTTTGTGCATTTAATTACCATCTGTGGACCAGAGATTCACATTAGATGTTTCCCATGACCAACCAAACATAAGAGGCAGCTGAAGTCAGCAAAAGTACGTTGATAATTTGACTCAGTTTTCCCTCAGTTGAGTAATTTACTAGAGTGTTTGATTGTGTCTGTTTGGCTATAGAAACACCAGTTTAATTAGACCTACAGAATCTAAGTAGATAACTGTCCTTATAGGACTAAAAAGCAAGCATCATGTATGTCAGTACTTCAAATAGTTCTGGGTATTAGTGGCAAAGGGTATAAAGATGGAGAACTATGACCATGAAGAGACTATAGAAACGCTAATAATACAAAGTTGTGACTAAGCACAATGACATAAAATACATGATTCTATTATATTTAGGAGCTATTTTGTTAAACTCATTGCATGTAAAATTTGGTACAACATTCAGCTTATGAGTTTATTTTTCTGTCCCTAGAAATTTGCATACTGAAACATGTAAGACCATCTATCTGAATTGTGGACTGACTTGGAAATAGCCGCTCTACATACGGACAGGCTGTTATAATCCCTATGACTGCATCTTTATAAAGGTTACATTAAATGGGATACAGAAACAAATGCATACAGATTATACAAGCCAAATGTAATGCATGATTGTGTGCATGTGAAGTAGAAAAATATGTCCAAGTCCTTCCAAGTTATGTCCTCAATAAGCAAAGATCTTAATATATAATTTTTCTTCCAACATAAAGCTGAGCTACTGCATTTATTCGGAATAGTTAACCAAATTGATTTTTCCTAGTTGTTTACTTGATATGGATCACTTTCTTGAGCTACTCTCATCCTAAAAACATAGCTAGTATGCTTAAAGAAATCAGTAACTGTAGTGGCATTTTGACTGTATTTTAATAAATAAAGACTGCCTGAAGATTTGAGACTAAAACTGTCCACTAGTCAGCCTTATAGACCAGATTATGGTAATACACACCTTTAATCGCAGTTGCCATAATGATATGCACCTTTAATCTCAGTAGCCATAATGACACATACCTTTAATCTCAGAAGCTGCACAAGTTGCCATAAAACTGGGTGGTGCATGCCTTTAATGATGGTAATACATGCCTTTAATCCCAGCCCTAGAGAGGATTATGAAATGAAAGGAAACAGATCTTGGACACACAGTTTCCTTCTGAGATTCTAGGAGGCAAGATCACCATTTCAGACTGAGGTCGAGGTAAGAACCAGTGGCTGGCTGTTTTGCTTTTCAGATCTACAGGTTGAACCCCAATTTCTGACCCTGAAATTTTTTCTTTTCTTTTCAAGACAGGATCCATAACTGCTGAAAAACCCTGTCTTGAAAAAGAAAAGAAAGAAAGAAAGAAAGAAAGAAAGAAAGAGAGAGAGAGAAAGGGAGAGAGAAATAGAAGAAAGGGGAAAAAAAAGAAAAAAGGGGATATATATATGATAAGATAAAAAGATAGATTTTTGAATCTACTATTTCAAAGGAACTATTAGTTTTAAATGTTTTACATTGGATTTACTTTTGCATATAATATACAACTTTTGTATATTGATACAAATTTTAGATTAATTTTGTATGTAATACTGTATATACATTTCTAATCTTGTTCAAGTTATTGTGCCTATACAGCTAATTTAAAAATGTAATACAAATTTCTAGTCTTGAAAATTATTATTATCAACTGTTTAGGATAATAAAAAAAATACAGATTTGTAGTTAATCACCTAGTATAATCAAACTTGTTAGGTATGTTTTCAAGGTCAAACAAAGATTTAATTTAGATAGATAGATCATTTAAACTCTTCAGAGATCTACAGAATGTGACATTTAAGATGTTTTAAAACCTAGGTTCTCCTTTTTTATGACAGTGAGACATGTCTGCTTCTGGCAGCACCAATCTACCTCAGGGAGGATAATGGGCATCGAAGAAACTCCACATGGTGTTTACATTCTTTGTGGGAAAAGTAATCCACTGAACAAGAAAATATCCATGCCTTGACTGCTGACATTATGTTGTCCTATTTAGACAAACAGGACAAAAATGTCCTGCTTCACAAAAATGTCTGTTCAATATGCTAGGCCTGTAGGCCAAAGATGGATGTCCCAATGTTGCAGGGGAACTTTGGGTGATTGTCCAGGCATCCAGCTATCTCTAATATTCCTCATATTTTTTGGAAGTTGCTCACTTGCACTTTCTGCTTACACAGTTATATTATTTTCTTCTTGGGTCTCTGAGGGAGTTGAAGATTAGATAGCTATAGTTAAAGTTTACGAGACATAGATAGCAAGTTATGAGAGAAAGTAAATTAGGTATAATATTTTGGATTCACCAAGATAAGATAGATATGAAATATTGTCTCTGAATTTGTCAAATGTAAATGGACTAGACATTGTTGATGTATTTATTGCCTGTATATATTGTATATAGTCATTGTACTTACTGTATATAGTTTTCTTATATTAGTTATAGTCTTCTTTTTGTTTTAGACAAAATTTATATTTTATTCTATCTAAAAGGGGGGAAATGTTTTCTTATGTTAGTTATAGCCTTCTATGAAAAGAAGGGTTTTGACCAGCTTTGAGCATTGGACATACCAGCACTCTTCTGAAGTGTGAGGCAGGAACATGCAGAAAGAAGCATATTCATAAATCTTGAATCCTCAGGTATATTGCCTGTCTTTTCTCAATGGAAAGAAGCTAACAAAAGAAGGAGTAGCTCACTCTACATAGAAACTGCAAGGAGTGAGTTCAGTTGGTTTTAGACTCTAGTAGTGGGCAGCAGCACAATGAAGACTGTGACTTCTCATCTCTCCACACACATTAGGTGCTGATATGAAACTCTGTCACAATGACAGATATAAACAACACAAGAAAGAATAAAAAGTATTTATTGTAACTACATAAGATGATTCTCTCATGTTGGAGACAGAAACTTAATGAAACAATCTTCTAATTATCTTAAAATTATTAACAAGGTCAGAGACCAGGTAACTATGCAATTCTTTCTAATTTCTAGTTGGGAGAGATGGATATAAAAAAATAGTCATTCCTGTTTCAGTCTGTTTAATATGAAATGTGGCAGATGATTAGTAATTTGCCAAGAGAAAAAACAGTCAGGCATAGAGAACAGAGTGAAGAGTGAATCTGGGGAGTTATCAGCTGTCCTTTAATCCAGTGTCAGTGCTGCGTTCATAGTTACCACACATTGTACACCTTTGTCTTCATTAAATTGCTGCCTATACTCATTATTTTGTATAGAACCATACTGGAATAAATTGTCATATGTTTTTTTGAAACTCCAATTCAAACCATAGAGTTTTGTAATAATTTAAAATATTATTCTAAGAAATTTTTGAAGAAAGTTTTGAAGAATTTTATTGGAATTTAAGAAAACTGTTGAAGACATATATATCATCTAGGTTAATCTACTATGACTGTAAATTTATAATTTATTACATAAATGAATATTATCTATTTCATGCAAAGTAAAGTAACACAGATAAAGTCATTTCAAGGAACCTATAAAATATATGATGACATCATTCATAAACACTGTTTATACTCTTTGTTGAGCTAGACTTGATATTTACTGAAAATTAATATTCTACAGTAATGTCTGAGCTGTATTGGAGAATAATTGTATAAAAGTATACACTGGATATTAGCATTCTTTTGCCTGGTACACATAACTTTTTAAGTTTCTATACTGACATCTCCTTTTCAAACCTTTATTTCACTCAGAATCTTATGTAAATGCAGAATCTCCTGCTTCATTTGTTCTCTTCCTCATTCTAGTCTAGATACCCTGATAAGGATTTTGTTATTATCAGTCTGTCTTGTGGTGTGTGTGTGTGTGTGTGAGAGAGAGAGAGAGAGAGAGAGAGAGAGAGAGAGAGAGGGAGAGAGAGAGCTCTGAATGTATGAGGACCCAGAGGTGCACATATGTTAGGCAAATCTGGTACCAGCGACATGTATCCTCAGCCACAGGTGCTCTGAAACGTTTAGTTCCCAGACTGATACTACCTTCCGAAAAAACACACCTTTATACTATTCTTCTTTATGCCTGGGTTGTTTTTATCTTGAAAAATTACTAGTCATTTATCATGATTCAGTTTAAATGGAATGTATTCAGGGAAGCATTTTATAAGCGCTGCTTCTGCCATCTAACTAAATTAGAAGGAATTATATGGTTACATGGTATCAAAACATGTTCATAATTTAAAAATAATTGGAAAATTTCATTGTTAATCTTCTGTTGTCAACATGAAGCAATATTTTCATATAGTCTCTTGTCTCCTTCAGGGAGCAAGAGAAGAACTTCACCTCTATAGTCTGTACTATTACATGCTGCATGAATGAACCAGTAAAGGAGTCAGTGAACCAGTGAATGAGCCAATGAATGAACCAATGAATGAACCAGTAACTGAACCGGTGAACAAAAGAATGCTGTCTTGCTAGAACACAGCTTTAAATGGACCATGACAGTGACATGGTTCATCAGTCAGATCATCTCTCCAGCTTTATTTCAATATATAACCTTGAAATATCACCTAACCCCATTTGGCATCATACTATCTATTATAAAACTCAGAAAATACCAGCCATTATTTTGTAAAACTTAAACTGCAACTAAGGATCAAAAGACATCATGTGAAATAGAAAAGAGAAACATAAAATATTGTAAAGGTAATTAAAGCAGATGTGGTTTATATCATTATTGCACATGGATTATATTTCCAAATTAAATGGAATAAGGAGCTGTTATAGCTTTACATTTGTTTCTTGTTTATAGTCACTATAAATAAATGTTTGCATATGGCTGTTCAGATTCTAATCCACAGGATTCTTTGAATCCACATCAACCGCTGCCATGTTTGGTGATAACAAATAGTTTGACAAGTCATCGAACTCTGCAAGTTTTCAAGTCCATCTCTGTAAATTCGCAAGTGAAATATTTACTTCTGTAGCTCAGAAGTGGATCAATATTTGTGGACACCTTCAGATTAGCCCCTTTCAAGAACACCATTATAGACAAAAGCAGGCTAGGTGTGTAAGCAAAGTATTGAGCATTTGTTTGAGCCAAGATCATTTAGCAGAATATCAAGCAGAAGCATTTTTTACTAAAATGAGTTAAGATAAAAGGCAGATTATTCTGCCTGATAAATGAGCAATAGTGGGGTAAGGAAATAAGGCCCTGCACTGCAACCCAAATAAATGCTCAACACTGACAGAGCTGGTAGAGCTTGGCGGTTGTTGAGAGTGGGATGAGGTGATGTGTGATCCAGTTCCATAATTCTGGAGTTTCAAATCCTATGATGAATCAAGACATAAATAAAGCATCTATTGAAGAATATTTCTGCCTATAACAGTAGAATTAGATTTCAAAAATGAACTACAGAAGCATATAAAAAGGATGACTATTTTTGTTATCAAAATCATAGATAATATATTTAAATTTCTGTGTAAGATACACTCTGCATAAGGTATTTGGGCTTAAATGATGTCTTTCTCTAATTCTCTCTCTCTCTCTGTATGTGTGTGTGTATGTGGGTGTATGTGTGTGTGTATATGTGTGTGTGTGTATGTGTGTGTGTTCATTATCTTATTTAATTCACTGGCTATGATTGTGGACTGGTCTCCAAAAGATTTTATTCTACTTAATAAAATGTATAAAAGTAATACAGTCCCCATGTTTGCATGTTCTTTTCCTCCCTTGCTATTTTTCTTCTGTTCACTTGAGGTAAAATACATGTTATGAGAAACTCATGAGAAGACTCGAAAATAAGGATTGTCTCATGCCAGCATCACAGTAGGCACTAAGGGCTTTAATTCAACAATGTGGCAAGAAGTGAGAAAAAGATTATGTCAGGTACCTTGGAAGAGATCACTCTCAATCAAACTTTAAGATGCCGCAGCCTCAGACAGCAACAAAATGAGTCTTAGGAGGAGAAAAGATAATTTTTTTAAATATAGCCTATGTGCCACATATTCAGTTTGAGATACCATCTTACACCTGTCAGATTGCTGGAGAGGTTGTGGAGTAAGGGGTACACTCATCCATTGCTGGTGGGAATGCACACTTGTGCAACCACTTTGGAAAGCAGTGTGGCGGTTTCTCAGAAAATTTGGGATCAACTACCCCAGGACCCAGCAATCCCACTCTTGGGAATTTACCCAAGAGATGCCCAATCATATTACAAAAGCATTTGTTCAACTATGTTTATAGCAGCATTATTTGTAATAGCAAGAACCTGGAAACAACCTAGATGCCCTTCAGTGGAAGAATGGATGAAGAAAGTATGGAATATATACATATTAGAGTACTACTCAGTGGTAAAAAACAATGACATCTTGAATTTTGCATGCAAATGGATGGAAATAGAAAACCCCATCCTGAGTGAGGTAACCCAGGCCCAAAAAGATGAACATGGGATGTTCATCTCACTCATAATTGGTTTCTAGCCATAAATAAAGGACATCAAACCTATAATTCGTGATCCTAGAGAAACTAAATAAGAAGGTAAATCCAGGGTAATTGTAGCTTCATAAAAGGAATTTGGCAATGACTGTTCTGTTTCTATATTATGAAATACATTAAGGAGTATAGGTATTAGGTCTTCTTGGAAGTTCTGGTAGAATTCTGCATTGAAACCATCTGGTCCTGGGCTTTTTTTGATAGGGAGGTTTCTGATAACAGTTTCTAATTCTTCACAACTAACAGAACTATTTAGATTGTTCACCTCGTCCTGGTTTAACTTTGGTATATGGTACTTATCTAAAAAAGTATCCATTTCTTTTACATTTTCCAATTTTGTGGCATACAGGATTTTGTAGTAAGATCTAATGATTCTCTGAATTTCCTCTGTGTCTGTGGTTATGTCCCCCTTTTCATTTCTAATCTTATTAATTTGTTTGTTCTCTCTCTGCCGTTTGATTAGTTTGGCTAGGGGTTTGTCAATCTTGTTGATTTTCTCCAAGAACCAGCTTTTTGTTTCATTGATTCTTTGGATTGATTTTTGTGTTTCTATTTTGTTGATTTTCACGCTCAGTTTGATAATTTCCAGTCTTCTACTCCTCCTAGGTGAGTCTGTTTCTTTCTTTTCTAGAGCTTTCAGGTGTGCTGTTAAGTCTCCAATGTGTGCTTTCTCTGTTTTTCTTTTTTTTTAAGTGGGAACTTAGTGCTATGAATTTTCCTCTTAGCACTGCTTTCATAGTGTCCCATGAAAGTCAGGACCGTGAGGGGTGCATTTACCCATTGAGACGGTGCGACAGATCTAACGGGAGACCACCAAGTCCAGTTTGAATGGGACTGATGGAACAGGGGACCAAACCGGACTCTCTGAATGTGGCTGACGGTGGAGGAGGACTGAGAAACCAAGGACAACGGCGATGAGCTTGGACTCTACGGCATGGACGGGCTCACTGTGAGCCTTGTCAGTTTGGTTGCTCATCTTCCTGGTCTTAGGGGGAGTTGGGAGGACCATAGACTTAACATAGTGAAGGGAACCCTGATGGCTCTTTGGCCTGGAGAGGAAGGGAGTGGGGGTATGGGTGGAAGGGAGGGGAGGGGATGGGGAGGAGGAGGGGAGAAGATGGAAACTTTTAATAAAAAAAAAATGAGGAAAAAAAAAGAAACAGGAAAAAACTAAGAAAAATAAATAATAAATAAATAAATAAATAAATAAAAATATGATTGCCAAAGACAACTAGTAAGTTGATTGTTCTAAGGCATCATTTTTGAGTGTGTATGTGTGTGTGTGTGGGTGTGTGTGCTCTATGAGGAGTTTGTAACCAGAATACAGCACCCCAACATGTTTTAATTGATCTCACACTATGCACATGATTCCCAAATATTCACACTGAGAATTTAATTTAAAGTGATCTGGTCTTGTCACAGTCCAAAGTTCTAGGTTGTAGTAAAAATAAATTCTGTTTGGAAAAAAATGCCACCAACAGACCCCTGTTTCTTTTTAGGTTTATTTATCTAAATTTGCAAATTAAACTTCATTTCCATAGTGTAGAAATAGAAACAGGATTGAGGAATACCTTTAAATTAGCCACTTGCAAGAACAAGTGCACCTGAAAGCAGGCAGTAGATACACAAACCAGGAGCTGGACTGTAAGCAAAGCATTGAACATTATTTTAGCCTTGATTATTTATATTCAAGTCTAACAAAATAACATGAACAAAAACAACTTTAATGTAGTCATTAAGGTGAAGAAACGGTGAATTGTTCTGCGTCTTAGCAACAGTGAGGTTACGATGCTAACTCAGTCCGCTAAGACCCAAATATGCCTAACACTGCATAAGCTGTTAGGATGACATAATGTGTGAGCTCTATCACCATTGCTCCTAGGGTCTAGAAGCCTATAAAGCTGCCAAGAAATCCCATGAGCCTCTCAGACAAAAATACATCCTAAGAAATTCTGGAAGAAATAGTAGTAATATGATCAGGAGACAGACTTGAAGATTCAAGTCTATATTATTAGACGTTGATCACAAAATGCATACTCTATTAAAATAAAAGAAGGAAACAAAGCACAGGAAAGGAATAAAAACATCGTACTAGGTAGTCAAATAAACCATCAGTACATCAGAATATTGTTACCCACAGACATCTTCCATGTACATTGTGCCACAGTTTTATTGCTACTAAGAGAAATTTAGATCAGAGTTTGAAGGGAAAAGTGAAGAAGGGTCTTTACATTTAGTGTGTTTGGGGACTACCCACAGGAGGTTGGGGTAGTATGCTTTATATGCTCTTGCTGTTAGACAGAGGGAATTTTAACTTCCAAATCCCTATAAACTCTGGATTTGTGCCTACAGTCTGGTCGGCTCTCTGGGTATGAAAGAACTCTGATCTCGAGTTGCTTTCCTGATACTGTTTCTCCTAATGTTGCCAAGAATTCTATAAACCCTTCGTTACTATGGTACCTGAGTTGCTGAGATATGGAGATTATCTTCTCTTTTCCTGATCACATCCAGACTGATATTAAAGCATAAAATTACCCAGAAAGATATGAAGAGGAACCACTTGTGAACCTTTACAAAGGGAAGACGTAAGAATTGTTAGTAGCATTGTTCACAGCTGTCCAATTATGTATATAAGATGAGGTTACAGGTGGGACCTTTGAGACTTTATAGAAGTGTCACTTTCTATGTAAGAAGACTGGAATTGACAGTGAAATTCAGAACCTTTGTCAGGTTTACATGTTTGTTGTAGTTATTATATCATTTCCACTCAGTGATATTTTTAATGATTTGAGAATTAACTTTCATAAAGGAAGATTTTCTTGCTCTATTCTTATCAAACTTTGATGTGACTATTATGGTATTATTCTTACATAAGTTTTGCAGTGACCCATTATATTTTTTCTTTTGTATCTGTTTGTGTGTGCGCGCGCACACACACACACACACACACACACACACACACACACACGTGCCATTAGTTACTTTTCTATTACTATAACAAAGAATGTGACCAAGGCATTTAATTTAAGGTTTCAAATTTCAGAGGATTATTAGAATCTTTCAGCATACATGACAGAAGCAGGCATATCACTTGATTAGATGTTGAAAAAAAGAGACAGACAGACAGATAGACAGACAGACAGACAGACAGACAGAACTGGGAATAGCATGCGTGGGCTTTTGAAACCCCAAGGCTCACCCATGGTACCCACCACCTCCAACAAGGCCACACCTCCTAATCCTTCTCACAGAATTTCATCAACTGAGGCCAAGTATTTAAATATATGAACCTGTGCAGGCTGAGCCATTCTCGTTCAAACCACCACAGTATGTCTTTTTGAAACTATATGGTGGGGGGGGTGCCTGGAGAGGCCAAGAGAAGTCAAAGTCATGAAAATTCCTGGGAATACAGTTAAAGAAGGTTGTGAGCTGCCAGGTGGGTACCAGAAATTTAAATACAGTACTCTGTAAGAGTAGGGGGCATTCTTAAACATTGAGTCATTTCTCTCTCCAGCCCCCTGTTTTTGTAAGAGTGACCCTATACAATTGTGTGAGCTAAGTGAGTGTTCTTTGGGTTTTAGCATTTCTTCTTTAATTGGGAAAAGCGAAGTAAGCAAACAAAGATAAGGAGGCAGGGCGATTCTGTCTCTTCCCGGCTTCTGTTTGACCTGTCACATTTTAAAATTCTTTTGTCCTTCTCATAAAACTTTTCTACAGCATCTTCCCATACAGTCCCTCTGCATCTGATCTTGACTTTGGCAGTTCAGTCTTAACATAGAGGTTGGATTGTTAATCAAAACATGGAGGAGTCTGTCCTGTTCCCAGGCCATTGCACAGACTTTTCTTTCTGATACAAATGCTTTAAGAAGCTCTAGGAGACTTTCTGTTGTGTATGCGTGTACTGCCTGATCATCTAAACTCCCTATTGGCTGATTCTGCTGCAATCATGCTTGCTATCTGACTGTTGTACTAAAATAATAGAACACCAAGATTTTTAAGATATTTGCTATTTATATTGTCTTTGCCTTTTAGATAAGTGCAAATAATATTAGTGATCTTTAACTTGGGACATAATCAGGCAACACAGGTATTAAAAAGGGGAAATATACATACTACTTGATTAAAATATCAAGTATCAAGCTCTATTTTGAAGATGTTGCTAAGCAAAAATACAAATCACAAACTAAACTTGTTTTTTAAATAATAAATGAAATGTTGAATATCCAAAATATATAATCAAAGTACAAAACAAATAATCTACTAATTCCTCTAAAAATCAACAGGAAAATAAAGTATGAGGTGAACAGATGGGCAAAGACTATAAACAAATGAGAAAGATATGAAGCTAACAAATATGAGATTTAAAACTCTCTGAGATAAATTTCTTAAATATTCCCAGTATGCTTAAAAAAAGGTCAAAATTATTGCCAAGAATATAAAGTATCAGAAGGATGGTGGCAATACAAATTGATATAGGCACTAAACAAAATATGATGTGATAATATAAAGTTATAAATCCAGATGTGTGATAAATTCAGCAGTTCTACTGTCAATATTTACTCAAGAAAAACTTACACATGTATGCCAGGAGACAAGTACAAAATGCTGACAACATTGTTTATAGCAATATAAAAATAAAACTATGTAATTCTTAAGCAAAAAGTCACTTCTTCAACAAATAAGTACAAATAATTTGTGCCTACTTTAACAATGAAATAATATATAACCATTAAAATAGATCAACCATAACTACACAAAAAATCCTTAAAATATATTGTAAAATATAATCTGCAGAAGAAAATATACACAATAACATTTCATTTATATAAAATCCCAAAATGCATACAAAACAAAGCAATGTATTATTTAGGAAAAGATTTGTATATGACAAAAGTATAAGAGAATCTTCTAAAAAGAAGATCAATAATAATAAGGGGTTCAACCATAAAACAATGGGCATTTTTGGCTTTTAAGCCACAAAGTAGGTATACTACCATTTGCTCTAGTCCTTTGCTTGAGACACACGTATGCCATATATTTTGTATGCATTAAATATAATAGTATTAAAATGAGAGAAAGAAATCTTGACTAGCATATAACAATGAAATGAAGAAATCTATAATCCCTGAAGTGATAATGTATTAACCACCATTTTCCTCATTGTAGACATGTGATGAAAAGCACAGTTATGTTCTCAATTCTATGTGTGCATAAGATATTTTGAGACAAAAAATACTAAACAAAATATTATGTACTTCCTAGCAGAAGAATATATTATGACTAGTTTATACCTTGGGTTTTATAGGAGGTGTGTGTTGGATTATAAGCTTAGAGAAAAATATAGCTTAGTGTCATTATAGGAATCTTACCAAAGAACCACCAAAAATTATAAACCAATCTGTACTAAAGCGAAAATGTTTGTCCCATTGCCAAATAAATGTGCCCTTTTGTGTTTTGTTTAGACAGCATCTCACTACCTGGAAATTT
This sequence comes from Arvicola amphibius, assembly GCF_903992535.2. NCBI lineage: Eukaryota > Metazoa > Chordata > Mammalia > Rodentia > Cricetidae > Arvicola > Arvicola amphibius. Next base: position 110,894,131 of record NC_052050.1, read on the forward strand.
AAGAGTAGACCAGGCTGACTTCAAACTCACAATGAACCCCTCCTCTGCCTCCTGAGTGCTGGCATTAAAAGGCATGTACCACAATACCCAGCCAAAATGCAGCCTTTTAAGATGAAAAGGTTCAAGGGACTGATGCTAAACAGGATGATTATTGCAGCTCTTAACCACAAGAGAACATCCACAGGAGGACAGTAGATGTGTGTGTTACACTAGCCACAGCAGTGAGAGTTCAGAGAAACCGTTGGTGGTCCTCATCCCATAGCTTCCTAAGGTGTGCCAGCTTACCCAGAAAACCGAGTGGCACCTGAATGGTGCTGTAGTCAGAAGCAACAACACCAGCAAAAGGAAACTAACTCAGTTCAGTTTTAAAGAACTGTTTTTAAAAACATAATTGGCTAAAATCAAAAACACCAATGATAGCTTTTGCTGGAGAGGTTGTGGAGTAAGGGGTACACTCATCCATTGCTGGTGGGAATGCAAATTTGTGCAACCACTTTGGAAAGCAGTGTGGCGGTTTCTCAGGAAATTCGGGATCAACCTACCCCAGGACCCAGCAATTCCACTCTTGGGAATTTACCCAAGAGATGCCCAATCATACTACAAAAGCATTTGTTCAACTATGTTCATAGCAGCATTATTTGTAATAGCCAGAACCTGGAAACAACCTAGATGCCCTTCCGTGGAAGAATTGATGAAGAAACTGTGAAATATATACATATTAGGGTACTACTCAGCAGTAAAAAAACAATGACATCTTGAATTTTGCATGCAAATGGATGGAAATAGAAAACACTATTCTGAGTGAGGTAACCCAGACCCAAAAAGATGAACATGGGATGTCCTCACTCATAATCGATTTCTAGCCATAAATAAAGGACATCAAGCCTATAATTCATGATCCTAGAGAAGATAATAAGAAGATGAACCCAAAGAAAAACATATAGTTATCTTCCTGGATATTGGAAGTAGACAAGATTGCCAGGCAAAAATTGGGAACTTGGCGGCAGGGTGGGATGGGGGCAAGGGGAGATGGGGAGAGAAAAGTGTGAAGAGGAGGATGGGGAGAGCTTGGGGGAATGGGATGGTTGGGATACGGGAAGGGTGGATATGGGAGCAGGGAAGCATATATCTTAATTAAGGGAGCCATCTGAGGGTTGTCAAGAGACTTGACTCTAGATGGGTTCCCAGGTATCCAGGGAGATGCCCCCAGCTACTTCCTTGGGCAGCTGAGGAGAGGGAGCCGGAAAAGGCCAGATCATATAGCCATACTGATGAATATCTTGCATATAATCTTAGAACCTTCACCTGGCAATGGATGGAGACAGAGACAGAGCCCCACATTGGAGCACCGGACTGAGTTCGCAAGGTCCTGATGAGGAGCAGAAGGAGGGAGAACATGAGCAAGAAAGTCAGGACCGTGAGGGGTGCGTTCACCCACTGAGATGGTGGGACAGAACTAACGGTAGATCACCAAGTCCAGTTGGAATGGGACTGATGGAACATGCGATCAAATTGGACTCTTTGAATGTGGATGACGGTGGAGGCTGACTGAGAAACCAAGGACAATGGCGATGGGCTTTGATTCTGCGGCATGGACGGGCTCTGTGTGAGCCTTTTCAGTTTGGATGCTCACCTTCCTGGACCTGAGGGGAGTTGGGAGCACCTTGGACTTAATATAGTGTAGGGAACCCTGATGGCTCTTTGGCCTAGAGAGGGAGGGAGTGGGGGTATGGGTAGAGGGGAGGGGAGGGAAGGGGGAGGAGAGGAGGAGATGAAAATTTTTAATAAAAAAATGAAAAAAAATCATAATTAAAAGAAATAGAGAAGTCGGGTTTCCACCCACACTGCTAAAACAGCAGCCTTCCACCCAAATACACTAACCTTTCAAAATCTCTCTTTAAAAACACAATACCAAAGAAAATGTCTTAGGCAATAAATTCCCAAATCATATTTACTAACTCTACAATAAGCTAGATAGCCATGTCATCTACCAAAATAAGCAGGAATTGTGCTTACATTCTACTGTAGAAAAACTTCTCAGAGCATACACATGTGTGAAGCTTGGCAAGCACGCCAGTTCAAAAAGCAATCCAGGAGGACCTGATTCGTACTTTTGCATTTTTTTCAAGTTATATGTGTTATGTTTAGAAACTGAATTGTTTATGCCTTCTGTGTTTCCCGAATGACAAGTTAGTTCTTCGGTCAATGTAAACCAGTAGTTCTCAACCTTTGACTTACTGTGACCCTTCAATACAGCTCCTCATGTGGTGCTGACCCCCAGCCATGAAATCATTTTCATTTCCATTGCATAACTGTAATTTTGCTGCTGCTAAAATTTGTAATATAAAGTGTGCTTTCTGGTGGTGTTAGGCGAACCCTTTGAAAGGGTCATTTGAACTGAGGGGTCACAACTCACAGGTTGAAACTCACTGTATAGCTGGTATGATTTTCTTAATAAGGTAGTAGTAAATGGCCAGAAATCAGTATTATAAGATGTAAAATCGCCTTGGAAATTGACGAGATATGAAAAGATCACTACTAAGTCTCCTGATATTCACACATGTTTATCCAAACCAATAATCCTCTGTTTGACTGGGATTGAACTATCTCTCAAGATCAGAATCTGTTAACTTGCTGAATTGCACCCAGGTCAGAATAGTATCAATGCCTTAAGTAGACCCTAAACCAACTGACGTCTGTTTAAAGTGGAGGCATTCTCTGAGAGCTGTAAAACATGATAGGAAGAACGGTGACTTTGTCAATACTAATAAATATAGTGAGTGAACATGTACAATTTTTTTATTGATTTTTATTGAGCTCTACATTTTTCTCTGCTGTCCTCCCTGCCTCTCCCCTCCCCTTCAACCCCAAGGTCCCCATGTTCCCAATTTACTCAGGAGATCTTGTCTTTTTCTACTTTCCATGTAGACATGTGCTCAACTATGTTGATAGCAGCTTTGTTTGTCATAGCCAGAACCTGGAAAAAACCTAAATGCCCCTCAACCAAAGAATAAATAAGGAAAATGTGGTACATTTACACAATGGAGTACTACACAGCAGAAAAAAATAATGACATCTTGAATTTTGCAGGCAAATGGATGGAGCTAGAAAATATTATTTTGAGTGAGGTAACCCAGATAAAGAAAGACAATTATCACATGTACTCACTCATAGGCAGTATTTAAACACTAACAATTCTAAGATGATAGATGGAGAAGAACCTATGTTTAATATGCAAAAAGTTTAAAATAACAGCAAAGGGATTGGGAACAATTTTCCTAGAACATATTTTATTTGCTGGATACTGATGAAGCTGTTTCTCCTATGTGGACTCAAACAGCTGCCTCTCCCCACCTTGATTTCAACAAAGGTGGCTGAGTATTAGGTCGTCAGCCTGAGAAGGACTTATTACACATGGTTTAAAAAATTCCTAACTTACAATAATCTTTGAGGTGGTAATTTCAAAACCCCTCTGGGTATGTGGTGATAATAATAATAATTGTTTCACATACTGTTTGAGTAATTTCCCCAGTCTCTTGATATAAACTTGACAAATCACTGTGAAGGGAGAAAGAGATGAATGGCTGATTAAATTCCACTCAGATACTTAAAGTTAGCTTTTGGTTATTTTTAAATCATCATGCCTAGTAAAAATGTGTTATATATAGATTTCATTTATCTGTGGAAAGCAGCATTGGAAGAGTGAGTCACTAAACTCAAACACTGAAGTGAGAGAAAAGAAAACACATCTTCAGTTTCCCTTAGGAAGCAACATCTTTAGGTAAGAAGATCGCTTGGTCCTGGAGAGGCACGTTTAAATTGTTTGCTAGACACATAGATAGCTCTGGTGATGGTTGAAGAGACATGACCTTCATATTCAGCAATGTCTTCAGAAAAAGTCACATTTGTGATTGTCAAGTTATTCATTGAACTACTACTAATTTTCCCTCCTGCATACATATGTGTGTATGCACATGTATGAATATCTCCAACTCAGATGGAGTTATTAAATCCATTTCTAAGCATAGCACAGAGGTCTGGGGACATGGCTCAGTGGGAAAGAGAATTTTCTCAGATGAGGATCTCATTCAGTTCCCAGTCGCCCACAAGAAACCAAGCATGACCTTTGTGCCTGTAAACTCAGTACTGCTGAGGAGGGGTCAGAGTGGTCCTCAGTACTGATTGGTAAGCTAGCTCAGCTGGAACAGTGAGCTTCTGGTTCAGTGAGAGACCATCCCCTCCGCACACACACACAATGCAGCAAACAGAAATAATAAAATTAACACAGCATGATCTCTACAACTGAAACAAAATTGTGTCTCTCTGTGTGGGTATGTGTCCCACACCTCATTTCTAGTTTGCTACATTCTAATGGACTTAGATTTTATCACTCCTTCAAAAACAATTTAATTATTCTCAAGTCACAAATTTTAAAATAAAATGCTGAAATTCCTATCTTTGATATTCAATATGCATGCAAGTAACATACAAACTCAACAAGATATATAAAGGAACATAACACACAAATATGCTGTAACAATTAATGAAAGGAGACTATCAGTTTGAAAAAAAGAACATGGAACCATAAATGGGAATATTTGATGGGAGAAAAGGGAAGGAGGAAATGAAGTTATATAACTTCCAACAATAAATGAGCAAAGGCAAGCCTTTTCCATCAGCCATGTCTGTGACTCCCCTGTAATACCAGCATGCATGAGGGTGGTGCAAAGGGATCAAGAGTCTACAGCTGATCTCAGCTACATGGTGATTCCAAGCCAAGTCTGAAGTATGTGAGATAATCTCTAAACAACTCACAGAGAAACAAAAATCCCACTGTCTTCTCTTGAATTCTTTTTTGCATGAAATTATTACATTGGAATTCCTCAAGCACACAAACAGAATATGCACGTGTCCATACATGTATGTTGTTTTCTCTTTTCTCTGGGCTCACTCCATTATGTCCCATTTAACATATGATTGCCTCTCTTCAAAGCTTAACATGCTTCTCTTAGTGAATAAATTACTGCATATTACTTGCATACATGTACATATGCATGAGTACACACATGAGAGAGAGAGAGAGAGAGAGAGAGAGAGAGGGAAAGAGAGCTTGTCAGTCTCCCTAGAGGTATAGCATGTAGAATCAGAACACACATAATTGCTGTTCCTGTTCTTTGTATTCATGAGCCTACTAAATCCTACATACCTTCGCTCAGTCTTCATATTGTCTTAAATTTCTCAGTTTAAGTTTTTTGACATTTTCATATATAACTATACTATATTTACACATTTTTACCCTTCCTGTTTCGTCAACCAACTCATCATTCCTTATGAGTCTTCTTCTGACACCCTATGATCTCTCCTTTCTACTTCTTTGTTATTGATTTACACACACATACACACAACACACATGCACACCCTTCTGAGTTTATTTGGAGTATGTATATATGTTTATACACACATATAGGCTAATCAGCTGGGATTGAGTAACCTACCAGGAGGCTTGCCCCTGGAGAAGATTGATAATTCACTTCTCAGCAGTCCTTATCTATAATTTTCCATCTACGATAGGGCCTTGGGAGATTTCCCCTGCCACTTTTGAATATCAAAACAGACACACTGTTGAGACTCACGGGTACAGCTTTCCTGCCACATACAGAAAACCCTGTCCTGCAAAAGATACCCTGCTCCTTTCCAGCTCTTACAATCTCTCTGCCTCCTTTTCAGTTATGTTCCCTGCACCTTGGGTGTGTGAGGTGAGTTATAGATTTATCAGTGTGGTTTGGGCTCCCATGTTTACTGTTTACTGCATTTGACCAGCTTCTCCCCGTGGTGACTCCTTATTTTCCTGGTTTCCATAGCAATTGTGAGTTATATGCTCACACCGAAAGATTTGGAGCTAGCATCCATAAATGAGAGAAGACACAGCATTTGCCCTTTCTCGGTTACCTCGTTCTCTGTATTCTGTCCATTTACTTGCAAATTTCTTGATTTCATTTTTCTCTACAGCTGGATGGGATTCTGTTTTGTATATGCACCACATTTACAGATTAAGCACAAACCCCAAAACCTAAAGCAATTTTAGTTCTTTCTTAAAACTCATTTCTGTGAAACCTTCCGTAACCCATTAAAAATCATAGCCAATTGTTAAATGGTATGGGGTTGAACATTTTAACCTACTGTTGCCCGTGTTGTGTTTCTCGAAGCTGGAAAAACCCCAGCAGAGAGTTGGCACTCCACAATTGCTTGCTAAGTAAGACAGTGTGTCATCGATTAAAAGCGCTTTATTAGCCGCACATTGCATGTGGCACAGAGAACAACCCCTGTCATACAGGCCCTGCTGAAGACAGACACCTTGCTGCCTGTTTGCAGGCTCTGTCCCACTGGCTTCTATATCAGAACCACATTACCTTTCCTGGATTCTTTATATATGTGCTTCTCAGGGTCTTAGGGTGTCTGTATGTCCCTCCACAGCTCACACTACACGAGAGGTGGTTCTTCTGCTTTTCCCAGCTGAAGGTTGCTCAACTTTCAACTCATAGGTAAGATCCTTTCTTTCTAGGAACATCCACTGGCCTTGGTTCCATTGACTCTACACTAATTGTCCACACGTACTTCACACAGCACGTGGCAAAATTCTGCTCTTACATTTTCACAATCGCCATTGTCACACTAACTGCAGATCTGCTGAATGTAGAGATTCTTCTTTTCACCCTTGCCTTTCCAGTGTTTAGTGGAACGGCTATCGCTGAGATATGGCCAGAAAAACTCTGTCTATGAACAGACTGAATTGAAGAATCTCAAATTCGGGATGGCAAAGATTGGATACAGGAAACAGGTCGATTTATTGTTTTCCACTCACATTTATTTCCAATTAAGAAGAACAGAAGAAAAGACATCCTTCAAATTAATAAGCAAATGATTTCAAAAAGAAACAACACTAAGTACAATAATCAATGTAGTAAGGAATGTGTCTCAAAGGTGGGGAAAATGCTACTGAAAGCCTCCACTCAAGCTGCTCAATCAACTTGACTAATGAAATGAAAATTGAATTTAGTACTAATTAAATCATATTCATATCAAGCATAACCATTAATCAAACACTAAAATGATTCTTCAGTTAAGTAATACAATGTTAGCCAACACTAGATTAGATCTCGGCAAAAATGTAGCTCAATGTGATTTGAAACTATATTTGGTTACATTTTCCTAGGCATCCGATGACAGTGACAAGTGTGTGACCTTATGTATATGTGTATTTAATAAAAATCAGTGTTAGTAGCAGCAGAAGAGACTTTGAACACCTTCTTTCATGAAGGAATTTTAAAATTCTAGCACACAATAAAATTCCAAAGTTAATTAACTCATTTGGGGAATTAAACTGCTATGTAATGAAAACATGAGTACAGTTAAAACAAAATAACTGCTTGGATTAAAAGCTTTGAGTACATTTCATATGATTATGGTTTCTTTGCTTTTCCTTAAGATTGGATGATTCATTAAGAAAGAAGGATAAAATTAAGCCGACTACTGTATCATATATGTATTTACAAAAATTGTGTGTATAGGCCTATGCACACCATTAAACTTATCAAGAAAAATACTAATAAAACTTTTTATATGTTTATATGTCACAAAATGAAAAAAAATGATTTGTGCCAAAAGCAGTATACCCAGAAATCTAATCAATTCAACTGATGACTTCTTAGAATTTGAATATATCAATAACTGGCACATTACAAAATGCATATTCAAAATGTAATGCTGGTCAATATGGAAGCAATAATCAATGAAAAGGGGAAACTGTGACACAGAACTTGTGGGAAGGCCAATCAATGTCTGGTTTAACTTAAGGCCTACACAAGAGGGAGCCCGATACTACACTGGCTGGATAGCCAGGAACCAGAGACTGGGTAGCCCAGAGAACTAGAGTAGAATCAAAGAGAAGTAATCTAGAAGAAAAATAATTAATAAAATTAAACCTAATAATATCCTGCTCTACTCATAGGTAGGTGCTTTTTTTCAGTCAACATCAAGGATACTTCCTCTGGCAGCAGATGGGGCTGAGTGCAGAGACCCACAGCCAGACCACCCGCGGAAAAGACTAAATTAGAGCTCTTTAATGGGTTCATCCCCTCAGAGCTCAGGGTACTCCGAGGAAGAGCAGTAAGGAAGATTTTACAGGTCAGGGGGGGAAATGAAGGACAACAGCAGAACATGGCCCACTGAATCACTAAGCAGGGCCTGTATGGCTCACAGAGACTGAAAAGGCAAGTGTGGGACCTGCAAGGGTCTGCACCAGTTCCTCGGTGTGTGTTATGGCTGCTAGCTTGGTGTTTTTGTGGGGTTTCTAATCATTAACAAGTGTTTTTTCTGATTCTTTTGCCTACTCTTTGGACTCTTTTCCTCCTATCGAGTTGCCTTTTCCAGCCTTGATATGAGGGCTTTTGACTTGTCCTATTTTATCCTCTTTTGTTGTATTTGGTCATTTCTTGGAGGCCTGCTTGAAGAAATGGAGGGAAATTGAGGGAGAGTGGATCTGGAGAAAAGAAGAGGTTGGGGTGGGGGTCAGAAGGAGTGGAGAGAGGAAAAACTGTGGTCAAGGTGCATTATATGAAAGAAGAATCTATTTTTAATTTTTGTATAAAAGGAAGAAACATTACCATTGAAATCACAAATAAACCATGTTTTGCCTAAAGATTAATTGATAAATATAAAAGCTCCTCTAAGTTTATTGACAAGGTACATAAAAATAAGAAATACATCTTGTTTAGAGGAAACAAATTTTTATAAGATTTATCTACAGTTTTAGCAGACACTGATCCAAGTACCTTTGAAGTGCCTTTGAAAATCTTATGCCAGGATTCTTAAACATCAGTGCAGTAGTGAACCTGTAGGAAACACTATACTTCAAGCCAAAGTAACTGAAAGATCATTACTCACTCCCAATAAAATAAATTGCAATATTCACTGTGTGTTTTCCATGATACTTTCTTCATAGATGACCTTATTTGTTACTTAATAATCCTGTGAAAGGGATGTTATTGCTTTTCTGATTTTATTACTATGTCTATTTGTTAATGAGTAAATTGGGGTTCAGAAACAAGTTCCTGAAATTCACCACTAGAGCATAAACCTGAGATGTAACGCTCTTGATCATCTGTTTTCAAACAGGGAATCCAACAAAAACAAGATATCAGGAGATTATGCACATGATATATGTGTAGACACATATATACACATATGTGTGTAGATATATGAAAAAGAAAAATCCCAAAATAGAAAGATCAGTGACATTAGCTAGAAATACTAGCACTTAATTAAGTGAACATTTAGTATATAACAGAAGCAGCACTGCGGAAAGAAATGAAATATTCAAGAAAAGGTGTTGATACAACTGGCTAACCATTTGGGAAAAAGAATAACATTGATTTTCACCTCTGACATAAAACAAAATAAACTCCAGATGGATTATAGATTTATTTTCAAAATTTAACTCAACTTTAAATCCAATTTGCATATGTCAACATAGCCTAGGAAGTAAATATGATGAATGTTTTTTACATTTGAGAAACATTTCAAGAATACATATGAGGCACTTTAAGATATAGACTCAGACTTCTGCTTTTCCACTTCAGATTTCATGTTTGGTATTGGTAGGCTTGCAATACCATGGCAATATAGCTACAATATCAATTGGTAAAACAGACCATTTATGTTAATTTTTTTTACATCTGAGCTCACTCTACCCATATATGTGGAAACTGACTAAATTGTTGTAGGTATAAAATTAATATGACAAGTTTTGGATATTTGACCCCAAATTTTTTTTTTTTTTTTTTTTTTTTTTTTTTTTTTTTTTTTTTTTTTTTTTTTGGTTTTTCGAGACAGGGTTTCTCTGTAGCTTTTGAGCCTGTCCTGGAACTAGCTCTTGTAGACCAGGCTGGTCTCGAACTCACAGAGATCCACCTGCCTCTGCCTCCCGAGTGCTGGGATTAAAGGCGTGCGCCACCACTGCCCGGCTTGACCCCAAATTTTTAATCAACTGAATACATTGTAAATAACTTGTTTGGGTTATTATTTCAACCATATTCTTACATACCTACCTGATGAATAGGCATCCTTTTTTTTTTTTTTTTTTTTTTTTGGTTTTTCGAGACAGGGTTTCTCTGCAGCTTTTTTTTTAGAGCCTGTCCTGGAACTAGCTTTTGTAGACCAGGCTGAGGCATCCTTTATTGTGTAGCTAATATGCGAGTGATAGACTAATGATACCATATGAGGGACTCTAGAAAAAACTTACCATGTTATGACTGATTTTAATTTGTGCATTTTATTCTTGTCAGAAATAAATATTAAATAATACCATGTTTTATGCTTAGAGGCTGGGAAACTTGTCATACTGTCTTCTATTAGAGGCCCTACATTCAAAGTCAAGGGTGCTGTTCCCATATTGTGTGTAGTAAGAATGCAAGTGGAAGTCTTCCTTGAGGAAGTAATGCTAAAGTTAAACCATGATGAAGACCATGGGCATCACGGACACCAGAGGAAGCTGGAATAAGGGCACAGAGTGTTTTATGGAAAGAAGAAAAATCAAGGCTGTGTGTGAATGAGGAAGACTTGGGGGAACTAAGTGGTTCGCTGGAGCTGGAAAATAATGCACAATGCTGAAAAAGAGCAGGACACAAGGCTAAAGAGCCTTGGCAATAAAAATCCATGAATCATACTAATTTCATAATTGGGAAGGAAACATGGAGAACTTGACAATACTTCATTCCCATGTCTATCAGAAGGCACCAGGGATCCTATCCACAACTCTGCAAGCAGCAGAAGTGAAGTGGGAAGTTTGTCTTATAATAGATTATTTAAAATAATTATAAAATATCTCATATGTATGAAGATCAAATGTCTAGGAGTCTCGAGGTTTCAACTACTATCAAGATTAAAATCACACATAACCTCTTCTAGCCCACTGTCTCACTTTTCCTTCCTAACACCCTCACTTGATCCTGCAGACATTTGTTTAGCTTATTTTCTGTTCCTGTAATAGAAGCAACTTATGGGAGAAAGTTGACTTAAAGTTCCAGAGGACTGTAATTGCGTTTCATTTGTATTTTAATAAATAAAGTTTGCCTGAAGTTCAGAGAGTAAAACAGCCCCAATGGTCAGCCTTTAGGATAAGGCAGTGGTGACACATACCTTTAATCTCAGTAGCCACACTAGTTGCCATAGAAACTAGTTGTGTATGCCTTTAATGCCAGCCTTAATGATGATTATAAAACAGGAGACAGCTCTCAGACTCAGTCTTATTCTGAGATTCTTGGAGGCAGGTTTGCCATTTTGGACTGAGGTAGAAGTAAGAGCCAGTGGCTGGCTGGCTGTTTTGCTTTTTGGATCTTCAGGTTGAACTCCAATTTTACTCTCTGAGATTTTATTACTTGTGCTTCAAGGGATATTGTCCATCAGAGCAGGCAGAGAAAGCAAGAGCAGGAATCTGGTCATGTTGTACCCATAAATGCATGTGTGCTCAGCCTACTTTTTCCATTTTATATATTCCAGGATCCCCTGCCCAAAGAATGGTTTCACCCACAATTAACATGGATCCTCCCATATCAATTACTGTATAATTCTCCACAGGTTTCACAGAGACCCATCTAAGGTGTTTCTAGATCCTCTCAAGCTTACAATATTAACTGTTTACTGCACTACGTAAGGGCGTGGAACCTAAGACTGACTAACATCTTGTGCTATAGCCAGCATTATTTAGAGTGTTACACCATCTACACTCTGAGGGTTAAAAAGAATCACAAGAAGGTGTTCAATCATGAGGACAAGCTTCATATGACAAAAAACTTGTTTTTTATAGAGACATAAAAATAAATAAAATAACCAAATGCAATGAATAATCAACTCATAGAAGCATAATCCAGAACAATTCTGGTTTTGAAGAAACTGAGATCTCTAAGCTTCTGTGTTGTTATGGTTTGGGAATGTTTGTTCGTTCATTTGTTTGGTCTCTCTCTCTCTCTCTCTCTCTCTCTCTCTCTCTCTCTCTCTCTGTGTGTGTGTGTGTGTGTGTGTGTGTGTGTCTGGGTTTTTTCTCACAAACATTTAAACTTCTCCTCACACTGCTCCATTCTTGGACCATGTTCAGACAACTGACCACCACAACCTTTCACTGTAGGACTTATAAACTCCTCCTTAAATCTATCCACCCATGATATCACCTTCGGTTTCTTACATTAGCTCAATTATATGCCACTTGACACTTCCTCATATGACATGCATCAAGGAAGGACTTTTCTTGTTCTCGATTACTGCCTCCAAATTATTTGGACTGCTTTCCTACAAAGCTATCAACATCGAGCCATCTGGTTTGACCACTCTCTTGCATCCTGTTCTCTCTTCTCTAACTCACCAAGAGCTGCCAGTCTACCCTAAGTCTGTTTTAACTGCGCTGCCCTGGAACTGACCTTCGTGTCTTGAGCTCTGCTCCTTTCTCCACCTCAGTCATGTAGTGCCAGATCATTGTCTCCAATCAGTACATTCCGACAGGACTTCTCTCACACTATTAAGTTTATCTAGGAGCAACGTTACCACATTCTCAACTTTGATGATACACTGACCCCCACAGTTTCTCAGCACCCATCATTGCTGCTTCGCTTCACTCCCCACCGCTAGAGCTTCATCACAAACAACACTGCATGACAAACCCTCAACTCCCTTGCCCTTTCCCCTCAAAATCAATTTACTGCCCTTTTCATCAACACATATATTTTCTTCAAGTGACTGAAATACTACAACACATTTGAATATAAAACCTTTTTTGTTTGTGTTTGAGAATAATAAGTACCTCAGTTTCTATACTTCCTTTGTTTTCCTATTCGATCATTATTCATGACAATATGACATCTTAGATCACAAAAATCTTCAAAATCAATAAACTGAGAAGAAAGGAAGACAGTATCTCTGATAATTACTATGACTCTACTTAAGATGTATGCCTACCTATCTCTGTAGATGGGAAAATAGGGCAATCTTATTGGATTTTACAAATGTTAAGAATTCTCATGTGGCAAAAATTGGAAAACAGTATTGACACCTCCATCAGAGACACTTGATGCAGTACTGTTCCAATAAGCACAAAGTTTATTTTGAATGGATATATTTTGTTTGTACATGACCTTCAAATATTAAATAGGGTTATCAGTTCTAACTTAAATTCAGAAACACAATTCTCAAATGGATATTCAATCAAACTTTATTACCCACAGTTCCAGTCACCTGTCTTGTTTTCCCCTCCTACTCAATATTGAATATACCTTCCTCCCCTCCTACACAGATATAGGTCACTTTATAGGAAATACACCCTTCTCCATAAAGCCTGTTTTCACATGTGAGCCAAAAAGATTCCTGGAAAACAGAAATGATGATGTCACTCCCTACAAGATATGAGGGCATAGGTAAGGAACAAAGGAAAGTGTGAGAAACAAGATCCCTTCTGAGGCACTGTGAGTATTCAAGTGAGGGTTTTCACTAGTGTTGGAAGTTCAGAAAGTCTTAAGAAATGATCAGGTACTGTGTGCACCTATGGCATTGTGTCTGTTGCTAATGAAGACCACACAAAAGGCAAATGTGGTGAAATTCAAAAGTTCTAACAAATACATTAAATATGATGCCACAAAATCCAAGATAACAAAAAATGGGGGTATTTAAATCAATTACACAGAGTGGGAAATAAAGTCAGAAAACACCAAAAGAATGGGTTATTTTGAAAAGCAAATTTGAGTGCTGTATGGATCTATTAAACTCTATATCTGATTACATGGACATGGTGTTACAACCATGTATAAATAATGTTTCCAGTTAGGAAACATTAAAATTTAAATGGTACTTGTTAAATAAGAAAGTAAAATAAATCAAGAGAACTGGGCTGCACAGTTAAGACTGACATATATGTTGATCAGTTCTAGTAGAGGATCTTAAGCAGCAGCTATTAAAAATCAACACTAACTGGGAGAAGCTTAGACCCTGAGATAATCCTTGAATTTGGGAATTCTGCCTGTTCAAGTCACCTAGAGGACAGAAAAGAAAACCTCACATTCTTAGTTTAGAAATGAGATGGGTTTTTAATAATTCACTAGCTTGAGTCATATTCTAAAATCGGTCAAAAATATAGCATTTAAGGAAGGGATCATGCTTCATTCTCTAAGCTGGAGAAGGCAGGGAGGGTAGAATACTGTGTGGGCTCACTTAAGGAGAGGAAGAAAAGCACTCAAGGAGAGTGCCCTGCAGGATTTCTGAACATACCCATGTTTATATCATTATGGTATGTACATAATTCTGGGTTTGAATATTCAGGTTTGATTATGTACTGTAGGCTTTGTAATCACCTTGAAGTTTCTGGAAATGACTTCAGATACAGTCTTTTAAATAGTAGTCAATGTTCTCTGAAATCTTGGGACCCCATACTGAAGCAGATTGACCAATTCTCCTTGACTTCAAGGTTAATCTTTATAACTAGACTTCTCTCATCACAGTAGCTATTTGACTATCAGAATTCACATAATATGTTAAAGAGAGCCAAATAATAAAGAAAATGACAGAGCTACTCATTTACTGCAACTCTTTTTATTCCTAGACAAGTACTCTCATATATAAAGTACACCAGTGTTACATCCGTCTAGCACACCTATCTCCCTTGCCTTTAATCTCAGCACTCAAGAGGCAGAGGCAGGAAGATTTCTGTGAATTTGTGGCCAGCCTGATCTACAAAGAGAATTCCAGAATACCCAGGGCTGTTACACAGAGAAATGATGTCTCAAAAAAGAAAAAATAAGAAGGGGAAAGGGGAGGGAGGAAGGGAAGGGAAGGGAAGGAACAAAGGAATGAAGGAAGGAAGGAAAAGAAAAGATATCCCCAAAGCAATCCTAGGAATGATCAACAATTGGTTGGTGTTAGGGCCCATGCAATAGGAGGGGATTCATATCTGCTACTGTAAACCAAAGGGACTGCCATGGCCAGTGAAAGAGAAGAACCTACTGTTCTTTCCTAAGCCAGTATAATTCCTAACTGTGTTTTATATACTCATAATCTATAAGCCCACAGATGAGTGTGGTTCTCACTATTCAACAAAGAAGCTTATTTCTGGAGCAGATGGGGGCCCTCAAAATAAAACACCAAAATTGGTCAAAATGCAGAGAATAACTGAATATGGAGTGTCCAGCTTCTACTAATATATCTACAGCCAAAGCCAACATTTAAGGTTGAGGGCACATCATGGAAGCAGGGGATGAAAGGACTGTAAGAGTCAGAGACCAGATTTTATGCTGCCAGACTGTGCCTTCTATGAAAGACAAGAAAGATGCATCCATGAAATCCCAACAATATGCTTGCCTAACGAGCCCTAAACAATAACAATAGCTGACATGCCAACATGGGTGAGAAATAATTTACAAAACTATATCTTGATGAAGATTTACGGTCAACTAGTGGTGGCCAAGAGAAGGAGAATCTTTTGTCCCCAGAAATGAGCCCCCAATTGCTATTCTAGTACAAATCAGCCAGTCCTAAAACATATGAACATGAGCAATACTAAATGGACTCAGTAAATTGTATTTGTGTGTGAATGTTAATAACTTAAAAGGTCATGAATTAGATATTAAGAGAGACTGGAAGCACAGAAGTTAAGAGAAGAAATGGGGGAGAAATTATGCAAATACAGTTTTTATTTAATAAAATAAATAATAAATGTTTATCCATTTATAGTGGTTAATTTTGCTATTTACATACTGATATTAGGATAATAGATAAGTGTTCATATTTATTTTATAAAAGTGATTTAACAACTGGGTGATAGTATAACATATTTTATAAGGATTTACTAGCTGTGATTGTCAATAAAGTATCTGTGATCACAAATTTTAAGAAGTCTGAGAGCGAGCATCCAAATAAAAATAAGTAGAAGGCATGTCACTAGGATGATGATTTTCCTTGTTGCCAAAAATAAACCTAGACTTAAAGTGGATGTTAGCTAAGCATAAAGTCGGAAGCAGAGGGCCTTTCAAGCCCTCAGTGAAGTCCTGGGTTTAATTCTCAGCATTTCAAGGAAAAATGATGCCATATTTTAAGCTGGGTGCAATTGTTGATTATCATATAAATTATATAAATTTTCATCTATACTGTCTATTTCACAAGACAGTTGTTAATTAAAGGAAGCAAATAGACAAGTCCAATCATTAACTTAGTCCTTCCATCAATATTTGGAAAAAGTAAGCATGCAAGCAAAACTAAACAAAACAAAAAACACTACTAAGGAGAAAAAAGACATACATTATAGAATAATAAAGAATTCTTATTATTTATTACCGTAAGTACATAATACATAATTCTGTAATACAAAGCTAATTGAAAAAATGGTTATACAATATTCTTTGTTCAGAATTTAGTAGGGTAAATGTACTCGTGTTCAACTTTTAAAAGGGTAAAGGGAATTTTAGTTGTGAGTTTTGGTTGCATGGTTTTTATGTTGTTGTAAGTATTTTGTATTTTTTATATTATCTCCATTTATTCAATAAATATGATGCCCACATTATTTATCATCTGAGTTCTTACCTTATGGCATCTATTCACCCTAAGAAATGTAAACATGTAATGTCATTTGTTGTGTAGATGCTGTTCTTATTGTGGGAAAATGTAAGCAAACAGCACATTTGGAGTCTAGTTTTAAGACTCCCTCTTCTTACATATCCTGCAATTCCATAGGCGGCATAACAAGTTGACAAGATTAACAAGTAACTAGCACATCGGTAAATTAGTTTGACAAAGTAACAGCCTGAAAAAACTTGTTATTTAATTCTTCTTACCCTCTGTTTTCCAGTGGAGAAGAGCAGTGTTAAAAGGAAAAGTCAGCACAGATGACACCGCCTCAAAGTCTTTGTCAGGGTGTCTGCTTGATGACAAGTAAATTTTGCCTTAAACACAAATGAGTCTCATTTGCTCTCTCTCTTGTTCTCTCCGTAACTGACATAATTTAAGACTTTTGTCGCCTTTCTTTGAAAAATTCATCAATTTTCTTTTTTGTTTCTCCCACAGAAATAATTAGACTCTCAAATTGCATTCACTTTAAAATTAACTTTCATTTTCTTGATTGGCACATAAAGTTTATACACATTTACAAGACACAATGTGTTGTTTTGATTCATGTATAAATTGGATAGTGATTAATTCAGGGTATTTAGCATTTGCATCCTTTAAAAATTTTGTAAAGCCTTTACAATGCAATGTATATCCAAATAAAGAAAAGAGTAACTCAAATGCCTTCATTCTGAGATATATTACACCATGCTAACACTGTGTTCTTAATGCTGCAATGACATACCAGAACTCAGTCCTTCTACCAAACATTTTCTTCCCCAACCTGTTATTCATTCTCCTCTCAGTATTTATGAAATCATCTTTTACAGATTCCACTTAGAAGTGAAATCATATCTTTGTCTTTGTGGATTTGATTTAAACACTTAACAGAAAATCATTTTGGTTCTTTTACATCATCACAGATGACAAGGTTTCATGTATTTCATTACCAAAACACATTCATATATATTATGGATCCATTGTTTAATGATGGGTATTTAGGCATTGAAACAAACATGGGATTCAAGAGTATGCAGTGGGGGAAAGCTAAGTCTCCTCAATCAATAAATAGTTCTAGAAAGCAGACTATGCAAAAAACATAAAACTAGTTTCTCCACATTTCTTTGCAGATACTAAACTAATTCAAAAGAAAGTAAAGGCTTAGTGTAAAACCTAACTATGAAAACACTGAAAGTAAACATGGGAAATGCTCCTGAACATTGGTCAAGGTGGTGATGTTCTGGATACAATCTTAAATGAATAGGAAACAGAACACATTTTGGATGGGGGAGGGGGTGAGCTTTTTATCAAACCTTAAAGTTTTTACACAGTAAATAACAAAAACAGCAGAGCAAAGATATAACCTACAGGAAAGGAGAGAAGTAGGTGAAAAATACACATTTATCAATGAATTCATATGCAGAATACATAAGGAGCTCTCACAACGCAATAGCAAAAGTGGCACAATTAAAACATGGGCTAAAAATTTAAATAGCCATTTTTCAAGATACAAAGAAAGGTGTACTCTTGCACACTGTAGGTGAGAAAGTAAAGTAGCCAATTTATTTTTAAAGAAGTTGAGAAGGAGGAGAAAGAAGAGAAGGAAAAGTGGGGAGAAGGAACTGACTGGCTGGCTGTTGGGAGAAATTTTCTCTAAATTTACTAAAAGTAATCAAAGACAAGGAGGCGTGATCAACAATTTGTTCCTTCTTTAGGAACGCATGCATTTTCATAGACCTCATTCTTGGAGACAACACCTAACAGGGTTCTCTCTGGACCCCAGATCCTGAGCTCCTGGGTGATGGGAAAGGTAACTGTACTATGTTAACCAAACAAGTGGCCTGGGAAGAGCCATGTTGGATACATGAGCAATGTCAAGCACCCCAGCAGGTTTCTTTTTTTTATTTTTATTTTTTTGTTGTTGTTGTTGTTTTTTCGAGACAGGGTTTCTCTGCAGCTTTAGAGCCTGTCCTGGAGCTAGCTCTTGCAGACCAGGCTGGTCTCGAACTCACAGAGGTCTGCCTGCCTCTGCCTCCCGAGTGCTGGGATTAAAGGCTGCGCCACCACCGCCCGGCCCCAGCAGGTTTCTTAATGCTTGATTGTGAACACTGATTGAGGGGAAGTCTTAAACATGAGAATTCTTAGACCTCTCCCTAACTTTCTGAATCATAAAATCAGGACAGAATCCTGGAAATGTTAAGTCTCACATGTGAGATTCTTTCACGGTTGTTCGTTTTTTGTCTTCTGTTGTTGTTTTCTGAGACAAGGTCTCATGTAACCAAAGCTGGGCTCAGAATCTCCCAGTAGCTGAGGCTGACACTGAGCTCCTTATGCTCCAGCCTCCACCACCCAAGCATCAGAATTAGAGGTCTGCACCACCGTACTTTATCCACAGGTGAAACTCTTGCTAACGTGTTTGGAAACACATCTCTTTTACAAGAAGCTTTAGAACAGTGACCAGAGGGTGATTCTGAACTATGAAAAAAAAAAATAGGTACAGTACTGGGGCTCCAGATTCAGCAAAGAAAAAGTACAAGATACCCAAGTTAAGTCTGAAGAAAAGTAAACAACTTCAGTATGTATGTTTCAAATATTGCGTATTCATACTTTAAAATGTTATTAGTTGCTTTTCTTAAATTTGAATTTAAGCAGACACCCTAGATTTTACCCAGCAGCCCTTACAAGAGATGACTACATGACTTTATTTTTTTTAAAAAATCAAATGGTACCTTTTATGAGTTTCACTCTTAAAACATTAAGTTCAATATTAAATTAATGTCATCATTTTTTAATCAATACTCAACTTTTTGGAAACTAGCTACCATAAAAGATCTAACATTTTGACAATGTTTAAAATCATGGATATCACATCACAATTATTTTCCAAGAACAACACATTTCTTTAGAAGCATGGTAAATTCTAGGGGTGTGGAAAATGGGTGCACGTGCATTGGTGGCTTGAAAGATAATCACACCAGAAGATTGTGTATGGTAAATTGGACTGGAGGATGTCTTCTACCACCACCTCCTCATGCTGTTTCTCTTCCTCCTTCTCTTTCTTCTCTCCCTCCTCTCTCTCCTCTCTTGCCCTCTCCATCCCTCCCTCTCCCTTTGCTTTCTGCTACATGAATCATCATTCACCTCTCAGTTGAGTGGATCCACACCTATTTTCATTAGTAGTTAGGAACATGGCAATGAAATGAAAACCACAACAGCCATAAATTAACCTTAAGGCCGAATAGTTAAGGGTCTACCTGCCCTTGTTTTTACTGCTGGTTTCCTCTTGCCTGTTGTTCTGAACTACAGCAACCAGGATAAGGTAAACGATAGCACAGTTCCCAGAGCTGTCAGGAACCAAGGCCACTTTTAACTCCAAAACTGTGAAGCTATCACTGGACATCTGAGGAGAGCACACTCCAAGGCAGCCCCCAGGAACATGGAGCCACATGTTTAAAATCGCTTGCAGATAACATCTCTCTTCCTGTTAACCAGGTGTGCACTTAGTATTTAAAGGAAAAAAAAAAACTTCATGCTAATGTCAGATTGTAACATCTTCCTACAGGATGCCCAAAGAGAAATGGCCGTTTTTCTTTTGTGATAGAAGTGATGGTAATATCACATGAGAATCAAAGTTTTCATGAGAGATTCCAAAACGTCGTTGCCAACGGTTTATCCGAAAGACACAATTGCACAAAGTCTTTCATGAGGAAATATTTTTTTTAGATATTTGTTTAATAAACAGTTGGCAGAAAAATATTTCTCAGAGATAAAGCTCAGAGAATACTGAAAGTAATTCTTTAAATCATAATCTAAATTGTTTTAGAAACAAAGTAACAAAGTAAATAAAGTTTAGGAGTAGGTAGAAATGAAACCTATGAGTGTGGGAATGAGATGAAATTTCATGGGTAAAGATTAATCCCAACCTGCATATATCAGAGAATCTGGGTTTCATGGTATGAAATAAGTAAGATGCTACATTGAGTATCCCTGGCTTAGAAGTGCCAGTGTTACTGTTCAAAGGACTCAAGAAACAGTAAAAGGTTTTACCACTGGAGCTCCAGCTGCTGCAAATGCTTCAAGCTATGCTAACATGCAAATCTGATATTTTACCATGACTGTTGTTGGAATTGTCTTTAAGGTATGGGAACTATGAATATTAGTGACAGCTTTTTAGATCATGATGCTTTTACCAACCCATGAAGATTAAGATCATATTGTGATGTATTAGGAAATAAGTATTTATGTAAACAAAAACTGAAAAATGAGACTTTAAGTACAAAAGAATTTAGTGAATTTAATCATAAGAAGAAATGAAAAATTAAAAGCTATCAAGCTAAATGAAATCTCATAGTAACAGGGTACAAAATTATATAAAAGATTTTTCTCATATGCATCGGGTGAAATGAGTCTCTCCATGCTTAAGCTATTATATAAATATTAACTAAACTATCAAAGTATATATACATCCATCCTCCTTCTGGTCTTGTCTGTGGCTGTGATGGAACTAACTATCTCATGCTCTGTCTGCTGTGAGTTCCCTTGGAGTGATGCAACTGTGAACTGAAAGCTTTTCTCCAATAAGTGACTTATTTTATCAGGGCATTTTGTCACCGTCACGGAAGCAAATTTAGAACTGTTCCCACGAAAATGTTTCCTGGATTTTATTCTTGTTCTTTTTATACATGCAGAACTCTTCTTCCCCCTTTCCCAAACATAGCCAGATGAAAATTACCCTAATTGTCTCTGTGGATTTCCCCTTCACTTCACAATCTTGACCCCCCCTCTTGCTCTATAGTTCATTCTTCTCTCTCTCTTCGGATGGACTCCAGGAGCTTCTGCATGAGCTGTCTTTTTGGAGCCCAATCCCCATGGTTGGATGCCTTGCTCAACCTTAATGCAGGGGAAAGGGGCTTGGTTCTGCCTCAACTTAATGTGTCAGTTTAATTTGACTCTCCATGGGAGTCCTTACCATTTTTGAGAAGTGGATAGGGGGTGGGTTGGGGGAAGGTGGGAGGAACGGGAGAAGGAGAAGAAAAGGAAGGGGGAACAATGGTTAATATGTAAAATGAATAAAACATTTTTAAAAATTATGCTAATTAAGCTAATATCCTTATTTGTTTAGCAGACATATTTTAAACTTGGAAGTAAATGTTTACTAAAAGCAAACAGCAGTCAGGCCAGCTCCTTAGACAGGCCACTACTGATGAGTGAACCAGGAACAGCACCCATAATTACATCTGAGATGAATATTGTGGACTCTGTGTCAGCTCAGTCCTCAGAACATATATCTTAAGTAATAATTTCTAATGTAGCATAACAGTCTACAGTTTTATACATGGCTTTAACTCTTTTGTACATTTGGATTATAAATAATTTTTCCTAATAGACACAATATACACTGGTAATTATATGACTTTTGGTAATCACAAAATAAATATTTTAAAACAAGATTTAATTTGTCAGCATGATTGAATGGATGGAGCTGCTTTTGTGTGAACTGTGGACAAGGTGCACAGAATGTGGGAGGTTTTTCAACTCCTGACTGTAGTGAGAGAAAAAAAGTCATTCTTGAACAATCCATCTTTCAGATGTAAAAGAATTCCTTCTCTAGCAATGTCCCTTACCTCACATCTGATAAAGCTTACAGAGGGAAGCTACAGGTCGCTAGTATAATGCCATTATCCCATAGTCGTTCTTGCTCTTAAAGTCATTTCTGATCATATTGATATCCTACAGTGCTTTATCACCATGATAAATAGTCTATCCTTTGTATACAAATATAGGACTTTATTTCTAGCAGCGTTTTCCAGATTCAACCATACCTCAGCATTTATCAGCTTTCTCTCTCTCTCTCTCTCTCTCTCTCTCTCTCTCTCTCTCTCTCTCTCTCTCTGGGGAATGAAAGATAGTTCTAGAGCCATTTTGAGTGAGAATGGCCCGGGAACACAGATTTAAGTGAGGCCAAATTCCATGTTTTGACATGGAAGCTGTTAATGAAGATATAGTTTTACAGAACAAAAAAGTCATAAATCTAGGCGAGTTTGTATTACATTGGTGGGTGTATCATAGAGCTGAGTACAGTGGGGTCTAAGATCTATCTGATGACGTTCTTAGCTTTTGTGTTGTCCAAAGCTAGTGTTCTGCTAAGTTAATAGATTACACAAGGTTTTTATAAATGATTTATTTCTTATAATTTTATGCATTCAAAGATTTATCTTTTACTTTACCTCCCTGAAGTTTTCTTAATGCACCAAATACATATATGTATTTCTTTCTCTGAACCTTGAAATACCTAATATAGAATCTTTAATAGAATCCCTACATTGGCTACAAATGTTTCTTTTTACGGCCATTTTCCGTGCTTACAATAAATTGGAGTCAGCAAGCCTGCATTTTATTTACGTTGCATTTGCAATACCTTGGCCAGCTCCAAGGACTGCTTGGTCTGTTGCAATATTCCTTTGCACTGTCTGAAGATGTGTCACTGTGACTGCTTTAATAAGGAACTGAATGGCCAAGGGGAAGACAGGAAGTGGTTAGGCGGGACTTCTGGAGACAGAGGGTTCTCGGGAGAAGAAAGGCAGAGCTGCCAGCCAGGTGTGGAATAAGTAGGATGAGTACAAGGGAGATGAGGTAATGAGTGCATGGACGAATGTAGATTTTAAAGGAATGGGTAATTTAAGTTACAAGAGCTAGTTAGAAGCAAGCCTAAGCTATGACTGAGCTTTCATGATTAGTAATAAGTCTCTGTATCATGATTTGGGGACTGGTGGTCCAAAAAGGCCTGTTGCATTGGTCTTTGGGCACAAGTTTGATAACAGATACATGACAGTTTCCACAATTACATTAGAACAGCAGGGACAAATGACCATTATTTCTTATGTGATTTCTTTAGCTGAATCAAATGCAAGGCATTGCATCACAAGAAGGTTTCATTGCATTCTTGAAAGGTTAAATAACTGCTTTACAAAGAAACATTTGTAATCATAATATTTCTTAAAATTCAAACCTGAACCCCTACATTTTACAATTCTTATGAGTTCATTGGATTTGAAAATTATTGGGAAAAAGATCTTCAATAGAAATTAAGAAAACAAGAGTATTCCTCCTAAATATTATTAATTGCTTACCTAATTTAGTTTTGCTAATAATATATTGAAAACTTGGACTTTTATACTCGTACTTCATTGGTAAATAAACCTCTAATTATATAATAATTAGGCAGAGATGATTTCAACAATCAAAATCCTTTCAGAAGTACTTACCTTTGTTTTTAAGAAAGAAAATAATTTATTATTTATTTTATGTTAAATATATTAAACTACAAACTAAAGAGTTCATGAAAAAATCACAGAGAAAAAAACCTTAAATTTTGTTTAATATTTAGAAATAGGCACCTTAAAAGTATTAAATTTTATTTTCTGTATATTGGTTTTTTTCCTCCTTGCATTGGTATGGGCTACATGCATAGAAATAGAAACTTTTTCACTTAAGGACAAAGAAGATCCAAAGAACTGTAGTCACAAATATACTATTTAAAATATTTGTATGTGTTAATCATCCCTGGTATTTAAGCAGAGTTTTGCGAACTATAATGATCTGTAATTGCTTATTATCTTTGTTTTGAAATTGAAATTTAAATAACACCCAGTAGCCTAGAGGATGTGATTAAGGATTAGAGAACTCAGATTGTACTAATATCAAAACAGAACATCAAATTACCATTTTTAAATACCTGACAGTCATAAATGCCTACTTAGTGTTCCCATTCCAGTTGTGTAAACCAACACTTGTGAGATTGCATTCTTGATAATATTCTTGATCGTTCACATAAATTTGGATTGAATAACAGAAGAGGGAAGCCTTTCTGGAAAGGAGCAAATGTAGCAGATTTCCAGTTATAAGTAATTAAAGCTGTTTATGGCATGCCATTTCTATCTAACGCTATGAATTGAAATGTAATAAGCTCCCCTTAAGCTGCCCATTTGTAAAGTGGCTGCTTCCACAGCAAAATTATCTGACTGCTGGGAAAAGATCTATGAAAGCCATTTTTACGGCAGTAAATTAAATAATCATTTATTTTAACTTAATTCAGAATTTCCTTAATGACTCAGAACTGGTTTAAACGTATTATTCTCTCAGAAATTTTAATTTTGTTTATATTAGTATAACTTATTCAATCATTCAATTGACAAATATTATTGATGCTGTCTTATAGATTTTGCTGAAGTGCCAGTTTGTGGTTATATGCTGTCAACTAATAGAGATTTCCCATATTTTAGGCTGAATTTACCATTCCTTAGATTGTAAACTCTCCATCATTTTATATCCCTCTGAGGAATTAAAGAACACGTCTCTTTAAACTTTTAACACTATGATGTATCACCTAGAACATTTATTTTCTATTTACTGAAAGGGATTTTTTAATGTCCTTATCTGTAGGGGTCTTACCAATACTTGTTAAAAATGTGTACAAAAGATATTGCTTAAAGGCAATTCTAAAACATTTTAATTCAAGTTCAATTTAAGGAGAGCAATGTTTATAGTTTTTTGCATCTTTTTAAAAAGCTTTTACATTTTTTATTTAAATTTGCATGATTGTACACATGTATTGAACAAAATGGGGTACTTAGTAATGCATCCATTATAATCCAGTCAAATCTGGTTATTATGATATTTATCATATATTATTTCTTCTTGGTGGGAACATTAAATGCCTCTCTTCTAATTATGCTGAAATATTCAATATTATATTAAGCATGGTCACTATGCTATTGGGTGGGAGACAACAACAGAATTTCCTTTTCTACGAGTAACTTAGTAGCCACTAGCCAGTCTCTCCTCATGGTCTCTCTTCACCTACTAGTTCACTCCCCTGACCTATGGTGTATTAGTGTGTATTAGTATGTGTAGTGTACTAGTGTAAACAGAAATGGCACATTCATTTCTAGGCTGCCTAGACCCAAATAATCGTATAGAAGCTTATATTAATTATAAACTGTTTGGCCTATTAGCTCAAGCTTATTATTAACTAGCTCTTACAATTTAAGTTAACCCATAATTCTCATCTATGTTTAGTCATGTGACTTTGTACTTTTTCTCAATGCAACATTTTCATCTTGCTTCCTCTGCATCAGGGTGGTGACTGCGAACTAAGCCTTTCTTCTTCTCAGAATTCTCCCAGTCTGGTCACCCCACCTATACTTCCTGCCTGGCTACTGGCTAATCAGCATTTTGTTAAACCAATATGAGGAACATTATCCCATAGCAGTACCTGTGTGTTACTCTTCTAGTATATTAGTATAAAGTCAGCTTCTATAGAGTCCACGTGAATGAACCTTTGCAGCATTTATTTGCCTATCAGTGCTTGAACTACATCAGTTGATAAAATGTTCTCCAAGTTCATCAAGTATCTACAACAGACAAGAACTTCTTAATAGGTGCATAGCAGCCCATCGTGTATATAGACCACATTCTTATCATCCACTCATCACTGCTGTGATTTGTAGGATTGATATGCTCTGAACATGCCTTTTAAGTGTGATTCTTGGTTACTATGAACTGTGCTATCTACAAGTAAATATATTTCTTAAATACCTTCTTTACCCATGTACATGTTTCTAGTTTTAGACTTGATGGGTCATTTTAAATACATTGACAAACCTGAATACATATCTCAAATAGAGAAAATGTTCTTTCACATTGGTCTAAGCCATGTGCCTCCAAAACAAAGACAACAAAAGCAATAAATAAATGAATAAATAAATAGGATTTTCTGGTGGCAATAAACAATCAACAAAGAGAAAATGAAGAGATGAAGATAAACAAATAATTGTAAATTACACAACAAAGGACTACTATTCATAATGTTAAGGCAACCATATTTGCCCTATATTTGGGGATATCCATAATGTTAAGGCAACCAAATATCCTTATATTATTGTATAAAACACAATAATAATAAAAACAAAATTAATGTGAATGGTTAAAAAACTTGAGTAATATCCCTCAAATGAAAGCATGCAAAAGAATGGTGTAATTGTACATGCCTATAATTCTAGCACTTGGAAGGTAGAGGCAAGAAAACTAAAATCATACTGAACCACATAGCAAAATCAAGGCCTTTCTGGGCTCCATATAATTGTATCTAAGAATAAGGGTGAAGGGAAGTGAAGGAGGAATAAAAGGAAGATATGGAGTAGGAGAAAGAAAAACAAACAGTGAATATGTACATATGTGACAATATTGCTCATTGTTTATCACTGTTCATCAGGGAATTACACATCAAATGACAGTTGAATATCTCCTCATGCCAATTAGAATAACTCGTGAAAAAAAGAGAAAGGAGTAACAAATGCTGGAATGTATATAGAGAAAGGAAACTTCTGGTAGGAGTACACATTCATTCAGTCAATATAAAAGTAACCGTTGTGCACATAAGTTTATGACAGATCCAAACTCGGATAAAGAAATGAAGATTTAGAGAACTAGCCAATTTTAAGTGCTGACACATGAAGGAAAAGAACCAGATCTGAAAAAGTAAGTAAAGAATGTGTAAGGCTAAAGGGAGAAAAGAATGATTGTACCACCATCTGCTTGTACAAAATTCTTTCCTCACACTCTGCCAAAGAATGTTTTATTGGTACAGGGAGTACATCTTTCAAAGGGGAGGTTTTCATTCCCTACTTTTAGGAAGAAATGAAGAATTCAATGCCTTCCTTGCATCTGTTGTTTTTAACGGTCTTTAGCTCAAAGTAATCCTCATGCCAAAGTAGAATAATGGTTTGTTGCATTTTAAAACTATGTGTGTGTGAGAGCGTGTGCATGTGTGTATGCACGTGTGTGTGTGTGTGTGTGTGTGTGTGTGTGTGTGTGTGATTACTAAATAACTCTAACAGTGAGGTCTGGTGGTTCATGAGTATCCTAGCACTTGAAATCAGGAGAAATGCCATGTGGTCATGACCAGCCATGGATACTTAGTGAGATCTACATCAACTTGTGCTACAGTAATACTGTCACGTAAATAAACAAATAAAAACACAAATAAACAAAGTCCATTGTCAGTAAACCATTACAACCCAATGTATAAACCGAATAGTAGAAAATTTATTTTGTATTTTTAAAATCATTTTTTCACATAAAATTTGGAAAAACTATGCACTGATTTTTACTTTTCTTTAATTATTAATATCAATATTACTAATCAATATCAATATTAAGACTTGACCTATCTTAAAGACCTTTCAAGTTCATTTTGTGCAGTTATATTAACTCTTGCCAGATTCTAAAATAGGTTTCTGTTTTGTTTTGTCTTTGCATTTGTTTGTTTTTTTGTTTGGTTTGGTTTGGTTTGGCTTGGCTTTGTATACACACAAAAGTAAAATCTCTAAGGGTATGGGCAAGAAAATATCATTTCCATGGACAGACAATACTGTGCTATTGAGAGCAGCTGCTCTTGAGGGTATTCTCCCAGTTTAGTTGGCACAGATGAATAAAGTGAAAGAAAGTTGCCTGATACAGTTAGAGAATATAAAAAGAATATAATTCATACCTCTTGTAGGTGCATTCTTTATTATTAGTAGATTTTTACAGGATATAATAAAAAGGTTCTAAATAGAATAGATATTTCACAGGTATTTTTAAGAAAAATACAATTTAAAGTATGCAAACATACTGTCCTATCTCACAACATATTTATCTTGATACACACCTTCTATAGATTAAGACTTAAAAGGCATGTTCAGAGCATATCAATCCTACAAATCTTTACAAGATAATCTACATTCCTAGCTCCACGCAAAATAGTCATATTGTGCCCATTCCATTAGAGTTATGCTCTCTCCATGGAGACAACCTCCTAGAACTAATCCCTTAATGTCCACAATAATTTACAGTCCTAAAAAAAAATCAATGTTTTAATGGAGGGGGGGAAAAGAGCATAAAAATACTGGCATTTTTGACATGCTAAATGGAAATTTTAAAAATATTCTAATGGAAGAAATTCATTGCATCAGAAATCAGCAGGCCTTCAATAATACGACAAAAATTTAGAAATTGCCTTTATTATTGAAATAGGGTATTAGCTTCAAGAAAATGAATCGAGTAATTACAGGGACAGAAAGTGCAGTTGGGGAGGTTAAGAAGTTGGATTCTTTTCCCCCATGAAATTAAGCCTGACAAGCTTTGTCAAAGCAGTCCCGCTGAGACAACGGAAGTTTTCCTGTTTGGTGGAACTGAAATGGTCTAGACCTGACATACCCTCCCAGACTAGGGGCAGTGGATAGGGTTGAATGACCTTATCATAGTGGTCACCTGAGACCATGGGAAAACAAGTGTTTATGATTTGTATCAGTAGCAAAATTACAACTACAAAGTAGCAATAAAAATAATTTTGAAGTTGGAGTCACCACATGAGGAACTATATTACAGGTAACAGTGTTAGCGAGGTTGAGACACCACCTAGAATTTAGGGTCTCTGACTTTACAATGTCATATTACACTCTTTTCTTTATATATGATACCTTCTATTGATTTTTGAGTCTTTTCATACATGCATACAATGTACTTAGACCATATTCATCCCCTCTATCCTCCCCCACCTCTTCCAAATCATGCTCTTTTTATTTATTTCTTTTACATTTCAATATGAGTATTTAATATTTTTTTTAGTAAATAGGAAGGACAGGAAGGCCTTGAAGAAGACAGGATTAAAGCAGCTCAGTGACTAACAAGCAGAGAAAACATAAGAAAACACAAAATGTTTTATGAGTACTAAATCCTGGGGCTGGAATTAGAGCCATCATTCTACACAGTGTGGTCATGGAAATACACAGTCCCTCCATACTGTGAAGCAACATTTTAAATTAACACTGTCAAAGGCTAATAATGACTTAGGATTTTCCTTCTTGCTTTTTGCTTTTTAAGAAATTGTGTCTGTAATTTTTCTATATGTTAGTTGTCTTTTTTCAGTTTTGTTTTTATCTTCACATTTTTATTTTATTTTTCTAAAAAAGAAAACAAACTATCTTTTCTCATTTTACATACCAATCCCAGTTCCCACTCCTTCCCCTCCTCCCATTCCTCCACCTTCCCCCCAATCCCACCCCACATCCACTCCCCAAAGAGGGCAAGGCACATTGTTCCAAGAAGGAATAAGGCCCTCCCCACTATATACAGGCTTTGCAAGGTATCCATCCAAAGAGAATGGGTTCAAAATGACAGTACAAGCAGCAAGGACAAATCCTGGTGCCACTGTCAGTGGCCCTGCAGTCTTCCCCAGACATAAAATCATCACCCACATTCTGAGGCAAACCAAATCCAAAGACACATAAAAAATAACCATTCACCATGATCAATTCAGCTTCATCCCAGAGATACAGGGATGATTCAACATACAAAAATCTATCAAAGTAATCCACCAAATAAATAAATTAAATAAACAATATGATCATCTCATTAGATGGTGAAAAGGCATTCAACAAAATCCAACACCCCTTTGTGATAGAGGTCTTGGAGAGATCATGGATACAAGGATCATACCTAAACATAATAAAAGGAATATACAGCAATCTGACAGTCAACATCCAATTAAATGAAGAGAAAC
The DNA here is from genome assembly GCF_903992535.2 of Arvicola amphibius. NCBI lineage: Eukaryota > Metazoa > Chordata > Mammalia > Rodentia > Cricetidae > Arvicola > Arvicola amphibius. The sequence continues at coordinate 110,924,366 of NC_052050.1, forward strand.
TGAAAGTATTCCAGTAAAATCAGGAACAAGACAAGGCTGTCCACTCTCTCCATATCTCTTCAACATAGTTCTTGAAATTCTGGCCATAGCAATAAGACAACAAAAGGAGATTAAGGGGATTCTAATTGGAAAGGAAGAAGTCAAACTTTCAGTATTTGAAGATGATATGATAATATACATAACTGACCCCAAATACTCTACCAGGGAACTCCTACAACTGATAAATACCTTCAGTAATGTGGCAGGATACAAGATCAACTCACAAAAATCATTAGCCCTCCTATACACAAACAATAAAGAAATTGAGAAAGAAGTCAGAGAACTGTCATCCTTCACAATAGTCACAATTAACATAAAATATCTAACCAAAGAAGCGAAAGACCTGTTCAACATGAATTTTAAGTTTATGAAGAAAGAAGTTGAAGAAGACACCAGAAAATGGAAAGATCTCCCATGTTCTTAGATCGGTAGGATCAACATATATAAGGATGGCAATCCTACCAAAAGCAAAAACAATCTACAGATTCAATGCAATCCCCATCAAAATCCCAACACAATTCTTTACAGACCTTGAAAGAACAACACTCAACTTCATATGGAAAAACAAAAAACCCAGGAGGCAAAACAACCCTGTACAATAAAGAAACCTCCAGAGGTATCACCATTTTTAACATCAAGCTCTATTATAGATCTACAGTAATGAAAACAGCTTGGTTTTGGCATAAAAACAGTGAATTTTACCAATGAAATTGAGTCAAAGATGAATAAAGTAAGACTATGTATATAAAACTCAAATATACTTATTCAAAATATGGCATTTCAATATTCATCAAACCCACTATACTTCTAAACAAGTACTACTAAGAAATAGAAACTCCATACATAATTCCAGAAAATGTAAATACTAGAAGCCAAAACACCAAGCTTTCTTAATGAACTGGAATACTTCTCTGAGTACAGATACTAAGTTTCATGTTATAAGGCTTTTTTTTTACTTCCTCCTTCTTTCCACTCTGTAGCATAGAATTATCATTCTAATAATTACTATGCTTGCTAAAAATTTGCTTTAATAACCTCCCCGTTCACTCTTCAAAATAAATAAATACTTTGCTTGCAGCCAGCATCTCAGTGAACGAAACCCCAGTCTGTCTGTATCACAATTACAGGAGGAGATCATTGTAGGCCATCACCACATTTTATATGAAACATATTCATCCTCAACCCTACATCAACTCTCCTGACCAATCCATGGCCATTCCAATATCACATGAAATACTAAAAGATTATATGTTTCTCACAAGTTTTCATAGCTTGCCATGTAGGAATTTCCCAATGTCTTGAACAATTCTGAGTTCTTAAAGTAATATTCTTACAATTGGTAGAAGAAAGCAGGCATGAAATTAACAATATTTTTGCTCAGACTGAAATAAGTGATTTGGTTCATCAGGTACAAGAAACACAATAAAAATCAAGGACTTGTTTATTTGTCTGTCTGATTCAGGAGGGCCGGTCGAGGAAAGTAGAATCCACCTTGACCACTGCTGGAAAATGGAGATCTGAGAAGGTGGTTAGAAGTAGAAAAACACCAAAAAGAAGGAGCAACACAGAAACAAACAAATAGCATGTTTAAGTTGTCTGGTGTGTGGTCTTTGGAGCGCTTCCAAGCAAAACACACGTGTGCGCGCAAACACACACACACACACACACACACACACTATATATATATATATATATATATATATATATATATATATATATATATATTACAATGAGACCATACTGTTAAATCTCAATCTCAGACTAACTGAAGTACCTATTTAACATATTAAAGCAGACTCTGGCAGAAATGTTCTCCCAGCATCTCTTAGTACCAGCTACAGGGTCATTCTGGCTGGTATACCCCACCCAAACCTTAAACTTTCCCTCCCAGAGATGGGGTTGAACCTCTTTCCCCAACACTTTTCTTCCCTATATAACACAGCCATTTTAGTTGATCTGCTCTCTTGGTCTCCTGGTTCACTCTTGGCTTCTTAGCTCATGGTTCCTCTCTCTGTTACTACACACACACACACACACACACTTTTCTCCTCTCCTGGCTTGGTTCCGTCTGTACCACTTCAGATGTTTCTCCCTTTGCCTGTGCTCTCCTTTACATCCATAAAAAAACCTCAACCCTGCAGGAGCAGTCAAGTCCTCCTCCTGTTTCTTTTTGTCATTCACACACCTTACACCAAAGAACATAATTTAGCAAGTTGAAGATGGGAGATAGTAGTAACTTTGTGATATTATGGAAAGAACTAAGAGAGAAGATGCTGTGAAGATGCAGATGGCAAGGTCCTAACAGTGGCAGTACAGACTGAGGGGTGGTGGCATAGGTTTCCTACCGTTGTGAAGAGACACCATGACCATGGTAACTCTTACATAAGCAAACATCTAACTCGGACTGGCTTACACTTCAGAGGTTTAGTCCATTATCATAGTGGGAAGTTTGGCAGCATGCAGGCAGTCACAGTGCTGCAGAAGGAGCCAAGATTTCTACATCTTTATCAGTGGGCAGGCGGAATGTGAATTGCAACACACTTGTCAGGCTTGAGCTCCTGAGACCTCAAAGCCCACCCCTTTGTTGACACATCCCCTCCAACAAGACCATATCTTCTAGTAGTGCCACTCCCTGTGGGCCTTTAGGTGCCATTTTTATTCAAACCATGATTGGTGGAATCATAAAAGGTAAATAAACTGAGAAAATAACTGCAAAGAATTGACAAATGCTGGGAAGAACGTGGAGCCCCACCTCCTTTGCAGCCTGCTTGAAAGAAGGCCCCTAGTGTACATGAGAAATACAGAGTACATGGGAGGCTGTCTGAGCAAGGGTATTTCAGACTAAATTGTAGGGCCCATGGGTCTACCCCTGCTCCCAGGGTTTCAACTTGGGGACAGTTTCTGGTCAGCCAACTAAAACATCCTGTTTGTTCCTACAGTCCTTCTGCCCCCCTGATGATTTGCTATAGGGCATTGTTGACTCCACCTTGGGCATGGTAATTTCCCACCTCCTAGGGGGCATTCCATGTACAGCAGCTAGGTTCTTAAGGTTTTCCCTAAATTTGAATAAATAGCCTTTGGCTGATCTCCTTTCTAATTACCCTGGTCTCTTGTGTGTTCTTTCAATCTCCAGGCCCTTGCCCAGCTTATGGATGGTACAGTGGCACACACGAACTGTACCTAGAGAGTAATGTAGGTGTTACAGTTGGGAGCCCCAGCGAGATCTGAAAGTAGGGGACCCCTAAGAGATGGTCCTCCGAAGGCTGGCCAGCAGGTAAGAAACTGAGTGGTGAGGGTGAATTGATAATGGGTGCAAGTAATTCTGTTCCAGTTTTGACAGCCAATTAACGGGGCCGATTGTTACTTCTTTTTAAAAAGCAAAGGCAAGCAAGGCACCGGTATTAAAACTAGACAGTACAAGAGTTCTTTAAGACAATTTTCTTTTGTGTAAGGTAGTTTATTGCCTAATTTTTTGAGAGAGTTTAGTCCCTGGTTTCTGCAAGCAGGGGGCTTTAATATTATTGACTGGGAGCAGGAAAAGGCTGACCTTCAAAAAACAAACATTTAAAGAGTGAGGGCAAAAAAAAATTTCCCATAGCAATATTTTCACTATGGCGCTTAGTCAGAGATGCTCTTCTCAGTGATGATGTAAAAGGAAAACAGCAATTAAAAAATTTGGCCAAATCCTTTGAGGAGCTTCATTTAAAGAATCTGTAAAGTCTAAGAATTTTGAGGAGGTGGAAGTTAAAAGTCATAAAAGGGATATAAAAGAAAAAAACTTTAAGAAAAGATTACACTAGTAAAAAAAGAAAGGCAGCTTTGTAGAGCATGTCTTTTGGGAGGAGATTGTTGTGGAGAGGAAAAATACAAAAAGATTGGGCCTACGTGGCGGCTTGACCTTGACACGCTGGCTGGCGCGAGAAGGTGTCTGGGCTTTGCAGCACAGATTACTTATGACCCTATTGTTTATGGTCAGCTGCCATAAAGTGAAGCTTTACCTAATAAAGGAGCAGGGGAACAACTGTCTAAGGTCCTTCAAGGACCTTCAGAACCTTATTCTGAGTTTGCTGACCACCTGTTATAGCTGGGAAGTCCTGGGAAGCCACATTTTTGGGGATATGGACTCAGCTATGCCTGTCATAAAGCAATTGGCCTATAAAACTGCTAACAATTACTGTCAACAGGCTATATGTCCCCATAGAAATAGGAGTTTAAATGACTTTATCCAGTTATGCAGGGACATTGATGGCACTCATGTGATGGGCCAGGTAATTGTTTCTGCCCTTAGGGAGAGTCAAGGTGGAGCTAGATCATGGAATTGTTTTTAATATAGACTACTGGGACTCATCTGAGAACTGTACCGAGAGAGTAGTGCAGGTGTTACACTAAATCACAGTGGGTTTTGCAGAACAAAGGGCTTCACAAGTCCACCCAGCAGAAACCACCTTTGGAAACAACAGAGAGAATGCAGGCCCAAAAATGTGTTTTGGAGTCATGAGCAGAAAACAGGTAGCCCTATGGAGAGATGGGGTAAAATTATCCAGAGGAATAAAACAAAGTCAAAATAGCACTGCATAATATCAGAAATTTAGTGTACTTATATACTTAATGAATGTGTAAATTATCCAAAAAGACAGGTGGTAGAAAAAAAATCAAAAGAAGGAAGGAAGGAAGGAAGGAAGGAAGGAAGGAAGGAAGGAAGGAAGGAAGGAAGGAAGGAAGGAAGGGTGGGAGGGAGGGAGGGAGGGAGGGAGGGAGGGAGGGCGGAAGGAAGGAAGGAGGGAGGAAGGAAGGGAGGGAGGAAGGAAGGGAGATAGCAATTGTCTTAGCTAGGGTTTCTATTCCTGTGAAGAAACACCACTATTAAAAAGCAGGTTGGGAAGGGAAGGGTTTATTTGATTTACACCTCCATATCACTGTTTGTCATCAAAGGAAGTCAGGGCAGAAATTCAAACAAGGCAGGAACTTGGAGACAGGAGCTGGTGTAGTAGCCATGGAGGGGTGCTGTTTACTGGCTTGCTCCCTATGTCTTGCTAAACCTGGTCTCTTATAAAACCCAGGACCACCAGCCCAAGGATACCACCACCCACAATGGTCTGAAATCTCTCCATTAATCACTAATTAAGAGAACACCTTACAGACTTGCCTACAGACAAATTTTATTGGGGCATTTCTTAATTTAGGTTCCCTCCTCTCTGATGATTTTAGCTTGTGTCAAGTTGATGTAAAACTACCCAGTCCAGTGATTCAATGCCATATAGGGCAAAGCGAGAACATTCCAAAGTGGATGAAAGAAACATACTAGAAACACTGAATGCTGAGAATCAGTATGCATTTGACTGACTTTTGAAGAAAAATCAGAGTCCGAGAGAGAAGACTTCATTGCAAAAAGAGTAACAGAAAGGAAGGTTAAAAATCAGGAGATGCTGGAAGAAAGAAACAAATGAATCTAGGTGAGGAGACAAGAGATAAAAAAATGGAGAGTAGATTAGTCCGAAGAGCACAGTGGGTTTTCCCCTGGAGACAGATACCACTGACATTTAGAGCACTGCAGCATGTTGACTGGTGGACACTGACAATTGCATGACCCTTTTGGAATACATGACAGTAAATGCAGTCTTAGGTCACAAATATAGCTGTGAATGAGAAGGTTCCCTTTCTCACTTGGTGAGTATGAGAGATCCACTGGAGACCCTACCAAATTGGAAGTCTTATGGTATCCAGTTTTCTGGAGTGATTAGAAACTTCCATAGAAGTCCAAAGTCCCATTGCAAAGACACCCTGCAAAGAAATGTTGTAAAAGGCACGTATGAACCTTAACATGTCTTCAGATTTACTTCACAAATTTGGTAGATGAGCAGCTTACAACTATGTTGAAACTTCCAAATTCCACTTTTGGAGAAAGAAATATTTACTAACCTTGGTATCATGGACTCTAAAAGCTTAAAAATTTTGATATAGATAAAATGGTTTGAAGAAATCCCTAAGAGCAATTTAAAATTTTTTATGAATCATTTTCTCCTCCAATAGCAGGCATAGCTCCTTCCAATAAGAAGAATGCTAGCCAGTACATATGCAGCTTCCAAGTGAATACCAATTGATTTCCCCATGGTCTATGCTTTGGTGTGTGATGTCCTCCACAACAGGATCATACTGGGAAGTCTAGAGGGTAACCAAAGCACTGCCAATAATTTGCAATGTTTGGGTCCGTGGGGCCTCACTGACCAACAGCTCCAAAAAAAGCAGCACATTACCAACACCATAGATAAACCATTAGTATTTATGGTGATTTTTGTTTGTGATTTAACTAATAAAGCTTGCCTGAAGATCACACAGGCCAAAGAGTGGTGGCACACACACCGTTAATCCCAGCACTCGGGAGGCAGAGGCAAACAGAGTTCTATGAATTCAAGGCCACCCCAGGCAACACAAGATTGAATCAGTCTAAAAGAGAAGCAGAGCCAAGCGGTGGTGGCCGGACACCTTTAATCCCAGCACTAGGGAGGTGGAGATTGGACGTGATATGGCTGGGCAGAGAGAGGAACATAAGGCTAGAGGAGACAGGAATTCAGGATTTAGTATGAGGTTTCATAGAGACAGGATTATCTCTTTGGTCTAAGGATTTCCCAGAGGTAAGAACTAGAGGCTGACTGCTCTGCCTCTCTGATCTTTCAGCTTTCACCCCTATATATGACTCCAGGTTTTCATTGTTAAGACCAATTAGAATTCATGCTACAATATTCAGTTGAAGACTGTCTATTTATCAGAATAATGGTAGGTTCTTTGCTAGGGCTTATGATATGTCTACCCACATGACCTTGACCTTAACAGTGGTGTCAGTATGTTTCATCTTGTACAGTGGGACTAAATCCAACCAGAAAGTGGTTGGTCACTACCATGATATTCCTGCCACTGTTGCCTAACAATGATCATGTTTAGCTTTGTTGGTCATTACTGTTATGTGTAGGGTGCACAGCTAGTTAAGACTGATGATTACAGGGTAAGGTAGTGACTGAAAGGAGGGCTAACTCACCTTAAAGTCTTTTTGAAAAATCACATGGAAATATACTACTGGAGAAACTTACATATAATAAAATTTATCTATCTGTATACATGTACATATATGAGCTTATATTATATATATAATACATATGGAATTTAATTAAGTAATATTGTAATTGGGTAGCAATGTTCCTAATAGACACCACAGGCTAACATGTCACTTAAGACACCTCTTCCCCTTCAAGGCTTAGGGATTATCAAGAAGACGGGGACAAAATGATTCCAAGATTTTCTGAACACAACAGGGCAGTTGTATACGTCAATTCATACTTGTGTGAGCGAAGTCATAAGCTCAAGCTAGAAAATGTCTCAGCACAGAGAGGCAAAGTGTTCATGAAGTGCCACCCCTCTATAAGAAACTTACAGCTGCTGGAAGATGGAAAGCAAGTCCCTTTAAGGGTGTGGCCCCTGGAAGGTCAAGCACCATACATCCTAAAGTATATAGACAGCACAAATAGGATTTTTCTTTAAAAAGTACAAACTTGGGTATGTGGGGCAAGAGAGATGAATTTAAAATGAGTTGGGGTGTTGGGGCAGCTGGCCCAATCCCTGCGTTCAGGGGCGTGGCCGCCCCAGCGGAGTAGGATATCCCTTAAATAGGATCGGGGCGCCGGAAGGACCCCCGTTTTGCTCTTCCCTGCGTACCTTCTGCTCCGCTGGACCCTAGGTTCTGTAAGTTCCCTTATTTCCCCTTTTATTAAAACTGATTTATTATAAAAGGACTATCTTGGTTATTTCCTAACCCCTCCGACCGCCGGCAGCCGGTACATTGGGGGGTTGAGGAAATGTATGAAATTCTCAAAGAACTGGTGAAACATTCCTAAGTTCTACTTTCTAGTTAGCACTCTATTACAGCTGGGAGGAGGAACAACTTGTATCTGTAGAATGAGGGAGCTGTGAGACCCAATTGTATTTTCATGTTTCATGGACTCTCTAAAATCTCTAACAGATGAGCATCTTCCCAGAGTGATTGGAGGGATGCTTCCGCTTCTCCACTCCCTCGCTGGGCCTGGGGCTGTGTCTCTTCCACTCACACTGCTGCAGGGCCTCCCTCTCTTTTGAACAAATCATGCCCTTGTGTAAGCAATCGCATCTTTTGTTAATCAGATCTCCTTTGATTTCCTTCTCGAAATTGGAGGGTCTGTGGATCTCTGAAAGTCCACACACACAACACTTTATGATTTCTAATCAGACATTGTGAGTGGTTTCTGGATCTGGAACCTAGGGAATGTGGTTGGTCTCTTAAGTAAGAGTGACATTTTCTTCCAAAGCACTGAAGAGTGAATATGTCGTGGCAGAAGAATACTCCTTAGATGCAGTAAGTGGGCCAGCAGGTAAAACTGGGGGCTCTTTAAGTGAACAACTTGTCTAAGTTTGTTCACTCATCATCAACTTTTATACCTCCACTGTATTAAAAAGGAATAATTTAAATTGTGTGATATAGGCACCATTTATCAATGTGTTTGTAAGGAGAGGATGCTGCTTCTCCCTTGCATGGATGGAATCATGGCTACACACTTATAAGTGCTGTAGCACCTTAGGAGTCACATAAGCTAAACATTCGACCATTGAACAGACTGGGGTTGCCACACCTAATTACTTCAACAACTCTACCTCTTACCTTAATCTCTACTGCCAATACAGGTACACATACTTCTTTCAGTCCAGGGGTCTTAGTTGACAAAATGCAAGAAAACTTTCATTTTCTTAGTTGTAACAAGAGAGAGGTAAGATATCGCATATAGCTCTTCTGGCATTATTGGGATAATAACCACCTTATGTGAGTGATGATTCTGCATAAAAGGTCCCCTCTCTCCACCCCACTGCTAGCAATTAAGGTATCAAGCTGATACAATATTCAATCCTCCTAGATAGACTACTACAGACTATTTTGTTCTTGAAAACAATCAAATTATGATTGATCCCCCAAGATCAGAAGATTGGGAACCATGAAATAGAACAGATGCTTACAATTAGGATCCTAAGTAGGAGACTGTAGAAAGAGATACTAGGAAGGGTATTATGTGATTAGCTACAACTCAAGGGGACGCAAACAACTATAGATGTCCCTGGGGGTGATCTGTGAACACAGAGCAAATTGCAGCAATGAGGAATGCAAATGGTGAGGCCTCTGGCAACGGTCTATTACATTCTGAAGATGAAATCAACTCAATATTAGAAAGTGGGTGTTACTAAGTGGTAAGCTAAGAGCTTTGACATTCTGGGATAAATGAGAAGTCACACATAGCCTCCAGTTGTAACTGCCTCCCATTCCTTTATGTTTTTACTCATTTTGAAACTGTTTAGAACAAGAATCTAAAACTATAACAGTGGCCAGATGAGGCTCAGAAATACTGGAAGGTAATTTACATGAATTTATACAAGGTCTCAGAGTTGTCTCATATGAATTTCAACTTCCAAGGTCCATCGATGGACATTAGGTGCATTGAAATGGGTACACTGGGGTCCAAATTAGAAAATGCTGTTTCCTTCTATTGAATACACCTTTGATCTTACAGCTTCCATGTAAATTTTTGCACCAAAATTTTGGATTCCAGATATTTCTGCTGTATTTATATACTATATATTTACAAAAGTCTGTGTATGCAACTATAGAATTCATAGTGGATTTGCTTACCTATATTATATTACTTGTAGGAAGAAGGAAGTCAAATATAATGAAAAGCCATTGGTTTTGTATTTACTATTTTAACAGATGTTTTGTTTTGTATATTTAGACAGTTGATAAATCAAAATGTTCTCATCCAACAGATTTGTATAATCAGACATACAAATAAGTAAGGCAAGTTCAAAACTATTTTAAAACCATAAAATTCCGTTTGGTTATAGTAGACCAACTTATTCATCTTTTTATATCTTAATTTATTCATAACGAATTTAGTGTGTGTTATTTACTACATACTCTTCTATGCATCAAGAATAATAGGCACCAAAGTGGGAAACATCCCTGACTTCAGGTGGATTGCACTCTAGTTAGTAAGACAGCTACTGTAACATGTTGGGGCCTGCTTGTTCGGGTTTCTGTCCCGCCTGGTACCCCACAGCCAGCAAGCCCCAAAGAAAATCACCCATAGGTATCCATAAGTAATAAGCTGATTGGCCCATTAGCTTTAGCCTCTCACTGGCTAACTCTCACGTCTTGATTAACCCATTTTTTTCTGATCTATGTTACCCATGTGGCTCAGTATCTTTTTCAGTGAGGCAGATCACATCCTGCTGCTTTTACAGACAATTCTCCTGCAAGCTACTAACCAAATAACCCAACAGAAACACAGATATCAAATTGTGACTAAGTGTCAAAAAGAAAGGGTGTGGACTAGTTTGAGAAATACCAACTACTAAGTGGCATGACCAAGAACAGAACATTTCATCTGAAATATGGTATTTGCAAAGCACGGATGGAGAACAAAAATAATGCTAGGTCATTTTAGTCAGGAAATATCATATTCATGGAGGAAAATGAAAGGAATGAGCCCTATGATCCAAGGATATACAGTATAAGACACAACAAAAGGGACCCAGTTCCAACAGTACCACAAATTAGCAGTGTGACCACAGAAGAAGGCTGACATCCTTCCACTTTGAAGTCTCCATGCTTTTGCCAGTAAAACTTCCCCCAAACATGGTTAAACCGGGTTACAGAAAGCACAGTGAAGTTCATCTGGAAATATCACCTGCCTTGAATGCATGCACTATTTTGTTACCCAAGTCTAATAAATAAAACTTCTGTTTTACCTACGTAGCTAGGATTTTAAGGTAACCACACAAATGAAAAACAGAGTTGTGACACGTTCACATGTTTAGTTATAGCCTCAGCTTCCAGGAGGTTATCAGGGAGTGCTGCCAGGGAGTGCTGCTAATGCACATGCCCCATGCATAAACATCTGTGTTGGTCTACAATTATGCTATTTTCATACAAAGTAAAGCTAGCAGTAAAATGAAAATTAAACATAATTAGGAATCTTAATTCATTAGACTCTATCATTATCAACAAGTTCATTGCTAAAGAATATAGTCCCATAATTCATCTCTCATAGACATGATGGAAAGGGTCTTTGAAGAGAAAAAAAGTAACCCCATCAGTATCTATAGCATTTCTCTTCATGTGACTCTATCTTTTAATATAAGAATTTTAGACTTGCCTGCCCAGAGAAGTAAGGCAGTCTGACCTGGGAGTTAAGAAAATACTGGCCTACCTGGCACCATGTAGTATGGTAATGGAGAGAGAGAGAGAGAAATGAAGAGAGAGAGAGAGAGAGAGAGAGAGAGAGAGAGAGAGAGAGAGAGAGAGAACAGACAGACAGACAGAAAGTTCATGTTCTGTGGAGAGAGCAGATATGAGTAGGTGAAGGATTGAGGAATAGGCTGAGGTGGGTGGCCTGCTTGTCACTCAGGGCCATGATGATGTCCAGCCTGAACTGCTGCCAAGGCCCACGTCTGGGTCTATGGTCCTGCTGCAGCCACAGTCTGTACTGATGCCTATGGCTGCTGTTACCACAAAAGGATGAAAGGATAGGGCTGTACAGAGTTATTCCTGCCCCTCATTGGCTGCAGCACTCAGGAGAGCAGGCCCTGCACCTCTCCTCTGCAGCACAATTGAGCTGATAGTAGTCAAAGGAGCACAGGTGAGCTGGTCCTGGGGGCATGAGAGCTGGAAGACTGGCCCTGTCCCTCATCTGCCATAGACAGAGATGTCCTTCCCCAGCCTCCAACCCCTTGCCACCTGTATCAGGTGGGAGAGCTCCTGCGAGGTCATGAGAATGTGAGAGCTGGCCCTGTCCCTCACATGCTGCAGCACTCGGAAGTCTGCTCTGCGCCCAAACTCTCAGCACATAGAGTTGACCAGTAGAGCTGACCCTGTTGGTGGGGGCACAGCTGAGCCAGCCTGAGGGCATGAAAGCAGAAGATCCAGCCTCACTTCTTGTTCCTTGCTGTGTTTGGTGAACTAGCCAGGATAGTGCTGGAGAGTGCACCCTGGTGGTGAGAATGGGGGAGAATTTGCAGGCTGACCAACCCTTCAACCACCCTGACCCAGAACCAGGGCTAAGTTAGGCCACCCCAACAGCCACTCTAACATCCACTCAAGTGTCCACTCCATTTATGATCTGGTGGAGCACATGGAGGGGCCAGTACTGTGGATGCAAACCTGTAGGGTCTCTGTGACACGGGGCACCAACAGGATATCCAAGAGTAGTTCCAGTAAGGGTCCAGCATCAATGGTGTAGCAGAAACAGGAGACCTCAAACCAGACCAATGTCTCTCGGACCAATGACTCTTGGCAATGAACACTTGCAAGGAAAAATATAAGGACTAAAAAGTGTATTATGTCACACTATAGCTTTTACATTGATACTTTTATTTTTCTTTTCTTTTGTCTTTTTTCTCTTAATTTTTTTGAAGGAGTTGCAAGGGCAGATTCAAAGGGATAGGGAGATGAATGGGTTTGAGATGCATAATGTGAAAGTCACAAAAAATAAATATTTGTAAAAATTCTTATTTTATATATTACAGAATATATATCACAGAATTTTATAAAATCTTGAAAATTTTTCTACTGAAATAAATTCATTCTTTTAAAGAATAAGCTGGTGGCTGGAAAGAAAACATTGCTGTCTAGTCCGTGGTCACATTCTTTAACACCCACATGTGTTGCTGTTAATTTATCTTCCTTTCTCTGCCATTTTGTAGTATTTGCCTTCTTATGCAACACTCAACTTCAAATACCTGTGTTCTCGACACAATAGTGCTGTTGGTTTCAGAGCACTGGTCTCCCTACTTTCTTTGGCCATTCTCTGATACTCCTTGGTCTTGGATAACAACTTCTCTCTCTTATCTAAATCAAAGGCATCTATTCAAGTAAGATGGACAATGGAAGCGGTACGAGGATAAACAAGTGCCCTGATGTTATTCAGTGTACACATAGAAAGCTGATCAATTTAAATTTTAGTCTTTTGTGCCCACTTATCACCCATCTGGAAATGTGATCCTATATATAATCAAAACAAAATGAGAAATATTAATTTAGCCTTGATGCAAAAGCTTTTAAGCTAGGTATTCAACACGCCATAATTTAACCACTACCAATGATGATATCCATTCATTGAGTATTAAAAGCTGAGGGAATGCAATATTTGGAGATGTTACCCAATACATTATTTTACATGGATGTTTCATTTGCAATGGTTTCTTTTTCAAAATTTTTACATCATTAAACCCGTAAAAATAGAAAGAACACCAGCCTCAACATAAAGGCTTAAACATTTGGTAAATACTTAGTAATTAGGCTTCCTTCCTACCCACACCTCATTTCTTGCCCAATTAGATATAGATTTTGTACACTAAAGGAAAGAACTTCAAATGAGCTAATAAATCTAGGAAAAAGGTGAAAATGGACTCATGTTTCACTGGGATTTGGAAATCATGCGTAGTGAGGTGGCCACGGTTCTACACAGCTTCTTACCATCCTTCTCAGTAAGTAGGTGAATGAGTTCTGTCCCTTTGAATCTGCCCTTGCAAACCCCTCAAAAAAATAAAATTTAAGAGAAATTTATAAAATTTAAGAGAAAAGAAGACAAAAAAAGAAAAATAAAAGATTTGGACCAGATGAACTTCAAGCATAGAAATAAAGGACCAACAGCAGCAATGGCTCTTCTTATCTGGATAAGATGCTAGGTGCACCAATAGTTGACAGGTCAGGATGTGGCCAGTAGAAACTAAAGTCATCTCTTTGCAACTCAAAACCATCTTTGTCCTGTTCTCATGCTTTAGCTCTCATACCCTCATCTGTGAGACAGACAGACAGCAAACTGAATGCAATGTCACTCTAGATTTGCCATTCCAAAAAGTTAGGATGCCAATGACTTTAAAATTACATTTCAATTTAATAGCAAAGCTTCTCTGCCTGTATATAAAGTGTATCACTCTTTCTGAAAGTCTATGATATGCACAAAAAGTATAAATGAATTTATGAAGTTATGCCTTTCTTCAAATTTGTGTAACAAAATAAAGCCAGGAGAAAGAAGCATCAATAAAAATATAAGGAAAGTATGCATTGCCAGGCATGAAGAGTCAGAAAGTATAAAATGGTTTCACTTTCTTCTGTTTTTTTTTTCCAGGAAGAATATATGAACTTAGTGCTAAAGTCTTCCAAATTTTCGTGCTGAAACTGCTTTCAAATCAAGTGTCTTCACACACATCATTGGCCCCTTGCATCTATTAAACATGCCAAATCTTTAAGTTTGTTTTAGAGCTACACTGACTCTTTTATATCTGCCAAATGGGGAAACTGCAGAATAATGAATAGAGACTAGTATACAAAAACAGCTGACTGGGCAGAACAAGCCAGTGTGCCTCTCTACCAACAACAAGAGCAAGCATCATTTCATAAACAAATGGATTTAATTTTGATAGGTTTAATCATAAGTAGTAGTGTGAGAAATTTGCACATAATTCACAGCAAATTAAAATTTTATTAAATTCTATCATTAAGATTGGGAAGATAGCATAGTCAGTGAACCACATGCCATATAAGCATAGGAACTTGAGTGCATCCCTAGTATCCATGTACAAAGCTGAACATATTAGGGAGTACCTGTAAGGTCAGAACTGGGGATACAAAGAGGAGAGGATCCTGGGGGCATATCTGTGCCTGTAAGTTATGAGCAGGGGTGGGAGCGTAGACTAAAGGATCACTAGGGACTTGATGGGAAAGCCAGTAGAGCTGAATCAGTGAGCATTTGGTTCATTAAACAATACTGTCTCAACACATACAGTACTGAGAACTGAGGAAGACATTTGGCATTAATTTCTGCCTTTGATATATATGAAAACACATTGATAAGCACCTGCACACACATTTATATGCACACACACATATGCATGTGTATGCATATGTGCATAGGTGAACACACACATACACACCTAGCTTTCAAAGAGAGACATATAAACACATATTAACTTAAAAAATATACTTACATTGAACCACATGCAAGCATATTATTTTTTCATAGATTTCAGGACAAAGAAAATGCTAAGCAAAGTTAAATCATCATTAGGGGAATTTCCTTAATTCAAATAACACAGGAGACAATAATCTGTGAGTATAACTATGTCTTTAGGCACAACTCACTTGGTATTTCTTACAGCTTTCGCCTTAACCAAGCCCCAGAAATCTGCACGTTGATTTCAGTAGTTATGTAAGATGGCTACAGGTGTTGTTACTTAATAAAAATAGGATATCATTTTAAAAACAAAATCATCAGAGAGGATTAGAGATACTATTACAGAAAAAGAACCACTTAAAACTTTATATCATTCACAGCTTATTGATAGATGATTATGATAGATACCTAGACACATAAACAATAGATAAGTGGATATAGATATATAGATGATACATGGATAGATAATAGATAGTAGGAATACAGACAGTGAAAGAGACAGATACATATATACATACCAACATACATACATGATACATAGATGATAGATTAGATTGATGATAGATAGATAGATAGATAGATAGATAGATAGATAGATAGATATTAGATGGACAGATGATAGACAAGAGATATATAGCTGATAGATACTGTGAGAGAGATGATATATTATAGAAAATGTTATATTATGCAAATATACAGAGTCAAATAGAAATAAAGAAAGTTTAAGATGAAAATAAGTTAAAAAAAAAACATGACCAATAATGATGATGAAGCCTATAATCATGGTTCAGGCACTAATGTCATTGACTTCAGAGGCTGAGGAAGAAGGATCACAGTTTAAACGCTGGCATGGGTAACAGAATCCAGTCAATGTTACACTGAAGACTTGGTGAAATCTCACTGTCAACAAGACAATACGGCAGCCTACAGAATGGAAAAAGATCCTCACCAACCCTACATCAGAGAGAGGACTGATCTCCAATATATACAAAGAACTCAAGAAATTGGCCATCAAAAGAACAAACAATTCAATTTTAAAAATGGGGTACAAACCTAAACAGAGAACACTCAACAGAGGAATCTAAAATGGCTGAAAGACACTTAAGGAAATGTTCAACATTCTTAGTTGTCAGAGAAATTCAAATCAAATCAACTCTGAGATTTCATCTTACACTTGTAATAATGGCCAAGATCAAAAACACTGATGACAACTTATGCTGGAGAGGATGTGGGGTAAAGGGAACACTCCTCCATTGCTGGTAGGTGTGCAAACTGGTACAGCTCCTTTGGATAGCAGTATGGAAATTTCTCAGAAAATTAGTAAACAACCTTCCTCAAGGTCCAGCAATACCACTTTGGGATATATACCCAATGGATGCTCAATCATACCACAAGAACATGTGCTCTACTATGTTCATAGTAGCATTGTTTGTTATATCCAGAACCTGGAAACAACCTATATGCCCCTTGACCAAAGAATGAATAAGAAAAACTTATGAAGTACTACATAACAGGAAAAAATAATATCTTGAAATTTGCAGGAAAATAGATGGATCTAGGAAATATCATATTGAGTGAGGTAACCAAGACCCAGAAAGATAAATATCATATGTACTGACTCATAAGTGGCCTTTAGACATAAGGCAAAGAAAACAAGACTACAATTTATAATCCCAGAGAACCTAGACAACAATGAGGACTTAAGAAAGACATACGTGGATCTAATCTACATGGCAAGAAGAAAAAGACAAAATCTCCTGAGTAAACTGGGAGCATTGAGACCATGGGATAGGGTTGAAGGAGAGGGGAGAGAAGTGGGGGGAGCAGAGAAAAATATATAACTAAATAAAATCAAGAAAAATAATGACTAGGACCCATAAAAAAGTATTACAAAGGTCATAAAAACACACACTGGAGAAGAGATAATGTCATTACACAAGCATCTTTAATTTCATTAATGTAAATAAGTAAGGCTAAACATTGTGTTCAGAACCAAAATGATACATATACAATTAATTAATGCCTCAGCTGTCTGTATTTCACAGAAAAATACATTTCTTAAAGATTGCTAATTATTAAACAATGTTTTAAAAAGCCTCTCAACTGGCCATCTGCCCAAATTGTATGTTTAGTTTTGAGAAGCGGTTAGACATTTAAGAAGAGATCTCTGTAATTAATTCCTGGTTGCTAAGAAACTGGGGAAGAAAAAAATCTGGTTCTAAATATCATCCTGAGTCACATTAATCCTGGTGATTATCTTTCCGGGGTACTGATTTCATAATCAGATAACATAGAATCTGTATAAAAGTGAATTTGCAAACCCATTTGGATTACATCTACACCCAAAGAATTGCTGTGGTTCAATATTTTATGTAAGAGGTGTGTTTATTTGTACATGTACAGATGAATGGCAAGAGGGATGTGTTGTGCTATACACATATCAAATAGTAGGGGCTCTGAACAGTCTGATGCCCAGGATCACAAAGTGTCCCTTGGCATGGAGAAGCATATGTGGCTTTTCTATAAATGCTCTCAACAATAATTCCTCTCTATCTTTGATTTCAGAGTTTCCTTTTCCCCTTAATCTTTATTTTCAAAGAAAATTCATAATGTCACATACTCAGCTCCCTCTCTACACAGTAATTACATCCATTATTGTCTCTGGTGATGCCTTTACCAGAAGAAATAACATTATTTTTTTGTGAGTCCCAAAATTTATGTCAAGCTTTCAGTTGAATGAATGTCTAGAAATGTTTGACGTACAGGATACAGAAATTTCCTGAAGTTTCGTGACAGTGAGTAAATCATACTGAGAATATCCTAATGAGGATATTCTTAGAGTTCAACATGGCACAATCAATAAAATTTGTCTGTACTGGAGCATTGTTTTCTTTGTAATTTACTTGAGTATCTTATTTTTACTCCGAGGCTAGTGTAAGTCAGAGTACAAATTCAATACATGAATGCAGTATGCCCTAATCAAATCCAGACCCCCTCTATACACTCTTATCTTACGTTACATTTTTCTAGTAACTGCAAATATCTAAATTAAGTTTTAAAAGCTAGTTATTATAGAAAACCAAAGTTCATAATAACATCTTATCTTTCCCAGTGCTTCCTCATGAGGAAGGAGAAAAATCATCAATGAGCTTTAGTGTCTTGAAGAGAATATTTTACAATAGAGGAATAGAAGTATTGGGTTTCAGAGTCTGTAACAACTCTATGAGTTTTAGTTAGTACAAAAAGCAGTTCTGAGGTTCACTCACTAAGACTTCTTTGAAAACATGTCCTTACGCCTTCAAGATCAATGACACTAAGAACACCTTTTCTCCATTTGGTAGACTCTCACTAGTAAAATGTAGCTGTGTCAAAGCCAGTATGCATTTGTAGTGTCTGTCAGCCTCACCTGACTCCCTGACAGGTCATAATGTAGACAGGAAAGCTTCTTAATATCAAAGTTCACAACAGGCTGAAACAAAGACTTCAGTTCTCTTCAGGGATGAATGTATAACTGTCTTCATAGTTCCCATTTCAAAGTATTCAAGGGAAAAAGGTTGAGACACACAAGACCATGCAGTGAAGTAAGTTTGTTCTCTGTCCCAGCTCTTCTCCTTCCTCTTGCCCTACGTAACAATATAGCAAACTTTAAGTAGCTATTAAATATTAAATTTCTTCTGGAAAATCATGTGCATTTTAAAATAAAACAAAACCTTTGGATAACTGAATGCATCATCTTCCCTAAATATCCCTGCCCCTAGATTTTGTAATTAGTGTGTGAAAAATCTACACACTGCCTAACCCAGCCATTTTCTGGTCAATACAAAGTTTTTGTCCTTTTCCACAATCAGTAACCCATTAACATCTGACAGATTTTTCTCATAAGCAATTCCAAAACCCATGACTTCTTTTGTATCCTTACTAATCTGTGCTAACTTCAATTTTCATTTTCTTCTGCCTACAAGAAAACAGCCTTCTAGCTTCAGCTGCGTCTCTGTAATTCATCTTCTACACAAATGCCAGAGGGAGTGCTCCAATAAATAGATCAGATCCCAACACTTTGCTTCAAATCCTTCATTGCGCCAACAATAAAGTGAAAATCCTCCCACTTTGCAGGAGGAGCTTCATCTATGCTCATTCAGCGGGCTCTGTTGAGTTTTCTCTATCACAAGCTGCCTGGTGCATTTTCTAGTCTTTTTTCAAATGGATGATTTCTTTCATCAGAGATTTCATTAAGACTAGAGAAACTATGCACTTTTCTCTATAGAGTCATCTTTCTGCTTACCCACAAGGGAGACAGTCCAAGGACATCATTAAATGCCTGGAAGTGCATAGCAAATTTGGGTGTGTAGTTTGTGTGTGTGTGTGTGTGTGAGAGAGAGAGAGAGAGAGAGAGAGAGAGAGAGAGAGAGAGTATGTGCACATGCAAGTGGTTTTTCTTTTTTCTTCTTACCATAGATCTGAGAAACATAGCATACTATTTACCTTTCCTTAAATGGAGACTTTCAGCTTTTCACTCTGCAGCTTCTCTTTGCAGCACTGCTACTCTTGTGCTCTGAGGCTGTTATTAAATAACATAAAGCTTGGTGGAGCACAATTGCCTGCAACACTCCATCTGGCAGCCAGAAAAGCTATTAAGTGAGTACTGGGTTGGTAGCTATACAACACAGATACATGGAACAGAGCAATCACTCACACCTCCAAGAGGAAGCAGAGCGATTGATGGAGGAGGGTCATCTGTCTATGTGTTACTTTCATTGGTTAATAAAGAAACTGCCTTGGCTCTTTAATAGGGCAGAAAATTAGGTAGGTGGAGTAGACAGAACAGAATTGTGGGAGAAAGAAAGCAGAGCGAGGCAGATGCCTCAGGCAGTCGCCATGCCTCTCCTCTCTGAGTTGGACACAGGTTAAGGTCTCTCCTGGTAAACTACCACCTCGTGGTGCTACACAGATTACTAAATATGGGTTAGTCAATGTGTGAGAGTTAGCCAATAAGAGGCTGAAACTAATGGGCCAGGCAGTGTTTAAAAGAATACAGTTTCCGTGTAATTATTTTGGATATAAATGGCCAGGAAGCTGGGTGGCAGGAAATGCCCCCCCTTCTTCTACAAGCGATGATACAAGACTTCCTCGTGAAGTTTAAAGCTTATTAATTTCTTATTTCTGGAATTTTTCATTTACTATTCTTGGATTGCATTTGAACATAGGCTTCTGAAACTTTGGATTATAGGGGAATATTATTCTATTTAACTATTCAACTTTAGATTTTAAGAGTTTATCAAATGTACTATACATCTTTAATTGTAAATACTAGTTAGGTCCAAGTGATGCTGGAAGCAATTAAATTAACCTTAAGAGAATTCTATAAAATCCATGGTTTGCAAAACGTGTGGAAAACAGTTTAAATAAAATAAAACAGTAAAATTCTTAACCCAAAAACCTGGTTGGTGTTCATTTCATGTAATTCTCTGTTTTCCAGTCAGAAAAAAATCATTTTTAGGGAGATGATCAAAACTTAACAAATCAACAAACACATAATTGAATGGACACAGATTTGACCCCACATAAATCAAATCAAGCTAAGATTAATAATATGGATTTGAATACTGCATTCAAAAACAATATATAGTTATAAGGACATTATCACTAAACTGTGTGCATTAGTCCTTTGCCAGTAACTTGTTGATTTAGCTCTTTTATTTCTTTTCCATCTTTTCACCTTTCTCTCTTTCTTTCTCTTTCTCTTTCTCTCTCTCATATTATTTGATGTGTATCAAATCTCAACTTACGCCAGATGTCATAGTTATTATATATACAATGTGATTGGTTTTATTCTTTTGTATTAAGTACAATGAAAATTACTCTCTTTGTATATCCTTTAACCAAGAAAAGAAAAATAAAACATTTATATTTTAAATATTCTCACTTTTACTTAAAATAGTGAGAATTCAAGATCCAGGAATGATTTAAAAAGTTATTCACCAAAATAATATTAAACAAAGCACATGAATAAAATAGAGAAGAGCATGCTTCAGTTTGATTGTTGCAGAATATGAGGGATGATGGCCAAGCTACATTTCATGCAAGAAACACCAAACATACTTATGCTCCACGAAACATTCTGATTCCATTTAAAACCAAGTGAATGGTGCCAATAAAACATCAAAGGCAACTTTAGTTTTCTTCTGCTTCAGGTTAATTTAACCTTTAAAAAAATTACACAGACCTTTAACTTTCAATTACAATGCCATGTTGTGAAAAATGCAGAGGCAGAGAAAATACTCATTATTGCCTGAGTACAATGGCAAGCAAAGCACCATAAAAACATAGCCCACTTTGGCACCTAAATGCACCAGTGGGCAATTTTCATATGAAAGTTTTCTAATTCTACAAGGCAAAAGTCACTCCTAAGTGTAAAACTGTCTTCCATATCATTAGGATTCAGCCAACTACCTTATCCTAAGAAAGGATGGTAAATGTTCCAACTTGTCAAAGTCACACTAAAAAGATAGAAAAGAAATATGGAAACAAATGATTTTATATTTTATATTTTAGATTTTATATTTGATTTGAACTGTAACTGGCCCCAAGCCAAATACTGATCTCTTCAGAAAGCTGAAGATCTCAAGCTATTTTACAGTTTACCAGATGTAAACAATAAGATAAATATACTGAGAAATCCTGAGATAAGTATAGATAATCTTTACAAACTGCAACTATGTTATACCTAATAATAATCCATTTAATCTTTTTAATCGGTCTATCTGAAATATGAACCAAAAGATTGTCTTAAGTTTTACCCTGTTTTAAAGATAAATAATAATAATGTTTATGTGGCCTGAGATTAAAGTTTGAAAATAGCGTCTATAAATAGGATATTTTCAAATCAAGACATGTGCCTGGAATATAAGAATGCTCAAAACTTATAGTAGTTAACTCAAAATTGCTCACCAGATTAGACAGAATAAATACTAGAAGCCAAGTATAATGATTTGGGGATAACTATTCTATCTACCGTAAAGAATGTCATACAAAAGCAGTCAGGTCAGTGTTTAGAGCACTGTCAAAGGTAGTGGGTAGATAGCGGTAATAGGTAGGAATGAGTAGGTAGCCCCAGCACCTACTTGGAGCAGTGCAAGATCTTTTCTCACCAACAAGCTAGTATTTGGATCCAGTTAATCATGTTGAGAAACAAAAATGAATGAGGTTAAAAGGAATATTAGAGTATGCTAATTTTAAAAGTGAAGTTAGAAAAACAGTAACAACACTTGCCTAAAATGTGTCTTTGAATATCCCAATTCTATACTTATCCATTAAAACAACAATGACAAGAAATGCTAATTTCCAAAGTTAGGGGGTGGGGATGTAGTTCAGTGGTTAATTTTCCTGGCATGCAGGCATAAGCTTTGGGTCAGTCTCCAGTAATGCATAAAACTCTATGTGGTAGCCTAGTCCTGGAGAAATGGAACAGAAAGATCAAAAGTTCAAGGTCATCTTCACCTACAAGTTCATGTCCAGTCTAGGATACAGGAGATACTGGCTCTATCTTAATTTGTTTTCCAATTAATTTAATTAAAAAGTAAAAGATGTTAATATCTAGAGTAATCAAAAAACTGTCTTTTCTTTAAAAAAAAACCTCTATACTAAGAATCACTGTATCATGCCTCATTTGCTTTCATTTTAGTAGATAAATGCCCAGAAGACTATTTTCTAATATCATCTTCTGGCAAAGTAATAAAGCTAAAATGAACAGATTTTTACTACAAGCTAAGCAAGTGACTTTATTCTAAATGGTATCATGTGCAAATTATCACTAACAGGTTCACATGACTCTGTATCATCTTCTCGTTCAATTATGCAAAACCCTTCACTTTAGCTTACAGAACGTGCCAGTCATATTCTGTTCTGTCGTACAACAAAATCCAAATCAGTTGCTGCTTGAAAAGGCAGAAGTATATTTTCCTTGCCATTGAAAGATTCTAGGAAACTAGCTGGAAGATAGTTCCTTATGGTTTCCTCTCACAGCCATTCTTGGAGGCACTTTTATCATATCATTTCCAGGAACAAGGTAAGAAGGTAATTCTTCAAAAAAAAACAACCAAAATTTTAACAGGGGATACCTTAAATGTCATGCAGAAATTCCTTTGTTTCATGGATAAGAACCTAGGGACTTGGTCACTCGAGAACAGGGAAAAAGCTACAACAAGCTGTATGCACTTTTCTTCAAGAAGGAACTGTGAAAACTAGGTGACAAGCAGCTATCTCTTTTGGAAGACACAGCCAGCTACTAAAATAAGAGAGCCTGTTGAGGGTAGGTGGGCTTTGGGTTGTATTGACTATGATCAAGGAAGAACACTGGAGTGAGGGTGTAAGATTTCACACAGACTATGACGGAGGGAGATTCCAGTTTGCATATTTGCCATACTGCGTCAATTAATGGACAGTGTAAAATATAGAATTTAATATTGTAGCACTCAATAACACATCCAGACCCAGACCTGCTCAATTCCAGATTGTTTTCACTTATATAATAGATCCAAGCATTCATTATACCATGTTGTTATAGACAAAATCACAACACTGTGTTTGGAATCTCAAAAGGCAAAATGGTATAATGGTTAGAAAGGCAAATTTGGAAGCCTGAATTCTATTCTTGCTTTGTTGTTTTATCAAGAATATTAATTGGGCAGGTTGCTTAATATCTATTTATCCCAGGTCATCATCTACAGACGTAGAGATGATAACAAACACATATTGCAGAACTGGGGTTAAAGTTCAATGAGTAACAAATGTAAAACATTTAAGCAAGTCCTTGATCAGGGTGAGAACTTTTTCAGCATCTATCAGCTACAGATTTTGGTTGTAGAAAGGGCACACCATAACTATGGTCATGCAAGGAATGCCTACAAGTACCAAACAGAGTCTCAGGGAGTGCTTTTGCTATCACTAGTCTAGAATTGATTCTCCTCTCTGATGAGAGAAGCACTGTAAAATCTTTATGACTTTATAATTCAGAACAATTGAGAAACAAGGACAGATGGTGGGTAGAAGGACACAAAAACAGATGTGAATGTACAATAGAATTGTAGAAAGAGAGAGAGAAATGTCACAAAAAAGGTGTCAGGCATTTTTAAAATTTGATAAAGACAGAAGAGATCCCTTGATTTCTGATAGTAAAGAAACAGGGCTAGTAATCTATAGACACACTTCTGCATGGCGACTAAAGTACTTCATGGGTACTTTCATTGGCTGCATTCAGAGAGGCTGTTATTGAGGTCCTGGAAGCAACTTGACATGCGTGTCATGTGGTACTTATGTTGGAAGCCTCCAAAGACCTTGGTATCAAAAGGACTGGCCCTATATTTTACTTTTGCACAAAAGTACTTTCTGTAAAAGAAATGAAATTCAATACATGGCCTTCATTTATATAATTTGTATTTATATATTAAAATACATGTTCTTTATAAATTCATAGATAATTGTCAGTTTATCATGAGGCTTATTAAAGCTCAATTTATATTAGCTGCTTATCATTACAGAATATAAGGTTGAAGGCTGGAAAGATGACTCAGTGTTTAAGAACTTGCTGCTCTTACATAGGATGCACGTTCAGTCCCCAGCTCTCAACAGAGGCTCACAAACATCTTTAACTTCAGTTCCTGGAATCCGTAACCCCCTTCTGACTACTATATATACCAGACACATGGAGATAAACATACACAAAAAATAAATATTTCAAAATGAGTAAGTTAACCAAACTAAATCATATCTATTCACAGAATTCTAAATATTGACAGATTCCAATTTCTTTAATTTTTTGTTTTATTATTTATTTATTTTTAATTAAATTTTCCATCTCCTCCCATTTCCCTTCCCCTCCCCCATCCTCCTCCTCCTCTCTCTCCAGTCCAAAGAGCAGTCAGGGTTCCCTTCCCTGTGGGAAGTCCAAGGTCCTCCCTCCTCCATCCAGGTCTAAGAAGGTGAGCATCCAAACAGACTAGGCTCCCACAAAGCCAGTACATGCTGTAGGACCAAAACCCAGTGTCAAGGACAATTTCTTTATTTTTGAGAACTAGAATGATGCAAATCCAAAGCCAAAATTATTTTTGAACAATTTTTATTTCTCTTAATGCCTAATTATTGTTCTCCTCTGAATCCAGCATCTTTTTTTATCTATTAGGTTAAACCAATGGAAATTATTCTTAGGAGACCTCTCGTTTCTACTAACTTAAAAGCTAAGAATGCCAAAAAACCCTCTGCTCAGATCTTTACTTTTCAATAGCTTGTATACCTGATGTTGCCACCAATATATTTGGCAAATGCCTTAACTTATGACTTTCATTTTATAACTATAAAAAGCTCATTTAACTACTTCCACAGTGGCATATGTTTTTCATGGTAACTTGTGTCCATGTTTCTGAGTCTATGGTGTGTGTGTCAAAATAAGCTTTTATTCTCTTAAAGGTGGGAGATATGTTTTGCATTATCAATTTTAATAGTAAATTTTAATAAATTCATGTGTGGTTAAAAATAGATGTTTTAAAACATTACTGGTAAATATCTGATATAAGGAAATAACATGACAAAATGTCACATTCCTAAAAGTCTACCTCATGTTTATTCCTTTACTACTTGTCTTATTTTTGGGGTGGCAGAGGCTATGTCCAGAGCCCCCAGCATATTACACAACTGTTCTGCACTGAGCTACATTCCTAGTCCTATGCCTTAAAGAATTGTATTTTCCTTTTAGTTCAGGTTGTTTATTTAGCTAATTCAGATTGCTTGTGTTTCTCTAACAATGAAATCCCTTGCTATGAAAAAGAAGACAAAGATATATATGAGGTAATGAGTTTTGTGAATATGCTTGATGCCCTGCCTGGGTCACATTCATATCCTAGAATGAAAATAGCAAATAAATATGCAAAATTTATGTAAATTTATAAAACAGTCATTGAGAATGAAAAGGTCAAATGTCAGATAAGTAATGTACTAACCTCTTATGTCCAATTACTTTTTGTTCCAATTCTCTAGGCATTTTCATTCTAAAATGAATGTATAAGGCAACTTCGTATACAAGGAGCAATATAAAGACAGCTTGTTCTTTATGCAGTGACAGAAAATCCCTATCAGAGTTTCCACATATCCCTGTGCCTAATTGAGAATTTCTAAATCCAGTTTACTATTCAACAAATATTTGCTGGCATCTATTGTAAGCAAGGTGATAGTTTAGATGGAGGCAAAACAATGAAGAGCCAAACAATGCTACTATTTTCATCAAGCTAAGTATTTGACTCAGTTTCTCTGGGAATTAAAAAAAATATAATAACCTAGAATTTACTAATGGAGAAACTAAATTTAGCACCCTCTGCCATATGACATGCCTCAAGCAACACCACTATATGAAACTTCCAAGAAGATAGGCATTGCAGAACATGAAGTCAGAGGACTTAGGAACAAATACTATTTGAATGAGAAGAATCTGAAGGAGATTAAGTCATAGAAGTGATACAGCACTTAAAGGAAAAGGACAAGGCTGCCCACAACATGAAAAGAGCAACCTAACAAGAAATATAGGTTTCCTAACATGCATTCCTTTCATCAAGCCAAGATTCTTCTGACCATCATAGAAAATAGGACTTCTTAGTCAGAATCAAACAGAAACTGAAGGGTGAAAATTTGTACATCACTAGAACATCAAAAATGCCAAGAAAATATATCTATAGAAAAAATAGGCATTAATATTTTATTAATATTAATATCTTAATAATCATAGTGTCTAAAAGACAAACATAGAGGCATTAGTGGAGATGTTGTTTGTCTGTATATGCTAAGGAATACATACCTATTCAATTCTTCATAATATTGGGAAGAAAGTTCTGTAGAGAGAGAGCTCCTAAATATAATTTATTTCTTTTCTATTCTCTAACTTTCCTGAACCAAATTCTAGAAAGTGTGAAATGTTGGCTGGAGTTCTCAGGAAAAGATTTCTCAATAACAGATTGGGAATTTGTGCTGCAGTTGGGATCTTGAAGTTAACCATCAGGTCCATGTCTTAAAGGTTAGGTCCCAAGATTAGAACTGGGAGATAGTGGAACCCTGAGGAGGGGGAGCTGAATGGACCTTAAGTAGGCCCCTTTCGGGCAATTCTGGGGCCTATCTTCTCTTTTCTTCATTTCTCTTTGACATCCCAGCCATTAGGTGACTGTCTTTGGCTCTCCATTGTGATATCCTGTTCTCTATATGCCCAAAGGCAGTAAAATGAGTTAACCATGGATTGGAACCTATAAACAAGTGTCCAAGATACAACCCACACCGTGGGCCACAAGCATCCCAAGAAGGGTAAGAATGTGACCAGCACATTTGAACATGAATTACAAAAAGTTTAGATACTTCTGTGAGTGAGACAAAATAATTCATTTCCTTTTATATGGGGAAATCTCCTGTATTTATCACAATAACAGAAAACCGACACACCAGGAGACTAGCCTTTGCATATTAAGGGATAGGATTTTACAAATAACAAGGTTCTATTGCAGGTAAAGTCTTGTCCTTTAGACTACAGCAACAGAGATCATTCTTTAATATATAACATTATACCTAAATGAATTTAGTAACAGAATAAAATATAAGACACAGAAAACACTAATGGCTAAGAACCAGTAGAGAGGAGAACATATAGCCTTTGAGTGTGTGTGTGTGTGTGTGTGTGTGTGTGTGTATTTCTGCATGCATGTGTGTGCATGTGTGTGTGTGTAAATCCAACGCAAAAAGTCTTCCTGAACAAAATAAATAATAGTAAAAAAAAATTCCTTAAATCAAGATTTATACAGTGATTTAGTGGGTAAATTTAAAGAGAGTATGGGAGCCTGTTGAGACCTACTTTAGTGTTGAAATAAAAATATTCTCAAATAGAAGAAGTATTTTTATAAGAGAGAAGGATACAAGGGATAAAATCATGAGACACTTAGATAAAATGCTTAAACTCCCAGGACAGAAAGAAATATGACACTATTTCATACACAAAACTGAATTGTATGCAAGAAAAAATTCAATTCACAAATGATTTCTTCCCTGCATTGATGAAGGTAGAAAAATACCTAGAGACAGTAAAAATACAAAAATTCTTGCCAGATAGCCTGATAAACTGTCAATCATCTCCAGGAGTTAAAGAAGACCTTTGAGGATACAGAGAACCTGAAAAGAATATTTAGCCTGTACCCCCAAATGAATTACAACTGAGCAGCCTAAAAACCAGAAAGACAAAGTAGAGAGTAAATGATGATCAACGATTTGTGCAGTATTTACTAAGCCTAAGCCCAAGCAGAAGCCAGCATACATAATGAGAACATGTACAGATGGCTGCAAGCGATGCTTCCATGAGGAAGTCGATGCTTTAAATATAATGCTTTTTTGTGCCATCTTCACAACAAACAACTTTCAACATGCTAACCTCAAAACCAAAAATCATGGGTGGAGGGCATAAGTAGCAAAATGTCTCAGTTTAAAAGTAAGAAGAGTAAAAGTCGTGTAGAATTATTCCTGGTGTGTGGAATAGTGTGCATGTGCATGTATGTGCACGTGTGTGTGTGTGTGGTTTAGTGAAGACATGAATATGCATCTTTCAGAGGATGAGAAGATGCTGGATGCCCTGTTCTCTCACACTTAACCTTATTCTCTTCAGACAAGGTCTGTTAATGAACGTGGACCTAGGCTGGCAGTCAGCAGGCCTATCTCTCTCCCTAACCTTGGTCCCTATAGTCCTGGTGTTATATGTACAAGTGTGGCCGCAACTGGCTTTTACCACAGGTACTGGGGTAGGAGCTCAGTTGGTGTGTGCGCAGCAAACACTCTAACCTACTGGTCATCATCGTAGAACATTCTTTTATGACATCTTTTCTGCCAATTTCTCTGATCATATTCCATATAATATTAGATAACATTAAGTAATCTTAAACTACTTCAAATTAAAATACTGTGCTATATAACTTCTGTATGAAAAATAAAACAAGGAACTATTTCTCATAACATACCTCATTTACCAAATTCCTTTGGTATTTATATATAATATTTTATATAATCTATGTACATATTTCTATATTCATTACAAAGTCTTTAAGATATTGATAATGCCTAATATTATATAAACGTGTCCCTTAGGGGATAAGAACTGTCAGGCAGTGGTGGCACATACCTTTAATCCCAGCACTCAGAAGGCAGAGGCAGGCAGCTCTGAGTTCAAGGCCAGCCTGGTCTACAAAGCAAGTTTCTGGACAGCCAGGGCTACACAGAGAAACATGTCTTGATTTAAAAAAAAAAAGGAAAGGAAAGAAGGAAGGGAGAAAGGAAGGAAGAAAAGGGAGGGAGGAAGTAAGGAAAAAAGAAAAACAGCAATATCTAGACTACTCCAGCAAAATTATTTTTAAAAATAACAATATGTATCAATGAATTCAGTAACTGAGAATGGGAGATAAGTCAAATAAGCAAACACCAATAACCAGGAACCACGAGAGATGAGAATTCTGCACATGTACGGAACAAACCCATTCTTCAAGTATTTTTAATTCAAGGTTGGTTGAACCTGCCTCTATGAGATGTGCAGACAGAGGACCAACTGCAAAGAAAAGGACGTCACCCTAAAGCCCATGAACCAAGAGCCGGACGTAGGTAAGCATAAACGTGTCCTTCTTTCATTACAAAACACAGCAGTATGTAAATACCAAACTCAGAAGTAAATCATTGACATAAAAAGAAGTTACTGAGACTGCTAGAAGATGAAATTAACATAAATCAAAGCAGAAACTTTTTTGACAAAGAGAGATTTTATGGTTTATTTTTTTATATTTAAAAATTTCCATCTCTTCCCCTCCTTCTCCCCCTTCCCTCCCCTCCCCTCCACCCATACCTCCCCTTCCTTCCTCTCCAGGCCAAGGAGCCATCAGGGTTCCCTACTCTATGTTAAGACCAAGGTCCTCCTAACTCCCCCCAGGTCCAGGAAGGTGATCGACCAAGCTGAGAAGGCGGAGCAGAAGGAGGGAGAACATGAGAAAGAAAGTCAGGACCGTGAGGGGTGCGTTCACCCATGGAGACGGTGGGACAGAACTAACGGGAGATCACCAACTCCAGTTTGAATGGGACTGAAGGAACATGAGACCAAACTGAACTCTCTGAATGTGGCCGACGGTGGAGGCTGACTGAAAAGCAGAAACTTTTTAAAACTAGAGAGAATAAACAAGTTTAAAGGTTGAAACTTCTGTGAAGGTTTCAATAAAGCAAATAAATCTTTGAGTTGCGAAGAAGAGGGAATAGAAGTATACATGGTAACTACTGAAAGACAACAAGTTACAAAAGAAAAGTTTATCATTGAAACTGTGTCAAATGTGTAAAACATGAAAGATAGGAGACAGTCTGCAGTGAAATATTAAATTCCAGCAAAAAAGCTTTAGATACTAAAAATTAGGAAACTAGAAATATATCAGTTATTAATGAATATTTTGGAAAGATGATCAAATTCTCTTTTCCAGGGGTGGGGGGAGAACATAAACTAAAATGATTTGAGAAAAATTATTCTGAACCTTAGTTTAAATAGTAGATACTTACACAGAAATGTAAAATATTCAAGAACATAAAAGAACATTGACAATTAACCAAATTTTAAGAAAAGAGGAAGAACTTTCATTCCAAACCTAATAAATTTCAAACAAGATGGTTGGATGGAGAAAATGACAGAGCCCCACATAGGAGCACCGGACTGAGCTCCCAAGGTCCCGATGAGGAGCAAAAGGAGGGAGATCATGAGCAAGGAAGTCAGGACCGTGAGGAGTGCGTTTACCCATTGAGACGGTGGGACAGATCTAACGGGAGACCACCAAGTCCAGTTGGAATGGGACTGATGGAACAGGGGACCAAACCGGACTCTCTGAATGTGGCTGACGGTGGAGGAGGACTGAGAAACCAAGGACAACAGCAATGAACGTAAACTCTACAGCATGGACGGGCTCACTGTGAGCCTTGTCAGTTTGGTTGCTCACCTTCCTGGACTTAGGGGGAGCTGGGAGGACCTTGGACTTAACATAGTGAAGGGAACCCTGATGGCTCTTTGTCTTGGAGAGGGGTGGAGTGGGGGTATGGGTGGAAGGGAGGGAAGGGAAGGGGGAGGAGGAGGGAAGGAGATGGAAATCTTTAATAAAAAAATGAGGAAAAAAAAGAAAAGAAAAAAAGAGAATCATATCAGAAAAAAATTTCAAACAAGAATAGATTAATTTTAATTATTTGATGAAAATCTAAAAAACTAATAAATAGAATGTATTGCTGTGTTTAAAAAGTTTAATATCCAATGGCCCAAGAAAGATCCTTGCAAGTAATATAAATTATTGAGGAAACATACATATGAGTGATCTTATTTCTAGAAATTTGATAACAATCCTTTTCACCATAAACAGACGGAGAAATAATATAATCATAACATTATGATAAGAGATTTAACACATTTCATTGCTTTTTAAAAAGATTGCGAGTCAAGGACAAAATAGGATATTATTGACTTATAATGAATGTTTAAAACCCAAGGACTAATGTCATTCCATGTACTGAAACACTGAAGCAATCCCAATTATAATTTGGAACCTCGTGGTTCATCCATTTGCCAGGATTGAAATGAAATATCTAGTTAAATCCAATTACAGAAAAAATAAAATTATTGTGAAACTAACAGAAAATATATGAAATTTTATGTGTTATAATAAAATTAAAATGAAAACTTCATGTGATGAAATGATAATATTACTGAGACAACTCCAAAATTAAGAAGTTTTGATGAAATAGAGTAATTTAATAAGTTCAGCATACAGGAATTTAAAGAAATTTCAAAAATATTTTATATTCAAAGTAATTTGGAAAGGAAGTGAGAAAGTACTTTCCAGGACGCCAAAAATGTAATCTTTAGAAACAGGCTTAAGACTAGAGTTAAAACATGTCGACGAGAAAACCATCAAAATGAACTAGAATGGACTCGAAAGACGCGGCAATGGAAAGGAGATGTGGTGCCTTCTTAAATGATATGTATAACCAAATATCTATTTTCCAATAAGAGCTATGCATTTTACTAATCTTAATTAAAATGTTAATAAATTTTAATTGAAAGGCATTATTAAATGTTGGTGAAAAATCAAATTCCCTCAAGTACATCAGAGCAGTACAAAAAAAGAGTAGGGATTTTGTGGGCATTGCCCTGAATCTGTAGATCGCTGTTGGTAAAATTGTCATTTTCCCTATGTTGATCTGTTGATCCTACCTATCTAAGAGCATAGGAGATTTTTCCATTTTCTGATAATATCGTCTTCAATTTCTTTTTTTTTTTTTTTTTTTTTTTTTTTTTTTTTTTTTTTTTTTTTGGTTTTCCGGGACAGGGTTTCTCTGAAGCTTTTTTAGAGCCTGTCCTGGAACTAGCTCTTGTAGACCAGGCTGGCCTCGAACTCACAGAGATCCGCCTGCCTCTGCCTCCCGAGTGCTGGGATTAAAGGCGTGCGCCACCACCGCCCGGCTTCGTCTTTAATTTCTTGCTTTAAAAACTTAAAGTTCTTGGCATAAAGGTCTTCTGCTTGTTTGGTTGGAGTTACCCCTGGATATTTGATGCTATTTGTGGCTATTGTAAAGGGAGATGTTTCTCTGATTTCTCTTCAGTCCATTTATCATCTGTATAAAAAGGGGTTATTGATTTTCTTTTCTTTTCTTTTCTTTTTTTGAGCTAATCTTGTATCCTGCCACATTACTGAAGGTATTTACCAGCTGGAGTAGATAACTGGTGAATTTTTTTGATCACGTATCTAAACTATCATATCATCTGCAAATAGTGAAAGTTTGACTTCTTCCTTGACAATTCGTATTTACTTCCTTCCTCTCCTTTTGTTGTCTTATTCCTCTAGCTAGAACTTTGAGTGCTATATTAAATAGATATGGGGAGAGTGGGCAGTTTTATCTTGCTCCTGATTTTAGTGGAGTACTTGAGTTTCTCCCATTTAGTTTGACGTTCGCTGTTGGCTTGTTGTATATTGCCTTTATTACAGTATAATCCCATGTATTTGTGATCTCTCCAAGACACTTATCATGAAGATGTGTTGGTTTTTGTCAAAAGCTTATTCTGCATGTAATGAGTTGATTATGTGTTTTATTTCTTTCATTTTATTTAATGATGAATTATATTGATGGATTTTCATGTGTTGAACCATCTCTGGAATGAAACCTACTTAATAATGGTGGATGATTTTTTTGGATGTGTTCTTGGATTCTGTTTGCCAATATTTTATTGAGTATTTTTTGCATCAACATTCATGAGGGAGATTGGTCTATAATTCTTAATTTCATCTTTGTGTGGTTTGGGTATCAGGGTAACTGTCATCTTGCAAAAAAAAAGTTTTCAAATGTCCTTTTTGTTTCTATTGTGTGGAATAATTTCAGGAGTATTGGTATTAGTTCTTCTTTGAAATTCTGGTAGAATTCTGTCCCCAAACTATCTGGCCCTGGTCTGGTTTTTTTTTTTTTTTTTTTTTTTTTTTTTTTTTTTTTTTTTTTTTTTTTTTTTTTTTTTTTTTTTTTTTGGCTAGAAGACTTTAAATGACTGCTTCTTCTATTTCCTTAGGGGTTGTAAGTTTATTTATGGTGTGGGAGAATTGTCTGTATTCTGTCAATCATGTTTTAAATAAATGCTGATTGACCAGGCAGGAAGTAAAAATGATGCAATGAGAACAGGAGAATTCTGGGAAGGAAGAAATTGATTTCTCCCTGTCCCACGGACCACCAAGGAAGCAGGATGTGACCTGCCAGTTGAAAAAGGTACCGAGCCTTGTGGCAAAAATAGGTCAGAATAATGGGTTAATATAAGCTACTCTGTGGGAGCCTTCTCAGCTTGGTCGATCACCTTCCTGGACCTGGGGGGAGTTGGGAGGACCTTGGTCTTAGCATAGAGTGGGGAACCCTGATGGCTCCTTGGCCTTGAGAGGGAGGGAGGGGAGGTATGGGTGGAGGGGAGGGGAGGGAAGGGGGAGAAGGAGGGGAGAGAAGGGGGAGAAGGAGGGGAGGGAGGGGGGAGGAGGAGGGAAGGAGATGGAAATTTTTAAATATAAAAAAAAATAAACCATGAGGAAAAAAAAATATATAAGCTACAAGAGCTAATTAATATTAATAGCCTGAGCTAATGGACAAATCAGCTTTATAACTTATAGAGATCTTCGTGTGATTTTCTTTGGGGCTTGCTGGCTGTGGGTTACCGGGCAGGACAGAAACCCCAACAGGAAGGCCTCCTCATGTTACATATTTAAATTATTTATCTGGTCTTGATTTAATTTTGGTATGTAGTACCTAACCAGAGAATTATTCATGTCCCTTAAATTTTCCAATTTTGTGTAGTACAGATTTTTGAAGTATGAGCTGATGATTCTCTGGATTTCCTCAGAGTCTGTTGTTATTGTCATCCTTTTCATTTCTGATGTTGTTAGTTTGCATATTCTCTCTGCCTTTTGGTTAGTTTGGATAAAGGTTTGTCTATCTTGTTGATTTTCTCAAAGAACCAGTTTTTTGTTTCATTGATTCTTGTATTTCTTTCTTTTTCTATTTTATTGATTTCAGCCCTTATTTTGATTACTTCCTAGTTTGTACTCCTCTTGGGTAAGTTTGCTTCTTTTTGTTTTTGAGCTTTCAGGTGTGCTGTTGGATATTAGACATAAGGCAAAGGATAACCAGCCGACAGTCCACAATTCCAGAGAAGACAGGAAACAAGAACTCTAAGAGGGGCATATATAGATACCCCTGGGAAGGGGAAGTAGACAAGACCTCCTTAGTAAACTGTCAGCAAGGAAGGAAGGGTAAGGGTGGTAGGGAAGGGG
The DNA here is from genome assembly GCF_903992535.2 of Arvicola amphibius. Classification (NCBI taxonomy): domain Eukaryota; kingdom Metazoa; phylum Chordata; class Mammalia; order Rodentia; family Cricetidae; genus Arvicola; species Arvicola amphibius. The sequence continues at coordinate 110,959,302 of NC_052050.1, forward strand.
GGAGGGGACAACATGAAAGATCCAGAAAGTTGAATTGAGTGAAGGACAAAGAGGGAGAGCAAGGAAAGAGATACCTTGAAAGACGGAGTCATTACAGGGTTAGCAAAAAAAAAAAAAAAAAAAAAAAAAAAACATGCACTAGAAAAATTCCATAGAATCTATAAGAATGACCCCAGTTAAGAATCTAAGAAGTAATGGAGAGGGAACCTGAACTGGCCTTCCCCTGTAAACATATTGATGACTACTTAAATTGTTATCATATAACTTTCATCTAGTAACTGACAGAAGCAGATGCAAAGATCCACAGCTAAGCACTGGGACTGAACTCCTGCGGTACAGTTGTAGAAAGGGAGGAGCAATACTGGGAGCAAAGGGGTCAAGACCATGATGGGAAAACCTGCAAAAACAGCTCACCCAAGCAAGTGGGAGCTCACTGACTCCAGACTGACAGTTGGGGAACCTGCATAAGCCCAAACCAGGCCCTCTGAACATAGGTGACAGTTGTGTGCTTGGGCAGTTTGTGGGACCACTAGTAATGCAACCAGTATTTATCCCTAGCGCATGAACTGACTCTTTGGAGCCCATTGCCTAGAGGGGTACCTTGCTCAGCCTAGTAAGAGGGGCATGGGTCTTGGTCCTGTCTGAAGCGTTATGACAGACTTTGTTGACTCTCCTTGGGAGGCCTCACCTTCTCTTTGTAGTGGATGAAAGGTGGGCTGGAGAGAAGGTTTGGAGAACCAAAGAACAAGAAAGAGAAAATTGAGATTGGTATGTACAATAAGATTGTTTTAAAAACAAATATAAATATAAAAGTACTTAAAAATAAAATGAATAGAATATTTAAAATAAAAATAAATTTTAAAATCTACCAAAAAGAAAAGGGATTAAGGTAGAGGGAGATGTTTGCTTTATATAATTAAGTGTATCTTTAGCAGAGGAGTAAACAAATCAGTGAAAAAAGACACATTCATATTATTTATATATATGAACATTTATGTATACATATATATGGGTACTTATGTGTACACATACATATATTAATGTAACAACATTTGTAAAGTAATGGCGTTCTTCAAGGATAGGTTCTGTATGAAGTATATAACAGACCAGTTACATATTTAAAAAGTATTCACTGAACCTCTATCTCATTCCATGTGCAAACCTTAACTTGATATTACTTTAAAAACATTTAAAACATTGCAAAACAAGATAACACTTGACCTAGGAAACATGTGTCATTGTGTGTTCACCAAAGACCTTACTACAAAAATAGGAAATGGAAAAAGTATGACAGAGATATAGTCTATTATGTTTTTAAGTTATCTAATAATGTGTCAAAATATGACATACATTTTGATTGACTGTAGTAAGGGGAAAGTTTAAAGCAGATTTAAAGTGTCATTTTTCACTAATAATTAAAGACATCTTAATAGGAAATGAGACGGCTCAGTGGGTGAAGATGCATGCCATCTTATCTAGCAACCTGAGTGTGAGCCCCACATGATGGGAAGAAAACTGATTCCCATAGATTGTTTCTGACCACATGCTGTGCCATGTGAATGCATACACACTTAAAAAATATGAGTTAAAAAATCACTTTATGTATGTGGGGTAAAGATTGTGGCAATAATGTGTCCTGACCAATTTTTTTTATTTATCATAATAGAAAACTATCCTAAGTAGTTAGTATTAGTTAATAATTTTCATTTCAAACTCCCGAAATGATATATTGTCTCAATGAGTAGACTGTTACATTTGCTATTTCAAAAATAATTTCATTTTTAAGGTTCCTGCCTTCCTTAGAATGTCCACTCTCTAAACAAGATTAAAAGCGAAGCAGACACAGTAGGAATGTGGCTACAAGTACAGGACAATGGGCACAAAATTACATGATTCTGCTGGTTTGTTTATATCGCTTGGTACAAACCTAGGCATGTCTGGGAGGAAGAACTCTTCATTTTCTCTCTGCGAGTCTATGGGGTATTGCCTTGACTGATGAATGTTGGGGGAGGACCTAGCTCACTGTGGAGGGTGCCACCCCTGGACAGGTGATCCTGGGAGGTATAAGAAAGGAGACTGAGCCAGCTACAGAGAGCAACTCTCTAGGCAGCACTCCTCCTCCATGGTCTCTATATCAGTTCCTTCTTCCGGGTTCTTACCTTCAGCTTCCACCCTGAATTCGTAAAGTGTGACCTGAGAGTTGAAAGCTGAAATAAATTACCATCCTCAAATTATTTATGGTTATGGTGTGTTTTTTTTCCATAGTAATAGAAAACCTAGCTAAGACAATCACCAACTAAGTCAAGTAGATACCACTTTCAAAGGAAAATTAAATTTTAGTAAAAGAAAACTAGGCAGAACAAATGCATTGCTTTAAAAATAAATATTGCTAGATAAGTTAAAATATTGACCAAAATAATAGAGGGAAATATGGTGTAAGCAGCTGCTACATGAATGAAAACATATAACCCCCGAGAAACACTCAAGAGCTTATAATGGGCAGGTATAGATGATGGACAGGTATAGAGAGGTAGGTAAGAACAAGATGGCTATGTAACAAGTTTGCCTTTGGTGTTAGACTAGAATAAAATATGACAAATTCAACATACTAAGCATATGGCTTTGTTTCCTCAGACTGATTTGGCAATGAGTAGAGTTTTATGAGGTAATAAAACTTTCAATGAAAGCCCAAAGTTGATTTACTCATAGATATTGAAGGTGAAATATTCGAGAAACAAATTAAAAAGTGCTGGGAGCCTAATTTCATACTGTTTGGATATTAGTTGTTATACTTAATATTCTCTTTTAAATATTTTTATTTCCTTTTTCTTTCTATGTACATGTGTGTCATCACTCATCTGAATGTGATTGAAAAAAATCACATGAACCTTTTTAAAGCCAATTAAAACTGAAAGTACATTTTCTGGTGTAAAACTCAACTGAAGACATAACAAATTACAAAGCAGTACTCACTTTAGGCATTCATCTTTGTCTTTTTTGGTTTTTTTTCTGTTATTCCTCCAGTATCTCCTTACTATAGATAGATAGAGAATGAGCCAGAACATATCTAAGTAATGTTCTTTGTGACCATCATGATATCCAGGGCTTACTCAACTCTTGTTCCTGTTTCTGGTATCCATGTCTTACATGATAAAGATGCTTACACAACAAGCAAAATTTAACTGATTCCCTTTCCAAAACTGAGTACTTCTAATTCACAATATTGGCAAAGTTAGTATAGCTCTCTATTGAAACGAAGCTCAGAAAATGACACTCTAAGAAGACTGTATTAGAATGGGAGTGAAGATTGAAACTCCAGGGTATGGTTGAAGGAATCATACTGGCATACCGGAAGAGGCTGGGTATTTGGTGTGACATCTGTTCCTACAAGAAGTGGACTCATGGGACCAAGATAAAGAAAGGAAAGGCATCTTTACTGTATTTAGAAATTTACTCTAGACCTTATTTTGAACATGAGAAGAGAGAGGTGTGATTTTAACTCCTAGAACTTGGTGTGATGAGGGCATGCATTACACACACTCTGGCTAACTGGGCATTTGTGAAACAGTCTGCATGAATGTCAGCCCCTTAACACTGCAGCCATGGCTGAGAGGTTCTGCAAGCTGACTTAGAAAGGAAACATTTTCAGTTTGTTGTTTTATCAGTAGCTCTGTCTTACCATTGTTGATTCTTCCCTGATGTGTGATACTGAAGAGAAAGATTTTAAATACATACATTGCAATGTCTATAAGTAATATAAAATACCTGTGCTTTCTGCCAGTATAATATAAGAAAATGGGAGCTAAAAGGGAAAAAAGAAAGCTTGTCATTAGTTACAATTACTGATGTAAAAAACATTTTATTAAATTTCCACAATTGTGTTTATATTATATTCTATCTAACAGGCTTAATTAATATGAAATATAAACATTAAATTTTGTATTTAATATTTAAAACTACACACATTCATATATATTGAATATCCCTCTTCTAATTATTAGTCAAGACAATAATAGAAGGATATGTAGAGCTTTCAAAAGAAATCTCAATTTTCCACCTAAAACAAGTTCCCGAAAACAGCTGCTCATTAAGTGAGCATTAGTGAATTCCCTCACTGTACTTAGAGACTCAGGATGTAAATTGCTGAGAGACCATCTTCTAACAAGACCACCAAAGGGGAAGTGGTTTCTCCCTCACAGATGAGACACTAAGCATGTAAATCAGTTCTCTGAGAATTACCAGCCTGCACGAGAGGGTCCCATGCAAGTTAGGTCTGAGCATGCAGCAGAGGGGTGTTAACAATGGCCACCTAATATCTGTATTTGGCTAGGGTGACAAATAAGAAAGAAAAGATGGAAATATTAATCAAATAGGATTTAACTTTGAGGGTTATTTACATAATATGAAATATTCGCTGTAAATTAATGCATGATCATCTGTAAAAGCCCCAGAAGGCCAATCACCCTTTCAGATCAGTTTCTCTGTTGATTTTTATAGCACACATCTAGGGTTAGATGACAAATTTCTTTCCTATTAAAGCAAATATTAACACTCAAACTATTGAATATTTTTACTGTTGAATAACTTCTGCATCTTAAAGGCAATACTTGAAAGAACATTCCCTTTTAAGGTAGGAGTTGCTCACAGTTGTATCGATGATATGCTTCCCTTAATATTAAAATCTGTGAATAATGTCATTGTAAAGACTTAGCTCTTCTTATTATCGACATGGCACAGTAGGCAACCTTGCAAAAGTTATACCAAAGCTACTACCAGCCCCTAAGCCTTTATCTACTGTTCTTTGGGGGATTAAAGGTAAATGATGTGTCTCATCACATGAAGGAGTAACAATAGGTCATACCAGTCAAAAATCTTTCTCTCCTACAAATTGGCAATGTATCTATTAACTGTAGTTTTAATGATGAACAGAATTCTGTTCACCCATTTTAGACAGCATTGTACAATTAGAACAATATCCTAACTCCCAAAAACATTTAGAAGAAGAAAGGAAGCAAAGAAAAAACAAAAAGAAGGGAAAAAGGAGAAACAATTTGTAAACAAGTGAATTTAAAATTTTGCTGAAATTACATTTCCTGTATGCTCACACATGCATACTTGCCAGAGCACACATGCAGAGGTCAGAGCTCAACTTGCACGAGAGTCAGTTCTCTTCATTTTGCTGTGTGTGCACTGAACTCAGGTTGGCAGTCCGACCGCAAATGTCTTTTCCTTTTAAGTCATCTCACTAATTCCTTGGCACTGAGCACAACAGTGGTTAGCTATTGACAGCCATCATCAAGATGGGAAATAGGAAGTTTATGCCAGGACATCACAAAAATCACTTGTTTTGACAACTGACCACACATGAATGCAGCCTTGTGGAAATCCGTAAGTCCAGTGAAGGTGTATCTTACTGTCTGAAGACCATCAGCAGCAAATGTGAGAACAGGATTTGTCAACAAGGATGGTCAGACAGCTTTTATTTTACCTGTATCATCCTTCTGCCAAGATGTGAAGGGTTCCTGAGAACCACTGCCTCTGAGGAGGCAGAGGGAAGGCAGTAATGGAGTTTCTGATCTCCCAGCCATGCAGGACATTGCCGAGAGACTACTCACTCTTACCACCCATAACAGTGATGTAGATGACCAGTAAGTGTGAACAGTTAGTGATGTAGATGACCAGTAAGTGTGAACAGTTAGGCAAGAGTGAGGATGAAGAACAAAGACTGGAGACCTGGAGACCCTCTGTCTCCTCTTCAGTGGAACCACAGCCAGTGAGGATCCACATAATGCAGATTCTGATCCCACCTAACCTGCAGACAATGTCAGTTCTTCATACACTTCCTCTCTTTCTCCTCCTGAGCTATCCCCAGACAGCAAGCAAAAGCCTTTCCAGAAAGCTTGCAAGTACTCAGTCAGTCCACTTGACTCTGTGAGAGAAGGCTCACAGACTTGAGCAGTTGAGGTGGTCTCTAGTTCAGGGGAAAAAAATTGAGACTCTTGGCAACTGTCCAATACTTTTAGAATCAAGATGTCAAGAACTCAGAAATGCCTTCCCCAGGAAGAACAAAGGAGAGAAACTGGTGCAAGCAAAAAGGTCTTAGTGAGTCAGAACCCCTAGCATAACTTTCAAGGGAAGGTGCTTCCCCCAAAGCTTGTGAGTGAATATCTTAGAAGATGATACTCTGAATACAGAAGCAGCAACACAAGGTTAAAAGGAATGAAAAATTAACAAAATATTGGCTTTTAAAAGAACGCAGAAAGTTTCCATTAATCAGCTTCAGATAAATGAAGACCTGCGAACTGTCTGACACAGAGTTCAAAATAATTGCTTTAACTTTAGCATGTTACAAGAGTTAGACACAGAACTATCAATGAAATTAGAAAATAATAAATAATGTAGGTGGTACAATAAAAGACAGAAATCATAAAAGATGAAGAACGGATAAAGAATGAATAAAGAAGAATGGATAAAACAAAATATGTTTAAGAATGTCAAAAACAGAATTGAACAATTAAAAAGGGAATCTGTGAATTTAATAACTGGTATTTAAAAGTGGTTAAAAAAGGAGAAAAGAAAATAAGAAATACTGGAAAAATAAAAAAGAACACCTAAAGGGTTTACTTGACAACATCAAAAATGGTAACAATATCATATTAGTTTAAGAAGATTAACAATTTGGGTCATTTATTTAAATAAATAAAGGTTCAAATTCCTGAGAGAATTGCAACCATCTAAATATATAAAGCACAAAACTCCCTAAAAAGAATCAACTTAAAGAATAATTTGTAGAGACATTATAGTAAAATTTTCAAAAATCAAAGACAAAGAAATTTTGGCAGGACCAAAATTTAAAAAAATTAAAAATCACTCACCATGTACAGTGGATTCTCTAGAGGCCATCAATATACTTTATGGCAGAAAGAGAAAGACCGTGATATATTCAAACCACTGAAGGGGGAAAATTGCTAACCAAAAGGATGTTTTCTGGTACAATTTTCCTTCAAGTCTGGAGGAAAAAATACAAGGCCTGAAACACAGTAGAAGGCAGCCTTTGACTCTCCCCTAACCTTCGCTTTAGTAAATACTTGTGGGTCCATTTTGTATCGAAGACACAAGTAGAGGGATTTATGAGCTATGGCCAATTTTAAAAAACAAACATGCAAAGAAGGGGTGCTGTGCTAATCAAGTTTAATCTCCAATAACATTCCAGAGATTCCTATTACCCCAGTCATTTCTGTAAAGAGAGATAAATTTGGACCTAACAAGTATATGACCAGAGCTCTAACCTTTCCCATGAAACCCTAATTTACTTTCTCTAAATGATGATATTAAATATAAGTGAATCATTTTAGGGCAAAGTTTATAAAATAGCAGCTTATCTAAGTGTGGAAGCAACATTTGGCTTTATCATCTGGACAACAACAAGAAGAGTTGCTTTTTGTTTATGTTTAATGCAGCCTCATCTCTTGGAAGAAGTTGCCATTCTTCCAGTGGTGGAAGGTGTCCTGGTCTCTCAGTAACATCCACTGGGGAGATAGACTAATTTTAGCCTGTGGACAACTGAATAAACACATCAGCACCTCCTGTGCCTCCTCCCCAGGTTTAGCCACAGTAACAGTTCCAAGTCTTTTAGTCCTTCCCAAAATCATTGTCCATACATTAAGAATCAAACTTTGACAACTTCCACACAAAGCACTGCATTGCACACCTCCTGACTATATAACTGAGGGAACCAAGTGATGCAAATCCCAGGAGATGACATAAAAGCAGTAATGGAGTGCCAAGAATATGGTGTGGGCCACTATGATTGGTCTCTTAAAATGTGGCCACGAACAGGCACACGGTACTTCCAGAGCGCTCCCTTGAAGAAGTGTAGAAAAGAATTGAGAAGTCCTCTTCTCATTTTCTCACAGACATATGTAGCACAGAATCCCACAGAGAAGGCTGGCATCTAATAGACATACAAAAGGAAACTGAACAGCCAACGAGACCTTCAGCTTTTTCATAGTCTCTCCATCTCAACACAGCAATGAATACAGTTTTGCTCATTCTTTGAAGCCTCATACTTCCAAGTGCCATAGAATCTAGATTCCATTCCAAGAATTATCTCTTAATACTTTAGCTCTTGGGTTTGATGAAGGCTTTTATTACTGTGTGACCTTGTACTGTAGACAATAAGCAGCTGAGTATAAAATGGACCCACTTCAGTCAAGTACCCTTTCAGTCTAAGTGTGGGCACTCCCACACCTCCTCTAACCAGCTTAGCGACGGTGATTGAGAGATGAACACTTGCACTCAGCTTCAGTGTAAAACCAGAGAAACCACATCAGCAAACCCCTTGCCCTTTGCAGCTACGTCTAAAAAGTCCGGCGTCTTCCTTGCCAACATCATTGTTCTGGCTTCATATGGTACACCGAAACATAAAGAAACAGAAATGTGTTTCCTAAATAAAATATCAACCTGATTCTTCAAAAAACATGCCTGTCTGAAATGAAGACATATGCTGTACTCAGCAGTGAATGCAAACAGTACTCAAAGATTCTTACAGAGATCAAGATAGCAATGTAAGAACAAAGAATGTCAGGAAAGATAAAAACTGAGTTATTATCAAACATAAAACACAGAACCTAAGAGTACTATACTTACAAAAAGTTCAGTAGGTCAAACACTAGCAGTGTGAAGCAGGTCTCTGCAACCTACTCTGAAAAGCAAACTTTCATGGAAAAAAGTGAAAATAGCTTAAGAGACAGAAGGGACACCTTCCTCCATAGCAATATAAACCTCACTGGCACACTCAGAGAAGAAGAGAGACAAAAGAGAACTGACAGTATAGTCAAAAGAAATAATACCAGCAAATACAATTGAGGAGAATACAATACAATTTGCAGCCGGACCAGGAAGCATGCAATGATAAGTTAAATCTAAAGAAATCTGAAATGAGACATGTCTCAATCAAATTGTCTGAAACTGAAGAAAAGGGGTTTTGAAAGCGGCATGAGAATAGTGAATCACCACCAACAAAGGTACCAAAAAGATTATCAGCGAGTTTTCAGCCAAAGCATTGTAGACCAGGAGGTTGCTAAATGGTACACTCAACCCTTCAAAAAAATTAAAAACTGCCACCCAGGCACACTATATACAATGACCACATCTTTCTAAATTGGAGATAGAATAAGGACTTTTCAGAGATTATTAACACTAGACCCAGCATACAAGAAATGCTAAAAAAAAAAAAAAAAAAAAAGAAGGGTCCCTCTAAGACAAAAAAAAAGATTATGCTAATCCTTTTTGATAAATAGAAAGCTCATTGGCAAAAATAAATATTGTCTAATCCAAACCATTCTAGTACTGTGCTAATGGAAAATAAATCAAAGATTCCTCTAACCAAAAAAAAAAAAAAATGTGGAAAGGCAAGGCTACTAAAACAACTGAATTTGCAGCAGTTTGCTAGGGGATAAAAATAATAAAAGGATATAATTCATGTTCTCAAAATATAAAACACAAGAGGACAGGGACTACAAATGTGGTATTTATATATTCAGTCACGGTGCAATTGTGGTCAAGTATACGATGCTACTTAAGCTTCAGAGAAGCCTCCAATGAAACCCTGTGGTAGATTCACAGAAGATAGGACTTAAAACACAAAGCCTTTGCAAAACACTCTCTGATATCATCCTCAATATCTTTCTTTGATGTCTTAAATATTTTTATCATAAAAGTCTTTTACTTGCTTAGAGTTTTCCCATGATATCTTACATTATTTGAGACTATTGTGAAAGATATTGTTTCCATAATTTCTTTCTCATACCATTAGTCCTTTGTGTATAGGAGGACTACTGATTTTTGTGAGGTCATTTTGTACACAGCTACTATATTGACAATATTTATAAGCTGTAGGAGTTTCCCAGGTAGAATTTTTAGGATCATTTATGCATGTTATCATATCATGTACAAGTAAAGATACTTTGACTTCTTTCTTTCCAATTCGTATCCCCTTGATCTCCTTCAGTTGCCTTATTGTTCTAGCTAAGATTTCATGTACTGTATTAAATAGGCTGTCCTCAAAGAGTGGACAGCCTTGTTTTCTCCTTATTGCAGTGGAATTGCTGTCAGTTCCTCTCCATTTAAGCTGATATTGGCTATAGACTTGCTGTAAACTGCCTTTATTATTATGATTATTATCCCCTATATCCCTAATTTCTCCAAGACTTTTATCATGAAGGGGTGTTTTCTCTGCATCCCATGAGATGATATGGTTCTGGTTTTTATTTCATTTGGGGAATCCTCATATTTTCTCCTGTAACAAGCAATTTATGTTTCAACCACCACCAAGTGCTTTCCTTTACCCACATGTTTGCCAATATTTTATTTCTCATCCTTCCTATTTCTTTTTATTTGGTATTGTTTAAAATATTTCATACATACATATGTATATATTATTTGTTTTTATTTTTGTTTTAATTTTACCTTTTTGTTTTTATTTTTATTTACGACTGATCACTTGCACATGTATTACACCTTCCAGTTTAGCATTTTAATCAGATGCCTGAGTGTCCAGATGAGTGAGTCTCGTGTCTAAGTTTGTTCCTTGTGCCTTTTCTTAGGCTCTTTTCCTATGGCTCTTTTCTGTTTGTTTGTTTGTTTGTTTGGCCTAATACAATTACGGCTTTTTGTTTATTTGGGGGTTTTTGCTTATTTTATTTTATTATCCCTTAGATATAGAAGATGGAGAAACCATAGTCATATATATATATAACTATATATATACATATATATATATATATATAGAGAGAGAGAGAGAGAGAGAAAATAAAAGAAAACAGAAGTATCACATGACCCACCATTCCCAGTACTTAGAACACATGTGAAGGAAATAGGGACAGTCTCAAGTCCCTTATTTTTCAACACTGTAATAATAGCCAAGGTAGAGAGCCACTCAAACGTCCATTAATGGACAAGCAGCTTTTAAAACTATGTCAAATATTCATATACTGAAACTGTACTCAGTCTTAGAAAAAGGACGAACCCTGCAAACTGTGACAACATAGATGATACCTGACCTTGTGTTTAGTGAATCAGCAAAGCACAGATAAAAGTCTGCCATGTGTCACTTATGTGTAGATTTCTTATAATCTAATTCTGTTCTCAGTGAAGTGTAGTGACCAAGGATAGGAAATTTAGGGAGAGGTAGTTAATCAACTATTTCAAAGTTTGCCTTTTAAGATAAATAGTTCTAGAGACTCAGTGCACAGCATGGCGTCTATGGTTAATGATGATGGACTGAAATTGGCTGACACTGGATGCCCATTACATGGAACAAGAACACGGTAACCATGTGAGATAATGGGTGTGTCCATCAGCTGAACTGTGACACTCACTCAGTGTTTATACATATCTAGAACAACATTTTTTCTTTTAAATATGTGCATCTTTTATGAGTCAATTTTACCTCAGTGAAGATGGCGATTTTTAAGTTCTAGTATTTTAAGGTCTAGTCCTTCAAATGCTCTGCACTTGGGAGTAGTGATCAGTTGCTCATCCCCTTTGAAAATTAAAGGGCAGTGCCTAGCTCCACTGCCTAATTCTGTTATCTGTACATTTCTTTCCATCACTAACTCTGCTTTATCACTTGGGCGTGAGAGTAAAACAAGGTGCAATAAAGGAGGGCTCCTGAATGTCTAGAATGGTAGTCTTTTGCTTTCTGTACTTAAAAATTTCCTTTTTAATAACCAAAATAAAATCATCTTTGCACTCATTAATTAAGTTTCCCCTTTGGCAAAGAAGAACTAATTGGTTTCCATAGGCTAAGAATTGGGATGGTTGCTAAGTCTATAACCAATGGCTACAGCTTCAACTTCTTGTACAGGTATCATGCAGGTATGGCCTTGTTTCTACTTAGCTGTGATATTTTCAAATGTTAACACTCAAGCTTTAGATTCCCAATTTCAAGTGGTTTGTTATTTTCTTTTCTGATATTTTTTTTAAGTTTTTCCTTCCATTTCTTGCCAGCATTAGAGTTCCAGAATTTGATAAAGTATTGCAGGTGCTAGGAACTCTCTGATAAAGATTAATATGTAATATGGAATGTATGAAAACTTTTGTTCATGCTTCTTGTTATAATAAAATTATTCACCTGCTTCATTTACTAGCATTGAATAAGTGAATAAGATTAGATACTTATATAAAAGAAATGTTTAACAGCATGAATTTTATCAGGCTAATACCTTAGGTCTGCTGAAGCCATTATGACTAAGAGCTGAGGTAGCAGGTATTCAGCCCATGGCCTGATCCTCCCTTGAGTATTTGAGCTGAGATTTTTGTTCTCATTAGCTCTCAGTAAATGAGTTTAGGGAATCTAAACAGATAATGCCCCAGATATATCAGGATTCAGAAAATTAGTCTCTTAGGAGTTGAGTTCAAGTAATAAAATGACAAAAGAAATATTAGAATAACTAAGAATATATTTTGTACCAATGTAGAGAAGGCAAATGTTATTGAATAGATGAACCATTTGCTACAGTAAAAAACTAATTACTATGTTACAGCTCTCTACAAATCAATATTTCTTCAATGGGAGATTGACGTAATATTGGATTGATCATATATATACAGTCTTGGAATAACATAATGGAAAGACCCACAGGCCCTGATGATCAAGACCCCAGTTTCTAATTCTTGGTATCTGAAATACTGTTGGTAGCACGGAATGGTCTCAACAAATGCTGAAAGCATACATACAAATGCTTAAATGTAAACAGAAAAGCATACAAAAATACTCAGTCTTCTCCCTTCTGAGATGGAGTCAGCAGTCATTTTTGAAAGACACCCTGAGCACTAACACCCTGACAGTTACATGAACAAATGCAGACTTAGAAAGAGCTGTAGATGCCAGGTCATCATCATTCCTAGAGACACCAGGACCATCCCTTTTTAAATGTCTTTGTAAAAATCAAATGTAAATAAAAATAAGTTCATTCTTTAAGTTAAGACCATCTTTTCTGCTGAGATCATGGAGCAGCGTTTAGATTTCCATGCTAGAAAGAATTTTTTTATCCTGTTCTTCATAACTGAGCTCAAAATAGATGTTTAATCTCTTGGTTTCCCCAAAAAATTTGGGCTGAATTGGATGTGTGATGGGTTTCAACATCAGTCAATGAGTAAATAAGAAAACAAAATAAATTGTGAGAAAAACCTTGATCCACTGAAGAAATGACAAGCAAGTCTAGAATCTTTTTTTCAGATATCCTTTTATAATTTCACCATCAGTTTCTGCTGTCAGAGATAACAGATTTTGTTTCTCTCTGTCCCTCCAAGTACTGCATAACCCAACTGCCTCTGGTGACACTCACAGCTGAGAAATTGCCTGCAGTGCAAGACACTGAAAAATCAAATTCATTCTTTTTTTCTGAGAAATAAGGATGTCTGTTAGGCAAAGGGACCAGTGTAGTCCGAGAGGCCAGGGGTACTTCCTCTGTCACACCGGATTTGATGTTTATTTCCTGTACTTGTTCTCGAATGTTATTTTCTCCTAACTGACCAAGGTAATGCAGAGGAACTTGCTCTGTTTCCCAAAGTGACCCATTTATGCAGTCCTTATATGTTCACCATGGTACCCGTTCTTTTTCCTTAAAGCAACTAAAACACATTCCTATTCCCTGCCTCGCCATCCACAAGCTCATGATTAGCTCCCTGATATATTGCAGATAATCCCCAAATTCTAATGACTTTTAGTGACGCCTAATGGAACATGGCATGAGAGATAATGTCTAATTATGAGGTCTGTGGTCACCGAGGACTTCTGTACCTCACTAGATCTGTCGACGCAATTCTGCATACCAAGGAATTGTGTAGGTATCGGTTCAGTGGTAGTTACAGGGGAAACAAGAACCAAGCTGTTCAGGGAACAAAATAAATAATACCTATTTAGAATAATTAAAATGTGTTCAAAGTAACTGTTTCCATGACATTTAATACAACTGATGTCTTCATTTTGTCTGCATGAAGCATTTAAAAGTTAGACTTTCTTCAAGCCAATTAGACTTTAAAATTTTATTTTGAGAAGAGAAGAAAAATGGAATATAATAATCATTAATTCTTAAAGATGAACATTTTTATGTGGAAGAGAGGGAGACAATGTGATTCCTTCTGTACTTTTCTAGGAACAAGTAGATGTGGGAGAGATAAGATTCTAACATTCTGACTGAAAGAGAATTTGTTCTATGTTCATTGTGGAAGATCAGCCTACCTCATAGTTGAAAGTTTGTTCAGTAGCTTATATTCAGTCTTGATTTATAAACTGCCTTTATGTTTGTGGTAAGAAGAAAAGGGGGGTAGTCACTTTCAAAATAGGAAGTGGAAGAATAATCTCTATCCAACCTAATATCTGCCTAGAAAGATAAAATTTTCTTCAACAATATTGAGCTTTGTCTAAACCTAACTTTGTTTGCACTTCATGAATATTTTTTAATTTTGGCCCAGAAAAACTGTAAAATCATGGATATGCCTCAGCTTTATAGAGATATAGGATGGAGCCATAAGTGTGTTAGCCTTTTTCTTTGTTAATACATTTTTATATTCCTTACATGTTTGACCTTCTGTGTACTAGAAATATAATAATAATAATAATAATAATAATATAATTTCTGTATTTAGAATGTTATCATAGTTTACTGAAGACAGTCCATGACCAACCCAAAATACTTTGAAGTTCGGAAACTAAACTGGCTTCTGTATACAGCCAACTGTCTTTTACTTGAAGAAATCTCTTTCTTCCCAGGTTAGTGATATTGAACCACCATCCACGCAGCATCTCCCAACTTTGGAATATGCTTTTACCATTAAAAGTTACAATCACAACTACAGGTATTATATGGCATGTTGTTGACTTTTTAGAATACAGTATTTATTTTCTGGTATTGGTCTAATATTATAACGTCCATATCCTCTTATGAGAATTCTTCTTGGATTAATGCAATTTTGGAGAACAGAAGTCTTCACAAGATTCCACGTAAGTTTTATAAGATGTCAATATCAGAATCACTTATGGCAGGTGTCACCAGAACATAGCAACTACTCACAAAGTGTGCTATAAGAAGGAAGAAAAAGAAGGAAAAATCTTTCATATGTAAAATAATAAAATGTAAAATGGTATGTAATGATGATATTGAAAACTATCATATTGCTGAAAGGGCTTGGAGACATTTTAAGTACACAAAGAATGGTGTGATATTATGGCTTAAAAATTGTCTATTTTCCACTCAAACTGGAATTTCAATTCTATCATGTACCAATTGGAGATTTGGAACAAATAAACTTCACTTCGCTCATTATCAAATTGAGATAACACATACCTCAACCTGTTTGAGTTAAATTATAGATTTGCAATACATTTAATATGTATCCATGTGTGTGACAAACAAATATTTAAACAAATGTGCATACATATCTTTTGACAGACTTGATGTAAATAAATTATCATTACTTTTGTGATCATGGTGTAAGGGATATCTTACTACTATCTCTGGGTGTGCGATGGTAGAGATATGAAGTGTTTTAGTACAAAGGCTTATGTGTTGAAGGCTTGGTCCCAACCTGGTGGCACTTTGGCGAGCTGTGTCATGATGGCATTGTAGAATAGAAAGTGGAAAGCAAAGCTGAGCTGGAAGAACACGGTCAATGTGACCATGCCTGGCAGAGATTATGCTGTTCCTGGTCCTTTCTCTCTCTTGTTCTTTGCCTCCTTATAGTATGACGAGACAGCATACTCTATCACATCTTCTCTGCTGTGATGTTCTATCTTATTACACACAGGAACACAATGAAGCCATGTGAACACCAACTCAAATTTCTCAGCTCAAAGTCAAAATAGCTCCTTATTTCCTTATACCAAAAGTTATTTTGTCTCATAAGCAAGAAGAGATTAACACACTTTACAAAAAGCCCATGTCTAAAAGTCGTGTGTGACAGCCAAGTTTCATGTACTAAGCATAAAATATCATCTACCCTCCTTTCACACAGTCCAGCCTTATGCTCTTGATAATATTTGATATAATCACATCAGCAATGTTGCTGATACAATGATAGTTATGACTTTAAAAAGGCAGATTTATTATTTGGATTTGGAGGTTGGAAGTCCAAAGCACTGCCTCCTAGCTAGTTAATTTAAGGTTCCAACAAGGCTTGTTCATTCGGCAAGCACCAAAATAAGAATCTCCATTCTGAAATATTTCAGTACTCAGTATCCATTTTTATTCCTTGGACTTTTCTACTCTTCATCTCTAAAGCCAGACCATGGCCTTCTGCAATCATCACACCTCTGTCCCCATTCAACTCCTCCCAATTCCTATCTATAAGCCATTTGTGCTTATAGTTGAGCAAACCAGATCATCTAGAAAAACCTTCCCAAAATCCTTAATCACGGTGGCAGAATTTCTCTGGTATATCACAGGTTATAAGGATGAATGTGTAAAGATTTGGAGATGAAAAGCTTTACTTAGGCTCCCTCTGTGTAAGGTATAAATACTGATATAAATACTGATTTTAATAACTATAATGCAAAAAAACACAGTTAAGGGAAGACTTCAGGACACGGTTCCATCTGTTTCCAATGCAGAAATGAGTGAAAATGCTGTCGCTGGTGACTGACGTGAAGGAGACTTGCAGTCAGTGACGTAGACATGAATCGGAGCCATGTTGCAGTGAGTTACTGAGTGTGAATTGATGAAACTTATGATTGATAAGAAGTGAAATTTTTAAATGCCACCCATAACGTTGACAAAACAAAAACCTAAACCTAAATGTTTAGTTTATGCAGAACATATTTCTGATAAATACTTTCCCCAGAAGTTCCAGAAGAAAAGGAAACACCCATTTTCTGGGAGAGTGTAGCAATGGGGTGACAATATGAGAAACAGAGGAAATAGAGAAAGATTGCAGAACATACACACTGTGAGTCTGCTTCCTAACACATAAAATATGAACCATTCTCAACAGGAAAACGTCCCCCACCTAAGTTCAGAGCACACAATAACCAGCCCACAATGTAATAGATCTCAGGATGTGAACCAGAGCAGAGCCCTCCATGGGGAAAAACTGCTCTTGGGCTTGAGCTTAGGAACTGGTAAGAGCTTTGTCTCTGGACCTGCAGAACCCTCTTAGAACACTGAGAAACATAGGTAAGACTGGGATATCTTAACACAGACAATGTGCATGATTGCACGGGCATAAATGCAGGCGAATTTAAACATGAGACACCCAAGACTTCCTTTATAACAGAGCAAGGGTGGGAAGATGGAAGAAGCCTTGCCCCCATTTTAGAAAATAGCCCTGGGATCAGATACAAAACAGTGCAGACCTTAAAATATCTGAAATTAGTTTTTGCAAAAACAAATTACATTTTCAACAGAATTGTTGCCTGGGGGAACTTAAAAACATGGTAAGTAACAGAAGATGCTGATCTTGGTAAATAGCAGTTGGTGGATGTGGCTTGTCGTTTGTGTAGATACCATCGAAGAATAAAGTTGATAAGATTATTATATCTTAAAACTGGTTGCAATGTATTGACAAAATTAATACTACCCCATAAAGATAAAATATCATCTCTAGCTATTAGACCAAATTCAGAACAGTCCATCACATAGGAACTTCTGAAGAATAAAACTTTTAAGAATCTGTTTTGAAGAGTGGAACCACCTCTCCTAAGTACAGGGTTCAGCTCTCTCATGAGGGCAGGACCAGCTATCCCAGGGACAGTGAATGGTGGGGTCAGCTTAGCACAGTCCTTGGAGTTCAACACGCAGGCTTCCTATGAGCCACTGTGCTAACACGGGCCATGGACATCATCAAACACCCAAGTTGCAGCAGGAACATGGACCCAGACATTCTCAGAGGTCACCATGGCCCCAGGGGATAGCACAGGCCACCTATATCAGTATCACCCTGGCAACAGCATGAGCCTCAAACACCAACATGTTCTCAGGTGACTGGCCAGACCCCAGACCAGGACCTTGCTGATAACGGGAGCCATGAACATCCACTCAGACTCTAGCTGCAGTAGAACCCAGTGGCCCAGCTAAGCTACCACCCAGACCCAAATCCTAGGCCTTTGGTTGGTTCACCCTATCATCTATTCCATCCATGAACCGCTAGAATGTGTGAAGGGACTGGTACTGCCAATGACAGCTGCAAGATCTCCATGACTCTCAGCAACAGCAGGATGTCCAAGAGGAGTTCACTGAGGGTCCAGTGATGACGGTGTGCCAGAGGCCTGGAACCAGACCAGTGACTCATTGCAATGGGCATTTCTGAGTGGGGTTCTATGGAACAAAGGGTGAAACCTGTGACTCGCTATAGCTTCAAATGTCACTATGACGAATGAAGAGGTATTAGACAGACAGAAAAAATAGAGAAGCCAGGTGAGGGTTTTGCTTGTTTCCTTGCTTTGCTTTGTTTTGTTTTTAGTCAATTTTTGCAGGGCTTCACTTTAGGAAAGGGACCATGAAGTGGTGAAGGGCAGACATGGAGGGATGGGAAGGTAAGTGGAGTTGGGGTGCGTGATGTGAAATCCCCAAAGAATCAATAAAGAATTGCATTATTTTAAAAAAATCTGTTTCATATTAGTTACTTCTTTCAATGCTAGGGCAAAATGAAACCATGGAAGGAAAGAGCATTGGTTTTGGTTCAAAGTTTGACCAGATAACCCCCACAATGACAGAGAAAACATCATGGTGGTAGCAAGGGTGACAGGGTGCACTGGTACCTCACATCTACAGTCAGTGAGCAGGGAGAAATGAATGCTAGTGTTCAACTCTCTTTGGGGGTTATTTTTACTTAATTTTTATTTGTTCTTTGAAATTTTCATACATGGACATACATCATGTGCATCATCTTATCATGTCTCTCATTTAAAGGATGCCAACATTTTGTATGAATTATAGTAGAGCTGATAAAAATCACAGACTTGAGCTGGATGGAGGGCTCAGAGGGATCACTGGCTGTTCTTCCAGGGGACTCAGATTTACTTCCAGGAACTGTAATGCCACCATCTCTGCAGCTGTCAACTGTCTGTAACTCTAGTTCCAAGGGATCCAGTGCCTGTTTCTGGTCACCACAGGAACTACATGCACATGAAACAAACATGCAAGCAAAATGCTCATAAAATAATTTCTTTTAAAAGATCAGAGACTTTTGAGTCTTCCTTTCAAATGTGATAGCCATTCATAAGAAAATGGTAGTGTATTGTTTTCTGGTGGCCAATGTCTAACAGCCACAAGGAGGGACTTACCATGTGGTAGTTAAATATAAGCAGATGTGCTCGAGTGCCTAGAAATAATTTTAAAATGACTTTATATTAGAATATACTAGATATACATAATATTGGGTCTTGTTATTACATATCTGTGTTTATACTGTATTACCATCACATTTACTTAGAAATATTGAAAAACTAGACACTGCTATTATGGAGAAATTGCTAGAATAGTAAAAATAATCAACTCTGATGACGCTCAATTACTTTCTGCCTTGGCCAAAATTTCCAGCTTGCAGTGCCACAGAAATGCTGAGCTTCTGTTATAAGTAATGATGCCATCTATTCGCTTAGCTATAAATAAGGTGGGTACTCCCACCGTCTGCATGGGACGTGTGATAAGTAAGGACTTCAAATGGCGTCACAGACCTTGGGAAATCCTAGTCTCCTCTCAGAAGGAGCAGGGAAAGCCTCAGTCTTGGTGCGTGGTGGAAGTAGTCTTTTGAAAAGACTCCCTTCAGTCAGATCTGCTGACACCCGTTGAAAGCCTTTAAAGGGAAAAACAGCAGAGCTGAAGATGGTGCAAGAAAAAGGAAGAAGAAAATCCTTCCCAGAGGGTCAGCTCAGGAACAGAGTAGCTTCGCTCGGAAGCAGCACGCATCCGCAATGGCACCCGCTGGCTGACTTACTAGAGAACTGAAGATGTGGCGGGAATGTCTACACCTTCCGAACAGTAGCCGCTAGCAGCTGGATGGAAAGGAACTGGATGGCTTTTCTATAAAACACACGCATTGCGTAAGAAATATTTACTCTGAATTCCTAAAAGAAAATAAAAGTTTTTACTTCTTTGCTTCGTTTTTATCATTTAAGGTGAGGATTTCTGGGTTAGTAAAATCAACTCCTTCTTGGATTTGGTGTGATAACAGCTTGTTTTTATCTTTCTTTAAACATTTTTTTAAATAAACTGCCATCGATACAAAGCAATAAATGGAACAAACTGCCTACTACAGTTCTCTCTTTTTTTTTTATTTTCAAACGCTCAGTGGTTCCATGTCTAATATGTACTGTCTGGGATGGTAAGAAGGATCATCTTCACTCTCTGCTTGACTGGATTTGCCATCTTCTGCATGGTATTCCTCTGGATGTGTCAGAGAGGGGCTCTGCTATGGAGGAAAAGCCCACCTGGAATGTGGGGAGCACTACTCCACAGTCATGGACTAAATGAGAGGCATAGTTATAATGAAGATTCTGAAGATGAAGTAAAAATACAAAGTTCAAAAATAAGGAGAGCGCACGCTGAGCACTGATTCTCACTCCCCTCAGTTTCCTGACAGTGGACGTAAGATGTCCCACCTCCTCACGCGCCTGTCACAACTTCCTTGCCATGATAGACTGTGTTACTCCAAACCGTGAGCTAAAATAAAGGCGCCTTCCTTCCATAGTTTGTTTTTGTCAGGGATTTTGTTAGTGGTTCTAGAATTGGCATTATTTATATAGCAAGTGGCCAGAGTTTCAGGAAAGAGTGATTTTTTTCTCTATATGCCCCCTTCAACACTGTGTCCCTTTCACACCCAGCACAAAATCCAATGGGGTATGTATAAC
This sequence comes from Arvicola amphibius, assembly GCF_903992535.2. Classification (NCBI taxonomy): domain Eukaryota; kingdom Metazoa; phylum Chordata; class Mammalia; order Rodentia; family Cricetidae; genus Arvicola; species Arvicola amphibius. The sequence goes on from NC_052050.1 coordinate 110,980,153, forward strand.
AGCCATAGGAGATAATGCAATCACTTAGCAATGCCCATAGTTAGGAGATCCCAGCCCATGCATACACACATATAATAGAGCCATATAAACTGTATTAGTGTGTTAAGAAATGTGGTAACAACTGGAGAAATGGACGATGGTGCTTGCTAAAAGATTTCATTTGAGCTTGAAATAACTCGATAAACCCATTATGGTCCACTCGGGAACAAAGAGGTTTCAGTTTCCTAAGAGCTTTCCTCAGGAGAGATGTTCCTGCTACTCAAAGAGTCTTACATTTCTGTTATTTTTTTTTTCTTTTAGACTAAAAGGGAACATAGGCAACAAGGTTCTGGAATGGTGAAACTCAGTTTTCGTTTTCTTCACCCAGGAAAGCTGGGTACCCGTAGATTTCTTAGCCAAAACTTGGTCTGGGACAGGGCTTTGAAATTTCCTAAGGTGTCTAGAAGTTCCTGCAGTGGTGTGACTGGGGAAGATCTTCAGTTAATGGTACTGAATTCTTTCTCTCTTCCAAGGGCATGGACACCAAGTTTCTATTGCAGGGGCTACTTTTCATCTACTCATATTTTAACTGAGAGAATTTTCTCTCCAAATTGTAGGCAACAGAAATAACTAGTGAAGAATAATACCTGAATCATAATTATCAGTAACCATATACACTATAAACTAATTTATTAACACAAGCATAAACTTGTGAAATGAGCCCAATGTTATACATTAGTTCCAGAACTTATGATAGTTTTCCCCCCAGAATAAGCTGGGGAAACACTGGGTATGATGCCTAGGAGAAAAAAGATCTCATTTTAGTTCTCTTTAATGTTGGATCACCCAGTTTTCATCTCTGTTCTGAACATTCTCAATCCTAATAAGTAATAAGGACCACATATGCATTTAAAAATGACTGTTTTCTTGTATCAATACTTTCATATTCATGACAAGATTTTTTAAAGGTTTTGTCTTCTTATTCCAAGCTCAAATTAAATTAGATCTTTGAGCAGGCGATATCCTCCTCGAACTCCAACTGTTCCCATGTTTCTCAATGTGCTAATATTATTAATGTGCTAATGTATTTCATGTGGCTCAGAATGATGTGTCCACACGGGTTGGTATTTTCTAATTATGGGCTTTGTTAAGCAGCTGCCCTGTCTCCTATGGCTGCTACTTACACCTCATTGATTCTCGTCCTGGGTGTGAAATGGACAAAACTTCTAGGGTCCAGTGATGCTCCACACAGGACCAAACTTCTAGGGTGCAGTGATGCTCCACACAGGACACAAACTTCTAGGGTACAGTGATGCTCCACACAGGACCAAACTTCTAGGGTACAGTGATGCTCCACACAGGACCAAACTTCTAGGGTACAGTGATGCTCCACACAGGACACAAACTTCTAGGGTACAGTGATGCTCCACACAGGACCAAACTTCTAGGGTACAGTGATGCTCCACACAGGACACAAACAGAACACAGCTCCTGTTTCCAGCTCAGCGTGGAAGTGAATAAAAATAACGGGCCCTTTTTGTTCTGGTAGCATCCATTTTTCTGGAGCCCTTTGATTGAATGTCATCATCCTTATGTCACAGAAGCCAGATGTGGCAGGCTTTCTTACAGAAGAAAGCTCTGCACTTGAAATCAGGAAAGATAAACTGAATTTTAAACAACCCTTTAATGGACTGGTCAGTTAGGTAAATGTTATAGTCTTCTTTGCACATAGATCTGTGTCTGTCGTCTGTCTGTCTGTCTGTCTGTCTGTCTGTCTGTTTGTATAAGTGTGGAAACCAGAGGAGGACATCAGGTGTCTTTTTCAAACGTTTTCCACCTTCTTTTTTAAATTTTTAAAATGGTTTATTTAATTTTTAATTATACATGTCTGTGGAGTATGGGGTGTGTACACAAGTGCAGGTTCTTAAGGAGCCAGAGGCGTCAGATCTCAAGGAGCTGAAGCTACAAGTAGTTGTTGGCCTCCAGACATGGGAGCTAGGAACTGAACTCCGGGCCTTTGAAAGAGAAGTATGATCTCTTAACCATTGAATGGACTCTCCAGCCACCTCCACCTAATTCTTTTGAGCTATATTCTCTTGCTGGATCTCCAGCTCCTCTGACTCAGCTATCTTGGCTGGCCAGCAAGTTTCAAGGCTCTCCCTGTCCCCACTTTAACTGCACTAGATTAAAGGCACAGCAAGTGGAATAGCAAGCATTACTGCCTAGTTCATCTCCCCAGTTTAGCTCTGGTATTTCTTAAAAACAATGCAAGTCTGTGCGTAGTCCATTTCTTTGGGCTAGAGAAGCACTACCTACCACTTCAGACAGCCAAGGAGCATGAGTGGAATGTTCTGACAGCTCATAGGAGCTCAATATCCAGTTGCTTTATCAAGTTCAGGATTGTATCTGAATTTGACAACTCTCCAAAAATGTGTTCATTTTGTGAGTTCTATTGGTAGTAAATTAAATGTTAGAAACCAAACGTTACTATGTTAAGAACTATTATTACAAGGGATAAGTTTTACGTTCTACTCATGTATGTTTGCTTTTAAATTTGTTTCACACAACTGCCAAGACTGCCCATGCTTACTCTGCGACCCATTGGTTTAGTGCTCTTCATAGACACATTCCATTCAAGAGCTCTCTTTTGCTTTAAGCTTTTAAAAATCTTTTGACATCTTTTGTAACCCTTCCTTTAAAAACGAAAATTTTCCTTTGAATAATCATGTTTATCGTTTTATGTAAGAGGTAATTTCAACCTATTTCTTTTTTTCTTGTATAATTTCTCAACATCCTTTATTATCCTTAGATAATATATTTTATTATGGGATAAAAATATTTTAATTCCTCAAGCTCTAATATCCTTCACCTAGTCACAGTTTTTTTTTTTCCTGATTAGTATGGGCTATGGGGGAAATAGTCAAGCAAATAACACGGCAGCTAATAAAACACAGTAAAACTGAAGATTCCACAACGTTAAGAAAAGTGTGAATGTGGCTTTTTTCTGCAAAGTAACTGTGAACTTAAAGAGGAAGTAGAGTTGGCATCTGGTATCCTGAATATCTAACTGTACCTAGGTCACCCAGGCAAGTAGCAGAGTAGTGTCTTGGGAGCAATCAGTGAGTTTTCTTAACCCATGACATAGATGTGCCTTATTAAACAGGGATGCCCTGGTTAAACTCTTGTAGGAAATACTCAAAATAACACCTAAAGTGTGAGCTACCGAAACTGCAAATATTTAGAGTGAAAAAAGACTTGATTCAATGTGTGTGCGTGTATGTGTGTATGTGTGTGTGTGTGCATGTGTGTGTGCATGTGTGTGTTTGTGTGTGTGCGCGTGTGTTTGTGTGTTTGTGTAAGCCAGCTTTAACATCAGAATGCCTTCCTTAGTCACTTCTCTACCTTATTTTTTGAGGCAAGGTCTCTCACTGAACCTGGAGCCTAGGTGCTGTTTAGGCTAGGCTGCCAACAAGTCCCTAGGATCTATCTGTGTCTGCCAGCAAGGCTGGGATTGTAGAAACATGTAGCATGTTCATTTTTTTTAATTTGGATCCTTGTGATACAAGCCAAAGTGCCTGCGCTTGCATGAGAAGTTCCTTACCCTCTGAGGTGACCCCCTAGTCTCCAATTTGGCTTTGAAAACACATCATTTCTATTCTACTCCTTTCTTTCCATATTCTAATTTCCAAAGACACAATACCTGCTTAAAATTTTACTTGGTATTAGTGAGACTTTTCTGCTTTATTAACTCCAAATTCGTTAAGTAGATATTTCCCTTTCTGCTTAAACATGGGAAAGTCAAAGGATTAAAGAAAATAAACTGAATCAAAGCTATGTTAAGAAAAGTCGGCCACGATGAATGAGCGGGAGAAGGAAGCACACACACCTGTGCAGGGGAGCCTGCCCTGGGTGGCGAGAAGAAATCACAGCCTGACCAGTGCTTTATGGTGCCAGTAAGTTACCGTACTATTATGGTGAACAATATACTGTAGTGTACGTGAGGGAGACAGAATAGCTCGTGTCCTGTGGAGAGAGGCAAATCTGAAGAGGGGGAGGTGGTGAGGAGCTGGCTGAAGTGATGTCTGGGCCTGCGCTCCTGCCATGGTCTGTGCTGATGTCTGTGGCTCCTATTACCACCAAAGGCTAAGAGGATAGGACTGCACAGAGTTGACCCCCTCCCCTCATTGGCTACAACACTAGGAAGAACTGGTTCTTCCCCTCCCCTGCTGCAGCTCACTGGAGAGCAGAGCCTGCAATTCTCCTGGCAGCACAGTAGAACTGACCCTGTTGACCTGGGCAGAGGTGAGCTGGCCCTGAGGGCGTGAGAGTGGAGAGCTTATCCTGCTCCCTCAACTGCCATGTGATGGCATGGGCAAGGGAAAGATGCCTTCACCCCTCACCCTTCACCACCTGTGACAGGTGCCAAAGCTGGCCCTTCCCCTCACCAGCTGTAGCCCTCAGGAAGGTGGCCCCTGAATCTTCCCTGGGCAGCACCACCAGTAGAGAGGGCCCTGGTGGTGTAAGTGGAAGTGAGCCAGCCCCAAGGATGTGAAAGCAGGAGAACTAGCCCAACCCCTTGCTCCTTGCTGCATAGAGCAAACTAGCCAAGGCAGTGCTGGAAAGCTTACCCTGGTGGTAAGGATTGGGGAGAACTGGCAGGCTGATCAACCCTAACATCCACCCTATCTATGATCTGCAAGAGCAAATGAAGGGGCTGGTCCAGCAGACCCAAAACTGCAAGATCTCCATGAAACAGAACAACAGGATATCCAAGAGGAATTCCAAATAAGGGTCCAGTATCAATAGCACAGCAGAAACTAGAGGCCTCGAACCAGACCAATGACTCATTGCAATGAACATTTGCAAGTAAAGATGCGCGGACTAAGGGGTTTACCTTATGACTCACTTTGTCACACTGCAGCTTCCACAATGAGATATTTTGTGGTTTGTCTTCTTCTTTTTTCTTAAATTTTACTATATTGGGAGGGGCTGGTGTTGCAAGGGCAGAGGGCAGATATGAAGGGAAAGGGAGATAAGTGGGATTGAGATGCATGATGTGAAAGTCACATAGAATCAATAAAAAGTTAAAAATAAAAGTCAAGATTCTACTATATCTCCATAAACAAAACCCCATATAGGCATTAAGTGAAATAAATTATATTTTTATAATAACAGCAATTAACAATGACTGAGCACTTTCATGTGTATGATTTTGTAAAAACTGGCTTATCTACTAATGTCAGTCTTATTACAGAGATATCATCATTTACATTTTAATGATGAGAAAATTGAGGATTATATAGCGGTATTAGATATTTACCTAGGGACAGCTATTTAATAAAACAGCTGAGTTCTAACTGAACTCTTGCTAATTGGTTTGAGAGCATCTACATCAAACCATCACTTTTCACTGGTGCTATATGGAAAAAACTCTCTCTTGCATGGATAATGTTATATTGCATGCACATTACAAAAATTGAGAAGGAAAATATATGTATACAGTCTTGGTCTCCCCTTCCTCCAATTCTTTTTTTCCTTGCATGTTTCTCAAATTCTAATGCTCTCTACCCTCGGAAAAGAACACACTGTATGCAGTTCTTTAAGACAAGTAGCTCCAGTGGTCCTGTATATATTTTATTGCTATAATAGTCATAATTTCTCATAGGAAAACAATGTTGCAATAAATAGAACTGTGACTACAAAATTATATTCACTTCTTTCAGCGTTTTATTAAGGCAAGATCATTAAAATTTCTACATCAGCTTTTCATGCATGAAATGGTTAAAGACACTGCTTCTGCACACTTCATAGGGGTTATCTATGTGAGTGACCAACTCAACGGACATATTCATTATGGAGAATAATGACTAGGCTGGTGTGGTAGTATCTATAGCTACAAACATAGTCTTGGAGCTCACAAAGTTTAAGCCGTAGTAAATACACTGGTCAGCACCTATAATGCCATGGTAATAACTAAATTGAATAATACATGTGCATATATTTTAGAAATTTTCATAATAATGTAAATGTAAGTTACTAATGTATTGTTATTTTGTTGTTTTGTGCCTTTCATGTTTTAGACCCTAAAAAGTAGAACGGGGGTGGTAAAGGGGAGAGGATGGGGATGAGAACATGAAAGAATGGGATTTTGATGGGGAGTGATGGGGTGGGAGAGCAATGAAAGATATCTTGATAAAGAAAGCCACTGTGGGATTAGGGAGAAACATGGTGTTGGGGAAATTCCCAAGAATCAACAAAGATGACCCCAGCTAAGAATCCTAGCAATAGTGGAGGGGGTGACCAAACAGGCCTTCCACTATAATCAGATTGGTGAATACCCCAACTGTCATCATAGAGCCTTCATCCAAAAACTGCTGGAATGTAATATGAGTGGGACCTGCTTCTTGGGGTTTCTGTCCTGCCCGGTAACCCACAGCTGACAAGCCCCAAAGAAATAACACAGAGATCTCTATATGTTACAAATCTGATTGGCCCATTAGCTCTAGCCTCTTACGTGCTAACTCTCACATCTTGATTAACCCATTTTTCTGATCTATTTTAGCCATGTGGCTCAGTACCTTTTTCAGTGGGGCAGATCACATCCTGCTGCTTTGGTGATCTGGACAGGAGTGGGAGGAATCAGCTTCCTCCTTCCCAGAATTCTCCTGTTCTCCTTGCATCATTTCTATCAGATGAAGACATCCACAATCAAGCACCCAATTGAGCTCCAAGAATCCATTTGAAGAGAGGGAGGAGGGAACATATGAACAAAGGAGGTCAAGATCATGATAGAGAAATACACAGAGACAGATGAACCAAGCTTGTGGAAAATCAAGAACTCTAGACAAGCAGCTGTGGAGCCTCCATGGGACCAAACTAGGCCCTCCATACGTGGGAGACACTAGTGAAGCTTGGACTATCTGAGGGGCTCCTTGCAGTAGGACTAAGATCTAACCCTGGTGCATGAGCTAGCTTGTTGGAGTCCATTACCCATGGTGGGATGCCATGCTCAGCCTTAGTGCAATGGGGAGGGACTTGGTTTTGCCCCAGCTTAATGTGCCAGACTTTGTTGGTTCCCCATTGGAGCCCTTATCTATTGGGAGGAGTGGTTTAGGGATGAGCTGTGGAGGAGGTAAAGGGGTGAGAGGAGAAGTAGGAGGGAGAAATGTGGTTGGAATATAAAATGGAATTAAGAATAAATAAATAAATTTCAAAAAAGCAGAACAGTGTCTTAAATTAATGAGATTTGATCGTTCCTCGTAGCAATACTAAGACTTCTTAACCATTTTATTGAAAAGACAACAATTTCGAACATGCTTTTAAGAAAAAAAAGTCAACATTTATCACTTAAGAAAAGGAATTTTACATACCTGGAGAGATTTCTCAGTGGTTTAGAGTACTTGCTACTCTTGCAGAGGACCCATGTTTGGTTCCTGGCATCCACATAGTGGCTCTCAACCACCTACAAGTGCAGTTTCAAAATATCTGATGCCCTCTTCTGACTTCCTTTTTACTTTGGTCATGTAGTGCACATATATACATGCAGGCAAAACACTCACACACATGAAATAAAATCAATATATTCATTAAAAAGAATTCCATATTGGGGTTTTAATTTCCAGGTTTCTGTATAATTTCATTTATATTGTGCAGACTTTAGTAATCTTATTGTACTAAATTGTATGTTATGACTACTTTATGCTTGAAAGGATTTGCATTTGTGTTTGCAATAAAAAATTAAGGTGCTTTTCTAATTTCTCTGTGTTATTAAAATATGATTCAGAAATAATTTACTGTCGTTCATGTCATTATGAACTAATAACCATTGCCATGTAGCTTCACTTAATTCATAACGCAGGACTTCTGTTTCCTCCAAACTTCACAAATACACCAAAGGCAAAACACCTTGCTTCAAAAGGACACTTGTTCAGAGAGCCTCATAACCACAGAAACAGATTATCAAAGATGTCCAAATTCCAAATAATGATAACTTTATGTACACGCATTCAAATTGAACATTACTGGTACCGTTATAATGAGACTATTTTATGAGGCCTAATCCTCATGGGAGAAATTCTGAAACCACAGAACTAAGTATCAAGGTAGATATAAGTTGACGCCACCCTCTCTGTGAGTTAAATGGTCGGGCCATGAAAACACGAACTGGGTCCTTGTGGTCTTTGCCAGCTACATAAAAACCTAACAAAGGTTCCCAGATGGAAGCTGACTAAAGTCACATTCCCCTCTAGAGATATCAAATCCTCCTTGAAGAAAGACTTGAATGAATGACTGCATCTACATCAAGCCCTTTGCCACAGCATAGTGCAGGAGTACTTGCTGATCTACTACAGCAAGAAAATAAATTAAGAATAAACATAGAGAAAGAAAAGAAGGGGCTGGAGAGGTGACTTGGTGACTAGAAGCTTACGTTTGTCTCAACAGAGGACCAAGGTTAAGTTTTCAGGTCAAGTCAGGCAACTGATGATTTCCTGTGACTACGGTTTCTGGCGAGATCTCGTGTCTCTGGTCATTATGGACTTTTGTGCTAATGTGCACACACCTACACACATACACATAATTACAAATAATTCTTTTTAAAAAAATCTTCAGAGAGAAAAACAGTCATAAGATTTCAGGACTGAATATAGTTATTGCAAGGATATCAAAGTACATCCATGAGCTTGAATACTGGCCCTGACACTTACTAATTTTAGTGAGCTTAATTAATCAATGTTTGTATAAATAATTCTTGTTCTAAAAATTTATATAGAGAAAAGTAAGACAACATTAGCAGCCAGCTTCAGGCTCACTGCTTTAGTAAAGTAATTGTAGGCACTATATCTCTTTTTAAAGAAATATTTTTCTTTTTAAAGAAAGAGGGCATAGGTCTGACAACACTACCTACATTAAAGGACTGATCAGAAGATTACATGGGTGTTTGTGTTTAAAATTTGCCTTTCCAAAGAAAAGTGAGTTCTCCATAAATTTTAGTAATCATTATGATATATGGGCAATGTAAGTATCTAGCCTACGTCATGAACGTTTAAAAAGCCTTTATGAAATGATTGTTGAGGTTGCAAGATGGAAAATCAACTTGTAAAAATCGATGTACATCTCCAATAAACATTTAGAGCATGTATCTTTTTAGATTTTTCATTTTACAACTGTAGCAAAAACAATAATCTTGAGGATAAATCTCAAAGTAGCTAAGCAAGATCTTTAGAGGAAAAAGGAATCTGTAACATCATTGAAACACATAAAAGAAAAACTAGATAAATAGGGCTTATGATTAGTAAGGCTGTGTCGTAAAAATGACTGTGCCCTTCCTCAACTTAAGCCATAAAGTCAGCACATTTCCAATTCCAGCAGGATGTGTATCAAAGTCATCGCAGGAACAAATGCAGAGATATATTGAGGTTAAAAGATGCTGTGACTTGTTATCAACTCTCCCTTCACCACCCCTACCTTCCATCCCATTGGGGAAAAGGGAGGGAAGGAGGTTACAGAAAGCTAAAGACTGGAAACTAGAATCATGAATCAGGCATCCATCAGTGCACCTGCTGAGAGGCAGAGGGGCCAAAGAATGTACCTATCTAACTTGCTGTGTTGCTGTCTCTTAAGACAATACCCGGGGCTTCCAACCACAGCATTGGATTTCACCCAGAACAACCAGAGGATTGACTTCCTCACGTTTGAGAAGTTCCTTCCCAGCTGGTGGCACTGTTCTGAAAAGTTAGGGAACCTTTAAGAGGTTGCCTGAGGTTTTACATCCTGCGGCCATTTCCTTGTTTTTTGTTTTGTTTTGTTTTCTTTGTTTGTTTGTTTTTTGCTTTAAGACCACTGTGGATTGGTTGGCCACATCCTCCCTGCTGTCTTGCCTTCCCCTTCATGATGGTTAAATCCGCCTAGATCTGAAAGCCAGATTCAACTCTTCTTCCCTTGAGCTGTTCTTCTCAGGGTATGTAGCACAGTATCAAAAAAATACTAACACATCCAACCATAGTTAAGAAGCCAAAGGTGACAGAAGATGTAGCTCAATGGGACATGCCTAAAAAACTACCAAATAGGTGTTCTCACTAGAACAGTTCATGGATTAAATGAGCAGGATCTTAAGTAACATATGAGGTTTACAAGAACAACCAGGATAGCTTTTAATATGAAGAAAATGAGAGACGCTTGAACCTGACATATTTAAGACTGCTTGAAAATGTTAAAAATAAAAGAAATAAAGGTCAAACCAGCTTAGGACAAGCAAACAAACAGAACTCTAAAGCAGTAAACACCTAGACAACACATAAATTACACCTTTGCCTATAAAGTGTGCAAAGTGTCATTATTTGTATGTTTTGATTTTTTTCTTTGCAACTTCCATCACTCAGATATGTTTTAACGACTGATCCTGACACATGAAAATGTAAGTTCACTTATTTCATCTTCTACTAAGTATTCAGTTGCATTAAAAACATAATGATTGTAACACTGAAATTAACAGAAATGATAACCTCATGTCCATCATTGCGGGAGCTCCTTCCGCTCCTTCAGCCAATAGCTGCTGAGATACCAGCCCACTGAGGTGTGGTCTCTCCTTCTTTAAAAAAAAAAAAACAGCAGCTGCCTTCCGCTTGCTCTCTGGCTTTGTCGGCTCCACTTCTGGTGACTAGGCTCCCTTCCTGATTGTGCAGAGGGCTGTTGTCTGGGAAGGTGATCTGTAAGTTTTTCCCCTTTAAATAAATAACCATTCTATTAATCATAATTCCAAACTGGTGTGGGATTGTTTGTGATTTACGCCTTCAGTCCATAACCTCATATTTCTTTATGCCAATAGATGAAAAGGTCTTATAGAAGTGAAACCACTTTCAGAAACATTTTACCATGTGGTTAGTAAGCTCTGGTAGCATGCTTTCTGGAATGCTGTATTATATGCTTAGTATACTACTCTAGCATGGAAAGGTATCAAAAATATGCCAAAATAATAAGGGACAGCACAAAACACACTCATTAAAATGCAACATTTCCACTCATCATAAAATAAATGCTTAGAAAATATCTCTTTAATGTCTATACTTTAAAGTGTATCTCGGGAAGCAGTTTTTGGATTGGGAGATAGTTAAAGAAAACATGACTTTTCACTCTTCCTATTTCTCTGGCTTTTCACTGAATATATTTCATATCATGTGTTTACAGTCTCAAAGTTTTGACTGTATTTTATTTATTTATACTGTATGCATGGGTGTATGTGGACTCACAAGCATGTGGTGATCAGACAAATATGGGAATCAGTTCTCTTCTTCTAGGATGCAGATTCCCAGGGACTAAACTTGGTTCTGGTATGCGCTTTTATTTGTTAGAACATCTCACCAGCCCCCCGATTTAAAACACTGAAAAACTAGGCTGTAACTCAGATGGAAGAGTGCCTTTGTGGCTTGTGGGAATCTTTGAGTTTGATTCCTAGCATGACATGAACTCTATGTGGTGGCACACACCTGAAATCCTGGGACTTGGGAAAATGGATATAGGAAAGCCAGAAATTCAACGTTTTCTCAAGTTGCATTGAAATACGTGATACACTGTCTTTAGAAAAGGAAGGAAGGAAAAGAAGGAAGGAAGGAAGGAAGGAAGGAAGGAAGGAAGGAAGGAAGGAAGGAAAATATTGAAAACCCATCTTTATTTTTACATTTTGCATGTTTACTATATTCCTATCATATTGCTAAAAAAAAATCCTTGGATTACAAATTGTTTTATGATCTTTTAAAAATGCTGGCAGGTCCTGACGGGCTTGCAGAGCAGCTTTGAGCCAGGCAGAGACAACTGCTGGAGTGGTGCAGATTCCCAGCAGCGAGCAGTGGGTCCTGGGAGAGCCACCAGGCAGCGGGTAAAAGGCACATGGACACATCCTACAGAATAGAACTGGATATTTAGAACTAAATATTTATTACTTAGAGGAGAGAGAGAGAGAGTAGGGAAAGAAGGAGAAGAGAAAGGAGAGAGACAGAAAAAGGGAGCAGAGGGGGAAAGGCGCTCACCAAGAGAGAGGACAGTAAGAGATCTAAGATGGCGGGGGGCAGGGCAGGGGTCACGGGGAGTGGGCGTGGCTTGCCTCTTAAAGAGACGGAAACCACAACAGATTGAATATTGATGTTGTACATGATTCACAGGCTGAAGATCACACAATTAATTTTCCAATGATGTATCAGCATTATTAAAGTGCTAAGTTGTCACCACTGCAGATCTAAAACTGATGATGTAGCTCAGTGCTAGAGAACTTGCACAATAGGAGACAAGCTCTATGTTCAATGTGGCAGAAAGAAAACTTAGAAAATCTGGAAGGAGGAACATTTGCTTAAAGTTCTTTAAAGAAACGATGTCAATCACAGAACATTCAGTCAGTATCATGCTTTGGGTGGTCGTAATCAATACCAACTTTATTTTTTATGCAACTAAATGTTCAAATTTCATCAGTAACTAAAAGGAATCAATACCACTTCAAGCTCACAGGATATTTTCTAAAGATGAAACCACACGTGGTAATTCGAAGCTATAATGTAGCTTTCTTGATGGTATGAACTAAAGACAATTAAAGAATGTTTTGCCATCCTCAATCCTCCTAACAACCACCCTAGTGGTGTAGGAGTTCCTTCTGTTTGTGTGTTGCTTTCATTGGATAATGAATAAAGAAACTGCCTTGGCCTAGTAGATAGGACAGAACTTAGGTAGGCAGAATAGACAGAGCTGAATGCTGGCAAGAAGGGCAGAGTGGCAGACACCATGGATCTCCTACCTGAGACTGACACTACTTAGAATCTTGCCGGTAAACCAGTGTCACGTGGTGATACACAGATTAATAGAAATGGATTAAATTAAGATGTAAGAATTAGCCAATAAGAAGTTAGAGCTAATGAGCCAGATAGTATTTAAATGAATACAGTTTCTGTGTGATTATTTCAGGTATAAGCTAGCCAGGCAGCCAGGACCTGCTCCTCCTGTTACACCCTAGTAAGAATGCACTATCCAGCACATCTTGTAGCTAAGGAAACTAACATTTAAATAGGTTATTTAAATTAAAATTATTTAACTAATATCACTTGCAACAGGACTTTCAACATGTCTCAAGATAACTTGAGTCTGAGCCTGTTGCAATTAGCACTCATCTCAAGTGAAATTGAATCCTCTTGTTTAAAAAATAAGTATGAAAACAGCTTTAATGAACAAAACCTTTCTTCTACAAAATATGATAATATTCCAAAAATGAGGAGCAAGCCAAAATAGCAATATTCTGTATACAAAGTCATGCTTCTTCTAGACATACATGTTGTAGAGAACACACCATCAAATGCCACTAACAGATGCTAGGAGCGGTATGCAGAAGAAGTCTGGAAATGCACCATCTACAGTATAGGTCTGTTGCCATGACAAAATCCCAAGGAAAATGATGTGTATTGAAACGCACAGCCATAAACCTTGGCAATAAGTCATCCTGTTATTCTTGAGGCGATTTAATTAAGGTGATCAACTGTTTCTTTGAAAATGGTTTATGTTCTGTCGAACACTCTGCAGAGGCAAAGACACTTTCCTATCAGGTATGTGACCACAGAATCAAATTCAGAAATTCAAATTTCTATCATATACTTGCTCTCTTTGTGCATGTGTGTGTATGTATATATATATATATATACATGCATATTCCCATGCACAATTTCATATGTAATTTTTATTGAAAGCACAGTCTGCAAGTTCCTATTAAGCCTCAGTAGTAGGACAGTAGTGCTGTCATCCTAGGCTGCAAAACTTTGTCATCTTAATTTTAACTTTTGTTTCCTTACAGTACTGAACCATCAGAATGAGTAACTTAGAAAATGCCTCATTTTTGCTCATTACACTACTTACCTGGTATATCTAATAGAAGTGACCACAGTTATTCTTGTCAACAAAAACAGTTGCAAACACTGATTTTCTGTTACCTCTTTGTTTTCATTTATAAATAAGGTGCTTCAAAAAAGATCATTTGGAGGCATGTTTTCTGGGGAGCTTTTATTCGTGCTTCCTCGGTAACCATCTTCATGTTCAGTTGAATATGCCCACTGTTGTTAGACTTGGTGTGCCTCTGCTTGTTTTTAACATTGGCACATCATAAGTATCGTATCCATATACATATTACATGCAAATTATGAAAGAAAACAAACACATTCAGATTTCACAGGTTAACACTTTGAACACTTTGAAGTTTGGGTTATGTATTTTTTTAACTCAGATACTATTTGTCTGTCTTTTATTATGGAACTAACTTGTTAAGTATTTGAAACATAAAGAGCAGAGAGCCATGGAAAACATATTGATAAGTTTCAGATTTTACTTTTTATATGTGCATTCAGTAAAGTACTACTGCAGTATGTCCAATTAATCCCTGGACTCATTCTGATATCCTGGCCAGGTTCAGAGTGCCTAAGTGCCCCGTTTGTGTTGGTTATTGAATACTCCTCTAGTCATTTATTCACTATAGTGGGAGGTTGCTTTTAAAATAAGGACAACGTATTTCATCAAATATTAACTTTTCTCTATGGTGAGGGTCCAGTATTGATAATGTACCAGAAGTCAGAGGTCTTGAACCTAACCACCAACACATTACACAATAAACATTTGCAAGAGAAGCTGTTTCGAAACAAGGGTCTCCTGCATGACACCCAACAGCTCCCAGTACCACTGGGACAAAGGCGATGGAGAGGTGGAAAAAGAAAGAGTGAAGTGAGTTTTTGTTGTTGCTGTTGTTTGCTCTTTTGTTTGTCTTTGGTTTTATTTTTTATATTTTATTAATCAATATTCTTTATATGCTTTCCTCGGGGAGGATGCTACAGCAGTGAAGGGTGGATATGGAGGGACTGGGAAATGAGTGGAATGTGGGGGGATGATACGAAATTCCCAAAGAATCAATAAAAAAAATTGTGTTTAAAAAAGATTAACTCCTAAAGTAATTTATAAGTATACCATGTTGTGCAAAAGGGACAGTGGCCTACAGGACTTACTGTAGGCACTTGTCAGATGGTAAAGAATTATTTCATACTGTGTCTGAGATAAAACTTTGGATTTTATTAAAGCAAAATTGCTGAGAACGATCAAAGTAGAAAATAGTTTTTCTCTAACTGATTGAACTCTAAATTTGGCAGAAATTAACAAAACCAGAATTCAAACTTTTCTAATATACCAGCAATTTACCTTTATTAGACCCTCCATAAAAGAATGGGTTTGACACTCAGTGATGAACTGTAACCATGCACCACGCAGCAGAAGTAGACCTTTCTGCTTCATGATTAAAATCAATTTCAAGTATAATTTTAGTTGAAATATTAAATTATTTCCTTTCACCTAGTAAAAGTTTAAATACTAACGGTAATTTCCTTTTAAAATATAAGAAGGAAATATATTTATAATTTCATAACTCTAAAAATTAATAGAGGCAACTAAGGACTACATCGACAGTGTAGATTGTTTTGCGAGTCATGGGAATTACTCCGACCAACCACTCAGAGATTCTTTCTTCATGCCTGGTACTCAGGCTTTTGTTAGTCTATGGTTTTTCTGAGGAGCATTGTAATCCCAAGTTGCTTAACTTCATTTAGGATGTGTGTATGACTACATGCATGCCTGAATGTGTGTGTGTGTGTGTGTGTGTGTGTGTGTGTGTGTTTGGGTGTGTGGTATAAATTTAGATAAAGATAAACTAACACAGTTCCTTGAGTTTTTGCCAAACTGCCTTGCTATTGTTTGTACCTCCTTCTCTATCTCTATTACCTTTCTCACATGTCCCTAGTTGGAGCCTCTTTCCCCTTTTTCTGTTTCCCACTTAACATCACCTGTATCCAGCTATTCCCCTCTCAAGCCCAACTCCACTCTGCCTACAACTCCCTTTTACTCTTCCTGTTTCTGTGGTTACTTCATGTATTTCCCACATCTGAGGATTTGAAGCTAGGATCCAGAGAAGAGAGAGGTCATAAAGCATTTGTCTTTATGTATCTGGGTTTCCTCACCCAACAAAATCTTTTCTAGGGCCATCAATTTACCTGAAAATTATTTCATTTTTTTCTTACAACTGAATAGTATTCTGTTGTATGTATGTAGCATGTTTCTACTATTCATTCATCTCTTGAAAGACATTAAGTTATTTTCACTTCCTGGGTATGTGAATAAGGCAGTTAAGAACATGACTGAGCAGGCGTCTATAGAGTAGGATGTAAATTCTTTTGAGACTGTGCCAGGGAGTGGTTTTGACTGGTTCATGTGCTAGATCTACTTTTAGTCTGTTGAGAGTTCTCTATACTGATTTCCAGGAAGGCTTCAGAAATCTGCATTCCTGCCAGAAGTAAATGAGGGCTCTTCTTTCTCAGAACTTCTCTAGCATTTGTGGTCTGTTTTTTGGTTAATCTTAGTTACATTATGCCTGGGATGAGGTCAAATCTCAAAGTTCCTTTAATTTGTATTTCCTTAATTGCTAAAGACAGTGAGCACTTCTTAGGGTATTTATTAGCCATTTTTATTTGTCCTTTTGAGAATTCTTTGTTTAGAGATTGCTGAAAGAGAAATCTTTCATCAGTTTCTAAATCAGGTTATTTGTTCCCTGGACACTTTCTAGCCCTTGGTTGCTCTCAGGGTTGAGGGTAGGTTCCTACTGCTAAAGATTCCTCATATTCACAATTAGGGCACAAGTGTGATTTGAACTGGATCTGACCTGAAAACCTCTTTCCCAGCCTAGTTGCCATGGTTTCAGAAAAAAACTGCACTGTGAGAAGGAAGCAGACGGTCCTACCCAGATGTCACACCTGTAAACCATAGCAAGGACCACGACAGCAATATCTCCATAAGTGCAAAAAGTGACCCTTGCATGTGGGTGGCAACCAACAGCTGTCTAACTGGACTGCAGACCCACTCCACAGGAGAGAAACCATACCTGGTACTAAAAACTAGCCAGTTTCCCGTGTTTAGAGAGGCCATGGGCATTAGAAAAATCTACTACAATCACACAGCTAGTCCAACATAATTTTCTACTAGATTCCAAATCTTATCCTTTATCCCCACAGAAGCCTCTCTCTACAACAAATGGAGACTACCACAGAAAACCACAATTTGACCCAACTCAGACCAACAGATCGTACAGAGCCCAGGTCGATAGGTATGTCTGTATCCGAAGTTCTGACTGCGTGGCTCAGAGAACATCACTGAAGAGTGGGAAGAAAGATTGCAAGAGCCAGAATACCAGAAAGTCTGTGGTGAAAGAATTTTGCCAAAAATCACTAAATAAACAATGGCAGTCAATGGGCATATTAGCATAAAAGGGGAAGTTTTCATGGGGTCCTACACCTAGAAGAAGGAGAATTAGCCTCTCCCAGGAATGGAACCCCTAATTGGGTTCAGTTCAGAGTGGTCTGCCCTCAAAAATATAAACACAACAGCAAAATGGACTCAGAAGATTGCGCTTACGCATTGGTGCATACACGTACAGACATATGTGTATGGTACATAAGAATAACATCAAAAGAAAAGAAGCTGACAGCTTGAGAGTGGGAGAATGAGAGGGGCTGTTGGGAGAGTAGCTGAGAAGGTTGTAAGGGAAGAGAGGGGCAAATCGTTGTGATTCTATTTCAATTGAAAACATATTTAAAACTAAAAATTAATAGATAATTATATGAAAACATGAGCTAAAACAGTGCTAAGCTACTTAAAATTGTAGAAATAAAAATGCCATGCATATCACTCTTAAATATCCTTATAAACAAAGAGAAAGTGAGCAGAACACGAGTGAACACCGCTGCTCTCAACTACCTTTCCTTATAATTTCACAAACAAATCCATCAATCCTACACACCCCATGCTTTTCCGGAGTCCATATCCTCCTTTTTACTTTTTTTCAGATTTATTTTTTTGGAGATTATAATTATATTTCTTCCTTCCCTTTCCGTCCCTCCAAGCCTCCCATGTACTGTTTTCCTTCAAATCCATGGCCTCATTTTCATTCTTATTGGATGCATGTATGCATATGCATATACACCTATATTCCTAAATGTAACCTACTCAGTATGCATATTTACTTATAAGTGCATTTTCAGGGCCGACCGTTTGGCACTGGACAACCAATTGGTGTGCTCTTCCCTGGGAGCACCAGCTTTCCTGCTCCCAGCTTCGTCAGTTGCCTCCAGTGCTGGTTTGGGCTATTTTATACAACATTCTTCCTGGGCTCTTCATGCATTTTCTTTTCCCTATTAGATAGTTTTCCTAGTTTGTTGGCCACTTCCCTCCCAATCTTGCATATACACCTGTATACACATCGTTCCTTACATGTCAAACATCTTGTAACTCCTTCTTATGAGTGCCACATTTCCACTTAAATCTATACCAAACTGTCAAAGTGCCTATGAGTTCATCAAATTCACCACTCTTCCTTCAACAATGCAGCCTTCAGAATACTCCATCCACCCCTCTGTTGAAGTTCTGCCTTCTCTTGTCATCGATTAACTTGTGTGTTTTGTTGATCTTCTTCAGGTAGCCACTCAAAATGTCACTTCTTCAAGGATGCTTGCACAATTAGCATGCACTGTCCTTCATTGTATTCACACCTGCACAGTTGTCCTGGTGCATGTGGCTATATTTAATTAGTTCACATGAATAAAAAGTTTCAAAATAGCAGGAATCTGGATATATTTTTTTGGTTTTTACTTATCATTGTATCTCCAAGGCAAAGTTGAGTGCCTGGAAGTAGGGGGAAAGCAGTAATTATTTCCCATTAGGACAACAGATCATTCCATAGTTAATAAAAGATGATTAATTTAGAAACAAATTACACTCGAGAAACGCGTTGATTTAGCTCTCTCCTCATTTTTTCTCTCTTCTAAGTGAATGTGCCTTACAGCTCTGTCTCTGTCCCTTGTTTCATCTCCTCCTCATTCCTTCTTTCCCTCTTCTTGTCTCCCTTCTTGTCTCATTTTCCTTCAGAAAAGGAAATTTAATTCACCATATATCCTGGGTTATAGTTCCTTCCAAAACTAAAGTCAGAACTGAAAAACAATGTGCTACCCGTGTCTGTCTGTGAGTGAGCCACGAGGTGAAAGGAAGCAGGAAAAAAACAATGAAGTACCTGTGATTCCTCCACAACCATGAAGAGTTGAGGCTCCACACACCCCACACTGAGACTTTCTAAGAGTCTATACACCACATTGAACTGTCAATCCATGCCATTCCTGAGTGCCCCCTTTGGTTTGTTAATTATTCACCGTTTAAGGATGCTTAGACCTTAGTTTAAAACAGTAGATACGTCATAGGACAGAACAAAATATATTCAACACAAATATGAGGTGGGAAAGAGTCAGCCAAATTGAGTCAATGCCTGCCTGCCCTGTTTGCCACAATCACAGTCATAACCAGAGTGAAAGGAAAATATGTGAATCAGGGTCCAAGAGACCTTTGCTATGCTTTGAGGGAAGTGAAGTGTTGCTCACTAATGAATGAGTCTGAAACAATGATCCTTCAATGATGTCAGATAATTTGATATGCCCTTCCAAGCATAAGACTCTCCTATTATATTTTGATGCTGAATCAAAGGCAGGAAAAGACTTGTCTTTGTTTGCTTCTACTGCTATGATGAAACACCATGACCAAAAGAACTTGTGGAGGAAAGGGTTTGTTTGGCTTACCCATCCTGATTATAGTCCTGAAGAGAAGTTCGAACACAAGCAGAGGCCATGAGGAATACTGCTTACTGGCTTGCTCCTCCTGACTTGCTCAGTTTGCCTTCTTCTACCCCCCAGGAACACCCAGGGATAGTACTACCCGCAGTGGTCTGTACCCTAACAATCATTAATAAAAAAAATGCCCCCCACAGGTTTGCCAATCTGATGGAAGCATTATCATCTTCACAGTGAACTCCAGCCTGTGTCAAGTTAACCAAAGCCCAACCAGAATAAGAATCTGTTCCAGATATCTGTCAACTGACTATATACCTTTACCCAAAGTCAACGGTTTTTGATGTTATGTGGAATGCATAATTACACAAAACAAGCATAATATTGGGCTAGAGAGATGGCTCAAAGGCTAAGGGCACTGGCTGCTCTTTCAAAGGACCTGGGTTCAATTTCCAGCACCCACATGGCAACTCACAACTGTCTATAACTCTAGTTCTCGGAAATCTGACACAGATATATATAAATCTGGCATAGATATACATGCAGCAAACACAAATGTAAAGAAAATAAGAAAATAATAAATAAAAGCATTAAAAGATATTTAAAAAATAAAACAAGCATAATATATTCATTCAAAGAATATTCCATCACTAACAGACTTAACAAAAGCAAGCCAATTTATAGAATTACAGATAATTCATCTAATGTGTATCTAACATTTTACTTCAAATATGATCTGAATTATTTATAAGTCAATGAATTAGCCTCACATTCTATTGAGTTTTATTCATATACAAGTAAGTCAATCTATTACCAGTTTGGCAACTCTCTTGAACGGATATGACTAGATAGTAACCTACAGCAATTGCTTTTCTGAATAATAATTTGAAAATGAAAAAAAGTTGTTGCTAAGAAGGGACAGAGTCCAGATCTCCACATTTTTCTTCTATATATGTGGCATTTACTTTAAGTTTAGCTGTACTTGTATTCAGAAAAGAGCCTTGTTTTAATGTCCACATTTGCGTGTGTCTGGTTTGGGTTGCACCATTCCTAAGAGGAAAGCTTCACCAGTTTATCTAGTAGTTACCAAGAACTTAAGTCAACTGGTTATTTGAATTATTAACTTTCATAATTACTAAGATCCACCTCAGAAAAATTTGTTGAACTACTTCTATAACAAATGACACATAATACAACTGTCTAGCAGAAAGCAATTTCTTTTATAACACATTTAAAATCTGCAGTGGACTTAAGTCTTGTAAGCTGAAGTTACTAACTCTAATTTTACCACGGAGTGAACTTGATTCTTTAATATTTTTGTTTATAATCAGTAAGAAACCATCTGTTTCAACTGGTTATTCAAATGAATAACCCAAAATAGGTCAAAAATACCTCCAAAGCCACTATACAAGCCTTATGTTAAAAACAAAACTTTGACTTAAATAAAATATGTGTGTTGTTTCCTTTCCATTAAGACAGCAAATACCTGAGATACCTTTAGGGGATGACACGTTTATTTTGCTCGCAGTTTTGAAGGATTCAGTCCATGATCCGTTGGCCCCATTTCTTTGGAGCTTGAGTTGAAACAGTACATCAGAAAGGCTGTATGTAGCAGAGAAAAATCATTCACCTACTCCTCATGTTTTGAAAGGGTGTAAGAGATAGACACTGTGATAGATATCATAGTCCCCATCAGTGGCACATGACCAAGGACATGAACTCCTAACATTATGGCCTAACTGATAAAGTTCCACAGCTCTTCAATAGCATCAGCCTGGAGACCAAGATGACCAGGGACTTTAGGGAATACTCAAGACCTGATCCCAGAATCCCAGAGCACCTGGGAAAGTTCAAGAACAGAGGCGCCCAGATCTCAGGGCAGGGTTTATCAATGAGGCAAGACGCTTTGTTTGTTTGTTGTTGTTTTGTTTATTGAGGCAGCATTTCTCAGTTTAACAGTCCTAGTTGTCCTAGCTTGGAACTAGCCCTTGTAGACCAGTCTGGCCTTGAATTTACAGAGATCCCTCTGCCTCTGCTTCAGGAATGCTGGGATTAAAGGCGTGGGCCACCACTGCCTGGCCTTTTTATCTTTTGTTTTGTTTTTTGGTTTTGGGTTTTGTTGGTGGTGGTGGTGGTTTGGGTTTTGCAAGATGCTTTCTTAGTTTATTTTTTTAAAAAATTATCTTTTCTCACTTTACATGCCAAATCTATTTCCCACTCCCTCCCCTCCTCCTGCTCCCTGCACCTCCCCTCTATCCCATCCCCATCTGCTCCTCAGAAAGGGTAAGGCTACCCATGGGGAGTCAACAAAGTCTAACACATTGCTTTGAGGCAGGACCAGGGTCCTCTTCATTATATCTAGGCTGAGCAAAGTATCTCTCCAGAGAGAATGGATTGCAAAACGCCAGAACAAGCAGTAGGGATAAATCTTCGCTGCCAGTGGCCCCACAATCTGCCCCAGACATACAACTGTCACCCACATTCAGAGGGCCTAGCTTGGTCCTGTGCTGATTCTTTTCTGTCAGGCCAGAGTTGGAAGGCTTTCATTAGCTCAGGTAAGCTGTTTCAAAGGGTATCAGTATCACGGTCTTGACCTCTTTGCTAGTACGTTCACTCCTCCCTCTCTTTGACTGGACATTGGGAGCTCAGCCCAATACTCTGCTGTGGTTCTCTGTATCTGCTTCCATCAGTTGCTGGATGAAGATTCTATGATGATATTTAATATAGTCATCAATCTGACTACAGGGCAAGGTCAGTTCAGGCACCCTCTCCACTATTGCTTAGGGTCTTAGCTGGGGTCATTTTTGTAGATTTCTGGGAATTTCTCTAGTGCCAGGTTTCTTGCTAGCCTCATAATGGTTCCCTCAATCAAGATATGCAAGATGCTTTTTAATG
Organism: Arvicola amphibius; assembly: GCF_903992535.2. NCBI lineage: Eukaryota > Metazoa > Chordata > Mammalia > Rodentia > Cricetidae > Arvicola > Arvicola amphibius. Next base: position 111,002,688 of record NC_052050.1, read on the forward strand.
CTGCTTCCCAGAAGGAGAATAGAAGCAGGAGACTACTCTTGTGAGATAAAGAATCTAACACATATTTTTAGAGTTTTTGGATAATACTGAGACACAGTTGAGATATGAGGAGCCCCAATTCTCTCAGAGAACAACTTACATAAAACCCAGCTAACACATCTGCCACAGTAAGAGTTTCCACAGCTATGAACAAGGAAAGCCTGGCGAGGGAAAGACTTATTGCAGCTTGCATGTCCACTTCACAGTCTGTCAGGAAGGGAAATCCGGACAGGAACCTGGAGGCAGGAACTAAAGGAAGCACAGAGGAGTGCTGTTTACTGGTTTTCTTGAAATAGCTTACTCAGCCTTCTTTCTTAGTAGCTCTAGGACTCCCTACCAATTTATGGAACCACCCACTGTGAGCTGGGCCCTTCCACATCAATCATTAATCAAGAAAATGCCCTACAGATTTGCCTACAGGCAATCTTCACAAGTGAAGTTCTTCCCATGTAATTCTAGCTTGTGTCAAATTAACAAAAAACAACAGAATAAGGCCTGATTTCCCCTTTCTTTTTTTCCCTTTTTTAAATTGATTTTATTGAGCTATACATTTTTCTCTACTCTCCTCCCTTCCTCTTTCTTCTTCTTCAACTCATGAGCATTGATGCAAAAATACTAAACAAAATACTGGCAAATTGAATCCCCATTCTGAAAACGGAGGTTGAAATACTAAAAATGGTGTTTATCTGAAACTCAGGTGCTCGCAGGTCTTGCAGTGGTGTGCCTTTGGAACCTATGAATCCCGTAGAAGCAGCTATAGACACTGACTCTTTGCCAGTCTAAGGATGTAAGCAATACTCGGTTGTAACTGATCAGATTACAACAGTTGGCCAACTCTTCATTTTATATCCCCTGCAAAGAAAATAATGACACTTCTTTGGAAATGAATAAACCAAGTGCGCATTTTTTACAGATGATTAAAATAAAGAATTTGAAAAGACACTAAAAGGAGGTACGCAACATTGACATTACTACACAAAAGTTATCATTTTGAGTAATATGTTTAAGGTAATGAAGGAAAAGATACAAAAAATAAGTAAATTGAGATATATTGAATAGAATTAAATGTACCTTTGAAAATATGACAGAACATCCATAGACAATCTTGATAGTCCAAGGGACATATGTAGAAGATGACTAGTAAGCGGAACAAAAGGTCAAAAGAAATATTCAAATTGTTGAGAAGAGAATAAAGAATAGGAAATAGTGAAACAAGTAAAAAATGTGCTGGGAGTAATGGATCAATTCATCACACATGAGCTGATAGAAAACACAATAGCAAGCTGTCTGTGAAGAAATTACTGAATTTCTCTTGGCACGTATGAAGATATGAGCTCACATGTTCAAGAAGATCTGAATTCAAGGAGAAGAAGTACAAAGAAAACTACATCTGGAAACATCTTACTAAGGCTGAGGAAAAGTGAAGACAAATAAAATTATCTCAAAATTAGTCAGATGTCAAGACAAACAACTTTCAAAGCAACAGTAAGACCTGATAGGTTTGCAGAAAGACAGCAGGAAATAAGCTAGTTTCCTGGAAAAGAAATGTCACTAAGTCAAAGTTGTGCCCATATTAAATATTCTTTAGAATTACCTTTATGGAAAAAATACTTTAAGTCATACAAATGAAAAAAATAATCAGTTAATTTTCAGTAAAAAGGGTATTAACAACTTTATAATTTTTCAGAAAAAAACCCTGTGACAAGTGAAAGGTTAGAACCGTGCCAGTGATTTGAAATGCTAGATGACTGAAATGGGTAGCAGAGACTAAACTCACAAGTATAAAATCACTTTTTAACTGAAGGATTAAGAATATAAAAGTTATTGAACTCATTGCGCACGTTCGTCAGATTTCTCTTCCTCTGGGTTTCCTATCACTGCCATAAAAGAGTGCTGTCCTCTGTGAGAAAGGCAAGGCAGAGAGGCTCGTCTGACCTTTGTGCTCAAAGAAATTGCTTCACAGAAGAGCGTTATTTGTCATGCTTGATCACATGATAAAGTCAAAACTGCAATGCTTTTTTTCCTATTGAGTTTATCATTTGGGCATGATAAAGCAGGCGATCTATTAGCAATATGCTAAAGCACATTAAGATATAAAATGTTTCCAATGTATACTCAGTCATTATCAATATATACTAAATCCTTAATGGTCACTTCTAATGAATTTTTCTCAAAATATCTATGAGGGCTACTCTTGGTTGTCTATAAGTTAACTAAACACAAGCAAATGGGCATCCCCGTAAGAGACCTTTTTGTTCAAATTATTTGAAGTGGGAAAAGCCACCCTAAATGTGGGTGGTACCATCTTGTGGCAGTCCAGATAAAAGGACATCAAAGGAGAAAAGAAAGAAATTTGCTATTGGCATGTTTGCCTTCACTCTTGGCCAGTTCATTTATCCTGTGACTTCTGAAATCTTAAACTGATATGAGAGCCAACTTCTACTTTCCTATGGAGATTGGAGATCAGAAGCATTCCAGATACCCCACAGCTTTTAGTCCCAGGTTTGAACTGCTGAGACATCCAGCAGCATGGACTGAACAATTCTGAGGATTTCTGCCCCTCAAAGAATCTGCCATTATTGGACTACCCAGATTATATCATGAAAGTCAATCAAATAAACCTCTTTAAATATATTTTCATTCTATCAGTTCTGTTCTTACATAGACTCCTGAGTGATACAGCATCTTTAATTCTATGTGTATAAACTTCATTAAAATTTTCTTTACTCTTTCACTAAAATATATACCTGGGCTAGTGAGATGGATCAGTGGGTAAAGGCATTTACTGCTAAGCCAAACAACCTGGGGTCTATCCCGAGGATCCATATGGTGAAAGGAGAGAACCATCTCTGGCAAGGTGTCTTCTAACCTCCCTACTCAAACTGTGACACATATGTGCATATACAAACACACACACACATGCACACATATTAAATAAAAGTAATTAAAATAAAAATATACTTGCCAATATTTAAACAATCCTGTGACTACTGATTTTTGCTCTTGTTTCGTAATTGCAAAAGTAATTACGGTACTAAAACTTTTCAGCCATATTTTACTAGCCAATATCCATATCAAACAATATCCAAAACAACACACATGTATTGTGATCCATAAGCATCCTTCAACCAGAAAAGTCATAAGATGTATTCAAGGAAAGGTCACAAGATAACCTTCTAATTGGGTCCAAACTACAAATTTGCCTGAAGAATTGAAAGAAGTTTCAGATTCTAGAGATGCTAAAGTGTTTGTTAAATCAACAAGCTAGAAACATGAAAACAAGAGACCATTAAACTGCTGTGAACTCAGCACTGTGTATCAGCTCTTCTCAGAACCATCCAGTATCCTGGCATAATGAAGAAGACCTTCCTTTAACACAGGTAGCACCATCCCATCATCTCAGGGCCCAAACTGAATAAGAGGAAAAAGAGTAGAAGTCCCAATGAGCAGAAACATTCCCCTTTCTCCACTTTCTCTTGACTTGACTTAGCCAGCCATTTGAACAGTGGCCCAGCTCTGAGTCATTCTGGCCACCATACCTCCTCACCATGATGGACTCTAGTCCTCTATACTGTGATCCAGAATGAACCTCTGCTCACTTACATCACTTTTTATCAAGTATTTGATCAAGGAAAAAAAGAATAATTGATGCAGTGCTCTTCCCCATGGTGTCTACACATGAAAAGCATCTGCTCTGGACAGCATGCTCTGGCTTTGTTTTTGTCTGTAATAACTTCTGCCTCTTCTCCTTTTCTAGTTCAGAGTCCCTGAGTAGTAAGGTAGCCCACGGACTTGTGAGTACATTAAAGAACTCTATGGAAATAATCTCAAGTTCAAAGTCACTGTTTAATCCTCTGTACTTTTAAAATTAATACTGTACTGTCTATCAAATATATAATATTCAACTAGGGGACACTTGTAAAGATTTTCCTAAGATATTCCATTACAAGCAGAGTAAAATGCTGAAACATTTTCAGCTTTTTTTTTGGGGGGGGGGGGGACGGGGTGTAAATCAGTTTTGAAGTAAAGCATTTTAGATGTGAAATGCAATCTATTCTTGCTTTTATATTTTTGTTAACCTGTAAATGGAAAATCTTATTTTTAAAGGCAGTATCAGTTGTGAAATATGAGTCAAATGTGACAAAATGTTCTGCTTGTTGTTGGAGGGTTGTCTGTCTGTTCAGAATTGTGTGTGTGTGTGTGTGTGTGTGTGTGTGTGTGTGTGCCTGCTTTAGGTCTATGTATGTATTTGTGTGTAGTCTTGATTTCTCTGGGCTAGTTTAAAGAGTGTCTGCTATCATACTACCAGAGGGAAGCAGTCAACATAAGCAACAGGTATTCAGAAATCTTTTCGTAGAGCCCAATATGCTCAACAGTACAGACATTTAAAAAAAGGTTATAAAGAAAGCCTTTGAAGACAAGAATTCAAAACACAAACAACGCAATAAACATTCACTTTTGAATTACAGGAAAAAATGCTGTTGCCAATTTTGGGAGTCCTAGATCAAAGAAAACTCTCTTTGGTCAAATTATCTGTCTCTACATACAGCTTCACATAATCACACACTTGGTTCTCCTCTCAGACGAGATGAGCATGTAAAGCCCAGAATGCTCGTTTCTCCATCAAAATACCAGTCTGTGGTAGCCTTCCTGGCTCTATGACTCATATTTATAAATATGAGTCCTAGCAGCTCGGAGCTTTCTTCATTCCCAGTGCACGCATTGCCTGTCATCTTTCCCTTGAAAGGAGCACAAACTATCAGAAGGGGAAATCATCGATGGAGAAAATATTTTTTGATCCTCTGTCTTAGAAGACCTTCACTAAGACCAGGTATTTTTAAAGAAAAAAATAATGTAAAGGAAAACATTAAGCCTTTTACAGACAAAATAAAATCTTTGAATTATAACTGGCATTGCCTTATTCTGGTATCCTGTCACTAGTTTAGGGACCCCCACAACCAATGATCAGTGCTTATTCCACTAATCCAGGAATGTAAATTAGCTACTAAGTTTTTTAAACCTCTCCGGTCTCAGGGCTTGGAAACCCATTCTTTTATAAGTGAACCCACAGTCTCAAGATGTTATTGCTTTCTATCTTTATCACAAGGTGGTTGGTGGGAGGCTGGCATAAACACGATTGCTCCTATGGATATCACCATTTCCTTGTGTTATGAAAATTGGACTCTTCTCAAGCAGCGGGAATTCATAGATAAACCATGTGTCCCCTGGGCAAGAAGCCAGCAAGCTTGGGTAGTGGTGTTCTGACGCACAGGGTGCTACTCTCAAGGAAGGCACTTGAGCAGCTTCTGAATTGCTTCAAGAACACAAGCAGCACCACAGTAGAGATAGTGATGTTTAACCTGTTTATCAAACAAATCCTTTTCCATAGTAACAAAAGAAATTGCCAAGCAAACCTGGCGCTGTCTAACTGCCCACTGGATATGGCTCTGCTTCCATCCACTGGCCACAAACAATACCCCTAAGAAGCGCGTCAGAAAGCACAAAAACATCAAGAGCCGTTCTCGGTAAGTTTGCTGTTTCCCTTGTACTACTTGATATAAAACTTAGGCATCTCTCTGCCTTCAATATCCACTTCTCTTCCTTGGGCTCCAAAAGCCAGCTCCACACCTGGATAACTGCGACACTCACCCCTGAGCGCAGGACCCTTCCGGTGTCCAAAGTCCCAGCTCTCCACTTCCCCTGCCGCAACACAGTGACATCTCTCACCCAGCCAGGCTGGGGCAAACAAGGACTGAACCCAACAGTTGTAGAGTGTGCTTCAGGTTTGAGCGCATCCGCGTTAAACCCAAGACAAAGGCTACACTCAGTCTTTCCTGGTTAGCGCCCTTCCCTGGGTAACCCGTATTAGCTTTCTCTCTCAAGCCCACCCGATAAGCCTGGAAAGTCACCGACAGGAATTGCTTTCAGAGGGGTGCGGCCGCGGGTGTAAACAGTGCTTACTTGTAATCTACCAAGGGTCTACCAATGGAACTACCCTGGCAGCACCGGGCTGGGGAAGCCTAGCCAGAGATCCTGCCTCCAGCAGCTTGGGTATCCCTCTCAGCAGAGGAGCAGGACCTCCCGCGCGGAACCCACCTGGGCAAAGGCACCTGCTGCCAGCGCTCCAAGACAGTAGTGTGCCAGCTCTTGCGCTCTGGAGCAGCGACAAACCTCCCAGGAACACAAGCCAAAGAGAGTGTGGACTCTGCCTGAGGTTGATCGAATGGTCTTTGCAATCACTCACCGGGGAGGGTGAAGTAGCTCAGGCGGCCGGAAGGCTGCGTGCAGCCGGCATCCCAGGGCAACGGCGTCCTCCCATCCTTTGTCAGCGACTGGTGGTGCACTCCTCAGCTCACAAACGTGCAGTCGGGTGGCAGGCAGCCCGACTCTGGCTAAGCTCCCCAACCCTCTTCCCTCCTCTGAGCCTCCTCCCCTTCTCTGTCCCCCTCCACCAGCGGCACTCACTGGGCTCCCATGATGTCATCCAGTGGAAATCTGCCATGCTCAAAAACTGGAATAATCCAGCGCTCACGCGGGGAAAGCAGAGCAGGCAGAAGATGCAGCAGAGGATTTAGGAGTTCCCAGAACGTAATGTGGACCCTACAGTTAACTGGAGTCAAGGACAGGACACAGCAGGGACCTCGGAAACAGGGTGGGGGCGCACAGTGGTGACAGAACCTAGGAAAGACAGTGTTTTCTTCTCTGAGGAGTCTTAAATCAATATGTAAATTAGAGGCGAAAGACACGCGTATGGAGAAAGTTTTGTCTATTTTGCTGTTGGTGTTCTTTTCACTTCTGGGGAGCCACGTTTTTGTGGTGATCCTTATCCTGCAGACAAGAGAATGAAGAGAACCTCAAGGTCTCAGCAGAAAGTTCAGGGTGCCTCGTCAGTACCTGCCTCGGAGGTGTGCAGCTAAAGTTAAGAGGTGATAAAGGGTGGATGATCTATGACTTGTACTCTGTTAAGGCTGCTGCTCTGGGATTGGAATTGACCAGAATCCCTAGCTGTCTAGGTAACGCTCCCCTCTCATGCTAGCAGACAACCTAGGGCTGCCACCAAGGAGGGAAAGAAGTCACAGAACTTTCAATCAAAGGTGCGATGCCGGCTCCTATGCTTTAATGCTCTTTGTAATACTCATAGAGGTCCTATTCGAGGAAATGGACCAAATAGCCTTAAATAGACGCGAAGTTTCACCAGTATTAATACATATGCAAAGCCTACAATCTGAGGTCGGGGTTTATATGAATCTAGAACAGCTGCAGGTCAGAAATTCTTGCTGTTCAATACCAAAGTCGCTGGTCCTGAAGAGGTACTGCGTGCAGTGGTGAAGAGTGTTCACTGCTCTTGTGTGGGACCTGAATTCACTTCCCTAGCCCCTTCAGCCCCCATCAGAAGATTTACCGTCCTTCACAACTCCAGTTCCCAGAGATGAGACCAGTGTCCTCCTTTGATCTCTGCAAGCACCTGAACACACATGATTCACAAACACATACTCAGGCCCACACATATACACATAAAATAAAATAATAACTTCCAACAAAACAAACAAACACCAGGCCCTAGCATCTGAGGGTTTGTACCCTCAGCTGTCTATGCCTCAAGGAGCCTCTTGACTTTCCCAGGATGGCCTACCACTTCTTATCCCCAGAAGAGGTTGGGCTACAGAAATCATCAGTGTTGAGTGTGGAAATGTACTTTCAATACCTGAGAACAGCAGCTAGACTCTATTCTATAGACCTACACCTGCTGGGGTAGCATTTATTACCAATGTGGGTTCAGTTTAGAACTCGGTGCCTTTTGTAAAGAGAATGAGGACCCCCACATAGCAATAACTGTAGCAACAACACTGAAGCCTAGTCACCGTGTTAGATAGGTTTGTCTGTGCATTATAAAATTGTGAAATTCAGTAGGACTTCTCCCAGGAAAAGATAATAAATTACCTGTGAAAAGGCCAGAACAGCGTTGGAGCAATAGCCCAGTTGTTATAAGCATTTGCTGCTCTTGCAAAGGACCTGATGCAGTTCCCAGTACTCACAACGACCTGTAACTCCAGCTACTCAGGTAACTCAGCTAGAGACAGAGGCTCATGCGCATGTCTCTTAATCATGCTGGAATGCTGACTGTCTTGGTCTTGTCTATGTTTTTTGCAGGCAACCACAGCTGCTGCCAGTTCACAATAATCCAGACGTGTCCATTAAACATTGTTTTCCCAGGTCTTCCTTGATTTCTGGCTCTTAAAATAGTCTCACCCACTGTTCCATGATATACTCTGCACACTCAACGGAGGGCATGTGTTCTGTTTATGACTGAGCTCTCCACAGACATTAGCTCTTTGTGCTTTGGCCAGTTGTGGGTCTCTGTATAATCACTGTCCACAAAGAAACATGTTTCTCTAATAAGGACTGAAAGCTTCACTAATCTATGGCACAGAGATGTTTATTTAGAAAGTAGTTAGATACTGTATCTACTTAGCAAAATACTAGTAGCAGGCTCACTCCTGTGGTTTATGATCGCCCCAGTTATAGGTTCTGGACCAGGCTTATAGTACCAATAATTAGTTTACGCCTAAGGAGCAGATTCTAAATCCAATCAAAAAGCAGTTAGTTATCCCCTACTATTTGTGTTACTATTATACCCACGGACATGCTTTACCAGTGGATCATTATCTAGCTCATAGAGTTCACAGCTGGATAAAACTGCTTTTGAATCTCACTCTGCAGCCAGCACGGCACCTTCTGGTTCTGTGACAGTTAATTAGTGAGAAATGAGTGTCAAGTCAGTGTCAGCTTGATCTCCTCAAGTTCTGTGACCAAAAGGGTAAGAGTTCTTTGTTATATGATCTCATCATCAAATTCTGGTGGGCAACCAAAAATAATGTTGATGGCCTATATTGTTTTGGGGATCTCTTGGGTCCTTCTGACCTACAGATCTCAGGGGAAGTATTTGAAGTACTTTGTATGAGGTTTTCAGTCTGCCATATTTGTTAATGTATAAAATTTTAAGATATTAATCTATTAGTTCTTCCTGAGAACAAAAGACCACATAAATGTCATGAACTACTTCTAGAAATGATTATTTTTTTAAATATCAAAATAGTGAAGATTGTTTTTAAAAACCATAGCAAATGTGAGATAAACTAGTGAAAACACTGAAAATGGAGGATTTGGGGATGAAAGTAAAGGCAGATTTTGATGTGGAAAAGCACTCCAGCTGCTTTACAAAATGAATTAGAACCATTAATGTAAGTACATCTTAGAAGGTCAAGCTGCAAAAACCTGCCTCTTGGATTGGTTTTTCATAACCCATCTGTCTTCACTGTATCTCTTTATCTCCTGTTCCTGATTATTATTGGAAACTAGTGCACAAGCACAGAAACAAAGCTAGATCTGGAGATGTTAATAAACATAGAGACAAAAAATTCATTACTAGGCCTGCTATAAATGAATAAGTAAATAAATAAATAAATAAATAAATAATAACATTTCTCTAGTGACTGGAGAAATACCTCAGCTGTTAAGAGTACTGGGTGCTCTTCCAGAGGACCCAGGTCCAATCCCCAGCACTGACATGGCAGCTCATAACCATCTGTAGCTCCAGTCCCAGGGAATCCAGCACCCTCTTCTGCTTCTGTGGCACTGTATCTGCATGATGCACAAATATATAAGCAGGCAAAAGATCGATGCACATAAAGTGAAATAAAATAATGACAAATAAATTACTGCCTTTAACGAAATTAAAGAAAAACTGTCACCAGTGCTGGTGGTTGATATCTGCACGGGTTGCTTTCAGGTTCTTGGCCTCTTCTTCAAGCAACTGAAATAAAAACACAGATTTGCAAAAGTAGAAAATTTATGCAAAGCCAAATAATTGTACAAGCCAGAAAGAAGTGTATTAGTTAACGGATCTGTTGAGAAATATTTTGGCAATCACCATGACCTTTCATCTTTAAAAGTTAAGTTTATCCTACACCTGGGTTTAAAAAAAAGTCCTGTCTTAATAAAAGCTAGACACACAGTAAGGGTGCCTGTAATCCCACAGTGAGGGTGCCTGTAATCCCACAGTGACGGTGCCTGTAATCCCACAGTGAGGGTGCCTGTAATCCCACAGTGAGGGTGCCTGTAATCCTACAGTGAGGGTGCCTGTAATCCCACAGTGAGGGAGCCTGTAATCCTACAGTGAGGGTGTCTGTAACCTATAGTGAGGGTAACTGTAATCCCATAGTTAGGGTGTCTGTAATCCCTTGGTGAGGGTGCCTGTAATCCTACAGTGAGGGTGCCTTTAATTCCATAGTGAATGTCTGTAATCCCATAAAGAGGGTGACCTTAATCCTACAGTGAGTGCCTGTAATCCCATAATGAGGGTGCCTGGAATCCCAGTAACCCTACAGGGGGATGAAAGGTGGAGAGTGGGGAGTCCTCAGAAGCCCAATTCTCCCAGTGTGTGCAGCAGGAAATCCACAAAAGAGAACCTGTCTCAAAGGTGAAAGGTGAGAATTGACCCCTGAGATTGTCATTTGACCTCCACATATGCATCATGATACAAATTCACATACACTACTGCTCGTGCACAGACGTATACACACATTTACACATACACTGTAAATATGCACACAAGTCTTTTCCTAGTGGCTGTTGGCCTACAACATCCTTGCCTGGGAAAGGACAACTTTCATTTCTAATCCATGTTTTTCAATTTCCTTATAATTCTAAAAGTAATATTTGAGAGTTTGATAACTGTTTGAGAATTTAATAATTGTTTGAAGCTGGTTATGATGGTACATATCTATAGCCCCAGCAGTGATAATGCAGAGGCAGAAAAATGTCAAGGCTAGTTGGAGCTATATTGCAAGTTTGGAACTAATTTGCATAGGGAGACTCTGGTTCAAAAAGCCAAAAAGATAAAAGAGTCCACTGTTTTCGTATTTTAAGATATTTTTATCCAAATGAATGGCTAATGACTACCAAAATAAAATACTGTCCTGTTAGATCAAAAAAAAATCAGGAGTATTAAAATTCTTTTAAAATTTTGTATCTTAAATCATATTTTATAAGCATAACTTATATTCTAAACTTATTTAAATGATGAACATATTAAACCTTGACCCTGAAGATTTAGAGGGGCTGTCTTAACTCAGCCCCCATTATTACACTCTGCTGTACTGCTTCCATGATGCTACATGATTTTCTTCACAAAAGCAGACAGGGATATGGTGGTTTAAAAAGACAGACAGATAGACGAGAGAGAGAGAGAGAGAGAGAGAGAGAGAGAGAGAGAGAGAGAGAGAGAGAAGGAGAGGGAGAAAGAGAAAGGGAGAGGGAGAAAAATACTTCCACTTGTGTCTTTATGTCTTCTAACAAATACAAACTTTTTATGCTGAGGCTTAATTTAACATAATATACTAAAGCATAGCTAGTAAATTTTAAAGCAAGTTTTCCAGGGAGATACTGATCAGTGGGCAAAATACTGGCTGTATTTGACCCGAGTTCAAGTCTCCACAGCTCACTAACACCAGGTGTAAGAGCGCATGTGTATAATCTCAGCATTCTTAGTGCAAGATGGAGGTGGAGACATGAGCTCCCTGGAAGTCCTCAGGACAGCTAGCCTGGTGCACATAGGAAGAAACAAGGAGACCCTGTCTCAAACAAGATAAAGATGAAATGGACACCATATGTTACCTTGGACTGACATGGGCTTCATGATACACAGATTCCCACATCCATGTGTGTGTGTGTGTGTGTGTGTGTGTGTGTGTGTGTGTGTGTGTGTGTGCGCGCGCGCGCACACACACACACATTTACCATGGTAAACTTTACCAACTGTTGATATATAATATATAAAATTAGAAGTTATATTACAAAACTCATGTAACGTGTCAAGTGTGTGCAGTGATTATATGCTTTAGTCTGTTTTATCTTCAACTCACCCCATGCTGTGTCGATTGTGTTAACTCTCCTTACACGTGTGAAAAAGGAGACTTAAGAGAGTTGCAAACACTGTCCAGTGAACTAAACTAGCAATGAGTCGGATATAAACAATTTTGGAAATATTTCATTAAAAGGGTGGTAGAAATAAAATTAGTGACAAATTTAGTTACTGATAGAAAAGTTTGCAAAATCAAACTACTCACCAAATAGAATACAAACATAACATATAAATATACAGATGTGGATATTGTATTACTATTTGTATCATTGTTGTGACAAAATACTTGCATGAAACAAACATGACAAAGGGTTTATTTGGACTTACAGTTTGAGGGTGCAGTTCATTATGGAGGAGTTGATATGTTAACAGGAGATTGGTGCAATTGTTCACCTTGTATCCTGTTAGCAAACAGAAAGGTGAGGGGAGTGAGACTGTGAGAGGAAGAGAGGGGGAAGGAGAAAGCAAGAGGGAAGAGAGGAAGAGGGAGGGAGAGGGAAGAGAGAGAGGAGAGGGGAGGGAGGAGAGAAGATGGAGGAGAGGGAGGAGAGGAGAGAGAGGGAGAAGAGGAGATGGAGGAGAGGGAGAAGAGAGAAAAGAGGAGAAGAGAGGGAGGAGGAGGAGAAGAAGGAGGAGAGGAGAGAGGAGAGAGGAGAGGGAGGAGAGAAAGGAGAGGAGAGGGAGGACAGGAGAGAAAGGAGAAGGAGGGGACGGATAAGGAGGTTAGAGAGACTGAGTTTCTGGGTTTTAGGAGACCCACAGCAGGCAAGTCTTCCCATCATAACTACCCTGATCTAGACAGCACCTCACACAGGTATGCAGTAAGTGGAGGCCCAGTCAGGTTGACATGGATCATGACAGCAGTATGCCACTCTGCTCTCATTGCTATTTTTCAGAGAAAATGTATCTAAGAGTTGCTGTTTTGAACAGAAGTTGCTGTTATGAAGAGAAGATACTAAATTAATTTTACTTTTTAGTTCATCCTTAGTCTTAGAAATTGTAGTGGCTTTTCAGTTGTATTTTAATAAATAAAGTCAACCTGAAGATTTGAAAAGCAAAGCAGCCAGCCACTGGTTCTTACCTCTACGTCAGTACAAAATGGCGATCCTGCCTCCAGGAATCTCAGAACGAGACTGTGTCTGATAGCTGTTTCCTCCCATTTTATAATCCTCTCTAGGGCTGGGATTAAAGCCTTGCACCACTGTGATTAAAGACATGCATTGCCCGGTTTCTATGGCAAACTAATGTGACTACAGGGATTAAAGGTGTGTGTTACCATTACCTGGTCTGTAAGGGGCCGTTTTGCTCTCAGATCTTCAGGCAAGCTTTATTTATTAAAATACAATTGAAATACCACTACGGGAAATAAAGTAGGATACAGTGACTTTGTACCTAGAAAGAAATTAGTATAAAATAAATATTTTTAAAAAGCCTATAAACAATGAATTTAAAGAAAGGCAAATAGTACTTCAGAAAATATCTTCTCTATCCTTGATCATTCAGCGGTATTATGAAAGCAAACTGTATCCAAATAAAGATTGCCATCACTACTGTGAGCACTGAGTTGACCATTTTTCCGCATGACAACCCAGGAACCCATGTGTCTATCATGAAAATGCATATCCTGTGGGCTCAGATGTATGGCCAGCATTCATTAAACAAAAAGATTCGGTGCAGATACTTTTTCAAAACCTTTTTTATCTGACCTCTTTTGATAATTGGCTGTTTAGCAACTCTGTTAACAAGGATTAATTTGAATAGATTGGCAAAAAAAGGTTAAAAGGCACACATGATTAGTCCTTCAAGATACACTGTTAATTGGGAGTTTTACACTAATTTCTCATTTATAAACAAACAGTTTTTAAATAAATGAAAATCTTCACATTTGTATGATACGTTGATAGATGCAAGCGTACTTATTGCGTTCTTCTGATCTAAAACTGTTATAAATACTGATCTAAATAGTGTTTTGACATAGGCTCCAGAATATGTATCTGCAACTAAACATTATTATTAACAGGACAGGGATCTATCTAATGGCTGCAAGCATGGCTTCCTGATACCCTATCAGCTGTGCTGGCCACCAGCACTTCCATGACATAGAAATTACCTTTTATAAATTGTTTTGTTTGGAGGTAGAAAAAAAGGGATGATAAATTTTTCTCCTTATAAAGAAGAATTCATATTTTAAAAGAGACACATTGCTTGTGGAAAAAAAAAGATTTCTGTCTAGTTGCAGCCAGCAATGAAAGAAGCTATTTGAAGTTTTTACTAAAATAAAAGTTGAACAATAGAAATGCTGAGTGCTTGTAGCCTATATCGGTTGCTAAGTCTGTAGGTTAAGATTTTTCTTAATCTGATGTTCTGTCTACTTGCCTATAAAAATATCATTCATGATTTATCCTCAGTATTTCTACCTGTATCTTACCATGTATGTTTTCACAAATTGCTTTAATTGCCTTGGTTGATCTTACTCATATGTGCAGAATGAAAGCTAACATGGAATCAAAGATAACACGATCAGTTACTTGTGTGTATAGCAGACTTCTTTTTGAGAACTGTATCTTCTTAGCTATCACAGGAAAATCCCTGGAAATGTACTTGCTGAGAAAAGGTTCTAAGAGATATCACTTATTTTTCAAGTGGACTCTGATTCTTGAACTACACAGAGTCATGTGGAAAAGCCAGAATGCTGCAGCCTTGCTTCTGTCCTGAGGGTCTTAATGACATCCTCATGTCTTAATTCATTTAAGTATGCCATCTCATCTCTCAGACTCACTTTCATGAAGTTATGAGGAAAAGATGGAGTGGAAATGGGACATAAAGTTAATGTGAAAATGCTAACAGCTCTGCACAGGGCTCCCTGACCTGAGTCTTGTATAGCATACATACATATACATGGACCCCATGTGTGTATCTGTTTCTAGAAATCTGGGACAAGAAAGAAAAGAAGAAAGAGGGGGGAAAGGGTGGAATTGATTCTGTTAAGGATTTTTTCTACTCCTAGAGACATAAAAATAGAGTCCTGAAAGCATGCACTTCTAACAGTTTCTATTTACGAAAGGACATGGGTACGAGGTAAAAGGTGAAAATAGAAGGTGCTTTAATTGAGTATGACAAAGAGGAATACAAAGAGGTAAGAGATAAGAGGAAAACTTAAATAGCAACAGATATGTTTTTAAAATCCATAGAGAAAAAAATATTTTTCAAGCTTATTTAAAAGTACGTTTTGTGTGAGTGTGTGTGTGCACATGTGCATGAGTGCATGTGTGTGCGTGTGCGTGTGTGTGTGTGCACGCATGTGCATGAGTGCGTGTGTGCATACATGCGTGCGTGCGTGTGTGTGTGCGTGTGCGTGTGCGTGTGTGTGTGTGTGTGTGTGTGTGTGTGTGTGTGAAGCAGAGCTGATGCCAAGATTGCCATTGCTCTTCACTACCTCCCGGAACTTGAGCAGGCCCTATTGAGAAGATAGCACCCACTTTGGACATGGGACTCGAAAGAACTGAGTTGAAACTGACCTAGAAGGCTCCTCCTTGGGGTTCACTGGCATAGCACTGGAAGACACTAGACAAGCTGCTAAGGAAGAAAAATAACCAATAATCACATCCAGTCATAAATATTACAAACCACAACAATGACTGGCACCAGTAAACTATTTCCAATAGTGCAATAGTGGCGTGTTTCTCTTTGGAGTAGTCAACAGCTGTGTAGTTGGATGTGAACACCATTCCGTGGAGGCTGTTCATGACGTACACTGTAAATGTGGCCAATGATCAGTAGCTGGAGAGGTCACAGAGCCTAGGGGAGAATATATTACTGCCATTTTCCTAAACGAATATAATTTCTAACTGTAGTCTATAACCTTAATCTTACATTCAAAGATCTGAATAACTTTCACCCCAATCAAAGAAACTTGTTTTAGCAACTAATAGAGACTATTAAAGCAATCCACAACTGGCCAAGATGCAGAGAAAAGTGAGTGTTAAGTGCCCTGCATCTACAGTACAACGTCTACACCTAAGACTCAGGAAAAGTTGATCAAGAGTGGGAGAAGAAGATGACCAGCATGCCTCCTGGGAAACTGCGTTTTCTAGAAATGGCAAGAATGCTGCACCCATGAAATCTCAATGATTTATGATCTGCATCCTACTGAACATAAATTCAGTAGACTTGCATCCTACTGAAATAACCAATCTCTCCCTTTAAAATGTGCAAATATTTTAAATGATTTATTACAATTATTTGAATCACAGAAGCAGTGTTATGATTTCCAATCAGTGTTTCATGTGCACTAACGGAGTCCTGTAGTGTGTGAGGAGGAGCATCACCATGGCCTTTGCATTCTGCTCTGTGAGAATTTCTAGAATAATTCACCCTTTTTCTTGCCCATGGGCATTGCTCTCATTTTGAACCTTTGCAGCTTCTGCTTGCTGTTCTGTTTGCCATCCATCAGACTTATTTTCTTTTCTTTGGGTTTCTCAGTGATCCAGAAGAATGACTGGGGTGGGTGTCTTCTTATTCAGTGGCTCCAAGTATGATTTGGTTTTTATTAAAACAAAACGATGAGGAGGATGAGAATAATAAAACCAGCATCGGTTTTCTCCAGTTCACACTCACAATTGTAGTTTATTCCTGATTTGAGTCCTCAGTGAGGCTTTCATAATACCTGAGGTTCTCTCAGGCTGAGGTGCTTCATGACTTTAAATATTTCTAGAGCTAACAAGTTCCATACTTAACTCTATGTCCATCTCAGCAAGGATTTTATTTGCTAACATACCCTTTGCTAAGCTTTAGAAAATTGTGCTTTCTCCTAGCAAAGCACAGAACAATACATTACCTTATTCTGACCATTGGGATTGTCTATAGAGACTACATGTCTATAGAGACTACATGTCTGTCTGTAGAGGCTACATGTCTATAGAGACTACATGTCTGTAGAGACTACACATCTGTAAAGACTACATGTCTGTAGAGACTACATGTCTGTAGAGACTACATGTCTGTAGAGACTACATGTCTATAGCTTGTCCTTTGTCTTCATTACAAAACCTCCCCGACCAGAAAAAGAATGTCCTCTGAAATGCACACATGACAAGGTCGCGTTCCTGAGCAAAATCCTCTACATATATGTGGGTTGTGTAGTTTAGTCTTATTGTGGGATTCCTAACAGTGGGAATGGGTCTGACTCTGACTCTTTTGATGACTTTGGGACCCTACTCCTCACACTGGGTTGCCTTATCCAACCTTAACACAAGGGGAGGCTCTTAGTCTTAGGACAACTTGATATGCCAGGTTCTGATGATATTCATGGGAAGCCTCCCCTTTTCTGAATAGCAATGGTAGAGGAGTGAATGGGAGGGCAGAGGGGAGGGGGTGGTGAGAGGGGGAAGGGAAACTGCATGGCAGTCAGGATGGGGATGTAAAAATATTACTAAGAATTTTGTTTTTAATTTCATGGCACCTTATCACCACAACAGCAGTTTCTGATCTGAGTCATTTCAAATGGTCTGCAGATCTACACACACACACACACACACACACACACAAACACACACACACAAGAGAAAGAGAAAAGTGTCAAATGTCAAAGTCTTGTATATGCATGCACAAATATTTTTAAAATTTGCCCCTGTGATTAATTTAACTTAACTCCTAGAGACATGGAGAGATTTACCACTGGAAAAATGGCTCAGTGGTTAAGAGCATGGGCTGCTCATCCAGAGGACTCAGGCTTCATTCATAGAACCCACATGGCAGTTCAGAGCCATCTGTAACTCCTATTCTAGGGGGACCTGATACCCTCTTCTGGCCTCAATGGGCACCAGACAAGTGTAGCACAGGCACATGAAATAAAAATAAATAAATCTTTAAAATAAAACTCCTGGGCATTGACAATACCCTTGACTTCATACTGGCTTCATCACATTGTGCTTTTCTTCAGTCAAATAGTAAAATACCATTCATATTAAAAGATAAAATCTAGACTATTTACTGGTGTCCCAGTTTATTCTTCTATTGCTTAATTGTGTGCACTTAAATTTAATCTAAGAATTGCACTCAGAATGATAATTTCAGATGCTTCTCCTAGTTCTGAAATATATTCATCCATACTTAATGACACTTTAATAATGAATTCACTTTTGTTGTATAATACAAATATTCTTCTAAAGCCAATAAGCTAGGGTATTACTACTTTATGTGAGTTATTTTAGCTAATACCTATTATAGTCATAGAAGTGAATGTGAAGAGGTTGTACATAGTCAAAACTTAAGACTTCAAAACTGCACCTTTAAGACTCAAACAAGATTATAGTTCAGGAATGACTTTCTCTTTTTAAGCTTCCTCGTGGGCCTGGATATAGTAGTCCAAGTTGTTAGGGGTACTTTCTGCACAACACGAAGAGCTGAGTTCCTATGCCAACCTCACAGAACAAGGCAGGTGTGATCTCACAGGTGCCAGTAACCCCAGCACTGTGAGAGGTTGTGATGGAAAAAGCACTGTGGTTTGCTGGCTACCAGCCTCGCCGAAAATAATGTGAGCTCCAGATACAGGGAGAAAGGCCTCCTCAGAGGAATAAGGGTAAGGAGTGGAAGAAGAGGACACCCAGTGTCCTCTTCAGATCTCTTCATGCACACAGCCACATATGCACTTGTAACACATGCATGCACATGTTTGCACTCATGTGCACATGCGCGCGTGCGCACACACACACACACACACACACACACACAACTTTCTCACATGGCCTCAACTTTCCAGTGCCCTGCCACATTTACTGAGCTACTCCTACTATTATTATGATATACTTACCCTTCCTTTCTTTCTTCCAGTGCAGTCTTCTCCAAATATTCCTGGGCTCAAATGGTTCTACTATTCAAGCCTTGCAAGAAACTGGGACCACAGCACACACCATTACACCTGCTTACCTTTTATTATTTACAATCAGAACATAGAGTTTCTGAATATTAAATGTAGAATCACTATTAGTACATTCTTTAAGGAATGATACTGTTTTGATAGTAAATTGAAACAATGTAAATTAGAAATTGTGACAATGCAATATTTCTATTAAGTGTCCATTTTCTCTCATTTATAAAATATGTCATCAGGCTTTATCGGGACACTGTTTTCTGGTTTCTTCATTGTCTTAATTACAAAATATAATTAGCTAACCACATGTGCAAAAAAACTCAATTCTCCCTTTAAGTCAAATAGGATTACTACATATGTAAGTGTTAAAATACTTAAATTTTTGCACACTTATAGGAACAAGTTTGCATATACTTAGGTTCTGTTCACAGATTTTTATAGTTGTATTTCTCAATTTTCCTCATCTATAAAATGAGAGTAACAGAGTGGTTTTATGGGTTTATTGTAATGACTGCATTACTTAATGTATATGAAGCATTCTGACAGTCCCTATCATCGACTAGGTAGCACAAACTCGTATTTTATAACGACAAGGATAGGACTCTTTTTCCAAGATAGGATCTCATTGTGTGGTCCTGGCTTTCTGGAACTCACTGTGTAGACCGGGAAGGCCTCAAACTCACCAGATCCACCTGCCTCTACCTCCTGAGGGCAAGGACTAAAGACATGAACCACCATGCCCAGCTAGCTGGTGATTGCTCCAATGATTGTGGTAAATTTTATAAACCCATTTTGATGCAAATTTTGTAAACCCATCCTTTATGTCATTTATTAGTATGAGTTTTATTATATTTTATGTATATTTATTTCATGACTTCTTGGAGTTCACATAATGCTGAAACATAGCGTGAGAATTAAGTGAACTAACATGTTTTGTCTTCCAGACCATCTATAAGAAACTGATAGCACTCTGTAAACAAGTAGTTGAAAGTCTGTGGCTACAAGTATGCAGTAAAGAGTGTGTTGTTGGAATCACAGCCAACCCTGAACCTTATTCCAGAAACGTGTGTTCAGCACCTTGGACAGCATCTTTCTCCCTGTGCTGTGCTCCAGCAAACATTGAGACTGTGTTCAGAAGGCTAAGCAAGTACGTGGAGGGACATAATGTCTTACATATATAAAAGCACTTATTATTCTGCTCGCAAGAAATCAAAATCACAATAGGGTCTAACTATGCCAAACAACAGAGAAGAAAACAATAACCTAGACTTCAGCAATAGTATCTTGATCCTATTTCTAGCTGTGTCCTCAGGGATGCATTCTGATGTATTTCTAAGTTGTTTTTTAAACATTAATTAGAACGTGGTGTGTAACTCAGCTGGTCGAGGGTTTGTCTAGGGTGCACAAAGCACTGGATCTGATTTCCAGCACCACGGATTTTGTGTAGTGGTGCTTGTCTATAATCCCAGCGCTGGGGCTATGGGGGCAGAAGGTTAGACAGTCCATGTATCATTAGATACACAGTAAGTTTAAAGCTAGCATGAGATACTTCAGACACTGCCTTAGCAAAAGAAAACTGAGTTATTTTGTTTCACTGGAGCATGCCGTATTTAAAGCTACAAAATTAATGAGGTTGGTAACTGTTATAAATGATGTTTATAAATATTATTTTATTTAGTGGCAATTTGTGAGCTGCATGAAATTTATATTTAGAAGATATTTTAAACACCAATATACAATCCTGTTCTCTGGCAGAAACTCTCACTGTCATTTTTACTTTCTACCCCAAAGATGTTTGTGCTTATATTTTCAATAATTTTGCCATAAAATCATAAATTTTCACTGTGTGGTTTTTATTACTGTAGGATAGATTTTTAGTTTGTGTGTTTGGGTTCCATTAATTTTAAAATACAGCGATTTTACTTAGCTGAATTTAACACTTGGTAAATCCTCTGCAAAGCAGAAGGCATTATGCAAGGCTCCAGAACAGCCTTTCTTCAACAAGATATGATCTTCACCTGTCCCCAGTCTGTGCTCACAAGGCCTTCCTTCATCTGTCCCAGCCTGCGGGTCACAAGGCCTTCATCTGTCCCAGTCTGCAGTTCATAATGCCTATTGGGCTTGTTTTCACTTTCTTACTTTGGTTGTTGTCATCAGACAAGAATATAGTTTTCTGGTGTGGAACAATTCTGTATTCTGTCAATTAAGTTTTAAATAAACGCTGATTGGTAATTAGCCAGGCAGGAAGTATAGGCAGGACAACCAGACAGAAAGTAGAGGTGGGTCAATGAGAACAGGAGAATTCTGGGAAGCAGGAAGCAGAAAGCCCTCTCTGCAGTCCTGTCTAGACATTGAAGAAGCAGGATGTGATCTGTCCTGCCTAAAAAGGTACTGAGCCATGTGACTAACATATACTAGAATAGTAGACTAATATAAGTTATAAGTGTTAATAAGAAGTATGAGCTAATGGGCCAATCAGTTTATCATTAATGTAGACTCTCTGTGTGATTTCTTTGGGTTTTACTGGTTGTGGGAACTGGGTAGCACAGAAATCCCAACAAGCCAGCCCCTCATGCTACAGTTTTCAGATTCTTTGAGGAAAGCATTTTTCAAAATATAGAGTTCCAAAATAAGTAGTTGAAGAAAACTAAAGTATTTTGTGTGGTAGGAAGTGAAAGAAAGTCCTTTCTGGAAGTGTACAGGAAAACATCACCACAACCGAAGAGTGCAGACTCCTTGAGGAACCATCGCTCTGTGAGCTTAACCACACACATGTTTATCAGGCTTACTGATTTTATAAAAGTCTTTCCAAAAAATCATTTATACTTTCTTTCATTATGGTATACATCACTTCAGAAGAAATATAGAATTTTTCCCATGTATTTTCCATTAAAATAGAAATCCTGAGGCCTTTGAATGGTGTTTATCGGCCCCTTTCAACCCAAGTTCCTGGTAACAAGATCTTTGCACTTTCTCCTACCAAGAGTTCAAGGGATGTAGATTCTACTTAAAAATAAGAACTGGAGATGTTTTTTGTTTGTCTGGCTCTTTTCACTTAATGTAATGCCTTCCTCCACATAATTACAAATGCTAAAATTATCCCCAACCTTTAAGGATGAATAGTATTTCCTTGCTCACATATACTTTTTTCTACTCAGCCATGAATTGGACACTTAGGGCCCATTCTAAAACTTAGCTTTTTATATAATGCTGTCATAAAATGAAAAAACAAATAATTCTGCAATAAACAGTGTGCAAGTCCATCGGCTGTGTATTCAGAAGTGGTGTTATTGGCTCACATGGTAGTTCTACTTTTAGCTCTCCATCATTATGTACTAATTGACATTGCCATCGACAGGCACAAGGACCTAGCATCTCCACATCCTGCTTCCTTTCATGTGGTGATGATGGCATTTTGACTGCTGCATCACTTTCATTTTCACAATGGCCAACGATGGTGAGCACTTTCTATACCTACTGGTCATTTGTATGCTTTGTTTTGGCAATATCTACTCGAGTGTTTCACCTACTATAATAGGACTACTTGCTTTCTTGCCATTGAGTTATTTATGCTCACTCCTTATTTAGGATCTTAAGCTAATACATGCCATCAGGTTTTCCTATGCAGTCATCTTCTATACCATATTAGTTTTTTTTTTCAAATTATTCATAACAAGGAATTTTTGTAACAATATTAAATGTGTCATAAATAGGTCCAAAGTGTGCATTTACTACATCAAAAGGGAAACAAACAAGCAGAAAGCTTATATCATATTTGTAGTAGATTTTGTATGTATAGAAGTAAACATACATAGGTTCAAGGCAGCCATGTTACTAGAAAATGCAATTTTAACTGAACGAAATTAGAGTGAGTTGCAATTTTAGAGACATGAATTCAAAGTATAGACTTTAACAAACCAAAGGACATAGGGTGTGTTTTAATGGCAGTGATGGGCTAGGTTAGGGTGAACTGAGAGTCCATTCTTCTGTCGCTGATAGGGTCAGCACTGGGTGAAGACTGGCCATCTTCACACTGTCACCATTACAGTACAAGGCATTGTTTTGGTTTGACATTTCAGAAGACAAGGAAACTGTGCCACATTTTAAGAGCTTCTGCTTAGAAGCACTTCATTCATTCACTGTCCCCAGCAAGTCATTTTGTCACCGTGGCATCAGAAATGCCTGTAGTGTGAAAGGAAGGAGAACTGGGAGTACGGCAAAGCCGTGATAAATTATTTGCTATTAACACATCAGGAATCAGAAGGAGCACACTGAGAGAATGGGAAAGAGCAAATTTTTCATATGTATGTATGCATATATGTGGTAATTTATATGAATACATATATAAATTTGATAGCTGGTATAAACTGTCAACTGGATAGGTTCTCTAGACTGTGGGTCCATTGGCATACCTGTGGGGGATAGGCTGGATTGCACTAACTGAAGAGGGAAGATCCAGTCACTGAGGGTGCTACTGTTCCCTGGCTTGGCTTCTGGACTGCATAGGTCAGAGGTTCTCAACATGTGGGCCGCAACCCCTTTGGGGTCACATATCAGAGTGTTGTTTTGCATCTGCACCAAGACTCCAAGGTGCACAGGCAGCCTTAGGACCCGGGGCAGTACAGAGGCTAAGGAATCAAGCAGCTGTTAGTATGAGTTAGGATCCATTAGGAAAACTGTGGGTACGGGGCAGCTTGTTTGGTGGGGTAGCAAGCTAGTTTATATATAACTTAAAGACAAAGGAATAAGCAAAATACACCTAATTTGCATACACAGTAGGATTGAGGGGAGGCAGCATTGAGGGCAGGCAGGTTAACGTTTCTAGTACCAAGCCACCCTTCAGCAGAGGGAAGTCTGGGGAAGGAGGAGCCCATTGTCGCGGCAACAAAGGAAGTGGTACATCCCTTAGTTTATCACCTGACATGCTGTCCACAAAATGATATTTGTTGGCGCCAGCTTTCTAGTGGGGAGGATAAGACTTGCTAGCTTTTAAAATAACATGACCTTTTGTCCCCAGGAAGCAGATGTCAGCTTTTTAAGCTGAGTTGGAAAGGAACGTCCTACACCTACAGGTAAAATCTTTGAAAGATTTCGGGGAACAACCACACTCCACAGACTTCAGTCCGGAATCACACATCAGACATCTTGCATAACAGATATTTACATTATGACTCATAATAGCAGCAAAAATACAGTTATGAAGTAGTATCAAAATAATTTTATGTTTGGGCTCAGCAGCACGGGGAACAGCATTAAAGGTCACAGCATTAAGGAGGTTGAAAACCACTGGTATACATAGAGAAGGTGAACTGAGCAGCAGTGAGAATTCATTGCTGTCTACTTCTTGAGTGTGGATGGCATGTGACCAGCTCATCCAATCCTCTGCCACATTAAGTTTCCTGCCATGAAATACATGAAAGTAGTTTTGAATTAGCTGCTTCCATAATGGTATTTTAATAATAGTAACAAAAAGTATATATATATATATATATATATATATATACATATATATGTATATATATGTATGTATATATGTATTGTGTGTGTATAGAAATATTCGATTCACCTAATAAGGGTTTACTCAGAAAATAGATCATTAGGCAATTTCTCCATTTTGTAACGCTCACAGAGCATACTTGTGCAAATCTGCATAGTACAGCCTATTGCTCCCAGACTATAAACCTGTACATCAGGTTACTGTACTGAAGCCTCAGGTAGCTGTTACACAGCAGGAAATGTTTGCATACCTAAACATATCTCTACATAGAAAAGGCAAATCGAAATGTGGCTGTGGGGATTTTTCTGCTCCGTTAAAACCTTATGGAGCTGCCATCACTACTGCTGTCCCTCACTGACTAATATACTCCATTATGTTACACTTGGCAGCTTGCATATAGAGCTACATGTTCATACATAGGCTACAACCTCATCCTCCATTAGCAGAAGGACAGACTCACAAGATCCTTCATGGGGTAGTTTATCCCCTATGGGATGAATTAGAACATTCATAGTTAATGAGTAGGCACTTGCGATAAACCAAGCTTTGGGACGTGTCAGTCAAATTATCCATAAAACAAAGAGCTCAGGGGTAATTATTCCAAGATAGCATGGAAAAAATTCCATGGTCACACATTCACAGCAGGTATAAGCTTTTCTTGTAGGGCATTACATCTTTCAACAGTGTCAACATTTCTCTGTGCTTGCTGTGGCAGTTTGGGGGGAGAATTCAGCAGCATCCTTTGCTTGGGGATTCAGGGAGATGGGATCAGAATGAGACACTCTAGACTCTGGAGAAAACAGCCTGGCAGGCATCCTTCAGAACAAGGAAGGCCTGAGCACAAAAGCAGCATCTACAGGGAAGCTGAATTGCTGGCCTTTAACAAGACCATAAAAGAGTGCCTCTCCTCCAGGGAGAGAGAGAAAAGAGGGAGGGACAACTAGGATGGGTAACTGAGAGGACTCTCTTGGGAGGAGTCAGAGAAAATGGAAATAAGAAATAAAGCAGCTGGGGTGAGAGGAAGGGTCCTAGCTTTCAATATGACGGCTCCTCTAACCTGAAAATATTAGCAATGTCAACATACTTGGCTTATGTTTCATGCAGTAATATAAATCTGACTGCTCAAGAAAAGAATTTAGAATTTTATTATAAGGATAGCAGATGGTGCCTATTGTTTGACTTTCTTACATGCTGTTCTGATTTCATTTCTGTTGCTGTGATCCACTATCTTGAAACAAAGCAAGGAGGGGTGTGGAAGGGTTATTTTAACTAGCAATTCCAGACTCTGGTCCATCACTGTGGGGACATCAAGGAAACAGGAACTTGAAGCAGCTGGCCATGCCACATCAGCTTTTACACAACTAGCTTTTTCCCCCACTCTAATGCTGTTTGAGCTTTCCCCACTGTGGCACCTAAATTCAGAGTGGGTCTGCCCACCTCATTTAACCAATTGACCTTTACCCGTGGTTCACATGGCTCCAGGCAAGATGAAGCTGACACCTCAAAACCTTTCCAGCTCATCTTTGAAGATAAGAAAATGTAGCTTAAAAATTGAGTAGTAGAGTAAATACAGAGCCAGCTGCAGAGCTACAGGACACTCCTGGGGTTAGGAACCCCCAGGACCAAATCTCCTGTGCTTAAAAGTCTTCCCTTCTATCTACATCCCTTGTAGATTCTTTAAGGATGTTGCTCACTTCTCTCTATTATCATCTATATCTATAAAACTATTTCTCTCCCTGTTGCATGTTCATAAATAAATAGCCTCTGAAACTGACAAGAGATAGCTTTGCCATCAATAACCTACTTGTGACTATTTCAGTAAGACACTCTTAAATGTACATTGTTCTTTGCATTAAGCAGGCCATTTTAGAAGCAATGATATCCTCTCTGATATCTGGATTATATCCTTGATCCTTAAAGCAAATGTAATATGTAGCATAAAAACCCTTCTTTCTAATCTTCTTCTATAGCAAGCAATTCTACCCTTGGTTCTGAGAGATGAAGATTTTCGTTTTAACAATTAAATACTTATATGGGGAAATATAGTCCTCACATTTTAATTAAATACTTCTGTGGGGAAATATAGTCCTAACATTTTAGTTTCCACAGCACCCGTAGTTAAACACAACCTGGGACTGGAGGTGACGTAGGAGGTGAGCTCATGCTGTGCTCTCACGAGGACCTGAAATCAAATACCCCGTACCTCCATAAGGAGCCGGATGTGGGGACACAGCAATGGCTCACTAGTTAAAGTGTCATTACTCTTATAGAGGACCCGAGTGTGATTCCCCATCTCAGATGGTGTGGCTCGCAACTGCCTATACCTCCAACTACTATGTTTTACTGAAATTCTTTGATTCATTGTTTAAAAGTTAAACATTAATATATTTCAAGTTTGCACATATTTATTGTGTACACCATGAGACTTGAGGAAGACCCAGTATGAAACACGAATCTAGCTAATTAAAATATGCATTGCTCCCAGTGATTCTCAACTTTCTTAATACTGCAACCCTTTGATACAGTTCTTCATGTTATGGTGACCTCAACTTTCAAGGCTACCTTATAGTTGAAATTTTGATACTGTTATGAATCATAATATAAATATCTGATATGTAGGATAACTAATATTTGACTTCCAAAGGCATTGCTACCCACAGGTTGAGAGCCTCTGCCAAACAGTTATCCTATGTGATGAGAACATCTGTCAGCAGTTGTTTCTTGCCTCTGCTGTAACCTGTCATATTATGCTGCTAGAAATAAAAATACCTGCAGTGATGTAACTCGGTGACAGAATAGATAGCCACCATGCACAAAACCATGGGTTGGATTCCCAGTGGCACAAAAGCAACCAAACATAGAAGAAACAAATTCATAACATAGCATTTAATAACCATCTAAATGCCAGTAATATTTAAATGCAGTGCTACTAAATTAGGAAACAAGCAGTCTTCATAGTAAGTCATAAAGGGGAAAACCCGTAGAAGATATTTGGTGGGGAGAATTATTTACATTCAGTTTTTATTGCTTTTCATAGAGTATGTAAGAAAACCTCCTTAACATTAGAAGGGAACCCAAGAAACAGCAATATTAGGTCACAAGGAACAAAATGCAGGCAGTAGGTCACATGAGGCATGACAGAGGACATCAAGTTAGTTGTTTTTCTTGTTTCAGCTGTCATTTCTTTTTCTTTATTGTGATGCCTAAGTGAATAAAAACGTAATTGACAGTGAGAGATGGTTAGGTGATGCTCTGTGGCTTCTTTCATTACTCTCCCTCTCTGTCCTGCCCCGAATTCAACCGTCCCGACCTTCATGATCCCATCTCCCCAGTCCTCCCCCATCACCAATTTATCCAGAACATCTCATCTATTTTCTCTTCCCAGGGAGATCCATGTATCCCTCACAGTGTCCTCAATGTTACCTAACTTCTCTGGGGCTGAGGATGGTAGCCTGGTTATTCTTTGCTTTACATCTAATATCAACTTATAAGTGAGTATATTCTGTGTTTGTCTTTCTGCGTCTGGGTTACCCCACTCAGAATTATTTTTTCTAGTTCCTTCCTTTGCCTGCAAATTTCATGATGCCGTTGATTTCCTCTGCTGACTAATACTATAGGAAAAAGGGGTTAGCCAAAGAAACCCGCCCCAGCCCTGAAACCAGAGCTAGTAAAAGAAACACACCCTGGAGCTCAGCCCTGAACTCACGAAAGAAGAAACACTTTAGCCCTGAACACAGAACCAAGGAAAACACCCTGACTCTGAAATCAGAGCTAAAGACAAAGACCTTGGCCTGAGAATCAGAGCCAGTGAAAAAACTACATCCTGGCCCTAAAATTAAAGCCAAAGGCTTAAAAGAACAGTGAAATAAACACAGTTTAGCACTGAAATCAGATCCATCTTTGCCCCCACCACTAAAGCTAATCAACCCCTGAGCAGAAAATCTTTTCCGTGGGAAAAGTCTGCCCCTAAGAAATCCTATGCCAGTTCAGTTGCTGGCTGTACTTTCCCATTCCTGCAGAGGCAGCCTCTCTCCTGAACTACTCCCTCGCAAACAAATCTTTCTCAAAAGTCTTGGGTGCAGATCTTCTCCATTCGCCAGCAGGGAACAGAAGAACCTTGCTGAGATGTCCTTCAGAGGGGCAAGGCTGAGCAGAACAAAAGAACCTTGCTGAGACATCCCTTAGGGGACTGAACAGAAAAAAATTAACAACCCTTCACTGAAGCCTGAGGAGAATGCGACATTTCCGACATTTCCGCAGAGGATTCCTTCCCTTTAGCAGAGTGAAGCAGAAGAAGCAACAGAAATAAGAGCAGCTCTGCTGGGAAGCCCCCTTATGGCGTGGGAGGGGCACGGAGTAAAGCTTGGCTGTAACAGCTATCTCTGGGAGAGGATCAGGATTGCTGTATCCTGGGGGGGTGGGGAGGGGAGACTATCCCCCCACCACACCCCAGCTCCAAGTGTCAGGTGACTTCCCAACAAGTCAGGATTCTTCTCCCTCCAGGCTGCCCTATTGTGACTCCAGTCTCCAGAGCTGACTAATTGCAGTTCTAGGTATAGCCTGACTTCCCAACAAGTCAGGATACCTTCCCCTCTAGAATTGAACCATCAGATGGCATCTCTAGCCTCCAGAGCTGTCCTACTGGGGCTCTGCCCTCCAGAACTGTCCTATCACGACTCTAGGTGTAGCCTGGCTTCCCTAAGTCAGGATACCTTTCCCTCCAGAACTTTAACATTCGCTTACAAATACTCCATTGTGTAAACGTACAACATTATTTTTTTCCATTCTTTGGTCAAGGAGCATCTAGGCTGTTTCCAATTTCTGGCTATTATGAATAATACTTTTATGAACATAGCTGAGCAAATGTCCCTGTGATAAGATTGTGCATCATTTAGGTAATGTTCAAGAGTGCTATCACTGTCTGGAGGTAGATTGATTCCCAGTTTTCTGAGAAACTGCCACTGATTTCAAAAGTGGCTGTATGAGTTTGAACTCTCACCAGCAGTGGAGAAGTGGCCTTATTCCACATTCTCTCCAACATAGGCTCTCATTAGCATTTTTGATCTTAGACATTGTGACAGGTATAAGATTGTATCTCAAAGTCATTTTGTTGTGTGTTACCCTGATAACTAAGAATATTGAACATGTTTTAATTTGTTATGCATTTTACATACCAACCACACTTCCCTATCCCTCCCTTCATCTTGTTCCTCCCAAATCCCCCCAACCTAATCCCCCATTCTTTGAGTGTTCTCAGCCATTTGAGGTTCTTCTGTTGAGAATTCTCTGTTTAATTTTTTTTTTTTTAGTGGAAGTATTTAGTATTTTGATGTCTACCTAGTTTCTTGAATTTTTATATTTTGGATATCAGATATCTGTCAGATAAGGGGTTGGTAAAGATCTTCTCCCATTTTAGGCTGCTCTTTTGTCCTCTTGGCAGTGTCTTGCCTTACAGAAGCGTCTCAGTTTCAGGAGGTCCCATGTATTTCTTAACTGTCAATCTCAGTGTATACACTACTATTCTTCTCTTCAGGAAGTTGTATGCTGTACCAATGCGCTCAAGGCTACTCTCCACTCTCTCTTCTATCAGCTGCAGTGTAGTTGCATTTGTATTGAGGTCCTTGATCCACTTGGACTCGCGTTTTGTGGAATCATAGATATGGATCTACTTTCATTCTTCTACCTGCCACCATGCAGTTATGCAAGCACCATTTGTTGACGATGATTTTTTTTCCAATTGCATATTTTTGACTACTTTGTCAAAAACCAGATCTTCATAGGTGTGTAGATTTATGTCAGGGTCTTCAATTCAATTCCATTGATCCACATTTCTGTTTTTATGCCAATACCAAACTTTTCTTTATTATTATAGCTTAATAGTAAAGTTTGAAGTCAGGAGGGGTGATACCTGCAGAAGTACTTTTATTGTACAGGATTGTTTTAGCTATTCTGGTTTTTTGTTTGTTTGTTTGTTTGCTTGTTTGTTTGTTTGTTTGTTTGTTTTTCCATCTGAAGTTGAGTGTTATTCTTTCTAAATCTATGGAGGACTGTGTTCAGATTTTCATGGGGATTGGGTTGAATCTGGAGATTGCTTTTGGTAAGATTGCCGTTTTTACTATGTTAATACTACCAATCCATGAGCATGGAAAAATTTTCCACTTTCTGATCTCTTCCCCAATTTCTTTCGTCAAAGACTTAAACATTCTTGTCATATAGGTCTTTGGCTTGTTTGGTTAGAGTTACCCCCAAGATATTTTATATTATTTGTGGCTATTATAAAGGGTGTTGTTTCTCTGACTTTTTTCTCGGTCCATTTATCTTTGGTATATAGGAGGGCTACCCTTCTTTTTTTTTTAGTTAATCTTGAATTCAGCCACATTATTAAAGATGTTTATCAGCTACAGGAGTTCCCTGATAGAATTTTTGGGGTCACGTATATAAACTATTATATCATGTGCAAATAGTGATTGTTTGACTTCTTCCCTTCCAATTTGTATCCCGTTGATCTCCTTTTATTTCCTTATTGCTCTTGCTAGAACATCGAGTACAATATTGAATAGATATGGAGATAGTGGACAGCTTCGTCTTGTCCCTGATTTTAGTGGAATCACTTTGAGTTTCTCTCCATTTAATTTAATATTGGTTATTGGCTTGCTGTATAACGCCTTTATTATGTTTAGGTATATTCCTTCTCTGTTCTCTCCAGAACCTTTATCACGAAGGGGTGTTACATTTTGTCAAAGGTTTTGTGAGCATCTAATGAGATGATCATTGTGTATTTTTTTTCATTCAGTTTGTTTATATGGTCATTTACATTAAAATATTTCATATATCGAACAGTCCCTGCATCTCTGTGATGAAGCCTGCTTGATCATGGTGGATGATTTTTCTGATGTGTTCTTGGATGCAGTTTGCCAGTGTTTTAATTGAATATTTTTGCATCAATGTTCATGAAGAAGTTTGCTCTATAATTTTCTTTCTTTGTTGAGTCTCTGTGTGATTTGCATGTCAGGGTAACTGTGGCCTCATAAAAAGAATTTGTCAATGTCCCTTCTGTTTCTATTGTGTGGAACAATTTGAAGAATATTGTTATTATCTTTTCTTTGAAATTCATGCAGAATTCTGCACTGAAACCATCTGGCCTTGGGCATTTTTTGGTTGGGAGACTTTTAATGACTGTTTCCATTTCCTTAGGGGTTATGGGCTTATTTAAATTCTTTATATGGTCTCGATTTAATTTTGGAGTATGGTACCTATCCAGAAAATTGCCCATTTGTTTCAGATTTTACAATTTTGTTGAGTATGGGTTTTTAAGTATTACCCAATAGTGCTCTGATTTTCTCAGAGTCTGTTGTTATGTACTCCTTATTGTTTCTGATTTTGTTAATTTGGATATTCTCTCTCTGCCTTTTTACTAGTTTGAAGAAGGGTTTGTCTGTCTTGTTGACTTTCTCAAAGAACCAAGTCTTTGTTTCATTGATTTTTTTTTTGTATTTTTCACTTTGTTTTATTGATTTCAGTCCTGAGTTTGAAAATTTCCTGGCATCTAGTCTTCTTGGATGACTTTGTAAATTTTGTTCTATAGTTTTCAGGTGTGCTGTTAAGTCACTTATGTGAGATTTTTCCAAATTCCTTACGTAGATACTTAGTGCTATCAACTTTCCACTCACCACTGCTTTCATTGTGTCCCATAAGTTTGGCTATGTTGTGGATTCATTTTCATTTAATTCTAGAATGTCTTTAATTTCTTTCCTTATTTCTTCCTTAACCTAGTGGTGGTCCAGTTGAGGATTGTTCAGTTCCCATAAATTTGTAGGTTTTCCGTAGTTTACATTGTTGTTGAATTCTAACTTTAGCTCATGTTGGTCCAATAAGACACAAAGAATTACTCCAAATTTTGTATCTGTTGAGTTTTCCTTTATGTGTATGTGGTATGGTATGTGATGTATGAGTATGTGGTCAGTTTTAGTAATGGTCCCATTGAGGTGCTGAGAAGAAATATTCTTTTGTGTTTAGGTGAAATGTTCTGTAGATGTCCATTAAGTGTGTTTGAGTCGTAACATGTGTTAATTCCCTTGTTTCTCTGTTAAAATTCTGTCAGGCACACCTGTCCATTGGTAAGAGTAGTGTGTTGTCTCACACTATTAATCTGTAGGGTTTGGTGTATGATTTAAGCTTTAGTAATTTATTTTGCAAAAGTGGGCATAAATGGGTGCTCTTGTATTTGGGACATAGATGTTGAGAATTGAGCTTCATCTTGATGGATTTTTCCTGTGATAAATATGATATGTCCTTCTTCATCTCCTTTGAGTAATTATAGTTTGAAGTCTATATTTTTAGATATTAAGATAGCTACACCAGCTTCCTTCTCATGCCCATTTGATTAGAAAATCTATTCCCAATCTTTTACTTTGAGATAATGTCTGTCTTTGAAGTTTAGGTGTGTTTCTTGTGTGTAGCAGAAGGATGGATCTTGTTTTTGTATCCATTTTGTTAGCCTGTGTCTTTTTATTAGCAAATTAAGTTTATTGATATTAGATGTTATTGACCAATGATCCTTAGTTCCTGTTAATTTCTTCTTTTTTTGTTTTGGTGGTGGTGGTAGTGTCCATGTTTTCTTTCTTTGGGTTTCTCTGCTGTGAAATTATCTATTGCCTGTGTTTTTATGGATTTAACTGATTTTCTTCAGTTGGAGTTTTTCTTCTAAAACTTTCTATTCTATAGTGTTGGATTTGTAGATAGGTATTGATTATATCTGGTTTTATCATGAAATATCTTGTTTTCTCTATGTTGATTGAACATTTTGCTAGGTATTGTAGTCTGGGCTGGCATCCATGATCTCTTAGTGTCTATAATATGTCTATCTAGGACCTTCTAGCTTTTAGACTCTACATTGAAAAGTTGGGTATAGTTCTGATCAGTCTGCCTTTACACGTTACTTGGCTTTTTTTTTCGTTCCAGTTCTTGAAATCCTGTCTTTATTCTTCTGTATATTTAGTGTTTGGACTATTACATTGTGAGAGAAGTTTTTTGTTTGTTTGTTTGTTTGTTTTATTTTGTTTGGTTGGTTTTTTGTTTTTGTTTGTTTGTTTGTTTGTTTGTTTTTGTCCAGGCTATCTGGTGTTCTATAAACTTCTTGTACTTTTATATGCATGTCCTTCTTTAGGTTGGGAAAGTTTGCTTCTATGATTTTTTTGAATATATTTTCTGTGTCTTTGAGCTGGAATTCTCCTTCTAACACTATTATTCTTAGGTTAAGTCTTTCCATAGTGTCCTAGATTTCATGGATGTTTGTGTTGGAAACTTATTAAATTTAACATTTTCTTTGACTGATGAATCTATTTCTGCTATTCAATACCTGAGATTCTCTCTTCCATTTCTTGTATTCTGTTGGTGATACTTGCATTTGTAGCTCCTGTTTGCTTCCCCAGATTTTCTATTTCCAGAATTCCCTAGGATTGTGCTTTCTTTATTGTTTATATTTCAGTTTTCAAGTCTTTAACCATTGCCATCTCCTGTTTCTTTGTTTCATAACTTTTTTTTTTACTTTCTTTACGGGATTTATTAATTCCTTTCAATTTTTTTGTTTGGCTTTTCCTCGACTTCTTTAAGGGATATTTTTCATTTTTTCTTTAAGAATATCTATCGTCTTCATAAAGTAATTTTAAAGTTTGTTTTCTTGTGTTTCAACTGCATTGGAATGTTCAGGTTTTGCTGTTGCAGGATCACTGGGTTCTGGTGGTGCCATATTGCTCTTTCAGTTGTTGGATATATTCTTTTTTTCTACTTTTATCTTATTTAAAAATAAAAACTATCTTTTTTATTTTACATACCAATCCCAGTTCCCATCCTTCCATCCCCTCCATCTTTCCCCACCCCACCTCCATCTACTCCTCAGAGAGGGTAAGGCACATTGCTTTGAGAAAGGACCAAGGCCCTCCTTATTATATCAAGGCTGAGCAAGGTATCCCTCCAAAGAGAATGGGTTCCAAAAAAGATAGTAAAAGCAATAGGAATAAATCTTGGTGCCACTGCTGGTGGCCCCACTGTTTGCCCCAGCGATACAACTGTTGCCCACATTCCAAATGCTTAGTTTGGTCCTATGTTAATTCCCTTCTTGTAGGGCCCAAGTTGGTGAGCTCTCATTAGCTCAGGTAAACTGTTTAGTGGGTATCCCCATCATGGTCTTGACCACTTTCCTCGTATTCTCACTCCTCCTACTCTTTGACTGGACTTTGGGAGCTCAGTCAGTGCTCTGCTGTGGATTTCTGCCTCTACTTTCATCAGTTGCTGGATGAAGGTTCTTTGGTGACATTTAGGGTAGTCATCAATCTATCTACAAGGCAAGGCCAGTTCGGGCACCCTCTCCATTATTGATTAGGGTCTTTGCTGGGGTCATCCTTGTGGATTCTAGAGAATCTCTCTAGTGTCAGGTTTCTTGATAGCCCCATAATGGCTCCCTCAATCGAGATTTCTCTTTCCTTGCTCTCTCTCTCTGTCCTTCCCTCATCTTGACTATTTTATTCCTGAAGTTCTCCTCCTCTTCTCCCTACTCCGCATCTGCCCTCTTTACTACCCCAACCCCCATGCTCCCAATTTTCTCAGGAGATCTTATCTATTTCCCCTTCCTAGGGGGATCTATATATGTTTCTCTCAGGGCTCTCCTTGCTAGCTTCTCTGGTCTCTCTGCTCATCTTTTCCTCCAGCTGGTATGGCTTGTGCCTGTGCCTGTTCTTCCAACTTGTATGGTTTGCATCTGTGCCTAATGCAGTCTGCTGGGTTTGCAGGGGAGAACTGACCAGAGGCACGATTTTCAGGTGCATGGGCTTGGGCAGCAGAGTGGGTCTTGGAGGGAGAGAGTTCAGTGGGTGCTAGGTGTGGGGGTGAGCCTGGAGGCAGGTTTCTCACCTGCTTGCAGGCTGGTAGGGACTACACCAGAGCCGTGGATTTCCACCAGAGGTAGAGGCAGAACCCAACTGTGTCTCTTTTGCTGGGATGGGAGGAGGAGAGGCATTGGTTATGTCCCAGGGTTTAGTTAGAGTCTGGACTTTGGGGCAGTCCAGCTGAAAGGCCAGTCACTCGCTCGTTTTTTCAACTGCTGTGATTTATGCCAGTGGGTATGTACTCTTGTGGGGTTGCAGGGGGATAGCTCATGAGGATGGCTGTTCAGGTGTGTGGGGTTGTGTTGGCAGAGCTGGTCTTGGAGGGACAGAGTCCAGTGGGTGTGGCAGGGATGGGGATGGCAATATAGTCTAGAGGCTGATCTCTCACCTTCGTGCAGACTGGGGGTACTGCACCAGAGCAGTGGAGTTCCAATCTATGAAGTCTTATTTTCTCCACATCTACTGACAACGCATAGTAATTTTCATGAGCACAGCTTTCTCAAGAGAGAGCTGTGGTGGCTGGTAGTCTTGTGAGCTCCACCTGGAGACTCAATGGAGATGCGCTCTAAGGCTGTGGCAGAGCTCAACCCTTCTGTGCCAGGGCAGCAGGGCACTGTGTCTTCCCTTCTGTATGACAATACATGAACCCAGCTTTGCTAAAATTAGGGTTGTAAAATACCTGTACTCTAAGTAGCTCCCATGGGATTGGAGCTCAAATTGAATAAGCTCCAACATCTGTACAAAACTCATTTAAGGCACTTGATATTTGAGAGCTGTTTCATAATGATGTGTTAATTGCCCAGTTAATAAAGAATACCTTGTTA
Organism: Arvicola amphibius; assembly: GCF_903992535.2. Classification (NCBI taxonomy): domain Eukaryota; kingdom Metazoa; phylum Chordata; class Mammalia; order Rodentia; family Cricetidae; genus Arvicola; species Arvicola amphibius. Next base: position 111,038,725 of record NC_052050.1, read on the forward strand.
TGACATTGCTTTGGGCTTGACCACTGGGAGCAGAGTTTATGGACAATTTTATCTCGACTCCTCACAGACTTTCCTTTGCTTAGTTATCATTCAACAACCAACTCTCTATTCTTGATGGAGGATTGATTGATTCTTTTGAAAAAATGGAAACTTTACAGGTTTTCCTTACTGACCATAAAAGAATGCTTTAAAGATACTGACTGCACTCTCTGTTACTTGCTGGCCTTTGTCAAAGTACCCAATTTATACCATCTTAATAGATATACAAGTTTTCACTTGTTGGGAAAAGAAACCCAGGTTTTTTTTTTTTAAAAAAAAAAAAAAACTAGCTTAACTGAATAAAAAAATCAAACTTATTGACGTCACATTGTCATTTTAATTTTATCTTGAAAGCATTTGACTTTCTCTGTTATATTTATAGTGACCATTCAGCTTTATCCTTCAAATAGTCTTAAACTCTTAAATCTACACACGGACCCAAACCCTCTTTACAATCCTGGCTTCTTCTGATCCATTTACATATATGTACCTTCATTTGCAGACCCAATCCAATAGTAACCCTTGCGTCAAAGAATTTAGCACTTCAAGTAGCTGTGGTTGGCTCTATGTTTTTGTGTGGGAAGGAGGGTCCACTCACAATCTTTTACTCTAACCCAAAGGGCTTAGGTCACTTCTCTGACCCTGCCCTCTGTAGCACACACAGTTTGTCTTCTAGGCTCCAGCTAGCTCTCTCCCTGCTGCTGTTGTTCTTGGTGGTCGTCGTATTATACTGGAATCTCCAAAACACTAGGATCTTCTGCTGTACCTGGGCTGCACCTTAACCAATAGCCTTTCCTGGCCTCTCACAGTGCCAAGCTGCAGCTGCTTTCTGTGACCCTTTCATGTCTCCAAAGCCAGTAACACCTGGGTGACTCTTATGTATTATCAGATTTGACTGCCAGTATGAGGTGCACCTTAACCACCTCTGGAACATAGCTTCTCTCTGCTCTCAGGAAACAGTTTCGAGATGATGTCACTTCAATGATGCTGATCTCTTCTTATTCATCGCGAATGTCTTAGATTCAACTGTCCAGCATCAAGTATCGCAACAAAGTGAAATTTTGCTTGAGTAGTTCTAGTATCTTGTAATCATAATTAATGTTTCAGTCACAGTTAACCAGAATCACAGAATTCTAATTCCAAATAACAAATGGTCCTGATAGAGTTTTTAAAGTTTCCTTTGGAACTTCACAAGCCAGGGCTTCATCCCCTGCACTGCTCTCAACTTTCTTCCAAGCTCCTACAGAGCATCCCCACAAGCTCCAAACACTCAGCGGCTCTTCTAGCCAAAGGTTTCAATGTCCTTTCATAATTCTCCCCAGAACATGGTCAGATCTGTCACAGCAACGTCCCCTACACTGGTAGCAATTTCTGTCTTAGTTCAGGTTTCTGTTGCTGTGAAGAAACACCATGTCCATGGCAGCTCTTATAAAGAAAATCATTTAATTTTGACTTACAGTTTCAGAGGTTTAGTCCATTATCATCCTGGTGAAAATCATAGTGGCAGGCAGGCACACCTGGTGCTGGAGAGGGAGCTGCGAGTTCTACATCTTGATCTGCAGGCAAGACAACAGAAGGAAACTGTGAGTCACACTGGGAATAGCTTGAGCACAAGTGACCTCAAAGCCCACCTCCACAGTGACACACTTCCTCCAACAAGGCCACACCTAATAGTGCTACTCCATATGGGCCAAGCATTCAAACGCATGAGTCTATACGGGTCATTCCTATGTAAACAACCACATTCCTCTCTCTGGCTCCCAGAAAATTGTAGCCATAACATAACATAGAATGCAGTTAGTCTTACTTCAAAAGTTCCCATAGTCCATCACTGTCTCAACAATGTTTAAAAGTCCAAAGTTCAAAGTCACTTCTGAAACTCATGCAATCTCTTAACTGTAGTCTCCTATAAAGAGACCACATACTTTCAACATATAATGTCACAGGATACACATTACATTCTAAAACAGAAGAAAAGGAGATGGTGAGGAAGTACTGGATCAAAGGGAAACCAAAAACCAGCTGGGCAAACTCCAAACTCTGCATGTCAAAACGTTCTTCAGATCTCCAACTCTGTTCAGGTTTGTTGACTACAACACACTCTTTTTTTTGTTGTTGTTTTTTTTTTTGATTGTTCCACTCCCTCTTAGCAGCTTTCCGTGGTTAGTACCCCATGGCTTTGTCATGAATAACATTTTTGGGGTCTCCAAGGCAACCTAGGTTTTATCTTCTCAGTTTCACACAATGACCTCTCTTGGCCTCCACGGCTGGACACCCCTGCCACACACCTGGCCTCAGCAATGTTCATTAATCAAGCAGAGAGATTTCATAACCCCTTTTTCTATCCTTGGCCCTAAAACTAGAACCACATGGCCAAAATTGCCAAGTTCTACTGCTAACTAGGGCTGGAACATGCCCCCCTTTGTTCAATTACATCCTCACCGGCTTTCTGTTTTCTATGGTTTCTCTCACTGCCTAAACTTGACTGTCCTGGAGCTTGTTTTATAGACCAAACTGACCTTGAACTCAGAGATCTGCATGCCCTTGTCTTCTGAGTACTGAGATTAAAGGTGTGTACCACCCAGCCTGAATTTACGGTGCTCTTTAATTCCTTTTTTAATTATGGAAATTTAGCTGGTCAAAACCTTGCCCTGAGGTCACCACTCCTTTTATTCCTTTTGACATTGAGCTTTCCATTAACCTGCTTCTCTCCTAGAGCACAGGACTTAGCTCTATTCTACTTCCTCCTTCTCCTCAATTGTACATTACAGGTTTTTTCATGTTAGCTTGCTCTTTCCCATTGTGAATCTTCATAAGAATGGACACTAATGCTGTCCCTCAGGACCCTTCCTACAGTCCATGCCATCCCAGCTCATGCTGGTGCCCAACCCCAGAGGACATCCAACCACTCAAGCACAGACACACCTGTCAGATTCAGTGAGTGACCCACCTGCCCATGACACTGTTCCCCTCACTGGATTCTGTTTCCAAAGATCCTTCCCACAACCCAAGCCATCCCAGCTCAAAGCCAGTCCTGCTCCTGGGTGCTGCCACCAACTCCAATGGACTTGAGCCACTCAAGCACCAAGTCTAACTTTTAAGCCATGGTGAACTGATAAAATACGTTGGACCCTAGAGTCCAAACCCCAAGGAGGAGTCACCCCAAGAGACCATCCCTCACACCACAGCTGATGTAAAAGCATGAGGATTTTATTAATTCTGTCATGACAAGGTCTTTCAGCATTCTAGAGGCCAGAAAGACCCCGAATGGCTGGTACAAGCTATTTTTAAAGAAAAAAAAGAACAGAAGCAAGATGGGGTGTCTGGGGGTTGTTCTTTAACTATTATGGTTGGCTTATTCAAAGGGGCTATTACGAATAATTGGCTGGAGAGCAGCTGCCAGATAAGATGAGGTAAGAGGGAACATCTGAGGGTCACTTTGCCCCTTTCCCAGGGACTGAGTCAAAACCTCAGTAACTGAGTCAACACCTAAGGGTTGTCTTGCACCTATTCAGGGAGATGGAAAGTTCCCAACATTTCAGTAGGTACCTGTATAGCTGTTATATCCTTGATTCCTGGAGGAGGAGCACTACTGCTGAGAGGCCTCAAAATTGGCCTCAGAGTTGCCAGAAATGGCTTTAGAGTTATTTTAGAGTTCTACATATACAGGTGGTTATTCCAATTTTTTTGTATCTGTTGAAGTTTGTTTTGTTACCAAGTATGTGGTCAGTTTTAGAAAAGGTTCCATGAGGTGATGAGAAGAAGGTATAGTCTTTTCTGTTTGGGTGAAATGGTCTATAGATGTCTGTTAAGTCCATTTGAGTCATGAAATCCGCTAGTTCTCTTATTTGATTGTTAAGTTTCTGTATAGTTTACTTGTCCATTGGGGAGAATGAAGTTTTAAATTTTCCCACTATTAATGTGTGGGATTTGATGTGCAATTTAAGCTTTAGTAATGTTTCTTTTACATATGTGGGTACTTTTGTATTTGGAGCATAGATGTTCAGGATTGAAAATTCATCTTGATGGAATTTTTTCTGTGATTAATATTAACTGTCTTTTTCCATGTTTTTGATAGATTTTAATTTGAAGTCTATTTTGTTAGGCTTTAGAATAGCTGTATCAGATTGCTTCTTAGGTCCACTTGATTGGAAAAATCTACTCCAACACTTTACTCTCAGGTAATTTCTGTCTTTGAAGTTGAGGTGTGCTTCTTGTATGCAGCAGAAGGATGGATCTTGATTTCACATCCATTCTGTTAGCCTGTGTCTTTTTATAGGTGAATTGAGTCCACTAATATTAAGAGATATTAATGACCAGTAATTGTTACTTCCTGTTACCATTCAGTGGTAGTGTTTGTATGCTTCCCTTTAAGGGGTTTGCCGGTGTGAGGTTATCTGTTGCCTGAGTTTTTTTTGGTACTGCTAGATTCCTTGCATTGGGGTTTTCCTTCTAGTCCTTTATGTAAGGCTGGGTTTGTGGATAGGTACTGTTTAAATCTTGTTTTGTCACAAAATATCTTGTTTTCCCCATCAGTGGTGATTGAAAGCTTTGCTGGGTATAATAATCTGGGCTTGCACCCATTGTCTCTTGGTGTCTGCAACACATCTGTCCAGGACCTTCTTGCTTTCAGGGTTTCAATTGAAAATTCAGGTGTAATTGTGATAGGTCTGCCTTTACATGTTACAAGGTCTTTTTCTTTTGAATCTCTTAATATTCTATCTTTATTCTGTGTGTTTAGTGTTTTAATTATTATATGGTGAGGGAACATTTTTGTAGTCCAGTCTTTTTGGTGTTCTGTAAGCTGCTTGTACCTTCATAGGGATATCCTTCTTTAGGTTGGGAAAGTTTTCTTCTATGATTTTGTTTAATATATTTTCAGTGCCTTTGAACTAGAGTTCTTCTTCTTTTATCCTTATTATTCTTATGTCTGGTCTTTTCAGGGTCCCAGATTTCCTGGTTGTTTGGTGTTAAGAATTTGTTGGATTTAAATTTTTCTGTGGCTGATTTCCTCTACTATATCTTCAACACCTGAGATTCTCACTTCCATCTCTTGTATTCTGTTGGTGATACTTGTATCTATAGTTCCTGTTCATTTATCTGTATTTTCCATTTCCAAAATTCCCTCCGTTTGTGTTTTCTTTATTGACTTTATTTCGGTTTTCAAGTCTTGAACTGTTTGCTTCACCAGCTTGATTTTTTTTCTTGATTTCTTGGGGTTCTTTAAGAGATTTATTGATTTCCTCCAATTTTTTGTCCTTTCCTTCATTTCTTTATAGGAACTTTTTATTTCCTCTTTAAGGGTCTCTATCTTCTTCATAAAATTATATTTATGATCATTTTCTTCTGCCTCTTCTGAGTTAAAATGTTGAGGTCTTCCTGATGTATGACCACTGGTTTGGGGTGTAGCTATGTTGTTTTTTTAAGTTGTTGATTGTTTTCCTGCATTGGTGCCTACCCATCTCTTCATCCAGTGGGTGTAGTCAGTATTTTTGCCTCTTGGTTCAATGCTTGCAGTTGGTGTCTGTGTCACAGGGATCCTCTCTTGGGCTGGTTGTTGCAGTTGCTCTCTGTGTCTCAGGGAGCCATTCTCGGTCTGCTCTGTGCAGTAGTTACGTGCATCTCCAAGATTTGATGAGGTAGCAGGGGATTAGTGGGATGGGGGCAGATTGGGACTTGTAGGCTACAGGATCTGAAGGGGGGAGGGGTTGGAGCAGCCTACCTGCAGGAGGCTTGCCTGCTGGCTGCCTAGTAAAGCTAAAGCATGCGGGGGAGGGGCCAGGGCTTTGGCCCTGTAGCTCAGGGCCTGGACTCTGGGCTGTCCAGCTGGGAAGCTGGTCACTCACCGCTTGGTCTGCCCCATGCAGTCACAGTTTGTTATGTTGCATTTTTAACAATGTAAAGATGTATCACGTTTGTTTATGTTGCATTTGTTTAACAATATAAAAATGTGTTGTTTTATCTGCCTAAGGCACTTGACTGATCTAATTAAAGGCTGAGTGTCCAATAGCTAGGCAGAAGAGGGATAGGTGGGGCTGGCAAGCAGAGAGAATAAATAGAGAATAAATAGTAGGGAGAATCTAGAGAGTAGAGGAGAAAACAGGGAGAAACAGAGGAAGATATCTGGAGCAAGCCAGTTAGGCAATCACCAGCCAGTCAGACACAGACTAGGATATACAGAAGGAAAAAAAAGAGATAAAAAACCCTGAAACAAAACGCAGATGAAGAGAAACAGGCTAATTTAAGTTATAAGAGCTAGTAGGTGAACATAAAATAAGGCTGAGAATTCATAACTAACAATAATTCTGTGTTATGATTTGGGAGCTGGTTGATGGCCATTAAGTAGGCTTCATCTCAGACAGAGATGGTTTGATGGTTCAACATAAGAAAATCTCTAATCCACCAGATGAACAAAATAAAGAAAAATAAACATGATCATCTCATTAGACCCTTGCCAATATACAGTACCCCTTCATGATAAAATTCTTGGAGAGATCAGGGATACAAGGAATATACCTAAATATAAAGTCAGCTGATAGCCATCATCAAATTAAATAGAAAGAAACTTAAAACAATTCCAATAAAATCAGGAACAAGACAAGGCTGTCTACTCTTCCCATATATATTAAATATAATACTTGACATTTTACTTAGAGCATTAAGGTAATTAAAGCAGATCAAGGGAAAACAAATTGAATAGGAAGAAATCAAAGTATTGCTGTTTGCAGATGTTTAATAGTATATGTAAACAATCCCAAAAATTCTATAGGGAGCTCCTACAGCTCATAGATACCTTTAGCAAAGTGACTAGATATAAAATTAGCTCAAGAAAATCAGCAGTCCTCCAATATACAAACAACAAACAGGTTGAGAAAGAAATGAGGGAAATAACACCCATCACAATAGACATTATATAAAATATCTTGGTGTAACTCTAAGCAAATGAAAGACCTGTATGACAAGAACTTCAAGTCTTTGAAGAAAGAAATTTGAGAAGGTATCAGAAGATAGAAAGATCTTCATGCTAATGGATCAATAGGCTTAACATTGTGAAAAAGGCAATGTTACCTAAAATAATCTTCAAATTCAATGCAATCCACATCAGAATTTCATTATAATCTTTGCAAACTTTGAAGGGACAATACTCAACTTCATAAGGCAATCAAACAAACAAAAGCACAGGAAAGCTGAAAGAATCATGTACAATAAAAGCTCTTCTGAAGGTGTCACCATTGCTGAACTCAAGCTGTACTACAGAGCAATAGTAATAAAAACTGCAGGTTATTGGTATATTAACAGACAGATTGATCAATGGAACTGAATCAAAGTCTCAAAAGTAAATCCACACACCTATGAATAGCTGATTTTTGACAAAGAAGCCAAAATTATACAGTGGGGAAAAAAAAGAATCTTCAACAAATGGTGCTTGTCTAACTGAATGTCCTCATGGAGAAGAATGCAAATACATCCATATATATCAACCTGCACAAAACTCAAGTCCAGGTGGATCAAAGTCCTCAACATAAAACCATATACATTGAACCTGATAGAAGAGAAAGTGGGGAATAGACTTCAGCACATTGGCCTAGGAGACAACTTTCGGAACAGAACACAAATCATAAAGGCGCTAAGATCTCCAATTAACAAATGGGACATCATGAAACTGAAAAGCTTCTGTAAGGCAAAAGAAATTGTCAATAGGATAAAATGGCAACCCACGGGAAAAAGGTTTTTACCACACCCACAATAGAGAGCTGATTTCCAAATTACATATAATATATATAAAAAACTTGAGAAACTAGACATCAAAAATCCAAATAATCGATTTTAAAAAAGGGATACAGATCTAAACAAAGACTTCTTAACAGAGGAATCTCAAATGGCAGAAAATTGATAAAAGAGATGTACAACATTCTTAGCCATGAGGGAAATATAACTCAAAATGATACTGTTATTCCATCTTATACCTATCAGAATGACAAAAAACCCACAAACAAGCTTGTAACAGCTCATGCTGAAGAGAATGTAGAACAAGGGAAACACTCCACTACTGGTGAGGGCAAACTTGTTCACTTTGGAAGTCAATATGGCAATTTCTCAGAAATTTGGAAATGGACCTACCTCAAGACCCAGCAATACCACTCCTAGGCATATACCCAAAGAATGATCCATCCTACATCAAGGACCCTTGCCCAACTATGTTCATAGCAGTTTTATTTATAACATCCAGAAACTAGAAACTGCTTAGATGTCCCTCAACAAAATAACGGAAAAGGAAAATGTGGTACATTTACACAATGGAGTAGTATGCAACTGTTAAAAAACAAATTTGTTGGCAAATAGATGGAACTAGAAAAGATCACCCAGAGTGAGGTAACCTAGAAAGACAAACATGACATGTACTTACTCATAAGTGGACATTATCCATAAAGTAAAGGATAACCATGCTATAACCCACAGACCCAAAGAAGCTAACTAACAAGAAAGGCTGGGGGTGTGTGTGCATGACTCACTGTGAAGGGGAAATAGAGTGGAAAATGTCAGTAGAAGGGGGCAGTGGGGATTAGAACAACAGGGACCAGGTTGGGGGAGGATGGAGGGAGAACTTAGAGAGACAACTGGAATCCAAAGACATCTCTGGGATGAGCTAGAATCCTAGAGCAGTGAAGCTCCCAGAAATCAATGAGGGTGGCCTAGCTAAGACTCTAGCAATAGAGGGAATGGAACTCTGAACTGGCCATCTTCTGCAAACAGGCAAGATTTCCCGTGAAGGGCATGGGATACCAACCCAGGCACAAACCTTTCAACCTACAATTTGTCCTGCTTACATAGTGTGCTAGAGCAAAGATAGCATGGAAACTGTGGTAGCAGCCAACCCATGACTGGTACCACTGGAGATCCAGACCATGAGAAGGATAGAACAAACAGGACTGGCAAAAAAGGTCAATGAAATGATTCTTAATGATAACTGGCTATATTCATTTATTAGTGCCTAGCCCAATTGTCATCAGAGGGGCTTCACTCTGCATCTGATGGGAAAAGATGCAGAGACCCACAGCCAAACATTTGGCCTATGGAAGAGAGGGAGGAAATATTGAAAGAGCCAGAGGGGTCAAAGACACAAGAAAATCCACAGAACTGGGTAACCTGGGCTCATAGTGGCTCACAGATACTGAAAGGACAATCATGGAGCCTGCATAGGACTGACCTAGGCACTCTGCATACACATTACAATTGTATGGCTTAGTCTTCTTGTGGGACTGCCAACAGTGAGAGCAAGGCATGTCTCTGACTCTGTGTCTGCTTCTGAGAACTATTCCTCTAACCAGATTGCCTCATTCAGCCTTAATAGAAGAGAAGGTGCCTAGTATCACTGCAATTTGATATACCATGGCTGGCTGATAGCCATGAGAGGCCCACCTGTACCTGAAGAGAAACAGTGGAGGAGGAGTTGAGGGAGAGAGCGGAGGCAGGAAATGAACTGGGATGGGAAGAGGGACTTTAGTTGAGATACAAAATCAAAATAGATAAATAAACAGATACAAAAGGAATGAACACTAATAACCACAGGACAGGGTCTATACTAGGCTATTTTGAGATCGCTTTTGCAAATGCAATTAACACAAAGTTCTTCACTTAGGCCTCAGGTAGACTTTTCAGACAAGAGAAAAGAGCAGCCACATTCTTAGCCAAAATGTCACAAGAGCTGTCTTTAGGCCACATACTAATTCTTCTCTGAGACCCCTTGAACTGGGTCCCTACAGTCCAATCACTCTTAGCACCATTGACTTCCATGATCCTAGTATATGGCCCATTATGCTAGCACAAAGTCCAGCGTTCCTAGAAACAAAAGCATGACCGTGTCTGTCACAGCAATACTCCAGTCCCTAGGCCCAACTCTTTGTTCTTAGTCTTATGTAAAGAACAATTCAATGGACTCCTTTTAATTACTTATATTTATTCATTTTATCTTATGTATATGAGTGTCTTGCCCACATATATGTATGTGTATCACATGCATGCTGTGTTCTCACAGGTCAGCATGGGGCATTGGTTTCTGTAGCTGGTGTTATGGATGGCTGTGAACCACAAACCATCCATGTAGGTACTGCAATCAAACAAGTACTCTCAACCCCTGAGTCACCTCTCAAGACCCTGAACTAATTTTGAGTTGATGTTGGTATTTAGAAGAAGCGGACCGCGTTAACTCAAAACTCTCTCTCGTAAAAGACACTATTGAAAATGTTCTAAAGAATTTCTCATGAAATTCAATCACACTACCGGTAAGCTCTGGAAAGTGATTGGAAAGGAAACGGCATCCCCTCACAAATTTTGTCACACAACTGACTATCCTCAGCTGCTAAAGATGCTCACAAGAAATGTTGAAATTCGTATTTCCTACATGTTCATCTTACTGACATTATCCAGAGACAAATAGTTGAAATTCTTGCATCTTTGTGCAGTATCATAAAGAACTTAGACAGATATTTCCATGTTCCTGTCCTTTTATTCTTGAGATGAGGGTTTTTCAGAAACATGTGAATTCAAATGGCAGGCCTGTGTCCTGGTTTTATGATTCATTTAGTATGTCTCTGATCTTCAGTGAGTTATTTAATTTTGTATTCTCATTGACTTCATAATTTTAGAAGGAATACTATTGTCTGAAACCTGGGAATTAATTAGTAATCTAAACTGAGCTCTGAAATTTTTCTGTCACTTGTTTGTTGGTATGCATAATGGAATACAGCTAGTTGGCCAAAAATATTGAAGTAACACTTCAATATTAAACAGTGGAATGCTGGAGATTTTAAGACAGTGGAATTCTTTAATGTATTCAAGTAAAAGGTACTTTAAAAATAAGGAATTTGTTTAATAGCCTAAGAATATAAGTTGCTAAAATAAAATTAAAGCTATATGACTTTTTTCATAAGATTTCCATTAGCATAGCTTTGAAATCCTAATAGTCATGGAAACTAGTTAGAGTTATTCTTTTTTATAAGCTTCACTATCTTTTGCTGAATTAAATATCTGCCAACTTGTATAGGCATATAATAAAATAAAAGAACACAACAGTAGCTCAGTTATGTTTTAAGACAAAAATTTAGTTTCTTAATCGCCATTATCCATATAATTTCAACACTATTTCCTTCAATAAAAGATAAGGAAAGCCTGAATGAATGAATGAATGAATGAATGAATGAATGAATGAATGAATGAATGCAATTAAGTTTCAATGTGTAATTTTAGCACTTGGGACTTGGTGAAGAAGTTTTGGGTATGTAAGACCATCTCTCAGCTATATAGTGAATAAGAGAGCAGTCTAGGAGATGTAGGGGTAGGGCCTTATGTAAAAAGAGAAACAAAGAAAGAGAGAGAAAACCTGAATAAAGAAGAGAAGGTACAAAGAATTTAAGGACCAGAGAAAGGGGTACACTAACATCTGGACATGACACAGTTACTGTACTCTTGAACTCCAAATAGCTGTGGTTCCCCGAGAAGAACCTGCACTTCAACAATCTATTCCAGAGTTAAGGACTCAAAAGGCCCTGCCCCTTTGGGAGTATAATAGCCAGGTAATGGCTCCTGAGGAAAGGACAGAGGTTTCTTCAGCAGCATAGCCACAGGCTCCCACGATCCTATAAGCAAGTCTAACTGAGTCCATTGTTTTCACCAACTGATTCAATAGGTCGGAGAAACTGTGATAAAATCTCTCTTCTGATTTTAAGTTTTTAAAGATTTCCCAGAGAAGTAACAAAATAATCTCATCCCTGAAGGACAGTCAAGGCCATTAAACATATCCATAGATTCTTGGTGCATATCCTCAAACTACCGTGGGTTTGGTGCGCAGAAGAAATTATCACCTTGTGGAACACACCTTTCCAGTGTTAGAGGCATAAATGATACATCACATCATCTTTGGATTAATTCTTGTCTGTTCTTCTCCAACCTTTGTAGCATCTAACCAACCTTTGTAACGGTCAACCTACCCTGGCCCTCTAAAACTGTTAAGTAGAGATAATGCACGCTTTATTTGAGTGCATGAAACTATTTCTTGTGTGCTTACATATTATCTTGTGACACTCAGGTATGCAAAGTGACAGCAACCATAATTGGTATGTACGCTCACATTCATAGCAAGCATCCCCTTTAGAGCTGTGTTGGACATTCTGTCTCAAAGGCTTAGCATAATACAATTGACTAGCCTCTTCGTCTTTTATCTACATCCTTGCTGGAAGTCTGAGAACATTAACATTTACCTAAGGGGAATAATTTTTTTTTCTGTTTAGCTCAACAATTCTAGCATGAACAACATTAAATTTGAAGTAATTGAAATTCAACTTGTCATTTACCTGCTATATTGGTGTTTTCCCCTGGTATTTAATACTCTGATTTTTTTCATTTTCATTTCCTGTATTGGAAGAAAATGAGCTGATGTTGATCACACTAATTCAGGCATTTTCTCACATGAAAGCTACCCAGTTCATACTTTTCTTGGTCCTACAGATTTTTCTAATTCTACAACCTACAGAAACTATCTCCCACTATATATTTACTTCAGTTGGTTTTTAGGAAAACCGTGAAAGAGGCAAAGATGATGTTACATCAATATATTCCATCTATCTGATATGGAATGTGGCTTCATGTGTGAAACCTTTTCTTCCAGAAGTCTATAAACGTTTCTGCTTTTTTTTTTTTCTGATGACCACTCTTCCCATCACTAAGAATTATGGAAATCAAGGCAAGCAAGATTTCAAATACTTTACCTTTCCTTCTCATCATTAGAAATTATGCTGACTAGATTCATGTCTACTTAACACAAACATAATCATATGAGAAGAGGGAACATTGATTGAGAAAATGCCTCCATAAGATCAGGCTGTGGGCCAGCCAGTAGATCATTTACTTAGTAATTGATAGGGCAGAGCCAATCCCATTGTGGTTGGAATCATCCCTGAACTGACTGTCCAGTGTTGGTAAGAAATCAGGTTGAGCTAGCCATACTGAGCAAGTTAGTAATCAGCACCTCTCCATGACCTCTGTACCAGCTCTTGCATCCAGGTTCCTGCCTTGATTGAGTTTCCGTCCTGACTTACTTCAGTGATGAACAGCTTTATGGAAGTGTAAGTTCAAAAAACACTTTACTCCAAACTTGCTTTTTGGTCATGGTATATCATTACAGCAATAGAAACCATAACTGAGACAGAAATGATATTGTTCTGTGTTCTAATTCCTCCAGATCCTTCTGCCAAAACTTTGAGAGACAGACATCATGTGATCTGAGAAACTTTATATGTTGGAGAATGCCTCGTTACCAAGGAGGAAATGTCATAGATGAAGATTTCACTGTCTGAAGCAGTTAGAGAAAAAACATGTGCATAAAACATGTAAAAGAATGAAGATGTCTCTTTTCCAACAGTGTTCAGATAATAAAAAACAAATATGGCTGATTAACCATTATGAACATAACTGGCCAGAGACATATGAGTTAATAAGTGGAACTTCAAAGAAGCTATTTCACCAAGAAAAGAGAGGCAGTATATCTTACAAAATACTGAAAAAAAATTATGATGTATTGACAAAATTTTCTGATATGAGAAAGGTGTAGAGAACATAAGGATGTAAAGGTGAAGGCCTGAACCAGCAAACTTCTCAGAGCAGGCCAAAGCCAAAGCAAATCCAAGGCAACAACCTCTGAAGGAGGAGATACAAGGGAGCTTAGAAGCAAGCAATCTCCAAGGGAGCGTGTCCAAGCCAGTGAACTCCTCAGGAGCAGACCCAAACAAGTGACATCCATGAGAGCAAGCCCAAAAACCTCGGGAACTGCAGAGCAACCTCTGGGAGTGCCAACCAACCTCCCGGAATACTTAGCAATCACTGGGGAGACTGGAACCATGACCCCAACTCCACCACGAGTAGCAACCATCTGAGCCTTGGATCCACTGGCACCTGGAAGAGTGGTCACAAGAAACACAGACCCAACTATACCAATGAGAGAAAAAAATGGATAGACAAGGTGAGAACACACTCAACACCACAAAGAGCAACACAACACCCACAAAAACTAGTGCCTCTCCAAGAGCAAGAATTGAATACCCCAATACAGATGAACCAGAAGAAACTCTGGAATTATTGGGGAGTCCTGAGCAGGAAATGAAATTTTAGGACTTCAGAAAACAGATGTTATGTTAACCACAATGCCTGATGTGAGACCTTAGACAAAAAAGAGAATTCTAAATACCAGACTCTGGTGTGGACCCCAGAGACCTAAGTGATAAGAAGAAGAAAATAGAAGGAACCACTGGTTGATAGAAGAAACCTGGGAAAATGGTGTCCTGGAAACCAAGAAAGGAAATGTTTCCTGGGAGAGGAAAGGAGAGATGTTGAATATTGTGATAGCTGAGTAAAAGGAGGGTGGATAGCTGCATACTTCGTGAGCTTTCAAAAGTTTCTGCTAGTTTCTGCTAGTTTGCACTAATTATACAAGTTTCCTTGCAACAATTTAACATGTGTACAAAATACACTTTGAGTATGCTTTCTTTTTCTGTAGTCCTTCCTCTTCTTAACTATTGGATTTGGGTATATGGAAATTAGTGACTTTCCTTATCTTATTGTTTCATTGGTTTTTTTTTTTTTTTTTTTTTTTTTTTTTTGAGACAGGGTTTCTCTGTAGCTTTTTTTTTGATCTCATTCTGTAGACCAGGCTGGACTCCAGCTCACAGAGATCCATCTGTCTCCGCCTCCCAAGTGCTGGGATTAAAGATGTGTCATGTGACAAGAACAGTATGGCTAGATTCGAGAACTAAAGGGCAAAAATGTCGACAAAATTTCTTCCATTTTTCTTTTAGACTCACTGAATATAATTTCTTCAAAGGAAACAAGCAAGAATAGGATGGTAGGATGTACCTACAGCCTTTGCATTTGAGAAGTTGAAGCAGGAGGATCAGGTCAAAGTCATCCCTAGCTACATAATGATTTCAAGAATAGTGTGGGCCACATGAGACTGTGTCTCAGAGAAAAATAATCATAGAAATACAACAACCACAAAGCAATCAGAACTAGGAAATGTTTCGCTATGCCAGATATTAAAACAAATGATTTGGATTATACAGTTTCAACAGGACAGCACTAGACCATGCTTAAGCTGGAAGGTGAATGGAATAGAGTTGGAAAGTATAGAAATAGAACTAATCTGACATGAAAATTTAATACTGATAAAAGCCAAGATCTATGACACTGGGGAAATATAGACATTTTACTATGTGGTACTGAAATACCTGGGTAGGAAAATATGAGACAAAATTGAATCTGTTCTTTGCACTGTATACTACAAGAGATTCTGAAAAAAAATCAAAATCAAAATTCCAAAATCATTCAAGTATTAGAGGAAATCATGAACTATATTACCCTGAGCAGAGAAAAAAGTTCTAGTTATACCACAAAACAAAATAAAATAAGAGAATAATTAATAGCAGATTAAATATGAATTCAAAACCTTTAGAAAACTTTAAAAGAACTTTCTGGTCAGAAGAAAGACTAAGTAAAGTGTGTCTAGTTGCACATTTCAATCTAGTCTTAATGTTCTTAGTATCTAAAAAGCTTTCAAAACAAAAAAAGAGCAACAGTCAGGGGGAAAACAGTGCACAGGATCTTAGAGGTGCCCAGACAGTTTAGGAAGACAGATCCAATTGTCCTTGAACTTCAAGAATATCCTCAGATGATCCTGAGAATGGAAAAGGAGCATATTTCATAAGTTCTCTGAAATATTAGTTGTCTTCTACCACTCTAAAAGAAAAATCTAAAATCTAGACTAGACAACATTTTATGCTGGTGAGGCTAACATCCTATTTCAAAGTCAGAATGATAGGAAAATTCAAGATATTATAAAACACCCCCCACACATACACTAGAAATTACATTCTTAACCAACACCCAAATACAAAAGAAGCATTCTACTACCAAACCTTTTTTGTTTGTTTGTTTATTTGTTTGTTTTTCTCCTGCCATGGAGCTCACTATATAGACCAGGCTGGCCTCGCCAGGATTAAAGGTGTGAGCCAATGTGCCTGTCCACCAAACCAATTTTAAAGGTGAAATCCACCAACAGTTTCATAATTTGCGAGCTTGGTGAAAGCACACACACACACACACACACACCAAGGTAGTCAGGCAATTATAAAGAAATATACTTGTATTACTATGTGGTACTGAAATATCTGCATAGGAAAATATGTTTCCACAACACCTTGTTAAGAACATATGAAGACGAATATATACAGAGTGCTACTTGCCATATTATATCAATAGAGCAATTTTTTGATTTTTGTTTTGTTTCATTCGTTTTGATTTTTCTTTTTTTTCATGGTTTATTTTTTTATATTTAAAAATTTCCGTCTCCTGCCCTCCTCCTCCCCCTTCCCTCCCCTCCTCCTCCCTCTTCCCTCCCCTCCCTTCCACCCGTACCTCCCCTCCCTCCCTCTCAAGGCCAAGGAGCCATCAGGGTTCCCTACTCTATGCTAAGACCAAGGTCCTCCCAACTCCCCCCAGGTCCAGGAAGGTGATCGACCAAGCTGAGAAGGCTCCCACAGAGCCCGTCCATGCAGAAGAATCAGAGCCCAGCGCCATTGTCCTTTGCTTCTCAGTCAGCCCCCACTGTTGGCCACATTCAGAGAGACAGGTTTGGTCGCATGATCTATCAGTCCCATTCCAACTGGAGTTGGTGATCTCCCATTAGTTCTGTCCCACCGTCTCCATGAGTGAATGCAACCCTCATGTTCCTGACTTTCTATCTCATGTTCTCTCTCCTTTTGCTCCTCATCAGGACCTTGGGAGCTCAGTCCAGTGCTCCAATGTGGGGTTCAGTCATTTTCTTCATCTATCGCCAGGTGGAGTTTCCCTCACGGTCCTGACTTTCTTTCTCATGTTCTCTCTCCTTCTGCTCCTCATCAGGACCTTGGGAGCTCAGTCCGGTGCTCCAATGTGGGGCTCTGTCATTTTGTTCATCTATAGCCAGGTGGAGGTTCTATGGTGATATGCAAGAAATTCATCAGTATGGCTATAGGAACTGGCCTTTTCAGGCTCCCTCTCCTCAGTTGCCCAAGGAACTAACTGGGGGTGTCTCCCTGGAAACCTGGGAACCCCTCTAGGGTCAAGTCTCTTGACAACCCTCAGGTGGCTCCCTAAATTAAGATATATGCTTCCCTGCTCCCATATCCACCCTTCCTGTATCCCAAGCATCCCATTCCTCTGAGCTCCCCCCATTCTCCCCTTCACACTTTTCTCTCCCCATCTTCCCTTGGCCGCGTCTCGCCCAACCCTCAAGTTCCCAATTTTTGCCTGTCGATCGTGTCTACTTCCAATATCCAGGAGGATTACTATATCTTTTTTTGGGAGTTCACCTTCTTATTATCTTCTCAAGGATCCCAAATTATAGGCTCGATGTCCTTTAATTATGCCTAGAAACCGATTATGAGTGAGTACATCCCATGTTCATCTTTTTGGGTCTGGGTTACCTCACTCAGAATAGTGTTTTCTATTTCCATACATTTGCATGCAAAATTCAAGATGTCATTGTTTTTTACCGCTGAGTAGTATTCTAGCATGTATATATTCCACAGTTTCTTCATCCATTCTTCCACTGAAGGGCATCTAGGTTGTTTCCAGGATCTGGCTATTACAAATAATGCTGCTATGAACATAGATGAGCAAATGCTTTTGTAGTATGATTGGGCATCTCTTGGGTAGATTCCCAATAGTGGAATTGCTGGGTCCTGGGGTAGGTTGATCCCGAATTTCCTGAGAAACCGCCACACTGCTTTCCAAAGTGGTTGCACAAGTGTGCAGTCCCACCAGCAATGGATGAGTGTACTCCTTACCCCACAACCTCTCCAGCAAAGGTTATTATTGGTGTTTTGGATTTTAGCCCATATGACAGGTGTAAGATGATATCTCAACGTTGTTTTGATTTGCATTTCCCTGATAGCTAGGGAGGTTGAGCATGACCTTAAGTGTCTTTTGGCCATTTGAACTTCTTCTGTTGAGAATTCTCTGTTCAGTTCAGCACCCCATTTTTTAATTGGGTTAATTGGCATTTTACCATCTAGTCTCTTGAGTTCCTTATATATTTTAGAGATCAGACCTTTGTCAGTTGCAGGGTTGGTGAAGATCTTTTCCCAGTCAGTAGGCTGCCTTTGTGTCTTAGTGACATGTCCTTTGCTTTACAGAAGCTGCTCAGCTTCAGGAGGTCCCATTTATTCAATGCTGCCCTTAATGTCTGTGCAGCTGGGGTTATGCTTAGGAAACGGTTCCCTGTGCCCATTTGTTGTAGAGTACTTCCCACTTTCTCCTCTATCAAGCTCAATGTGTTCAGATTAATATTGAGGTCTTTAATCCATTTGGACTTGAGTTTTGTGCATGGTGATAGATATGGATCTACTTTCATTCTTCTACAGGTTGACATCCAGTTATGCCAGCACCATTTGTTGAAGATGCCCTCTTTCTTCCATTGTGTACTTTTGGCTCCTTTATCAAAAATCAGGTGTTCGTAGGTTTGTGGTTTAAGATCCGGGTCTTCTATACTATTCCATTGGTCAACTTCTCTGTTTTTATGCCAATACCAAGCTGTTTTCAATACTGTCGCTCTGTAATAGAGTTTGAAGTCAGGGATGGTAATGCCTCCAGAAGTACCTTTATTGTATAAGATTTTTTTGACTATCTTGGGTTTCTTGTTTTTCCATATAAAGTTGATTATTGTCCTCTCAATCTCTGTGAAGAATTTTAATGGGACCTTGATTGGGATTACATTGAATCTATAGATTGCTTTTGGTAGAATTACCATTTTTACTATGTTGATCCTCCCAATCCACGAGCAGGGGAGATCCTTCCATTTTCTGGTATCCTCTTCAATTTCTTTCTTCAAAGACTTAAAGTTCTTGTCAAATAAATCCTTCACTTCCTTGGTGAGAGATACTCCCCGATATCTTATGCTATTTGTGGCTATTGTGAAAGGTGATACTTCTCTGATTTCCCTCTTTGCTTCCTTATCCTTTGTGTATTACAAGGGCGACTGATTTTTTGGAGTTGATCTTGTAACCTGCCATGTTACTGAAGGAGTTTATCAGCTGTAGAAGTTCTTTGGTGGAGTTTTTCCGGTCGCTTATGTACACTATCATATCATCTGCAAATAATAAAAGTTTAACTTCTTCCTTTCCAAATCGAATCCCCTTGATTCCCTTATGTTGTCTCATTGCTATTGCTAGAACTTCAAGCACTATATTGAAGAGATAAGGAGAGAGTGGACAGCCTTGTCGTGTTCCTGAATTTAGTGGGATAGCCTTGAGTTTCTCTCCGTTTAATTTGATGTTAGCTGTCGGCTTGCTGTAAATAGCTTTTATTATATTTAGAAATGACCCTTGTATCCCTAATCTCTCCAAGACCTTTATCATAAAAGGGTGCTGAATTTTGTCAAATGCTTTTTCAGCATCTAATGAGATGACCATATGGTTTTTTCCTTCAGTTTATTTATATGATGGATTACATTGATAGATTTTTGTAGAATGAAGCAGCGGGCTGTGTCCCGCCACCCGGCTAGCTTTACCCAAAATAATTACATGGAAACTGTATTCTTTTAAACACTGCCTGGCCCATTATCTGTAGCCTCTTATTGGCTAATTCTCACATCTTCCTTTAATCCATATTTAGTAATCTGTGTAGCACCACGAGGTGTGGCTTACCAGGAGAGATCTTAACCTGCATCCATCTCGGAGAGGAGAAGCATGGAGACTCACTATGGTGACTGCCTGAAGTGTCTCCCCAATGCCTGCTACCCCTTTTCCCACAATTCTGTTCTGTCTACTCCGCCTACCTAATTTTCTGTCTCTTAAAGGGCCAAGGCAGTTTTCTTTATTAATGAAAGTAACACATAGACACTCCTCCATCAGATTTTCGTATGTTGAACCAGCCCTGCATCTCTGGGATGAAGCCTACTTGATCGTAATGGATAATTTTTCTAATGTGTTCTTGGATTCGGTTTGCCAGTATTTTGTTGAGAATTTTTGCGTCAATGTTCATGAGTGAGATTGGCCTGTAATTCTCTTTCTTGGTTGAGTCTTTGTGTGGTTTAGGTATCAGGGTAACTGTAGCTTCATAGAAGGAATTTGGCAGTGACTCTTGTGTTTCTATATTATGAAATACCTTAAGGAGTATAGGTATTAGGTCTTCTTGGAAGTTCTGGTAGAATTCCGCATTGAAACCATCTGGTCCTGGGCTCTTTTTGGTAGGGAACTTTCTGATAACAGTTTCTAATTCTTAGTGACTAACAGGACGATTTATAGCATTTACCTGGTCCTGGTTTAACTTTGGTATATGGTATTTATCTAAAAAACTGTCCATTTCTTTTACATTTTCCAATTTTGTGGCATACAGGCTTTTGTAGTAAGATCTAATGATTCTCTGAATTTCCTCTGTGTCTGTGGTTATGTCCCCCTTTTCATTTCTGATCTTATTAATTTGCGTGTTCTCCCTCTGCCGTTTGATTAGTTTGGCTAAGGGTTTGTCAATCTTGTTGATTTTCTCCAAGAACCAGCTTCTTGTTTCATTGATTCTTTGGATTGTTTTCTGTGTTTCTATTTTTTTGATTTCTGCCCTCAGTTTGATTATTTCCAGTCTTCTACTTCTCCTAGGTGAGTCTGCTTCTTTTTTTTCCAGAGCTTTCAGGTGTGCTGTTAAGTCACCAATGAGTGCTTTCTCCGTTTTCTTTAAGTGGGCACTTAGTGCTATGAACTTTCCTCTTAGCACTGCTTTCATTGTGTCCCATAGGTTTGAGTATGTTATATCTTTGTTTTCATTAAATTCAAGGAAGACTTTAATTTCTTTCTTTATTTCTTCCTTGACCCAGGTGTGGTTCAGTAGTTGACTGTTCAGTTTCCATGAGTTTGTGGGCTTTCTGGGGGTAGCATTGTTGTTGAATTCTAATTTTAATCCATGGTGATCCGATAAGACACAGATGGTTACTAATATTTTTTGTAACTGTGGAAGTTTGCTTTGTTACCAAGTATATGATCAATTTTCGAAAAGGTCCCATGAGCCACAGAGAAGAAGGTATATTCTTTCCTATTTGGGTGGAATGTTCTATAGATGTCTCTTAAGTCCATTTGGTTCATTACTTCCATTAAGTCTTTCAATTCTCTGTTAGGTTTCTGTCTGATTGACCTGTCCATTGGTGAGAGAGGAGTGTTGAAGTCTCCAACTATTAGTGTGTGTTGTTTGATGGCTGCCTTGAGTTCTAGAAGTGTGTTTTTTTTTACATAAGTGGGAGCTTTTATATTAGGGGCATAGATATTCAGGATTGAGACTTCATTCTGATGGATTTTTCCTGTTATGAGTATAAAGTGTCCCTTTCCATCTCTTCTGATTGATTTTAGTTTGAAGTCAACTTTGTTGGAAATTAGTATGGCCACACCCGCTTGTTTCTTAGGGCCATTTGCTTGATAAACCTTTTCCCAACCCTTTACTCTGAGTAGGTGTCTGTCTTTGTGGTTGAGGTGTGTTTCTTGTAAACAGCAAAATGTTGGATCCTGTTTTCGTATCCAGTCTCTTAGCCTGTGCCTTTTTATAGGTGAATTGAGTCCATTGATATTAAGTGATATTAATGACCAGTGGTTGTTAACTTCGGTCATTTTTTGTAGTAGAGTTTGTGTGTTTCCCTTCTTCTAGTTGTGCTGGTGAAGGGTCGCTAGATGCCTGAGTTATTGTGGGCATTGTTGGACTCCTTGGTTTGTGATTTTCCTTCTATTACTTTCTGCAAGGCTGGATTTGTGGCTATGTATTGTTTAAATCTGTTTTTGTCCTGGAATATCTTGTTTTCTCCATCAATGGTGAATGCAAGCTTTGCTGGGTATAGTAGTCTAGGCTTGCATCCATGTTCCCTTAGTGTCTGTAGCACATCTATCCAAGCTCTTCTGGCTTTCATGGTTTCCATTGAGAAATCAGGTGTAATTCTGATAGGTTTCCCTTTATATGTTACTTGACCGTTTTCCTTTGCAGCTCTTAATATCTGTTCTTTATTCTGTATGTTTTGTGTTTTGATTATTATATGGCGTGGGGATGCTTTCTTTTAATCCAGTCTATTTGATGTTCTGTAGGCTTCTTGTACCTTCATAGGAACATCCTTCTTTAGGTTGGGGAAGTTTTCTTCTATAATTTTGTTGAATATGTTCTCTGGGCCTTTGAGTTGTAATTCTTCTCCTTCTTCTACCCCAATTATTCTTAGGTTTGGTCTTTTCATGGTGTCCCAGATTTCCTGAATGTTTTGTGTTAAGAATTTGTTAGATTTGTTTAGTTCTTTAATCTGTGAATTTATTTCCTCTATAGTATCTTCAGAGTCCGAGATTCTTTCTTCCATCTCTTGTATTCGGTTGGAAATACTTGTCTCTGAAGTTTCTGTTCGTTTACTCAGAGTTTCCATTTCCAGTCTTCCCTCAGATTGTGTTTTCTTCAATACCTCCATTTCATTTATCAGGTCTTGTACTGTTTCCCTTACCTGTTTGATTGCTTTTTCTTGTTTTTCTTGTTTTTCTTGGGTATCTTTGAGAGATTTATTTATTTTGTCTACCTTTTTTGTTTGTCATCTCCATTTCTTTATGGCAGTTTTTTACCTCCTGTTTAAGGTCCTCTATTATTTTCATAAAGTACTGTTTAAGGTTGATTTCTTCTATATCTTCTGGGGTAGGGTGTTCAATTCTTGTTGTTTCGGGATGTCTGGTTTGTGGTGATGTCATGTTGCCTTTCATATTGTTGGAGGAGCTCCTGCATTGGCGCCTGCCCATCTCTTCCTTCAAAAGGAGCCAGGAGGCACTTGGTGTCCTAGACCAATCTTTGCTGTGACTGAAACTGGTTGGATCTCCCTAGTGCCAGAGGAGGACCTATTCCTTGTGTCACAATCTGAAGAAGCCCGCACTCCCTTGCAGGAATCCTCAGACCTGCCTGGAGGCCAGAGTCTGACCCCTTTGGGTGGATGGCCTTAGAAGAGGAGCAGGACACCTGAGAACACTAGGGAAGGCTTGGGAGAGGCAGGGAAGCAAAAAAACAGAGACAAGCCTGCAGAGGGAGCTGGGGGGAGGGGATCTGTGCTCTCTTCCAGGGCAGGTTGCCCCAGGGTCCGCATTCACTCACCAGTTCAGATGGAATGTCAGGGCACAGGATCAGGGATTCCAGGCAGCCCAGGGATGCTGCCCAGACAAAAGGGACTCGGTGGGGTAGGGCGGGATGGAATATCACACAGCGAACCTGGCAGCACAATCTGAAGGAGCCCGCACCCCTCTTCAGGAATCCTCAGGCCTTCCTGGAGGCCAGAGTCTGACCCCTTTGTGTGGATGGCCTTAAAACAGGAGCAGGACACCTGAGAACACTAGGGAAGGCTTGGGAGAGGCAGGGAAGTGAGAAACAGAGACAAGCCTGCAGATGGAGCTGGGGGGAAGGGGGTCTGTGCTCTCTTCCAGGACAGGTTGCCCCAGCGTCCGCATTCACTCACCAGTTCAGATGGAACGTCAGGGCACAGTTTCAGGGATCTCGTTTTGATTTTTCAAGGCAGGATAGAGCCTGTCCCGGAACTAACTCTTGTAGACCAGGTTGGCCTCAAACTCACAGAGATCCGCCTGCCTCTGCCTCTGAGTGCTGGGATTAAATGTGTGTGCCACCACTGCCTAGCTAAATAGGGTAATATTTAAAGACAAATGAGAATGAATATAATGAGAGTAGAAGCTAGGTGTCTCTATTTGTTTATCTATTTGATATGGGCTTTGGTAAGTGTTTTTGCCTTTAAAACAAGGATGAGTCTATTTGGCATACATGTGGCAGAACCACAAAGACAAAACTTCACCCCAGTGCCTTTAAAAAAGAAGTGCTTGTGTGTACCTTAAAGTAATAACTGTGCATGGGGCAGAGGTTAAATCAGCTGTCTTAATTAGGGTTTCTATTGCTCCAGTGAAGCACCGTGACCACAAAGCATGTTGTCAAGGAAAGGGTTTATTTGACTTACAAGCTAGCACCGCTGTTCATCACTGAGGAATCAGGACAACAACTCAAGCAGGGCTGGAACCTGGAGGCAGGAACTGATGCAGAAGCCATGGAAGATGCAGCTTACAGACTTGCTTACTGTGGCTTGCTCAGTCTAGAACTCAGGGCCAATAGCTCAGTGCTGGCACCACCCACCATGGACTGGGTCCTCCCCTGTTGATCACTAAATGACAAAATACTTTACAGCTAGATCTTGTCATGGCATTCCCTTAACCGAGGCATCTTTCTGTGATGACTGTAGCCTGTGTCAAGTTGATACACAAAAACCAGCCAGTACAGTAGCTGACCCAATTCCCTTCATAATGGTGAATGAGCCAGGGAACTGATCTTGAATCAAATGACCTTTCTAATCTCAATAGCAAGTGAACCTTGCATATAAGTTGTTTCTTCTTTCTAAGAGGGACATATTTTATGAAATACTCTTAGCAGATGATACCTATTCAAGGATTATAGAAGCCATGAGATAAAGTTTTCTATAGAAAAACAGAGACAATATTGTTTAAGAGAATATTGAATATGTGAAACACAGGTATTTCAAAACTTAAATGTTCTATAGTCAGTGATAAATACAGCCAACATTAGAAGGAAAATCTCAGGAGCTGCCTACAATAATGCAAACTGCTCTGTATTCAGTCAGGCTCTCTTGATTACCCACATTCTTCAAATTTTTTTGTGATGTTTTGTGATGTTGATAAGATCTTTCACCCACATAACTATGATGTGACAATTTGATCAATCATATTAGATCAGCTACAAAGGAAATTATACTTCAGTCATTAAGTGTGCTAATAAATGGCTGATACTGTTATTATGAAACACGCTTAAGTGAAGTAAAGATGTAATTTTACAATATTGTTAGGAGCTGAGATTTTCAGTATGACAAAAAGTAAGATAAATATGATTAACTTAAAAACATAAATAATCCTGATATTTAATTGACAGGATACACTCATAACATAGTGTATGATTGTAAAGAAAATTATTTGCAGGGTGTATCCACCAAAAAAGTCCTAAACATGATTATTAAGAGTAACAACCATTGTCATTAGTAACGGTATTCTACATTTAAATTTCATGTTCCTTAAGAAAATAATGCTTTCTGATACAACAATAACTTAAAGAATTCTCAGTTCCAATCTACACACAGCTAGCAAGTTGCCTTGCCCTTTTCCAACTCAGAGTAGCCCCTGCTGCCCCCTCCACCCCACAGCAGCCCCTGCTGCCCTCCATCCTCAGCCCCACAGCAGCCCCTGCTGCCCTCCCTCCTCAGCCCCACAGCAGCCCCTGCTGCCCTCCCTCCTCAGCCCCACAGCAGCCCCTGCTGCCCTCCCTCCTCAGCCCCACAGCAGCCCCTGCTGCCTTCCCCTCCTTCACCCCACAGCAGGGCTCCTGCCGCCCTGCCCCCTCCACCCCACAGCAGCCCCTGCTGCCTTCCCCTCCTCCACCCCACAGCAGCCCCTGCTGCCCCCTCCACCCCACAGCAGCCCCTGCTGCCCTCTATCCTCAGCCCCACAGCAGCCCCTGCTGCCCTCCATCCTCAGCCCCACAGCAGCCCCTGCTGCCCTCCCTCCTCAGCCCCACAGCAGCCCCTGCTGCCCTCCCTCCTCAGCCCCACAGCAGCCCCTGCTGCCCCCTCCACCCCACAGCAGCCCCTGCTGCCTTCCCCTCCTTCATCCCACAGCAGGGCTCCTGCCGCCCTGCCCTCCTCCACCCCACAGCAGCCCCTGCTGCCCTCCCCTCTTCCATCCTGCAGCAGTCACTTGTTCTGTGTCTACCCTGAGTTTCACTACACTAGGTTCAAGATCTCCAATTCAGCCTTGACACTTCCCTTGGAAACACTGTTCCCAAGCATAAATGCTTTGCTTTCCTGTCTCCTTTGTTAACCGCCACTGGTTTCTAAACTCCTTAAATCCATTTCGATCTCTCTAGCACAGCCCACAGCACTTCTTGCTTTTCTTTCTTGGACCCTCCCCATCATCTATGTGCTAATATCTTCCCCACTAGACATAGGCCACAGGAAAGCTGGAAAGGCTGTTGTCATGGTCAACACAATGTTTAGATCATGCAGCACCACACAGTACTTCCTGTTTTTAAGAAATGAGTGAACAAATGAATGAAAATGAATGAATGAATCCCATCCCATGAAAGTGTTTCCATTTCAAGTACAGTCTCCTCACACTCTGTCACTTACTTTCTGACACATTCTGATTTAATTTTCATTTATAAAAATTAATTCTTTGCTTCAGGGCCCTGATGGTAACATACAATATATTCAATATTGGCATTTACATTTTGTTTCCTGTTTAGGCAATATTTCAGTGCTTTTTTAGCAATGAATTTCTCAGTCTCCTTTTCAGATACTTAACAAAAAGATCAAAGAGAATGGACATTTTTGAATAAAAATGATTAAAGGACATTTTAAATAGTGTTGGATTATCCAAAAGCAAATTAAAAATATGCTTTAGGCAAAAGATTTTGAATATTGATATTTCCTGAGAAGCATAAAAATATAACACTGGTAGGAAAATGGAGAAATCTGTTAAACTTCCTAAAAATCATCTGGATGTTAACTATTGATTTCACATTTTGATTGTAGGAGAGGCGTAATATCACCAAACGCCTTAACAACACCTACTTTGAGATTAATGATACATGATTTTCTATGTTTTACAAGCCCATACTCTCTTATTATAATAACAGCCACATATTACTATATGTCAGATTGTATGCTGGGTATTTAACATGTATTATCTGTAATTCATATTATCTGAGAAGTTACATGTTGCCCACCCTGTCTTCAGATAAAGAGAGCTAACATAGCAAGCCAACACTGGCTCCCTAACTCACACTCTCTGGCAGCTCACACTGACTCTGTATAGCTGGGGTTATGACTTCTTCTCTATCAGGTTTCGCGCCCCCCCCCCCCCCAGCCCATGATATTAGTCTTGGTCAGACGTCAATGCTGACAATGCTGCAGGATTGCATATATTGCTCCAATCTCCTTAAATTGGCTGCTGTGCAGAACTAAAGCAACCCCCTAGCACCTCAATAGAAAATCTATATGTTCCAGCAAGATGCCCATGGGGAAGCAGCAGATCTCTAATTTGGAACAATCAGTACAGCAGGGAGTGTTGCAGGCTAGCTTTGAAAAATATACCAGCGTTTCCATCATCATCACTGGCAGAAGTACTGGGATTTAGTGTGGAACCTAAGCATTTTCTTAGGAATCAATCATTACCTGAATCTGGATTCAGCAGCTAATTTTTTTTTTAATTCATGCCCTGGCTATGTCACTAACGAAATAAATGAGACTATTTAAACAGAGGCCAGGATTCAATAGTCATAGAAGTTTGAGGAAATTCAAGTAAATAAAATGGTGTTCATGGTAAGAACCAGTTTGATCCAATGAGCCATACTGGGCAGCGGAGACTTACTTGAGAGGATGTAAAGGCAGTTGAAGCCAACTGGGGGCATGTTTTCATTGTGGTCTGGGTGGGCGTTTCATGAAGCACTCTACCTTAACTTTAGGAGACGCTGGAGGGAACTTCCCTTTCTGCAGTCATGCATTGAGGCCCAGGGATCAATCCCAGATGTTCTTCCTTGATGGGCCTACAATGTCTTGGATGCCAGAATGTCAGTGCTGGTGCCAGCTAAGCATGGTGACCTTCTCAAATACATGCAAGTGTGTGTTTGTGTGCATGCATGAATTGGTGAAGTATTGTTACATGGCGAAGGTAGCATGATAAGTTAACAATTCATGTGGTTATTTAGTTAATGCAAACAGAGTATATAAAACCAAGCATGCTGCCTTTGCCCCAGAGATAGACTAATCATGTACCATAGGCCAGGCATCAGGGAGCATGACAATTTCAGCACTTGGTAGGCAAAGGCGGCAAGTTCTCTATGAGTTCTAGGCTGGTCTACATAGTGGGTTCCTAGACAGACAGACAGGATTCTTAGAGAGACCCTGTCTCAAATGCATACATACATACATACATACAATAGTGTTTCTTAGTTTTAGTATGCTAGAAACTTCCATCACTTCATTTCTTTTCAAAACACTGTATTTTCTTTATGATGAGTTAATTCAAGGTAGTCCTCTCCTGTCTGGAAATACTTTCTGCTGATTAATCTCCACCCACATTTTGTCTTCCCTAACACTTTGTCTTCTCTTGAGATGCTACTGCCTGATTTTCCACCTGATGTTATTGTGCCATTTTGTGTGAATTTTAGTGACTTGCTGTGGGTGTCCTATTACAACTGTTCAGCATGGAGCTGCTTCCAAGTTTTTAAATCCAGTGTATTGGCCTGTATCGCGGTGTGTAAAGATTATAATATGGCTTCATTGGGGCCCAATATGCTTGTGCTCTTGTGGCCAATAAGCACCATTCAGAGAAACTGTCCATTCTTAATTTCATTAAACCCCCTCGGCATCCCCAGGGATTGAGACTGCCTTTGCATATGAAGCAAGCAATGTTAGCCACTTGTGCCTTGGAATCTGTTCTTTGAGGTTTTTAAAATACACTTATGAAGTAATTTTTGACCCAAAAGACATCCCACTGGGGAAAAAAAAAACAACACATGATCTTGTTACATTCTTCTCAAAGAATGTTGTCTAAGCATGCTGTTTTATTTTAGAGTATCCACTTTTTCCTGCTAGAGTAAACAGCCAGGCAAGTGCCCCCCCCCATGAACTTTGCCTCCTGCTGACCACACCATTGGGGCTGTAGCCCCTCTCTCATGAGCTGAGGAATACAGAAAACAGGGGGCAAGCTCAAGCTGGAGATCGGCTCACACGTGAGAATTTTGGAAAGCCACATGCAGAAGGAGCTTGGATTAGCCCCCAGAAAGACCAACAGCTGCATGCAAAGTGAAGCTGTCTTAACAGTGTCAGCCCAACCCTGTCCTGCATGTACGCTCCAGCTGAAGGAAAGCAGAACCATATTCAATCCCAAATAAGATTGGCAGAAGGACAATCAGTCATGAGAAAGATGCCATTGTTCTTTTACACCAATCAGTTAGAGGTGCTTTGTTACGTAGCCACAAATAACAGATAAACTCAAACACAGAAGATTTATTTTATTTGTATATATTTCTTCACACAAAGAAATAGAATAAAAAGATAATTGCGGTAACACCATTCCCCTTTAACTTAGCTAAAATTTTAGCAAAAATGACATCATTTACCCTATGTTTTTTATCAGCTACACATTAAAGAAATCATCAATTATTAAATATATGCCCTGAGCAAGGTCTATTGCTGACATTTGGCTGCATTGGGGGGGGGGTCTTTAATCACTTTTAGGTTTTTATGCTAGAAAGATTCTGTGGTAATTTGAAAGTAATTGGTCTTCAAAAACTCATAGGGAGGTGGGGCTTTGATAAAATGGGTAGTTCCTTGGAGGAACTGTGTCACTGTGAGGTAGGCTTTGAGTTTGTTTTTTTTTTTTTTTAATGCTGGGAATACTGACTAGTGTGTCAGTATATTTCTTGTTGCCTGCAAGGTGTAGGACTCTGATCTACCTCTCCAGCACCATGTCTACATGCATACAACGATGCTCTCCAGCATGAGGATAATGGCCCGAGTCTCTAAACTGGGAGAGAACAACCCTAATTAAATGTTTGCCTTAGAAGAGATGCCATGGTTATGGTTTACTCTTCACAGCAATAACTAAGACACAATAGAAGAGAGGAAGGGTAAGGGTAACACAAGGGCCATATTTTTAAGAGGCAAAGCTCATCCACCAGCCATGCACCTCTGCAGGCTATATGCTGGTTCCTGAGAGTTCCTTGTGTTTGTTTCATTAATGAAAGACAGAGGTTAGCAGTTTCAAGTTGTTTTAAACAGATTGGGTCAGTGTATAGATCAGGAAGAATTGGGTTCCCCATTCACACTTAACAATCCATTTACTAGACTTGTGATGTGGGATGTCCTTCTGTATATGTGTTGCTTTTTATAGGATAATGAATAAAGCTTCTTTGGCCAATGGCTTGGCAGAGTAAAGCCAGGTGGTAAACACACACACACACACACACACACACAAAGAGAGAGAGAGAGAGAGAGAGAGAGAGAGAGAGAGAGAGAGAGAGAGAGAGAGAGAGGACAAAGTCAAGGAGATGCCATGTAACTGCTAAAAGAGAAAGACCCCTTCCAGAATCTTACTGGTAGGTCACAGCCTCATGGTGATACATAAATTAATAGAAATGAGCTAACTTAAGATGTAAGGGCTAGCTAGAAATGCATCCAAGATATTGGCCAAACAGTGTTATAATTAATATAGTTTCTGTGTGATTATTCAGGTCTGGGTGGCTGGGAAATGAACAAGCAGTCTATGAGGCAACTACATTCACATCAAACCTGAGAGAATTTGGGAAAGAATTCTAGACATGAAAGAACAGAGTTAATTATGTTTTTTTGGTAGCAGCATTTTCCAGGTGGGCTCTGTTAGAGACAAGCAGAGGCACGATTCCATTAAGAGAAGGCTTCCTGACTCAGCATTAGCAGCCAAAACTGAATGGCTTCATTAAGAAATACTTCCTGGTTTGTGCTGACACTGGTGATATGAATAGCTCTGGCTTTTGGAGGAGATCCTGCACATACATTGGGTTTGTGAACAGTGTACTGCAAGTTGCTTAATGGTGACATGGGCGTGCTGTGTCTCTGGAGCTAGGGCAGTGAACATGGCTCTCAGAAGCAGTGAACATGCCCCTACCATGTTAAACTGGATAGAGCAAACAGGCAGGACCACAGAGTTGGTCGTAGTCATGCCTGTATAGCAAGAAAAAAAAGAAGAAAAGAAAAGAAAAAAAGAAAAAAGGCACTCCTGGTCAGAAAATAATTACAGAAACACAATAAAGACAGATTCAGACAAAAATAAACCTCTGAACATGTCACAGTGTGTTTTAAAAATATATGAAGGCTTGAAAGAGAAAGGAAAAAGAGTATAGATAGCTATTAAAAAAACAGACTGTCATAGATTAAAGAAGTAAAAATAACAAAATAAATATTAAAAAGTAATAGAATAAAGAAAATGAGCCACATAAAGATGGAATATACAAAGAGAGTCTGGATTATATATATTATTGTGTTTTCTTTGAGTTTTTTACTATGAATGAGGTAACTTCAGAGACATTTGAATCTGGAGGTTCCTAAGCTAAACCAACAAATATATATTTTAAAAGTATCTTGACTTCAAAATTTGGGTATAAGGATATGTAGCTTTGGAAAAGAAGTTTTTTTTTTCTTTCACAGAAGATGAGAACCTGTGGACACCTTCCAAAATAATGTGATTGGATAGAACAAGACCCGCCCCCCAAAAAGTCTCTGTGAACCCTAAAAATACTTGGCCCAACAAACAGTAGGAAACAGTTTGGAGAAAACTATCTCCAAGTCCCCAAAATGATTGATTATAAATGTTTGTTTTTATTTAAAGGGGAATATGATATAGAGATGAATACTTTTTGAACTAGTATAGATCTTGGTCTATTGATACAAATTTAATGTTGGTTTGTTGCACTGTGTATATGTATATTTGAATATTGTTTAAGATAAGTTTATAGAGTTCATTTAAAATGTAATATATATTTAAAAATACAGATCAATAGTCATTTATAATAGTTAAAATAGTCATGTTAGGTTTTCTAGATATGCAGAGATATATTTCAGTTAGATAGATAATCTTCAACACTTCAAACACTATGGAATATGGCATTTAAAATGTTTTAAGTGAATGGGTGGGGAAAGGGTCTTTGGAAGGAGAGGGAGGAAACTGGGAGGAAGGGAGGGAGTGAGAATTTGGATTGGTATTTTTTAATTAATAATAAAAAGAAAGAAAAAATGTTTTAGGAACTTAGACTTTTCATGACAATGAGACACATCTCCTGGCAGCACCGTTCTACTTCAAGGGGATGATAGTTGTAGACAGATAGTTGTAGTTATAGTTTTCCTTAGTTATAATAAAGGATAAATTAGATATAAAACTTTAGTCTCACAAATATAGCATAGATGATAGAGTATTTTCCAGATGTAAAAGGACTAAATATTGTAATTATAATTCTTGTTTAATAACTGTTTTGTTATATGTAATTTTACAACATTAAAGTTAAAACTTTTCTTTTTATTTATACAGAAAAGGGGAGATGATGTATGATTCCTTCTGTATATGTGTTGCTCTTATTGGCTGAAGAACACTGTTTCAGCCAATGGCTTAGCAGAGCAAAGCCAAGCAGGAAATCTAAACAGAGATATAAGAGAAAGTAAGCAGTGTCAGGGAGATGCCGTGTTGTTGCTAAAGGAGGCAGACATACCATGTAGCTTCCCAACAAACAAGAGGTAACAAACCATGAGCCTAATGGTAAAATAGATAGTAATAGAAATGGGCCAACTAAAGATGTAAAAGCTAGTTAGAAATACACGTGAGACACTGGCCAAATAGTATTCTAATTAATATCTTTTCTGTGTGATTATTTTGGTCTGGGCATTTAGGAAAGGAACGAGCAAGTCTCTGATTACAGACTTTGGCATTGAAATATTCTACTTTGAAATTTATTTTTTCATCTAGACGTAAAATGCAAGTACATCTTGTATGGGATTGCTATTTATCCCATCATTTCAAAAAATGCATTATAGTTTAAATAAAAATGGCTTCCATAGGCTCATATATTTGAATCTTGGTCCCCAGTTGGTAGAACTGTTTGAGAAGAATTATAAGGAATGGCTTTTTTTGAGGAAGTTTGTCACTAGAGGAAAGTTTGGAAGTTTCAAGTGACTCACCACTCCTACATCCCCTCCTTTCTTTCTCCTCCATGCTGGTGGATCAGACGTAAGCTCTCAGCCACAGCTCCAAGGACTTACCTGCATTCCTGCCTGCTGTCATGCTCCCTACCATGATGGTCATGGCTCTAATCCTATGGAACCATGACCCTGAGTCTCCAAATTAAATTCTGCCTTTTAAAAAGTTGCTTTGATTGGGGTGTTTTGTTATAACAATTGAAAAGTAATTAAGATACCCATCATCGCTTCTTAAAACAGTTAGCTTACCCTAAATGAATGCTGTTTCTTTTGATTCGGTCCACTGATATTTCCAAAATTTTATAAAGGAAGATTTTATTGCAGTTTTTTACTTGATTATTTGTTTCTTCTATAGGTATTTTTTTACATAAATTGAATATAGTGGGCAAATATTCAGCCTAAAATCCCAGTTATATCTGAATTTTAAACACAAATACAACATTGTTTAAACCCATAATTTGTAAAGTTCAGATCATTTTTCATAGACTTTATTTTAACTTAGGGATAATTAATCATACCTTCTCTATTTTTTACTATTTTTTTAACAAGAATTTTGAGAGCCTGTACGTCTTTATTGTATGTGGAGAAATCAGTTGATTTTCTTAACACATTATTTAGAACAAACAATAAGATACACAGTTATAATTTAAAGATTCAACTTTGGACTCCTCAATAGTTTTTCTGAATTCGTATATAATTATAAATTTGAACACTACTTTGTAGATGGACACTGCATTTTCATTTCCCAGCTACTCAGACCTGAATAATCACAGAGTAATTATATTAATTACAACAATGTTTGGCCAATGACTCAAGCTTATTCCTAGCTAGCAGTTATATCTTAAATTAACCCATTTCTATTAATCTGTGTATCACCATGAGGCTGTGGCCTAATGGTAAGGTTCTGGCATCCTTCTCCTTCAGCAGCTACCTGGCATTTCTTTGACTCCACCAATTCTATATACCTCTGTTCACATTTTTCTGCCTGGCTTTATTCTGCCCTGACATAGGTCAAATCAGCTTCTTTATTTCCCAATGATAATAAAACATATTCACAACATACAGAGGGGAATCCCACATCACCCCCTTAAAAGCAGTACTGTGGTTAGAAACTGTGAACTATCTACTTTCTCATGTATCTGGTATAATACTATTAAGAAACAAATATAGAAAACTTTACTTCTATAAATGAAATGTGATGCAATGACATTTTATTCTAGAGTATTCTATTTCTAGTTTGGAGCATTTCAAGGCCATGGTCATTTTTTTCTCTCACGAATGCTTAAACATAGTGTGAGCCTATTCTTAGGTGACAGGTAGCCTTTGTTTTATCACACTTATACCTAATTTTCTTCAAAACATACCTCAACATTTGTTAGCCAAAACATTTTCACCCCTTCTGAATACTTGCTTTATAGAGTAAGCACTTTAAGAAAAATCTTAAGCTATAAAGAAAAGTGTATTCTAGTCAAAGTCATTTGCATAGCATCAATCTTACACTTGACTTCAAAAACATTACTTGAATCATTTGCATGAAAACAAGATGTTTGTCATTTAAGAGCTGCCCCCCTACTGCTCTGTGTCTGCTCCTAGACTATGACTCTGAATGAGGGGTGAACAGTTGGGACAGATGAACTATTAAAAAATAAGGATCCTATTTTCATGCAAATCCATCTAATAAATAAACCTGTGAAATAGGGGGATTGGGCACAGATTCTTTGACCAAGCCCAAGAGCAGTTTAAACAAATAAAGATGCCTTTCAGGTTTAGATTTAAGGCCAGGAGTCTGGAGAGTGTATGCTTTATGTTGTTCTTTCCAATACTGCATTGCCTTGGTTCTAAACTGAACTTCTAAGGTTTCCTGCATCCTTCTGTCTCCAAAGAGATGAGAGAAACTGCTGTGGGGCAATGGTCTGTACCCTGTCTCATAATATTTTAAATAAAATGCTGACTGGCCAGTAGCCAGGCAGGAAGTATAGGCATGAAGTAGAGGTAGGGCAATGAGAACAGGAAAATTCTGGGAAGAAGATTCTGCAGTCTGTAGTCATGACCCAGCCAAAGAAGAAGTAAGATGTGACTGTCTTGCCAAATAAAGTACTGAGCCACATGACTAACTCAGACAAGTTATTTTATAACTTATAATGTAAGTTACAAAAATTAGTAAATAAGAAGCCTGAGCTAATGGGTCAATCAGTTTATAACTAATGTAGACCTCTGTGTGACTCTTTGGGACTTAACGGCTGTTGGACCAGGCGGGATAGAAAACCTTAGTCAACAAGGAATCTTTAGGGTGCAAACATTTCTTGAATGAGAGAATGATTGTATTAGTTAGTAATAGATGTGATAGAATGAATTTCCATAACAAGAGGATTTATTAGAATGACTTACATGATTCTGGCTGAGCAATATACACAATAGAGAGACTGAAAACACCATATCTGATCATTAGCCCCATGAGGCTTGATGCCTCACCAGTTCCAATCTGGTACTAAAGGCATGAAAAATCTTAGGAGAGACCTATGTAAGGTTGAAGAATCTAGGTTCCATGCCAGTCATGAATGGCAGTCGAGACAGTAGCAGAATATATTCACTTATTAGCAAGAAGTGAAAACAGACAGGGAAAAGTAGCTTTGTTTTCTTCTCAGATTTCTTTATATCCTGGCCACCATTGCCAAAAGGTCCTGTGCACTCTGGGACCTGCCCCACCTCCACCCCAAACCCCAGTTAACCCAACCTGTATATACCCTCATAGACCTACCTAAGAGTAT
This sequence comes from Arvicola amphibius, assembly GCF_903992535.2. NCBI lineage: Eukaryota > Metazoa > Chordata > Mammalia > Rodentia > Cricetidae > Arvicola > Arvicola amphibius. The sequence goes on from NC_052050.1 coordinate 111,074,395, forward strand.
TTCTCTTAGTTGATTCCAGAGCTAATGAAGTTAAGAGCCAAGATAATTATCACAATGATGATACTAAGAATGGGTGCATAAATCTACATGGGTACCTAAATATTATATGAGTCTGTGTGTATGCACATGGGTATCGCCTATCATACTTCATTTGAATGATTGGTAAATTGAAATAGCAAACAGTTGTTTTGAGCCTTTATAATGATGAGAATGATTTCTGTTATTAAATAATTTTGTCACCTGTTTACATGATAAATATTCTATTCTTGTATTTTCCAACATCTGATAATGCTTATGTGTACACCAATTTTTGAACTCTTTTTTTGGTAGCTTTGCTTTCTTCTAGCTCCCTTTTTAAGGAAGCTGGCTTGATACATCTCTGAGTTATTTAATCCTCCATTTCTGCTTGGGGCATATTGGTTAGGACTTGCTGAAGGGATCTACTCACGTGGTTGCTGACCTGGGAGTGGGATGGGAGATACTCTGGATTGCTGGGTGTGGCTTAATATTCATTTCTTGAGCACTTTGTTGTAGAAATTTTAGGTTTCATAGATACTTACTTCCATGATACAGGAATAGAAGCAGCTGGTGTCTTAATTCTTGGGTTTGATATTGGCAAAGACACAGCTGCCACTTAATAATGTAAACACCAATAGAATTTTCAGTCACCTTTACTGTGCTATGGTTTAATTTTGGAGATAAACCTAAGTTCAGATGTTATTACCCAGGCTTTCCTCGTCCTTCCAATCCCAGCATCTTCTGCCCACCACAGCGGTGGCCCAGCACACATCTGCAAGCCTGATCTCCTGTTTGCTTTTCCCTGTTAGGACCCTTTTCAGGGTTGCAGAAGAGAATTGTATGCCAGCGACAACAGACCTCAGGCCTCGGAAGCCTTCTGCAGACAGCATCAGTTTCCCGAGTCACTCAGCTCAGAAATGAGTTCCTTCTAGTTGAGATCCCTGTTGTGAACACTCTCAGACTTCCAGACCTCCTATGCCAAGAACAGAGAATGAACAGAAAAAGCCTGTGATAAAGAATGGAATTGGCGAAGGATGGTTGGTTGCTTCCTCTCCTTCCTTGATCAATCTTAGTCCTGATGGGATCTTCATTCCTAAGGCAAAGGGTTGAAGATTTTCTCCTGCCCTGCCCTGCCATGACCAGTCCTGCCCTTCCTTCTCCTCTTTCCTCCCCCTTCCCCCTCTCCCTCTCCTCTCTCTTGCTCTTTGCTGGGTGTGAATTAAGAGCCCTGTGCATGCTAGGCAGGTACACTATCAATGAGTCACACTCTTAACACCTTAGTAAGATTTTGGGCACCTCTTTGCCAAGTTGTTTACAGCAGCGCTTGTACTTACTGAGGAGTTTAAATACAAGCCTAAAGCAGGACCCTTGGGTCTTGTATTCTATGCAACTTATAAGCATAAAGACTTATGACTAATTTCTGAACTGGTGACCATGGTTTAGTTAAGTTTCAGTTTAAATGTGCAGTGATTGTTATTTCAGGAGACAGAATCACCTAGCTAGAAGGACATTTGAGAGAAAGGCTGACTTTTACAAACAGCCTTCACTTCCTCCCCAGATCTACAGCTACTTGAGGTGTCTCCCCATGAACACACAGTATCTTTCCTCTGCACAACACAGGCTTAGTATAAAGCTGGTTCTAAAATGCAAACCCCAGTTATTTGTTCGTTTTTACTTTATTCAGTGCTAGCCATTGAACTGGGGTGGGGAGGGAGCCTCATGAATGCTAGTCAAGGTTCTTACCACTTAGGCTTCAGGCAAAGCGCTCTCCTTTTTCCTTTAGCCTTAGCTCTCTCTTTTTATCTATACAGACACACACATGCAAGTGTGCATATGTTCACACAACTGTTTTCCTTAATGTGAATCAGGCTTATTCATGTTCAGATGCACGGTGTGTGTGCAGGAGGAGGGGCGAGCTCAATATCTATCAACAGACAACCACATGCAGAACGCTAAGGTGAGAACGCTAGGTTGATTATACTTTCACCTCTCACCAGAACAACCCCCAAACACTCTTTACCAATTATGTAAGACTGAAAGTAAATTTCTGAGAATGGCTTGTTCTCCATCCATGTTTGCTGCTGTTGCTGACTTACTTTTATAATAAATAGTGAAACATGTAAAGAGGTATTAATTCTCACTTGCTTCTTTATTTGTAAATTCCACAGTGATGTGGGATTCCCATCTGTATGTTGTGAATACCATTGGTTAATTAAGAAGCCGATTTAGACTTGTGATAGGGTAGAGCAGATCTAGGCAGGGAAAACTAAACTGAATGCTGGGAGAAAGGAGGCAGGGTCAAAGAGAAGCCATGGAGCTGCCACCAGAGACTGACATGCTGAAACTTTGTCCATAAGCCACTGCCACATGGCAATACACAGATTAATGGAGATGGGTTAAATTAATATGTAAGAGTCAGCCAATAAGAAGCTAGAGCTAATAGGCCAAGCAGTGATTTACTTAATACAGTTTCTGTATGATTATTTCAGGTCTGAGTAGCCAAGACGGACAAGTAGCCTCTCACAATACCACAGAATAGTCACTTTTAAGTTCTTAACTTTGTGACCTATCCACGGAGTATGGAAAGACACACACCTTTCCATGACACCTTAGTGGGTCTACATAGCTACATAGCTACGGCATTCTGGGAACTTCCCTGAAGCTTGAGGCAGCTTCCCACTACCAGCAAAGAGTCACAGAGACCAAACTTCAGTCTAGCCCCATCAGTCTGCTCCTAGGAAGACTTGGTAATTCTCTCTTTTAATATTTTAATTTTCTTCTTTTATTTCTCTTATTGAATAGATTTTTGTTCTTTTCTTTTTATTGAAAATAGATGTATTTATACAGTGTATTCTGATTATGATTTCTCCTTTCCCAGCTCCTCTGAGATATAATCTACCTTCTCTCCCATCAGAGTCTACACCAATTCTGTCTCTTCTTAGAAACCAACAGGCATCTAAGGAATAATAATAAAACAAAACAAAACAAACAAACAGAAAGAAAAGAGTAAAAGAAAAATGATGAGATACACCTGTAAACCTAGAGACATACATATTCATAGACAATGGAACCCCTCCCCCCAAAAAACTACAAGCCACAGTATATATGAAAAGGACCTGTATAAAAAAGCATGTATATAATTCTGACGAGACAAGGAACCTCCAACGATGCCACTGACGTTAATCTGAGTTGTTAACCCATGCTGTCCTGGGGCCTTGGTGGAAGCGTGATCTGTATCCACCAGTGAGACCATTGGAGAGAACTGATTTGTCATTTGCAAGTGGCTATCAACTGGACACAGCTTCCTGGTTTGGGATGGGGATATATGTCCACTTCTCCTTTCATCTCTGGGATCCCATCTGGCACAGCCCCATGTAGATCCTGCACGTGCTGCCACAGTCTCTGCACTCATACGGTTGTTAGCCTTGCTATGTTTAGAAGGCCTTCTTTCCTTGGTGTCACCCATCCCCTCTGGCTCTTACAGCCTTTTCACCTCCTCTCCCACTGGATTGCCTGAGCCCCGAGGAGAGGGATTTGATGGAGATATCCTAGTTAGGACTGAGGGTCCCAAGGTCTCTCACTTTCTGCACAATGTCTAACTGTGGGTATTTGTTCCCATCTGCTGCAGAAGGAAGCTGTTCTGATGATGGCTGAGCAAAACCTTATCTGTGAATATAGCAAAATGCCATTAGATGTCATTTTATGTGATGTTCCTTTAGCAGAATAATCGTTTTTGGGTTCCCCTTGGGTCCCCGGCCTATCTAGTATCAGGTTCTTAGAACCCAGAGCATATTGGTTATGGGTTCCTTCTCGTGGAGTGGGCCTTAAATCCAGTCAGATATTGGTTAGTTACTCTCACAGGCTTTGAGCCACTATTGCATCAGAGTATCTTGCAGGAAGGTCATTATTATAGAAAGAAGACTTTGTAGCTGGGTTGGTGTTTCCCTGTCTTCTTGGATAGCATGATGAGAATCTTCAAGTACCACAAAGACTAGTACATAGGGATGACGGCTCTAAGTACACACCAGCTCAACTTCTCCATGTTTATAGGGATGACGGTTCTAAGTACACACCAGCTCAACTTCTCCATGTTTATAGGGATGACAGCTCTAAGTACACACCAGCTTAACTTCTCCATGTCCCTAGGGTTGAAGGCTCTAAGTACACACCAGCTCAACTTCTCCATAATCAGTGAGCTGTGTAGATGTTGTGTTCAACAATAGGGCCTTACTGTCAGTTTGTGGAGAGTCACCAACAGTGTTGGCAATAACCCGAGTAGTTTGTAATATCCATTGCGCCCCTTTGGCCAACATTATTAGATGTAACCCATTCCTGGCAATCAATTTTTATTTGGTGACATCCCCCATTATTTGGTAATTTCATTTAGATTGTCTTTATGCATGTACATGTTATAGGAAGGTTCTACTGTATTATGGGCCTTCAATAGCCTTTAGTTTTAAGTGCCCTTCCTCTATTGCCTCCCTAGATGCTCTGCTTTCCCCAAGCCCATTTGATCATCCCATTCCTGGGACCCAGAATTTTTATTTTAATAATCTGAGCATTGTGTCAATGTCACCAGTTTTGCTTAGTGCAAGAAACACACTTTTAACTTAAATCCATTTTTTGCCCGAACCACATATGTGTGTAACATAATTAATGAAAAAAGAGATCATAAATTATAAAGAGAATGAGGAAGGGTATATAGGTGGGGTTTGGAGGAGGAAAAGGAATAAAGAATGTTGTGATTATAGTCTAATCTGAAAGCATAAAAGAAACATTTAATAAAATAAAAAAAGAAAGTCTTCAGAAGACGCTATATTAATGATTGATTGGGGTCAACTTGATGAAGTTTGGGGGACTGACTTCGTTTTCTGTTGTAATTTGATTTTCTATTGCTTCGTAAAACATTCTGACCCAAAGCAACTTGGGGGAGGCAAAGATTTAGCTTACCTTATACTTCCAGGTCACAGTAAATCATTGACAGAGATCAAGGCAAGAACCCGAAGCAGGGACCTGAAACAGGAGAAAATGCCACTTGCTTTCTCACTGGTTGGCAGGGTCATGGTTAGCTAACTTTATTCTACAGCCCAGAATACCTAATGGGGGTTAGCACTGCCTACAGTGAGCTGGATCCTCCCAAATCAATCATCGTTCACCAGCCCAATGAGATAGAAGCAATTCAACTGAGGTTCCCTGCACCTGGTGCCCCTAGGTTATGTCCTTAACAGTAGGGCTGAGCAGGGCGTCGGCCAGGGCTGAGCAGGGCGTCGTCGGCCGCCCTTCTCTCCTGAGCGCATACTCCTTTCTTCATCCCACACGCATCGGTGTCCTTACTTTCTCATGCTACTCATAGTTAAGGCCTTCTATTTTGGCATAAACTTTTTTATTATTAATTGAGCAACTTTAGATGATCAGAATTTAACTAACCAACACCTTTTCTGAGCCTGCTCCTGAAATATGGGGATTTTAATTAGCGTGCCTTTTGGTGCCACAGCAGTGAATAGAGCAAGCTGAAAAATCACTTCATTCTTTTGGAACCTTTCCCAAATGAGCTCCCCGATTGAGCACCGGGTATTAATGAAGTCCTGCTTTGTGGAAGAACCGATTTAGGAGAAGTGATGGGAGGGTGGAGAAAGAGGACGCTGCCTGCTTTGACCTCAAAAGGAGATAAAAATGTATTTTCTGAGCTTTTATTATTTTTTGACATTATCATTTCCTAATTCAAAACTTCTGTTGGGTTTGAAGACTAGGAAGGACTGAAGGGAATGGATAATTAAAATTTTCTTCTCAATTAAATATCTGCAAAAGGTCCATAAAGAAGCAGCTGCTCAGATCACATTTTCACTGTGAGCCAGCCCCAAATCTGGCCACTCATCCCCTTTTCCTTTCTGGTCCCTGACAGGTCATGTCCAAACAAACTTGGCCTAAGAGGAATGAGAGATACTTTCTGCTTCTCTGCTCTCACTTTTGGGTAACTGTCTATTGACAGTAACTCTAACGCCGTACCTTCATCTGTCAAAACTACTATTCTATTAAGGCTTAGAAAGGTTCAGTCCCAGTACAGGACAAAAAAAAATCCTAGGGTAGTTTTTCCTACAGCTAAGAAAGTATGTTAAAGAAGAAACTGGAAAGATATGGCTTTGAGGGGAGAGGGAATGGGACTGTCTATCGTGTGGTCCCAGTCCTAGCTAAAAGGATAATTCTGTTCTTCATCAAAAGCATGTAAGACTCTCCAGGCAGCTCTGGACCAAGAATGAATGGGGCTGAACATGAAGCCTGCAGGAACATTGCTGAGAGTTGGCACTGCTGACGTAACTGAGATGAGAGATTTAAAACAGACACTGTAGCTAGTTGGGGCAGCGAATGGCTGTTGTTACAACACACGAGAGGCTGACGCAGGATCCCCTCCAGTTCACAGGCAGCCTAGGCTGTAGAATAAGACCCTGTCTGAAAAGCTGAAAAGGAGAGAAGGGCGGTGGTGGTGCACGCTTTCATCCCAGCACTCGGGAAGCAGAGGCAGGCGGATCTCTGTGAGCTCAAAGCCAGCCTGGTCAACAGAGTGAATTCCAGGATAGCTAGGACTGTTTCACTGAGAAACCCTGTTTCAAACAAACAAACAAACAAACAAAAATCAAGAAAGAAAAAAGTGTTCTTTAGTTTATTTAGTTCTTATTAGAAACATTGATCTTTGTCATTTCTGTCACATGGAGATTTTTCACAGCCAACTCTCCGCTCTGAATTCTTCAAATTATTATTTAACAAAGGATTATTGCCTCTAATAAGGACTAATACCTCCTGTACGATTTGGAAATATTTCCTGACCTCATCAAAGAAGCTTCTAAAAATTGGATGTAAATAGCAAGTGAGTAAACAAACAAACAAAAACTGTGAAACATTCACTGTGTGGTAGATTCGGTGAAGGATGAACACCAGGTAACATGGCTGGGTTTGAATATAGAATTCACTTTAAGTGAGATATTATATAATTCAATAAGCTTACATTTGGGGGTGTAAAAAACTATTTTAACTTTTCTCTATTTTTATATTATACGTCTGATAATCACTTATAAAGAAAACCTTTTTGATGCTGCTCCAGAGGCATAAAGCTTAGAGAAATCGTATAGTTTGGTTTTTTTCTCCAGGTGATAAAAATGCTCTCAGACTGACTGGCACTGGGAACACCCTTCAGTGAAGATGCTACAAATATCATATCCTCTAAATGAATAACACATCTCAAGGCTGTTATAAAAATAGTTTGGTTTAATTTTGCCACAATAAAGTTTTGCCTCGGGCAGCATTCTATGAGGAGCAATGTTGATTTACTCTCTGCAGACAGCCCCTCCTTGTCTCCCACCATCAGGACGATGCACAGCATTGAGACAGCAGCTGCTGGACACCAGGCCTGCACTGATCAAGGATTCCAATCCATGCAGTGCTGGCATCTCCATTTTACAGGTGGGAAACCTTGGGATAAAAATGATGTTATTGTCTCTCCAATGAACATTTACGTCTCTCTGAAATGCCTATCTTGAAGCCTAACCTCCATGTGACAGGGGCTGGAGACGCAGACCTTGAAGGGTCATTAGTTCCTATGCCCTCCTGAAAGGAATTAGCCCCCTGTAGTATGGGTCTTACAAAACTCCATTTCTCCTGTCACAGAGAGTGTGAGGAAACTGGGAGAGCCCTTAACAGATGTTGCCTGTGCCTGTCCTTCAAGGAAACCGCTTTCAAAATGGAAAAACAAAATTCCTTTGTTCATACCACTCTGTCTATGATGTTACTGACCTGTCAAAGCTGAGCAATTTCACATCATTAAGACAGTTGGTCAAGCAGTGGAACCAGGACACTGACCTAGTGTCAATGACAATACTGTAAATACAGCCCTCTAATGGGACCTCTCTAATGTGCTTTGAGATTGAAAACAGACTTCAGTCATTGGAAAGTTCCTTTTAATCGTGTTTTCCCGGGCTGGAGAGATGATGGCTCAGCAGTGCTCTCCTGGGCTGGAGCGATGACTTAGCAGTGCTCCCCTGGGCTGCAGAGATGGCTCAGCAGTGCTCCCCTGGGCTGCAGAGATGGCTCAGCAGTGATTATTTGCTCTCCTATGAGACCAAAAATCAGTTCCAGTGCCCACACCAGTGGGAGACTCAGCACAGCTGGTAAATCCAGCTCCAAGGGATGTGATGCCTTCCTCTGGCTTCTGTGGGCACCTGCACATGTAAATACACACACACACACACACACACACACACACTCACAAACACACACATGCACCACTAAAAATCAAGTAAATCTTGAGTAGAAAAGTACCCTCTCCTGTGGCAATGTCCCACCCCCCGCTGCTCCTCAGTCTGGTCTCTTTCTTCCTCTTTCTCCTTTTCCACCTCCTTGTCCCTCTTTGTTCTTATGTGAAAATAGAAAAGACAGAACTTTGGAAACAAGTAGAAAACAGAATACGTAATTCATGAGTAATGGCAGATTAATTAAATTCTGCCTTCTTCCTGCAAGCTTTATAGGGGGAAGAAGATATGGGCTTGGGCTTTATTGTACTATAAAATCTTGATTCTAATTCCTCAGGACAGGCTTCCTTTCTAAGCTGCCCATCTGTCTGCTGCTAGCAGAAAGTGGCCGTAGATCACTACATTGGTAAAGTGGGACATTGTGGAATGGACACTGGAGCTGAGAAAGTAAGATGTAACATGTTTGTTAGGTAGGACAGATAGCCCTCTGAGCTCCCTGTCACTCACACACACACACACACACACACACACACACACACACACAGAGAGAGAGAGAGAGAGAGAGAGAGAGAGAGAGAGAGAGAGAGACTTTCCTTATAATCTATGAAATCACCGCAGCGTGTCCTACACTTGAGGCTTATAAATATGAAAAAAATAGAAGTGCACGAGACAGCTTTAAGCATCCCCTTTGGACACAGGGCTATTGTACTGTTAGAAGGCCTGTGATTCCTGTCATTGAAGTTCTCACCATTGCAGATTTGGGCAGCATCACTACAAATGCAAGCACATAAACTGCAAGTAAACATATCTTCTAAATACAGCAGTTGCACTGAACATGAAGCTTTGGGATGAATCTCCTAGGTCATCTTGGCCCTCCTCCTCAACAGTCACTGCCCATTCCCTAGACGGACACGTTTTAAAACTCTTCTCCTGCGGGGGACACGTGGAAGAGCACAAACTTTATATAGTAAGGCCTTTCCACTCTCGTTGGCGTGTAAACTCCTAAGATGCGAATAAGTAACTCACAATGAAATACCTACTGAGGTCTGACACTCAGTTTCAAAAGCATTCACAAGAGCAGCCGTGGCCAGGAGCGACCGCTGGAGCTCAAGGCTTTGTTCCCCACTTGTATGTATGTTCAGGGTGTTGTTTTCTATCCATCTCATAAGTACTGAGTAAACGAATATGACAAAAGTGTACAAAGCACTTCCTGATATCATGTCATGTCAGCTACCTTCACTGCTTCTGGAAAAGGGGGCCTCCTTACATCCCAGTGTGTCAGTGGTTGTCGGGCCGAAGGGCATCACTCAGTCTGAACTGACACCAAGGAAGAGGATTTAGATGAGCACAACTTAAGTCTAGAACACTGCGTGTGAGAAGGGATGGGGCATGATTCGGTCTTATTGCCTTGCTGCAGTGTGTGGTGAGTCTTCTTGTCCCGTCTCACCAGAGTTCTGGGTAATAGCTGCACATGAGTCATAATGACAGGGGAGAGATTCACTGCAGCTAAGCTAAGCACTTTGACAGTGGTTGCTAACAATAATGACATTTGAGGAAACTGCTGTAATATTACTGCAGTTGGGCACTTCCGTGTTCTGTTAAAATAGATTATCCCCCTTTGTCTCAACGGCCTAAGGACATTGTTTATGGTCAGTTAGCTAGAAAACCATGAAAATGGGATTTGAATACATGGAGCTGATTCCAGAGCGTTCAATGATTTAACAGGGAAGAGAACGTGTCTACAACTATGTAGCACTGGGAAGTGATTCAGGACACACAGAATATGAGTACCTTCATCACCCTGCCATTTAGCCTATTTTCTTGTCTGCCCACTGTGTAAGCAGGGTCCTGGTGCTGATAACCTAGGAAACAGAATGTACTAGCCAATCAGATGATTCCAAAGACCTGAGTCAATGTATCTATTCATAAAGTTAGGGCAGTCAGAAGGAATTTCTCCATAATAATAAAAATGTTTCTTTAGTGTATTGCACTTAGTTTAAAAGCATGGGAATTTAGGGTACAGTTGTCTTCCTCGCACATTCACACTGCTCACACACGCCCACTTACCCTGCGTATTGTCTCAGGACTGATATTGAACAGTATATATTCCCATATAGCCGCATGCAAGCTCTCCTGTGTAGACAGTGGAGTTCATACCTGACCACTGCCTTTCCAGGGCCCGATTCCTAGATTGCAGAGCACAAGCAGAAGTGGCTCAGAATTTCTTCCAATAACATCATGTTCCATTGGTCATTTTGTCCTCTTGACCCAGAAAGGGGAGAAGCTGTTTGGCTGCCCTGGCTGGAGCATTCACCAAAGTCAACGGACAGAATTAATGAAGTGCAGTGTGTGTCTCCGCATGTGTCTCTGTTCCAGCGTCACACGGCAGGGGTGATAAGGACAGCCCAAGCGAAGGGAGCCCAGAGAAAAGCGCCTTGCGGTGCAGCAGTGTAGACTCGTAGTGAGTGATGTGATACAGAATTAATGGTATCTTGTGAGTTGGGAAAAGACATCTAAGACACATGATCTTTACCAAGAACAGCATTTGCTTAGTCTTTTTAAAGACTTACTTATTTTCCTGTGCATGGATGTTTTGCTGCATGTGTGTCTGGGCACCACCACATGTGTGCAGGGCTCGTGGAGGACAGAAAAGGGCACCAGATTCTCTGGAACTGGATCGACAGTCTTATTCATGGTTCTTTTCTCACATATTTGAGCTGTTTATATATATAAATGGATATCCAGATAAATTTCAGAATATTTTATTTTTATTATTATCACTATTATTATTGAGTGGGTTATTTGTGGGTACAGCACATCATGTGTGGGTCACATGTCCAGGGTGCATAAGCAGATCAAAGGACAAGTGTGTGGAGTGGATTCTTTCCTTCCACTTTGAAGGGGACTTGAAATGAGGTCAAGGCCTGTCGAGCATGTGCTTTTATCCACTGAGCCATCTCAACACATGGATCTGTTAAGATTCATTAATAAATAACTTTTTGTAAATTCCATTGTTTCTGTAAGAAAATTACAGGCTAATTTTGGAAGAATTTATATCTTTATGCCATCAAATATTCTCAACTAAAAAACTAGCACGATTTTCTGCTAATTCAAGTGTTGCTTTATGTCTATCATTAAATAAAGTTTGCTTTCATAGATGCTTTATATTTTCTGTTCATTTCATTCCTGGATGTGTTATCTAGGACTAGAATTGGGTAAAAGTCCAAGAATTTCAAAATAGCACCATTTTAACTCCTCTGCAAGGCATCTTTTTCTTTTGTGAGACAGCATTTAATGAAGGTCATAGAGCCCCCAGGATTCCAGGTTCCTTCACGTTCTCCTACCACCAACCTTTGATAATTATCAGGGATGATGTTCCTTGGGCTGGTATCTTCTCTCTTAACATTTAAACACATGTTGTGAATTCTGGTCCTTATAGCATCATGTAACTGCAGGTGTGGTCACTATTATTCCCACAGTCTGGGATACAAAACTGGGGAATATCTTTCTAGGAAGCCTTTTAGGAACTGATCCGGAACAATTCTGCTGCTATCCGTCTGAATTTTTACTGCAAGAACAGGCTGTCACAGGAAGAATGAAGCACTGCCTACGTTCTTGGAAGCCAGGAATGGGTCGAAGCAGGACAGCTTTCTACCTCTGTGGATGAGGAGGAAAGAGAGGCCAGAGCACAACCAACAGCTTCTCCTGCAGCAGGTGCAGCACAGTTATGGTGACCAACACAAATACATGCCATTTCACATGCCTTTTCAAATGATTGTGTGAACACAGGGAAAACCTTCCATAGTTTGAGAAAGTCTTCAAAGTGACCAAGATCCAAACCCAACTCAGTGCCGTTTAGGGACAGTCCTGCATTCTCTACCCATTTTTGCTTTTCATGTCTGAGGATATTTGTCGAATTCTGGGTTAAATGATTCATTCACCTTTCTGTGGAAGGGTCTTCTGTTTTAATAAAGAAACTGCTTTGGCCAGGCCTTAGGTGAGTGGAGTAGACAGAACAGGAAGAAGGAAGTGAGGTAGATGGCTCAGTCAGATGCCACGCCTCTCCTAAGTGAGATAGACCGCCATACCTCTCCTCAGAGAGAGAGGCGATGAAGCTCCAGCCCAAGATGGACGTATGCTAGAAACTTCCCGGTAAGACACCGCTCATGGTGTTACATATATTATTAGATACGGGTTAGTAAAGATGTGAATAAGAGGCTGAAAATAATGGGCCAGGAAGTATTTAAAAGAATACAATTTGTGTGTTGTTATTTCGGGGCATAAGCTAGCCGGTGGCCGGGAGCCGGGCGGCGGGAAGCCGGCCCGCAGCTCCTCACTACACCTTTCCTTGGTCCAGCAATAAAAGATGCATTGTCAGAATCCTGGAGCACTGGAACCCACCTCACCCCCTCCTGTTCCTGAGAGTTGTCACTGCTCATATTCCCCTGTCCAGAAGTCGTCTTTTCAGAGGCACTTCCCCCCTATCAAGCTGGGTTTGTGAGGTGTTGGTTGTGCTATGTCTAAATCTTCATCAATATGAGGGATATATATCACAGCAGAGGTTTTCTGTTTGCACATGCTTGTTGTTTAAGAGGAAACAAAAAGATAAATACAAAAGGCAAGCAAAGAAATCACCTACAGCTCTCTGTAATGAAATAAACATTGCTTTTTCTCTCCCTTCCCACTTATTCCCCTTTTCTCCTTTTCCCTCATGGTGGCTGCGAGATGTAAGGTGGATTGATTTGCACAGTGTTGCTGTTAAATTACCCATTCTGCCACCTAGAGTGTTCAAACCCTTCCCACATCATTAATCTCAACTGCTGAGCTGATGGGAATTGGACCCTACAAACAGGTTGTCTACCAAAGGAGATGTCCCCAGGCAAATAACTTAGAATAGTTTTACCTAGCAAGCCATTCTGTTGTTGGGTTGTTTTTGTTTTTTTTTTAAATAAACCAAATCAAAACAAAAACAACAGTCTGTTTTCTCCATAGACTGAAAAAATGACCCAGAATGAGCTGAAACTGAGACGAAAATAAATCACTTTGGACACTTTTCCTTCCTGCAAAACCTAGAGACTAGTGAAATGCGGGGAACTCTGTGATACATCGGTGTGCGGATATTCCTACTGCAGTCACCCGAGCTCAGCGGGGGCTCAGTGCTGGTCTTTATCTTTGCACTGCAAGATAGCACAGTGGTCAACAGGATGGGCACTCTTGCTGCTCAATTTCACCTTTCCCCATCACAACTTTAGCTACTTCATGTGTTTCTTTAAGGCTAGCTTTTCTCATCTTCTGACCAGGAACAATAGTAACACTTTCCTATGAAGTGTTTATTAGAAAGCACAATTAGAGGTAATAAACTATAACGGAGTCCGTAGGTAGTACCTACAGTAAAATAGTTTTATTATTACTGCTAATATTTCTACCATGTCCCCTGCCCTCTCTGATCTCCAAATAATATAGGATGATATGCTCATTCTTAGCATGCAGATAGTATCATTTAGGAGAGATTTCTGTCTTTTCACAATGTCAGAATTTATTGAATAACTGTAAGTTCGTAAGGCATAACAGTGTTGTGACAGTTAATACCAATAGCACTTAATAGCTGGCGATTTTCAATCATTGATTCTTTTGTTTCAGCCTCGATTATTAATATTCTCCGATCACATATTACATATTATACTGATATATGCATATGTGCTCAGGCACACACACACACACACACACACACACGTTATAGAATGGTTACAAAGGGGCTAAGGAAGCTGCAGAGTTCAGAAAGGCTTTCCTGAAGGCTGAAGCAGAGCGATAACATAGATGCATAGAAGCAGAGTCTCACTGCTAGTGCCTATAGGATCTCAGGAGAAAGGAACAGGTGACCTAGCCACCTAGCTGAGCCACAGCCTAATTGCTCTGAAGCAAGTAAATGGATCTTGTTTAGAACCACTAAATTTTACTGTGGTTTGTTATACAACAATCACTAGCTGATACAGTTTAATACGATTTTCCTACACAATTTTTTTTTCACTTAAACAATTTACAATATACAGGCCTAGAGTCATGCTTGTATGTGTTGCTTTATAGTACATCTGCTGGATGTTGGCACAGACCTTTCTGTCTGGGCTGGCAAGTTGCTATTCAGATGGAGAGACTTTTCTTGGTAAGGAGGGAAGCTGAAGTACAGAGAATAAACCACGTGATCTCATGAAGAACAAGACAAATCTTTAATTCCTGGTGACTTATTGAAACTTGGTGAGGAAGAAAAACCTTGCACTGATATTATCAAAGTAAAGTTGAATGTGAGCTTGGTTTAAATGACTAGGATTTAGGGATGCTGTGCGTCACAGCATGTTATCTGAGGATCAGCAGCATGTGGGAACCTGGGCAAAGAAAGGTCCCGCTGTGTTTACTCTCAGGAAATGATAGTCACCTCTGCTCTGTCAATGACCTGGAAACTGGAACCCTAGGCTGGTGGCAGAAACCAAGGCTACAGCTGGATGAACCCGTATCCTTGCCAGTAGGCATGAAACCAACCGAGGGACGTAAACGTGTAAGAACGTTGAAGGGTTGAGAAATTTGAAAAGTAAAAGATATTTATTTAAAATAATTGTACTTTGGGGCCAATGAGATGGCACCATGGATTTAAGGACTTGCCACCAAGCCCCAGGACCCACACAATGGAAGGAAGTTGTCCTCTGACCTCTGTTATTCTGTGGCATATGCCTGCACACATACGCTAATGAATACGATTTAAAAAAAAAGAAGAAGCAAAAATATTATAATTGCAGTTTCACTTTCAAGTCAGAAAAGGAGAGAGAGGAGGGAGGGATGAAGTGAAAGAGGGAGGGAGGAGAGAAAAGGGAAGGAGGGAGGGACTTACTTTACAAGATCAAACACATCTTTTCAAAAGTACAAACCAGAAGCCACAAAGGCATTGCTGGTTGAAAAAAATGAAACTCCCTTGAATCCTAGCATAGGAAAAGCTATTGAGAGAAGGCTGGACAGGTGTTCTTCCCAGATCTGAGAAGGCCTGTAACTGATCCAGCAGAACACTTCATTGAGAAAAATATGCCACAGTATTTTTACTTTGTTATCGTCCACTTTCTTTCAGCCCACTACAATGAATGTTATCCCCTCAGTCAGTCATTCTTAGTAAAGCCTTCAGCATTTTCCAGTGGAAATATTTTGATCTTTCTTTTTCATCACCAGTAAGCACCACTTGATAACACTGTGCGTATCAGTAAATTCCTCATCTGCCATGACATGTGCAATCTAGATTCTCCTATCTCTCACAAATTACTTCTCGCTTTATAGACTGTATTTAATTATAAAAATGTCTTTTTAACTTTTTATCTGACAACTTAATACATGTATATTATACACAGAACCCTCTTTCCTTTACTAAACTTAATACATGTATATTATACACAGAACCCTCTTTCCTTTACTAAACTTAATACATGTATATTATACACAGAACCCTCTTTCCTTTACTAAACTTAATACATGTATATTATACACAGAACCCTCTTTCCTTTACTAAACTTAATACATGTATATTATACACAGAACCCTCTTTCCTTTACGAAACTTAATACATGTATATTATACACAGAACCCTCTTTCCTTTACTAAACTTAATACATGTATATTATACACAGAACCCTCTTTCCTTTACGAAACTTCTCGCGCCGTCCCCTTTTCACAACAAATCCCCATCCCACTTGCATGGCTCATCTTTGCTTTCTGAGCCACGGACTTTAATAAGAGTAGTGGTCCTGTCCATTGAACCCACCAAAAGCCAGGCGGTGGTGGTGCACGCCTTGAATCCCAGCACTCGATGGCAAAGACAAGCCAATCTCTGTAAGTTCAAGGTCAGCCTGGTCTGCAAGAGCTAGTTCTAGGACAGGCTCCAAAGCTACGGAGAATCCCTGTCTCAAAAATAAATAAATAAATGCTCACCAAAAAGGTAGATCACAAACAACAACAACGATTTCCTCTCTTTCATCTGCCATTGAGATCTCTTAGATTCCCTGAGCCTGGCTGGGCCTCACAAGCAGGAACCTCCCTTATCCATTCGCTCAGCCCTATGCAAGCCTTACCTAGGCAATGCAGCTGTTGTGAGTATGCAAATACCACAACCCTGCCATGCCCAGGACAGCATCTCACTATGCTTCCCCCATCAAACCTGCAATTGTTTGGTTCTCTCAGTTACTCCACTCCACACTCCCCAGATGTTCCCTGAGCCTTCGGGCACGGTGATATGGCAGCCACAGTTAACTGTGAGCACTCAGCAGTCACTTGGTTTTGGCATCTTGACCATCAGTGGGTATCTGCATTAACCACTGTTGCAGAGAGAAGTATCTGAGCACTTCTGACAATAGCACTAGTCTATGATCATTTTAAATACAATATCTATGAGGTAATTTGACAATAGGCCCTTCAACAAAACTAAAGGAGTATTTTCAGAGAAAGCAAGCTCCACAGGAGCAGTAACGGATTCAGTTCAGGGACATTTGTGGATCAGGACTGAGCCAGTGACCTGGGCCAGAACAGACCTGAGACAGCATCTCCATGTCTGATGTCAAAACACTCTTCAGATCTTCAACTCTGCTCAGCTTGTTGACTGAAACATACTTCTTTGTCTTGAGCTGGTTCCTCACTTCCTGTTCTCAGTTTTCCTCAGTAGGTGTTCCATGACTCTGGCATCTCTAACATCTTGGGATCTCCAAGGCAATCCAGGCTTCAACTTCACAACATCACACAATGACCTCTCTACTATGCCTCCATTTAGGGACACCCCTGACTCATGCCTGTCCTCAGTGACTTTCTTTTTGGTATTGAGGCAAATTCCATAACCTGTTTTTACTATCCTTGACTCTAAAGTTAGAATCATGCCACCAAAGCTATCAAGTACTGCTGCTTACTGAGGCTAGAACATGCCCCCCCTCATTCAATTACATCTTCGCCAGCTTTCTGTCTTTCACTGAACAAGCGTAACTGTCCTAACACTGGACCTATGGACCAAGTTGGCCTCAAACTCAAAGATCCGCCAGCCTCTGCCTTTCCAGTGCTGAGGTTAAAAATACGCCCCACCACACCAAGGTCTCAGCTTTTCTCTAGCTCCTTTCCACAAGTCGGAAACTTAGCTCAGTGAGATCTTACCCTGAGGTCACCACTCCCTATATTTCATTTCTTAATTCATGTATCTCCTTGAACATAGGACTTAGTTCCATTCCACTTCATGTTGCTCCTTTTCTCCTCAAAATTTACATTTTGTAATTTACCCTGCTCAGCTTGCTCTTTTTCATTCTAAATATTTATAAGCATGAACACTAGTATCCATATGATATAATCTGTGTTAAATTGTTTTGAGATTTTTCTCTGCTAATGGAATTAATCCAAAACTCCTTACTTTAGCCTCAGGTAGACTATTCAGACAAAGGCTAAAGGCAGTCACTTCTTCACCAAAATATCACAAAAATGATTTCTAGGAAACATCCTAAAATTCTTCTCCATTGAAATCTCTTGAATGATCCCCCCATAGTTCAAATAACTCTTAGCACCATGTCTTCCATGCTTTCCTAACTCAAAGTACCAAGTCCAAATTCCTCCAAACAAAAATATGGTCAAGCCTATCATAGCAATACCTCAGGCCCTGGTACCAACTTCTGTCCTAGTTAAGGTTTTTATTGCTGTGAAGAGACACCATGGCATGGTACTAGAGAGATAGTCAAGAATCCTATATCTCGCAGGCAACAGGAAGTTGGCTAAGGCACTGGGTGGTATCCTGAGCCCAGGAGACCTCAAAGGCCACCTCCACAATAACACAATTCATGCAACAATGCCATGCCTACTCCAATAAAGTCATACTTCCTAATAGTACCATTCCCTATGAGATTATGGATACCAATTACATTCAAACTACCATAGGGTCATAGGCTTTCTGGGAAAAGGAGGGCCCCAGCTTTGATGTGGAGTAGAGAGGCTCTTAGCTTTCCCTGAGCATTTATACCCTGATCATAGTTGCTGAGAGGAAGAGACCTTTTCAACAGTGGTCTAGCCACTGCAAGGTCCAAATCCTTTAGACAAATCTTCACCATGCTTCTGTAAGTAACACCAGTGAAACCCATTAGCATGTTACACCCACATACAGACCCACAGAGGCACACACACATGCACATACATATGCACATATACTAGCAGGCACACGCACATATACAGAAATATGTAGATCCATGCACATACACACATAGGTCTCCCACACACAAGCAGACATGATATTTTAGTTAGGGTTTCTATTACTGTAATGAACCACCATTTACCAAAGCAATGTAGAAAGTAAAGGGTTTATACTTCCACATTACTGGTCATTCTCATATGCTGTCATGATATGTCAGAACAGGAACTCAAACAGGGCAGAAACCTTCAGACAGATGCCATGGAGGAAAGCTGCTTACTGGATTGTTCCCCATTGCTTGCTCAGTATGCTTTCTTCCTTCCTACCTTCCTTCCTTTTGAATTTTTAAGTATAATTTCTTTATTTATTTATTCTTCTCTCATATATTATATCTTGACCACAGTTTTCCCTATCTCCACTCCTCCTAGACATAACATTTATGCAGAAGACCTAGCTCAGAGCTATCCAAGATCTGTCATTGTCCCTTCAGTCTCAGAGAAGCTTTATGATCCCTGGTAGTTGTTCTTATGGTGTGCTTGATCCCTCTGGCTCCAACAATTCTTCCTCCCCCAATTCTTTAGCTCAGCCTAAATTTGAATGGAGGTCTCTGTATCTGCTCCCTTCAGTTGCTAGATGAATCCCATCTAATGACAATTTGGCTAGGTTCCAGTCTATAGCAGAATATCATTAGGAAGAATTTCCTGACTATTGTATTTTAATGTTGAAGTTGTGTTTGGTTATATCCTGGGTCTCTGAGTTATTCTGCCTCTGGTTCCTGGCCATTCAAACAGTGTCATATGTGGGCTCCCTCTTCTGGTTTGAGTGTCAAGTTGAGCTGGTCATTGGTTGAATACACCCACAAGTCCTGTGCCACCATTACCCTAGCACATCTTGCAAACAGGACAAATTGTAGGTCCAAGGTTTTGTGGCTGGGTTGGTGTCCCAATCCTTCCACTGGAATCCTTGCCTGGTTACAGAAGATGGCTGGTTCAGGCTCCATATCCTCCATTACTAGGAGTCCTCTCTAGAGTCACCCTCATAAGTTCCAGGTAGTTTCTACTGCACTAGATTCCACATCAATCCTAAAATGCCTCATTCCAGTCAACTATCTCATTATTCTTTGCCTCCATCTACCCCATGCCTCTTCCCTCGTGTTTCCATCTTCATCTGCCCCCAGTCCACCTATGAAATCTATTCTATTTCACCTTTCCATTGAGATCCATGTGTTCCCCCTTTGAGCATTCCTAATCTCTCTGGGTCTGTGGATTGTAACATGAGTGTCCTTTATTTAACTGCTAATATCTATTTATGAGTTAGTACATACCATATTTGCTTTTCCAGATCTGGGTTACCTCACTCAGGATGACTTTTTCTAGCTCCATCCATTGGCCAGCAAATTCCAGGATATCATAGTTTTTTTTGTTTTTTTAACAACTGAGTAATACTCCATTGTATAAATTGCTAAAATTTTTATTGACTCTTCAGTTGAGGAGCATCTAAACTGTTTCCAGTTGTTGGCTATTATGAATTAAGTTGCTATAAACATAGTTGAGCAAGTGTTTTTACAGTAGTATCGAGTATCCTTTGGCTATATGCTCAAAAGTAATATAGCTTGGTTTTGAGGTAGATCAATTCCAAACTTCCTCAGAAAATGCCATATTTGTTTCCAAAGTGGCTGTACAAGTCTGCATTCACACAAGCAATGGAGGGGTTTTCCATTTTCTCTATGTCCTCTCAAGCATAAGTTGTCACTTGTGTTTCTAATCTTCACCATTCTGACAGATCTAAGATGGAATTTCAGAGTCATTTTGTTCTGTGTTTCCCTGATGGCTAAGGATGTTGAACATTTCTTTTAAGTGTTTCTCAGCCCTTTGAGATACCTCTGTGGAGAATTCTCTGTTTATATCCATACCACATTTTCTTAATTGGATTATTTGGCTTGTTTGTATCTAATTTCTTGAGTTTTTTTTACACATGTTTTGATATTCTCCCTCTGTCTTGTGTGGATTTGCTGAAAATCTTTTTCCATTCTATAAGCTGACTCTTGTGCCAATGTGTTCAAAGATGTTTCCCAAATTGCTTTTCTACCAAATTCAGTGTATCTGGTTTTATGTTGAGGTCTTTAATCGACTTGGACTTGAGTTTTGTGCAGGGTGACAAGTGTGGATTTATTTGCATTCTTCTCCATGAAGACTGCCAGTTTGAACAGCACCATTTGTTGAAGATGCTCTCATTTTCGCACTGTATAATTTTGACATCTTCATCAGAAATCAAGTGGTCAGAGGCATGTGGATTTACTTCTGGGTCTCTGATTCAACTCCATTGATCAACCTGCTTGTTCTTACACCAATGCCATGCAGTGTTTAGTACTATTGTTCTGTAATACAGCTTGAAATTAGGGATGGTGAAGATCCATATCTATTTCCTTGCAAAAAACTCAAGTTCAAGCGGATGAAAGACCTCAACATAAACCCAGATACACTGAACCTGATAGATGAAAAAGTAGGGAATAACCTTGAATGCACTGACAAAAGTCTTAGGGTTTTTATGCTGTGAAAAGACATTGTGACTATCGACAGCTCTTATAAAGAAAATATTTAATTGAAAGGACTCACACTTTCAGAAGTTCGGTCCGTAATCATCATGGCAGCAGACAGGCAGATGTGGTGCTGGGGCTGAGAGCTCTTACATCTTGATGGGCAGGCAACAGGAAGTCAACTGACTGTCACACTGAGGAAAGCTTGAGCAAAAGAGACTTCGAAGCCTAATCCCACAGTGAAACACTTGCTCCAACAAGGCCACATCTCCTAATAGTGCCATTCCCTTTGGTGACTATTTTCTTTCAAACCACCACAGCACAGGAGACAACTTCCTGAACAGAACACCAATTGCCCAGGCATTAAGATAAAAATTCAATAAACAGTCCTGACTTTCTTTCTCATGTTCTCTCTCCTTCTGCTCCTCATCAGGACCTTGGGAGCTCAGTCCGGTGCTCCAATGTGGGGCTCTGTCATTTTCTTCATCTATCATCAGTCAGGACTGTGAGGGAACCTCCAGCTGGCAACAGATGGGGAAGGTGACTGAGCCCCACATTGGAGCACTGGACTGAGCTCCCAAGGTCCTGATGAGGAGCAGAAGGAGCGAGAACATGAGGGAGAAAGTCAGGAACGTGAGGGGTGCGTTCACTCATGGAGACGGTGGGACAGAACTAATGGGAGATCACCAACTCCAGTTGGAATGGGACTGATGGATCATGCGACCAAACCCGTCTCTCTGAATGTGGCCAACAGCGGGGGCTGACTGAGAAGCAAAGGACAATGGCGCTGGGCTCTGATTCTTCTGCATGGACGGGCTCTGTGGGAGCCTTCTCAGCTTGGTCGATCACCTTCCTGGACCTGGGGGGAGTTGGGAGGACCTTGGACTTAGCATAGAGTGGGGAACCCTGATGGCTCCTTGGCCTTGAGAGGGAGGGAGGGGAGGTATGGGTGGAGGGAAGGGGAGGGAAGGGGGAGAAGGAGGGGAGGGAAGGGGAGGAGGAGCGGAGGGAGGGGGGAGGAGGAGGGAAGGAGATGGAAATTTTTAAATATAAAAAAAATAAACCATGAGAGAAAAAAAAATTCAATAAACAGAATTTCATGAAAGTTAAAGGCAAAAAAAAACTCCATCAAAAGAACAAAATGGCAGCCTAAAAAAATGGGGAAAGAGTTTTACCAACCTCACATCTGACAGAGATCTGATTTCCAAAATAAAGAAGTCAAGAAACTAGGCATCATCCAAGTTTTTAAAAAGGCACAAATCTAAACAAATAATTCTCAACAGAGGAATCACAAATGGCTGAGAAACACTTAAAAATGTTCAACACATCTTAGCCATAATGGAAATGCAAATAAAAATGTCTCTGAGATTTTACCTTATACCTGTTAGAATAGCAAAAAGGAAAAACACAAATGACATCTCCTGCTGGCAAGGATGTGAAGCAAGGGAGACACTCTGCACTACTGATGGGAGTGAAAACTTGTATAGCCACTTTGGAAATCAATATGGCAGTTTCTCAGAAAATTGAGAATCAACCTCCTGCAAGACCCAGCTATACCACTCTTGAGCATATACCCAAAGGATGTTCCGTTCTACCACAAGGACGCATGTTCAACTGTGTTCACAGCAGCTGTATTTGCAATAGCTAGAAACTGAAAACAACCCATATATCCCTCAACTGAAGAATGAATAAAGAAAAAGTGACATGTTTACATAATGAAGTATTACTCAGCTGTTTAAAACGATGACACCAGGAAATTTGCAGGCAAGTTGATGCAACTAGAAAAGATCATCCTGAGTGAGGTCACCCAGAACTAGAAGACAAACAAGGTATGTACTCACTAATAAGTAGATATTAACCATATCTAAATAGATAGCCTTTCCACAATCCACAAACCCAGCGAAGCTAAGTAACAAGGAGGGCTCAAGCAAGGAAGCATGATTCTCACTGTGAAGGACAAATAGAGTAGGCATCACCAGTAGGTTGGGGGAGGAGATGGGGGAGATGGGAACAGGAGGCATGTGGGGAGGATAGAAGGAAAGACAATTGGAATGGGGGTGTCTCTGAGACAAACTAGAAACTTAGATCAATGGAAATTCCCAGGAATCTATGAGGGTAATCTTAGCTAAGACTCCTAGCAATGGAGATAAGGAGCCTGAACCGGCCATATCCTGTAACCATGCAAGACTTCTCGTGAAGGGATTGTCACACCCGTTCAGCCACAAGACCTTAACCTACAATTCACTCTGTGTACAAGATGTGCTGGGGTAAATGTGGCACAGAAATTGTGGGAGTGACTAACCAATGACTGGTCTAGCTTGAGAGCCATATCATGAGAGGAAGTCCACCCCTGGCACTACTTTGAGAACTACGACCCAGAGGGTGACTGTCGCAGAGACCTAGGAGAGAACAAAACACGACTAGAAAAAAGTCAATGAAATGATTCCCAATGATATTCTGCTATACTCGTATATTGGTACCTAGCCCGAATGTCATCAGAGAGGCATCATCCAGGAACTGACAGACAGATGCAAAGAGCCACAGCCAAACATTAGGCAGAGCTCAGAGAATCCTGTGGAAGAGGGGAGAAAGGACTGTAGGAACCATAGAGGTCAAAGACACAAAAAAGTCCACAGAATCAACTAACCTGGGCTCACAGAAACTGACTAACAACCAGGGACTCTGCGTGGGACTGACATAGACCCTCTATGTGTGTGCTATAATTGTGTAGCTTGGCTTTCTTGTGGGATTTCTAATAATGGGATCAGGAGTTATCTCTGACTCTGTTGCTTGCTTCTGTGACTTTATCCTTTTAAGGGGTTGCCTAGTACAGCCTTAATAGGAGAGAAGGTGCCTAGTCTCATTGCAACTTAATATGCCATGGCTGGTTGACTCCATAAGAGGTCTGCCCTTTTCTGAAAAGAAACAGAGGAGTGGTGGGGGAGAGGAGGGGGAATGAGAGGACAGAGGGAAGGGAAACTGCAGTTGAGATGTAAAAACAAAAATAAACCAAAAAATATGAAAAAATATAAATATGTTCGGTTTGTATCTTCTACCTGCAGATATCCAGTTAGCCCAGCACCATTTGTTGAAGATACTTTCTTTTTCCTGTTGTGTATTTCTAGATTCTTCATCAAAAATCACATGAATATACATGTGTGGATTTATGACTGGGTCTTCAATTTGATTCCATTGATCAACCTGTCTGATTTTATGCCAATACCATGCACTTTTATTACTGTAGCTCTTTGGTACAGCTTGAAATCAGGGTTGGTGATACCTCTGGAAGTTCTTTTATTACACAGGGTTCTCTTAGATATCCTGAGTATTGTTCCTTTACAGTCTGTAAAATAAATTATGCTGGAATTTTTATTGGAATTGCATTGAATCTGTAGATTGCTTTTGGTAAGATGGCTATTTTTATTATGCTAATCTATCAATCCGTTAACATGGGAGATCTTTCCATCTTCTGATATCTTCTTCAATTTCTTTCTTCAAAAACTTGACGATTTTGTCATACAAGTCTTTCACTTTCCTATTTAGTTACGACAAAATATTTTATGTTGTTTGTGGCTATTATAAAGGGTGTTTTTCCCTGATTTTTTTCAGACAATTTGTGTATAGGAGAGCTACTGTAGTGATATTTCATCTGTATTTTAATAAATAATGACCATCAGAGAGTTAAATAGCTCTGCTGTTCAGTCTTATAGACCAGGTAGTGGTGACACATGCCTTTAATCCCAATAGCCACACTAGTTTGCCATAGAAACTAGGAGGTGCATGCCTTTAATCCCAGTGGTACATGCTTTTAATCCCAGCCCTAGAGAGGAATATGAAACAGGAGGAGACAGCAAACAGACACAGTTTTATTCTGAGATTCCTGGAGGCAGGATCGCCATTTCAGACTGAAGTAGAGAAAAGAGCCAGTTGCTGACTGATTTTGCTTTTCTGACCTTCAGGTTGAGCCCCAATTTCTGTCTCTGGGTTTTTGTTAATCGTGTTAATCATGTTATAGGCCACTAAAATTGTTTTTTTAAGCTAATTTTGTATTCAGTCACTTCACTGAAGGTGTTCATCAGCTGTAAGAACTCCTTAATAGAATTTTGGGGGGTCACTTGTATATACTATTATATCATCTTGTATATACTATTATATCATCTGCAAAAAAATGATATTTTGACTTCTTCCTTTCAAATTTGTATACCTTTGATCTCCTTCAATTGTCTTATTGCTCTAGCTAGAACTTCAAGTACTCTATTGAATAATTATAGAAAGAGTGGACAGCCTTGTCTTATTACTGATTTTAGTGGATTTGCTTTGAGTTTCTCTACATTTTGATGTTGTATATAAGCTTTCTGTAAATTGCCTTTCTTGTGTTTGGGCAATGATCCTTTTATCTCTGATCTCTCCAAGACTTTTATCATGAAGGGGTGTTGGATTTATTGACACACAAATTTAACTTTCATCAAGACCTATTAGCTCAGTGGTTCTCACCATGTGGGTTGCAACCCCTTTGGGGCTAAATGGCCTTGTCGCAGCAGTTGCCTAAGATTATAGGAAAGCATGGAGATTTACATTAAAATTCATAACAGTAGAAAACTTACAGTTATGAAAAAACAATAAAAATTATTTTATGATTGGGGTCACAACAACATGATGAACTGTGTTAAAAGTTCACAACATTAGGAAGGGTGAGAACCACTGTATTAGCTAAAACTGTCCTTTATTTTGAACTTGTATAATCTTGCCTTGTAAAATCCAATCCTAATTATTTTACTTAAATATCTCTAGTGGACTTTCATTTTCCATGGGGTAACTTAAAGTGTTTTGAAATTAGTGGAAGGGGTGTTCTTTCTAACAGGACTTGTCAAGGAGTTGTAAGGAAGCCAGTGACAATCCACAGAATCTTCACAAAACTTGAAAATGTGACCTGAGTGTATAGTCTCTGCACTCCTACAGGGGCAGGAGAGGAGAGATGGGAAAAGCCTGGAAGTTATGGGTCACCTTGTCTGGCATAGACAGCAGAAAAACAACACAGGAGACCTTGCCTCATACAAAGTAGAAGGTGTGAGCAATATCAGAGATTGTCCTCTGACCTCCACAGGTGTACAATGGTTCACACACACCACAACACACATGCACGCGCGCGCACACACACACACACACACACACACAGTGCCTTTTTATGGCATACTGAGAATATAATTAAACAGACAATTCTAGCTAAAATGTCACTAAACGTTAGACATCTGGTGGCTTTGTGCATTTTATTTTGTTCTTCCAAATTAATTACTTCGTGCACAAAGGATATTACATATGTACGATAGGCTTTGGAAAATATATTTCCCAAAGTGAGATTTCTGATCCAAAGATTTATGTTTTAGAAATATTGGTGATAAAAATATTATCTTTTCAATGTATTGTAAGTTTCACTTCCACCAGTGGTGTTACTGTACTAAGAATGGCCAGTTTTCAATACTCGAAATCTATTATTTCTTTTCATGAATATCCTGTCCTTGCCCTTTGATATTCCTTCCATAGCTACTTTTATATACCTTTCAAGAAGTCTTTCTATTAGATGGATTCTTTATTTATAATATATTTCAAATATACTTTAAAATTAATTTCTAACTCTTTATATTTTTGCAATTTTACTTTATTAAAAGATAGTGTTTATAAGATTAAATTTTGTGTAAATTAAATTACTTTTAGTTAGCATAGGCATATCAGATTCAATCTGTAAGCAGAGTGCAAGCCACAGCCTCAGTAGAGGGGGCACAGCCTCAGTAGTGGGGACACAGACTCTGCAATGGGGACAGAGCCTCCACAGTGGGGACACAGCCTCAGCAGTGGGGACACAGCCTCAGCAGTGGGGACACAGCCTCAGCAGTGGGGACACAGCCTCAGCAGTGGGGACACAGCCTCAGCAGTGGGGACACAGCCTCAGCAGTGGGAACACAGTCTCAGCAGTGGAGTTGCTTAGCAGAAGGGAGGAGGGCTCCCTTTCAGTAGGAAGCCTGCCAAAGCTTGGCTTCCTCAACCTTAGGGCAAACTCACAGGTTTCACAAGCCTCAGGTCCTCAGCTTGAATTTTTTCCCATCACAAACGACAGCTGTAATGTATTTGATCTTTCTTTGAAAATATCAAGAATTTCATCAGGTTTGTAAGCGTTCAGTGTTGTGAGAACATCACCTTTAATACACATCATTTATGGCACCTAATGTTCTTTTATTTCGTGTTAATTTAATCTTGGACTATAAAAACTTGCTATGTTTTGTTAATTGTGTGTCTTTTCCAGGGACTACAGTTGCACACACGCAGTGACCAGCCATCTCTGCTTTTTATACTTCCATTTTCCAAGAACACTAACTGCTTTCCATAACTCAGGATGTTTTAATAATTTCTGTCTTTTATGGTCCTTGATATGATTTCTAGCACTTATTGTCTCAATGCTCTTAACTGTGTATTTATTTCTATGATGATTTCTCATTTGATTTGCATTTCTTCATGGAGTTCTGCCAGCTCGCATCTCATTATCATTTCTTTCTAGCAATTACCTGATTTCCAACATTTGCAACTCAAAATTGTCTGTTTGTTTAATTTTTGATAGTGTAGCTCCTATTTTATTCTTTTGTAATAGCTGTCCCTGGGCTTTGTCTTTCTCTAGTAACTTGTTTTGATGCCTGCTTCTACACTTTTCTTGTGGAAAGTTTGAAGACTACGATTCCATTTCCCTTTACACAGTTTCTTGTCTATTTCACCCATCTTTGGATGAACTGGATTTTTCTGAACAAGTAATTTGTCAGAGTGCCAGCAAAATAGAAAGCACCCAGTTATATTTGACCTTTAGGCAGGGCAGCGAGTTTCTTTTAATATTTGTTCTCTGCAACACTTTTGCTAGACTGTTTTCTCAATTGTGCATACTGATTTTTATGTGTTGAATCTGCTGATAATATTTTCAATATTCTGTCATAGACGGAGGGCTAGGAAGGACTCAGGACCTCATACTGTTTGCCTAACACAATCTGATTTCCTCAGTGTGTTTTTTCATGACCTCGTTTTGTATTCCTTTTGGGAATCAACTTGAGTTTAGGATGATTCACACCTGCACCGTTTCCCTGCTGTGGCGAAGGAACTCTGTGCTTTCTCTGCATGAGCAGCTCCTGGCTGATAAGGGTTTTCTTCTTTTTGGTGTCAACTTCCTGAATGCTGCAGAAATGCTGTTTCTAGTTAGAAGGTTCTTAAAAATCTTGCTTCAGAGCTTTACAGATTTTCTTATGCAAATAATGTACGTATTTCATTGAATTTATACTTTAATATTTAGGTCTTTATGTAACCACTGTAAGTGGCAATGCACATTTAATTTTCAAGCTTACCACTTCATTAGTGGTTGATTGGAAATAACTAATTTTCGCATATTACCTTTGTATCCTCAGAGTAATTGTCAGATACTATTTCTAGAAGTCATTTCATGGCCTCTTTCTGATTTAATTTTTTTTCCTCATTTTTTTTATTAAAGATTTCCATCTCCTTCCCTCCTCTTGCTCCTTCCCTCCCCTCCCTTCCACCCATACCCCCTCTCCACCCCTCTCCAAGACAAAGAGCCATCAGGGTTCCCTTCACTATGTTAAGTCCAAGGTCCTCCCAGCTCCCCCTAAGTCCAGGAAGGTGAGCAACCAAACTGACAAGGCTCACACAGAGCCCGTCCATGCTGTAGAGTTCATGTTCATTGCCGTTGTCCTTGGTTTCTCAGTCATCCTCACACGTCAGCCACATTCAGAGAGTCCCGTTTGGTCCCCTGTTCCATCAGTCCCATTCCAACTGGACTTGGTGGTCTCCCGTTAGATCTGTCCCACCTTCTCAATGGGTAAACGCACTCCTCACGGTCCTGACTTTCTTGCTCATGATCTCCCTCCTTTTGCTCCTCATCGGGACCTTGGGAGCTCAGTCCAGTGCTCCTATATGGGGCTCTGTCATTTTTTCCATCCAATGCCAGGTGAAGGTTCTATGGTGATATGCAAGATATTCATGAGTATGGCAAGAGGATCTGGACATTTCTGGCACCCTCTCCTCAGCTGCCCAAGGAACTAGCTGGGGGCGTCTTCCTGGACACCTGGGAACCCCTCTAGAGTCAAGTCTCTGCCAACCCTAGAATGGCTCCCTTAGGTAAGATATATAATTCCTTGTTCCCATATCCACCCTTCCTATATCCCAACCATCCTATTTCCCCAAGCTCTTCCCATCCTCCACTTCACACTTTTCTCTCCCCATCCCCCCCTCACCCCATCCCACCCCACCCCCATGTTCCCATTTTTTGTCCGGCAATCTTGTCTACTTCCAGTATCCAGGAGGATAACTTTATGTTTTTCTTTGGGTTCACCATCTTATATAGCTTCTCTAGGATTTTTTTACGAATTATAGGCTCGATGTCCTTTATTTATGGCTAGAACCCAATTATGAGTGAGTACATCCCATGTTCATCTTTTTGGGCCTGGGTTACCTCACTCAGGATGGTGTTTTCTATTTCCCTCCATTTGCATGCAAAATTCAAGATGTCATTGTTTTTTACTACCGAGTAGTACTCTAATATGTATATATTCCACACTTTCTTCATCCATTCTTCCACTGAAAGGCATCTAGGTTGTTTCCATGTTCTGGCTATTACAAATAATGCTGCTATAAACATAGTTGAACAGATGCTTTTGTAATATGATTGGGCATCTCTTGGGTAAATTCCCAACAGTGGGATTGCTGGGTCCTGGGGTAGGTTGATCCCAAATTTCCTGAGAAACCTCCACACTGCTTTCCAAAGTGGTTGCACAAGTTTGCGTTCCCACCAGCAATGGATGAGTGTACCCCTTACTCCACATCCTCTCCAGGAAAGACTATCATTGGTGTTTTTGATTTTAGCCATTCTGACAGGTGTAAGATGGTATCTCAACGTTGTTTTGATTTGCATTTCCCTGATTGCTAAGGAGGTTGAGCATGCCCTTAAGTGTCTTTTGGCCATTCGAACTTCTTCTGTTGAGAATTCTCTGTTCAGTTCAGTGCCCCCTTTTTTAATTGGGTTCATTAGCATTTTAAAGTCGAGTCTCTTGAGTTCCTTATATAGTTGGAGATCAGACCTTTGTCTGTTGTGGGGTTGGTGAAGATCTTTTCCCAGTCAGTAGGCTGCCTTTTTGTCTTAGTGACATGTCCTTTGCTTTACAGAAGCTGCTCAGCTTCAGGAGGTCCCATTTATTCAATGTTGCCCTTAATGTCTGTGCAGCTGGTGTTATATGTACAAAACGGTCTCCTGTGCCCAAATGTTGTAGAGTACTTCCCACTTTCTCCTCTAACAGGTTCAGTGTGTTCAGATTGATATTGAGGTCTTTAATCCATTTGGACTTGAGTTTTGTGCATGGTGATAGACACGGATCTACCTTCATTCTTCTACAGGATGACATCCAGTTATGCCAGCACCATTTGTTGAAGATACTTTCTTTCTTCCATAGTGTGCTTTTAGCTCCTTTATCAAAAATCAGGTGTTCATAGGTTTGTGGGTTAAGATCTGGGTCTTCTATTCGATTCCATTGGTCGACTTCTCTGTTTTTATGCCAGTACCAAGCTGTTTTCAATACTGTAGCTCTGTAATAGAGTTTGAAGTCAGGGATGGTAATGCCTCCAGAAGTACCTTTATTGTATAAGATTGTTTTGGCTATCCTGGGTTTCTTGTTCTTCCATATAAAGTTGATTATTGTCCTCTCAAGATCTGTGAAGAATTTTGATGGGATCTTTAAGGGGATTGCATTAAATCTATAGATTGCCTTTGGTAGTATTGCCATTTTTACTATGTTGATCCTCCCAATCCAAGAGCAAGGGAGATCCTTCCATTTTCTGGTATCCTCTTCAATTTCTTTCTTCAAAGACTTAAAGTTCTTGTCACATAGGTCTTTCACTTCCTTGGTTAGAGTTACCCCAAGATATTTTATGCTATTTGTGGCTATCGTGAATGGTGACGCTTCTCTGATTTCTATCTCTGCTTCCTTATCCTTTGTATATAGGAGGGCGACTGATTTTTTGGAGTTGATTTTGTAACCTGCCACGATACTAAAGGAGTTTATCAGCTGTAGGAGTTCTTTGGTGGAGTTTTTGGGGTCGCTTATGTACACTATCATATCATCTGCAAATAACGAAAGTTTAACTTCTTCCTTTCCAATTCCTAATCCCCTTGATCCCCTTGTTTTGTCTTATTGCTATTGCTAGAACTTCAAGCACTATATTGAAGAGATAAGGAGAGAGTGGACAGCCTTGTCGTGTTCCTGAATTTAGTGGGATGGCCTTGAGTTTCTCTCCTTTTAATTTGATGTTAGCTGTCGGCTTACTGTAAATAGCCTTTATTATATTTAGGAATGACCCCTGTATCCCTAATCTCTCCAAGACCTTTATCATAAATGGGTGCTGAATTTTGTCAAATGCTTTTTCTGCATCTAATGAGATGATCATATGTTTTTTTTTTCCTTCAGTTTATTTATATGATGGATTACATTGATAGATTTTCGTATGTTGAACCAGTTCTGCATCTCTGGGATGAAGCCTACTTGATCGTAGTGGATAATTTTCCTAATGTGTTCTTGGATTCTGTTTGCCAGTATTTTATTGAGAATTTTTGCATTGATGTTCATGAGTGAGATTGGCCTGTAATTCTCTTTCTTGGTTAAGTCTTTGTGTGGTTTAGATATCAGGGTAATTGTAGCTTCATAAAAGGAATTTGGCAATGACTGTTCTGTTTCTATATTATGAAATAGCTTAAGGAGTATAGGTATTAGGTCTTCTTGGAAGTTCTGGTAGAATTCTGCATTGAACCCATCAGGTCCTGGGCTCTTTTTGGTAGGGAGGTTTCTGATAACAGTTTCCAATTCTTCGCGACTAACAGGACTCTTTAGAGCATTTACCTGGTCCTGGTTTAACTTTGGTATATGGTATTTATCTAAAA
This sequence comes from Arvicola amphibius, assembly GCF_903992535.2. NCBI lineage: Eukaryota > Metazoa > Chordata > Mammalia > Rodentia > Cricetidae > Arvicola > Arvicola amphibius. The sequence goes on from NC_052050.1 coordinate 111,106,344, forward strand.
AAGCATCCATTTCTTTTACATTTTCCAATTTTGTGGCATACAGGCTTTTGTAGTAAGATCTAATGATTCTCTGAATTTCCTCTGTGTCTGTGGTTATGTCCCCCTTTTCATTTCTGATCTTATTAATTTGTGTGTTCTCTCTCTGCCGTTTGATTAGTTTGGCTAGGGGTTTGTCAATCTTGTTGATTTTCTCCAAGAACCAGCTTTTTGTTTCATTGATTCTTTGGATTGTTTTCTGTGTTTCTATTTTGTTGATTTCTTCCCTCAGTTTGATAATTTCCAGTCTTCTACTCCTCCTAGGTGAGTCTGCTTCTTTCTTTTCTAAAGCTTTCAGGTGTGCTGTTAAGTCACCAATGAGTGCTTTCTCCGTTTTCTTTAAGTGGGCACTTAGTGCTATGAATTTTCCTCTTAGCACTGCTTTCATGGTGTCCCATAAGTTTGAGTATGTTGTGTCTTTATTTTCATTAAATTCAAGAAAGACTTTAATTTCTTTTTTTATTTCTTCCTTGACCCAGCTGTGGTTCAGTAGTTGACTGTTCAGTTTCCATGAGTTTGTAGGCTTTCTGGGGGTAGCATTGTTGTTGAATTCTAATTTTAATCCATGGTGATCCGATAAGATGCAGGTGGTTACTAATATGTTTTTGTAACTGTGGAAGTTTGCTTTGTTACAGAGTATGTGTTCAATTTTTGAAAACGTTCCATGAGCCGCAGAGAAGAAGGTATATTCTTTCCTGTTTGGGTGGAATGTTCTATAGATGTCTGTTAAGTCCATTTGGTTCATTACCTCTATTAAGTCTCTTAATTCTCTGTTAGGATTCTGTCTGATTGACCTGTCCATTGGTGAAAGAGGAGTGTTGAAGTCTCCCACTATCAGTGTGTTTGGTTTGATGGCTGTCTTGAGTTCTAGTAATGTTTCTTTTATATAAGTGGGTGCTTTTGTATTAGGGGCATAGATATTCAGGATTGAGACTTCATTCTGATAGATTTTTCCTGTAATGAGTATAAAGTGTCCCTTTCCATCTCTTCTGATTGATTTTAGTTTGAAGTCAACTTTGTTAGAAATTAGTATGGCCACACCGGATTGTTTCTTAGGTCCATTTGCTTGATAAACCTTTTCCCAATCCTTTACTCTGAGTAGATGTCTGTCTTTGTGGTTGAGGTGTGTTTCTTGTAAACAGCAGAATGTTGGATCCTGTTTTCGTATCCAATCTCTTAGCCTGTGCCTTTTTATAGGTGAATTGAGTCCATTGATATTAAGTGATATTAATGACCAGTGGATGTTAACTCCGGTTGTCATTTTTTATTTGGTAGTAGAGATTGTGTGTTTCCTTTCTTTGAGATGTGCTGTTGAAGGGTCGCTAGATGACTGAGTTATTTTGGGCAATGCTGGACTCCTTTGTTTGTGAATTTCCTTCTATTACTTTCTGTAAGGCTGGATTTGTGGCTATGTATTGTTTAAATTTGTTTTATCCTGGAATATTTTGATTTCTCCATTTATAGTGAATGAAAGCTTGGCTGGGTATAGTAATCTGGGCTTGCATCCATGGTCTCTTAGTTTCTGCAAAACATCTATCCAGGACCTTCTGGCTTTCATGGTTTCCATAGAGAAGTCAGGTGTTAGTCTGATAGGTTTACCTTTATATGTTACTTGACCTTTTTCCTTTGCAGCTCTTAATATTCTTTCTTTATTCTGTATGTTTTGTGTTTTGATTATAATATGGCGAGGGGATTTTTTTTTTTTGATCCAGTCTATTTGGTGTTCTGTAAGCTTCTTGAACCTTAATAGGAATATCTTTTTTTAGGTTTGGGAAGTTTTCTTCTATAATTTTATTAAATATATTTTCTGGACCATTGAGCTGTATTTCTTCTCCTTCTTCTACACCTATTATTCTTAGGTTTGGTCTTTTTATTGTGTCCCAGATTTCCTGAATGTTTTGTGATGAGAATTTGTTGGATTTGCTGTTTTCTTTGATCAGTGCATTTATTTTCTCTATGGTATCTTCAGAATCTGAGATTCTTTCTTCTATCTCTTGTATTCTGTTGGTTATGCTTGTTTCTGTAGTCTCTGTTCGTTTACATAGATTTTTCATATCCAGCTGGCCCTCGAGTTGTGTTTTCTTCCTTGCCTCCATTTCAGTTTTCAGGTCTTGCACTGTTTCCATTATCTGTTTGATTGTTTTCTCTTGGTTTCCTAGGATATCATTTACAGATTTACTCAATTCTTCAAACTTTTTGTTATTCTTCTCATCCATTTCCTTAAAGGAGTTTTTCACCTCCTGTTTAAGGGACTCTATTACTTTCATAAAGTCAGTTTTTTCTACTTCTTCTTGATTAGTGTGTTCAAGTCCTCCTGTTATAAGTTCGCTGGGTTCTGGTGCTTTCATGTTGTTTTTCAAATTGTTGGAGGAATTCTTGCATTGGCGCCTGCCCATTTCTTCCTCTAAATAATCCCCTTTGGGTCTTCTTTTAGAAGTTCAATTCACCCCAATGAATTAAATTCACTCACCCCAATGAATGATGGATCCTCTGGCAGACTGTCAGGTCTCCTTGCAGGCCAAGCAGCTCACTGACTAAGGGCCTACCTTGCTGCAGGCAGACTAATGAAGGAGGGGACCTCCCACCGGCCTGGGTGCACTCAATTCCAGGTCCCCCGGTGCCCAAACAGGCTGAGCTGTGGGATTTTGTGGCCCCAAAGACGGGAGGATGAGGTGGGGGGGAGGGTTCTGGGTGCAAGCTGGGAAGGGACAGGAAGAGAGAGGCAGTATCCGGGGAGAATAACCCCCCAATGAATGATGGATCCTCTGGCAGACTGTCAGGTCCCCTTGCAGGCCAAGCAGCTCTCTCCTGGTTTAGTTTTTGTATCACCTAAAACAAGGATTTCTTTCTATGCTTTCTTTTCTTTTCTTGTCTTACTGAATTAGACAGCAATTCAAGTACAATATTGCAAATCTGTAGCAAAAAAATATTTTCTTCAAGCCTTGAAATTGCTTTTTATTTTTTATTATATTTCTCCATGTGTGTATGTATGAAGGGGAGTCAGGATCAGAATAAAGCAGACCTTATAATTTCACTTGTTTGTTTGTTTGTTTGCTTGTGATCTTAGGGGTCAATCTCAGGCCTGGTACATATTAGGCAACTGCTCCGCCAATGAGCTATGTTCCCGGACATCACATACTGAAACTTTTTCTGTTTTAAGTTTTTCTAAGTTTCTAACTCCCTTACACTTTTGTTTTACCCTTTTTATTTTCTTGCAATTATATATTTGTAAAATAAGCAAGAATGGCTGCTATGTGAACTATTTTATGTCATAGATTTTACTTTTTTCATCCCAAGTGTATAATCTAAAATATTATTCTTTCCTTTGAATGTCCTTAAATTTGTAGTTAGGGCTACAATTTTTATTAAAATAAAACTCTTTTACTCACATCTGCTCTGTTCTTTGTGAGAACATTGTAACACCTTGGTGTTTCTGTCAAAATACAATGTATTAAGCCTGGCTATCTTTTTGTGTATGTATGTGTGGAGCTGTCTTACTTAGAGCTTCTTTTCTCTGAGGAGACACCATGACCATGGCAACTATTTTTTGTTATTATTATCTTATTTATTTATTTTTTTAAAAAGTATCTTTTCTCATTTTATATGCCAATCCCAGATCCCATTCCCTCCCCTCCTTTCACGCCCTTCACCTTCCTCTCATTCCACCAGACATTCATTACTCGGAGAGGTAAGGCTTCTTATGGGAAGTGAAGAAAGTCTAACACATTGCTCTGAGGCAGGACCAAGGCCCTTCCCACTATTTCTAGGCTGAGCAAGGTATTCCTCCAAAGAGAATGGGCTCCAAAAAGCCAGTCAAGCCCTAGGGACAAATCCTGGTTTCACCCCAGCCAAACAACTGCACCCACATTCAGAGGGCCAAGTTTGGTCCTATACTGATTTCCCCACTTTCAGGTCAGAATTGGTAAGCTCCCATTAGCTTAGGTAAGTTGTTTCAGTGGGTATCCCCATTATGGTTGTGACCCCTTTGCTTATATTATTGCTCCTTCCTCTCTTTGACTCAACTTAGGGAGCTCAGCCCAGTGTTCCGCTGTGGATCTCTGCATGTGCTTCCATCAGTTGCTAGATGAAGATTCTAGAATAACATTTAAGATAGCCATCACTCGTCCAGAAGGCAAGGCCAGTTCAGGCACCCTTTTCACAATTGCTTAGGGTCTGAACTGAGGTCACCCTTGTAGATTGCAGGGAATTTCCCTACTGCTAGGTTTCTGGCTAGCACCATAATGGCTCCCTCAATCAACATGACTTTCCTTGTTCTCCCTCCCCATCATTTCCCCATCTCAAACATCCCATTCCCTCATGTTTTCTTCCTCCCTCCTGTTCTCTCCTCCACCCTTTTTGCCATTCCTTCTCCCCCCATGCACACACTCCCAATTTTCTTGGGAGATCTTGTCTATTTCCCTCATTTTTAAGAGGGATCCATGTATGCTTCTCTTAGAGTTCTCCTTGTTGTTACCTAGCTTCACTGGGGTCGTGGACTATAGGATCGTTATCTTTTGTTTTAAGTCTAATATCCTCTTATGAGTGAGTACATATCATGTTTGTCTTTCTGGGTCTGGGTTACCTCATTCAGGATTTGTGTTTTTTTGTTTGTTTTTCAGTTTCATACATTTGCATGCAAATTTAAAGATGTCATTGTTTTTTACTACTGAGCAGTGCTTCATTGTATAAATGTAACACATTTTCTTTATCTATTCTTTGGTTGAGGGGTATCTAGGTTGTTTCCAGGTTCTGGCTATTACAAATAATGCTACTATAAACATAGATGAGCAAATATCCTTATAGTATGATTGGGCATCTGCGGGGTATATGTGCAAGAGTGGTATTGCTGGGTCTTCAGGTAGGATGATTCTAAATTAATTGAGAAACTGCCATACTAATTTCCAAAGTGGCTGTGCATGTTTGTACTCCCATCAGCAATGGAGGAGTGTTCCCTTACTCGATATCCTCTCCCACATAAGCTATCATTGTGTTTTTGATCTTAGTCATTTTGACTGGTGTAAGATAGTATTTCAGAGTCATTTTGATTTGCATTTCCCTGATGGCTAAAGATGTTGAGCAATTTCTTAAGTGTCTTTCAGACACTTGAGATTCTTCTGTTTAGAATCCTTTGTTTAGATCTGTACCCCATTTTTAATTTATTAGGTATTTTTATGTCTAGTTTCTTGAGTTCTTTATATATTTTGGAGATCAGTCTTCTGTCTCAAGTGGGGTTGGTGAAGAACTTTTCCCATTCAGTAGGCTGCCTTTTTGTCTTATTGACTGTGTCCTTTGCTTTATAGAAACTTCTCAGTTTCAGAGGGTCCCATTAATTTATTGTTGCTCTCAGTGTCTGTGCTCATGCATTGAAGGCTACCTCAAACATTCTCTTTTTTAAAGTTTAGTTTGACTGGGATTATATTGAGGCCTTTGATCCATTTGGACTTAGGTTTTGTGCATGGGGACAGATACAAATCTATTTCTATTTTTCTACATGCTGACATTCAGTTATACCACCATCATCTATTGAAGATGCTTTCTTTTTTCCATTGTATATTTAGGTTCTTTGTCAAATATCAGGTGCTCATAGTTGTGTGGATTAATATTTGGGTCTCTGATTCAATTCCATTGGTTTACCTGTCTGCTTTTATGCCAATACCAGGCTGTTTTCATTACTGTATCTCTACAATAAAGTGATGCCTCTGGAAGTTCCTTTCTTGTACAGGATTGTTTTGGCTATCCTGTGTTTTTCATTTTTTTTTTTCATATGAAGTTGAGTATTGTTCTTTCAAGGTCTGGGAAGAATTTTGTTGGGATTTTGATGGGTATTGCACTGAATCTGTAGAAGGCTTTTAGTAGGATTGTCATTTTTAATATATTGATACTATCTGTCCAAGAGAATGGGAGATCTTTCCATTCTGTGATATCTTCTTCGGTTTCTTTCTTCAAAAACTTAAAACTATTTTTGAACAAGTCTTTCACTTCTTTGCTTAGTGTGCCCAAAGATATTTTATGTTATTTGTGTCTATTGTGAATGGTGAAGTTTCTCTGATTTCTTTCTCGGCTCTTTTATGATTTTTTATAGGAGGGCTACTGATATTTCTCAGTTGATCTTGTATCTTGCCACATTACTGAAGGTGTTTATCAGCTGTAGGAGTTTCCTTGTAGAAATTTTGGAGTCAATTATGTATGTATGTATGTATGTATGTATGTATGTATATTATCATATCATCTTCAAATAGTGAAAGTTGAATTCTTCCTTTCCAATTTGTATCTCCTTATTCTCCTTTTGTTGTCTTATTGATCTAGCTAGAACTTCAAGTACTATGTTGAATTGATATGGAGAGAGTGGATAGCCTTGTCTTGTTCCTAATTTAGCAACATCACTTTGAGATTTTTCTCCATTTAATTTGATGTTCATTGTCATATTGCTATATATTGCTTTTATTATGTTTAGATATGTTCCTTATATACCTGATCTCTCCAAAACCTTTATCATGAATGGGTGTTGGATTTTGTCAAGTGCTTTTTTCGGCATCTAATAAGATGGTCATATAGTTTTTTTCTTCAGTTTATTTATATAGTAGATTACATTGATAGATTTTCATATGTTTAACCATCCTGCATCTCTAACATGAATCCAACTTAATCATGGTGGATGATTTTTTGATGTGTTCTTAGAATCAGTTTGCCAGTATTTTATTGAGTATTTTTGCATCTATGTTCATAAGGGAGATTGGTCTGTGATTTTCTTTCTTAATTGAGTCTTTGTGTTGCTTGGGTACCAGGGTAACTGTAGCCTTATAAAAGAGTTTGGCTATGTTCCTTTGGTTTCTATTGTGTAGAACAATTTGAGGAGTATAGGTATTAACTCTTCTTTGATGTTATGGTAGAATTCTGTGCTGAAACCATAGGACCCTGAGCTTCTTCTTTTTTTTTTTTTTTGCTGGGAGACTTTTGATGACTGCTTTTATTCCCATAGGGGTTATAGGTCTGTTTAAATTGTTCATCTGGTCTTGATTTAGTTTTGGTATGTGGTACCTATCCAGAAAATTGTTCTATTCTTTTAGATTTTTCAATTTTGTGGAAAATAGGTTTTCAAAGTATGATTTAATGATTGAGTTTCCGGATTTCCTCAGTGTCTGTTGTTATATACCCCATTTCATTTCTAATTTTGTTAATTTGTTTCATTGTTTCTTTAGATTGTTTTCTTTGTTTTTATTTTATTGATTTCAACCCTTAGTTTGATTATTTCCTGTTGTCTACTCCTCCTGGGTGAGTTGGCTGCTTCTTCTTCTTCCTCTTCTTCTTCCTCTTCCTCTTCTTCTTTTTCTTCTAGCTTTCAGGTGAGATGTTAAGTGGCTAGTATGAGATTTCTCCACTTTCTTTATGTAGGCACTTAGTGCTATGAGGTTTCCTTTTTGCCCTACTTTCATAGTGTCCATAGGTTTGGGTATGTTGTGTATTCATTTTTGTTGAATTCTAGGAAGTATTTAATTGCTTTCTTTCTTTATTCCTTGAACTCAGAGGTGATTCAATTGAGCACTGTTCAATTTCCATGAGTTTGCAGGCTTTCTGCAAAACTATTGTTGTTGTTGAATTCTAACTTTAAGCCATGGTGATCCCATAAGATACAGGAGTTTATTCCAATTTTTTGTATCTGTTGAGGTTTGCTTTGTCACTAAGTATGTGGTAAATTTTAGAGAAGATTCCATGAAGTGCTGAGAAGAAGGTATATTCTTCTGTGTTTGGGTGAATTGTTCTATAGATGTCTGCTATGTCCATTTGAGTCATGACACCTATTCTCTTATTTCTCTGTTAAGTTTCTGTCTAGTTGACCTGTCTTCTGGGGAGAGTGAGGTGTTGAAGTCTTTTACTATTAGTTTATGGGGTTTGGTGTGCAATTTGAGCTTTAGTAATGTTTTATTTTGTTTTGTATACATATGTGGGTGCTGTTGTGTTTGGGGGAATAGATGTTTAGGATTGAGACTTCATCTTGATGGATTTTTCCTATAATAAGTATGAATTGTCTTTCTCCATCTCTTCTGGTTGATTTTAGTTTTCAGTATATTTTGCTAGAGATTAGAATAGCTACACCCACTTGTTTCTTGGGCCCATTTGATTGGAAATTCTTTTCCCATTGCTTTATCCTTAGGTAATGTCTCTCTTGGAGGTTGAGTTGTACCTCTTGTATACAACCGAAGGATGTATCTTGCTTTCATATCCATTCTACTAGCCTGTGTCTTTTATAGGTGTATTGAGTCCATTGATATTAAGAGATATTAGTAACCAGTGATTGTTAATTCCTATAATTTTTCAGTGGTAATGTTTGTTTGTTTCCCTTCTTTGTGGTTTGCTGGTTTGAGGGTATTTGTTGCCTGTGTTTTTGTGAAGCAGTTAGCTTCCTTGGGTTGGAATTTTCCTTCTAGTACTTTCTGTAGGGCTAGGTTTGTGGATAAGTATTCTTTAAATCTGGTTTTGTCATGGAATATCTTGTTTTTTCTATCTATGCTGATTGAAACCTTTGCTGGATATAATAGTCTGGGCTTGCATTCATGGCTTTTTAGTATCTGCAGTATATCTGTACAGGACCTTCTGGCTTTCAGAGTTTCTAATGAGAAGTTGGATGCCATTCTGATAGGTTTTCCTATATATGTTACATGGCCATTTTTCTTTGCAGCTCTTATTATTGTTTCTTTATTCTGTATGTTTAGTGTTTTGAATATTATGTGGCAAGGAGATTTTTGTTGAGCCCATTCTATTTGGTGTTCTTCAAGTTTTTTGTCCCATCATAGGCAAATCCTTCTTAGTTGAGAAAGTTTTCTTCTATTTTGTTGAATATATTTTCTGTGCCTTTGAACTAGAGTTCTTCTTCTATCCCTATTATTCTTAGGTTTGGTCTTTTCATGGTGTCCCAGATTTCCTCAATGTTTTCTGTTAAGATTTAGTTGGATTTAACATTTTCTTTGACTGATGAATCTATTTCCTTTATCGTATCTTCAATGCTTGAGATTCTCTCTTTCATCTTTTGTATTCTGTTGGTGATGCTTACATCTGTAGTTCCTGTTTATCTACCCAGATTTCCATTTCCAGACTTCCCTCAGCTTATGTTTTCTTTATTACCTCCTTTTCAGTTTTCAAGTCTTGTACTGTATGAACTGTTTGTTTCACTTGTTTGTTTGCTTTTTCTAGGTTTTCTTGGGTTCTTTATGAGATTCATTGATTTCTTCCATTTTTTGTTTGTTTTTTCCTCCATTTCTTTAAAGGATTTTTTTTCCTCTTTAAGAATCTCTATCATCTTCAGGAAGTTTTACTTAAGGCCATCTTCTTCTGTTTCTTCTAGGTTAGGATGCTGAGTTCTTTTTGTTGTATGACCACTGAGTTCTGATATTGCCATGTTGCTTTTTAGGATGTGAAATGAAGTCTAGCATTGGCTTCTACCCATCTCTTCCTGCAACTGGTGCAGGTAGTTCATTTGCCTCTTGATTCAATCCTTGTGGTTGGTGTCTGTGTCACTGGGATCCTCTCTTGGACTGACTGTTGTGGTTTTGCTGTGTCTTAAAGAGTTGCTCTTGGTCCATACTATGGAGTCACTGTCTGCCTCTCAGGAAGCTGCTGAAGTCTCTGGGGATAGCAAGGGTTGGGGTGGGATGGGACTTGTAGGTTTCAGGGTCTGATCAATGGGGAGGTGTTGGAGCAGCCTGCCTGCAGGTGGCTTACTTGCTACCTGGCTAGTGAAGCTGAGGCAGGTGGGGGATGGGTGCAGGGGTTTTGCTTTGGTACCAAGAGCCTAGAGAGTGCACCGTCCAGCTGGGGAGCTGGTCACTCACCTCTTGGTCTGCTCTGGGCAGTTGCAGTCTGTATATCTGAGATTCTTTCAGGTCGTGGGGTATGGGTGGGTTTGGGGATAGAGTGGAACTTGTAGCTTATAGGGTCTAATTGATGTGGGGAGGGGTGCTGGAGCAGCCTACCTGCAGGAGGCTAGCCTACTGGCTGGCTCAGGGAGCTGAAACAGGTGGGGGAGGTGCTCAGGGCCTCACCTTGGCACCTAGGGCCTAGAGACTGGGATGTCCAGCTGGGTGAATGATCACTAACCTCTTAGTTCGTTCTGTGCACTCTCAGTCTGTGTATGAGAGAACCTTTCAATCATGGCAACTCTTATAAAAAATATTTAATTGGAGTGGCTCACAGTTTCAGGGGTTTAGTCCATTATCATCATGTGGGGGACTTGTCAGCATGCAGGTAGACATGGTGCTGGAGCAGAAATAGAGTTCTAAATCTTGATCCATAGGCAATAGGAAGTAAACTCTCTACTACACCGAGCATAGCTTGAGGAAAGGAGACCTCAAAGCCCACCCCCACTGTAACAGATTTCATCTAAAAAGGCCACACCTTTTAATAACACCACTCCCTTTGAATGCTCATTTTCTATCAAAGCACCACAGGGGCAGTATGATTATCATCTAGAGTCACAATTGTATTAGGGATGGTGAGATAGTGATAATCATAATTTCTTTCATATTTCTTAGCTAGAATTTTAATGCACAGTCTACTTAATACCTAACTGATAGCTAACTACAATTTATTGCCCAAGGAATGTTGCAAAGAAGAATTAGACTGATTTTACCATTCAGGAATTTTCAAAATATTTAATTTTCTAGCATTTTCCAAGAGTTGTAACTGTGCCTATTTAAATATATTTGGTATTTATTCAATCATAGTTTCTTCCTTTGTTGTTCTAATTAGGCAATCTTTTGTCTGTCACAGCCTCTTTATGTTTGTTCCTGAGTATTATTAACGTAAAAACATTAATATTTTTGACATTCTTGCATTCTAAAGATTGTCTAGACACACCTTCTGTGTTAGCAATCCTACACCTGAAACTAACATTTCCCCCAAGTACATGTTTCAGTCAGTCAGCATACAAAAACAAAAGGGCATGGGATGTACAATTCTCAGAAGCAATGTTGAAGAGCTGAGTGGATAGAAAGTCAACCTAGAAAACATTGAGGAACAGAAAACTTGAAGCCCAAGGTAAAGTGCCTTTAAGCCACTCCAAGGAAAAGTCTAGTAGGCACGGGTTCAAATCCCTGTTTAGACCAGAAAACCTCACAAAAAAGCTTAGAATTCCTGAAAAATTGTGAACATTGAACAAGCTCCATAAATACTTAGTATTAATTGTATCAAGACTAACACTATCAGGACATATTAATATAACTGTAATCATTATTAATAAATAAAAGTGTCTGAGAGAACTATAGTCCTTGGACATAAAGAAATGCTTTTTCATTCATTTTGAATTAGTGATAAATTTATACTCAATTAAAATATGAACACAACATGTTTTCTTTCCAAGAAAATTCTATACTCTTAGACCTTAGGAGGAACCATCACACAATGGGCTTTTATTTTCACAGCTGTGATAGATTCCAAGTTAAGGGACTCTGATCATTGCTTAGCCTCTGGTAGTGTCCTCTTCCCCCATATTAATCATTTGCTTTCCTGAGTTTTTCAGGTATCGTTTTAATTTTTTTTCATCAGTAAAATCTACTAAATAGCAAAACAAAACAAAGAAATCAGCTAAACAAGACAGAAGCATGAGTAACAAATGTAAACACTTGGGAAGTTTGACTCGTGAGAAAAAAATGGCTTTATCTGGGGTGATAGGACACGAACATCCTAAGACTGATAGCACAGTTGAGAAAAATATCTTTCCACATAAAAATGAAGCAAAGAACATCTAAACTGTGGCCATGAAGCACCATAAAAAATCTGAGAGTTCCTATGTTTTTTTGCCCAGAGAATTCATGTTTATCTCAATGTTTCCCTACTAATTTCCAACAAAACTTCTTTTCTAACAACTTGGTGTTGAAAGTGCAATAACAGTGTTGAGTAATTGTATAATCGTATTGAACACATACCAAGAGACCAGGAAAACACTAACATATAAAGACAACAACTCTGAGCTCGTAACTCAGAAGCATGTGACCGGTGACATGGGAGTTATAATATTATAAGATTCTTTAGAAAAAATAGTGCTTTCAGTAACAACCATTGGATCCTTCCCAAAAATAAGGCTCTCAGAATTAACTGAAAATTCTGAACTGTGAATTAGATCAGATTTTAATTCAATGCAGCCTTTCTTATTTTCCCATAGTTTAACTCCCAGAGTTTGGAGATTTTTGAGTCAACAATTATAATTATTGAAAATGCTATTTTTAGTCAGTCATAACATTTGTGTAGCTAACTCAATATATAGCTATATATACATATATAGTATGATAATATAATATAGAACCTTTCATTATAAATAATATATTATATCTCTAATTCAACAATGGCTACTGTAAAAAGAAAGTCCAAGAATCCATTAGTTGCTCAGTTCATGAGAATGGATGTCTCAGCTGGTTTATACTAGAATCCAGGAAGTAAGCTCTAATGCCAGTGAATGACTGAACTTGCTAACAAAGTGAGGACAAGCAAGCAGCCATGTCCTTACATAGCTTCCAGCAGAAGGCACAGCCAGATAAGAAGGCACAGCCAGATAAGAGGTGCGTTTTCCCAGCTCAAATGACCTAGATTAAAGATGTATCTTTCCAACTCAAGATCTGGATTAAAGGGATGCCATTTCCCAGCCCCAAAATATTTTAAAGGCATGTATTCCTGCCTAAAAAACCCAGATTAGAAGTAAATCTTCCTACTTCAAATTAATCAGAAATCCGTCATAGGTGGGCCTCCATTTGGGGGTTTTAGTTAATTACAGATGTCAAGTTGACAACCAAGAATAGCTGTGGTCTACAAACAGCAATTTTAACTCTTCTACCATAATAATTAATGTGTGGATTAATTAAGTGATTTTGCTTAAAACCAGTTTTTTCCCTAAAAAGAATTCAATATCCCTCATATAATGTGAGAGCTACCAAAATCACTGTTGTATTTTAGCATGAAACATCTATTCTTTCTTATTACGAAAACCTGAAAACTGACATTTTTCTTTTTAATTGAAAGTTGAATTTATCCATTTTGTTGGATACTGACAAGTATTTATTTTGAGTATACAAAATGTGGTCATATATATATATATATACAATGTAGAGTTATTAATTCAAGCTAGTTAACATACCTATTACTCTAATACTTAAGATGTATTCCTCATGTTGAACTGAAGCATTGTAGCATTTGACCAACATCTTCCATGATCTTTCCCAACTCTGCAGCCTCAATGAACCTCTGGTCTTCTTGTTCACTCAGGTGATGTAGAATACACATGTAAAAGCCACATGTCTTTCTTTGTGCAGATCATTGTACCTAATGACCTCTCCATTCATTCATGTTACCACATATAACCTAATTGCCCTCATCTTTAAATATACTATTATAACTGCATAACTTCTTGATCTTGCCTCCAGAAGTAGATATCTAAATACTCATGACAATCTACCTATATGACAACATCAGATTCAGTTGAATAAACAGTAGGATGTGGTTACCTAAAAGAAAACAAATTTGGGGGGTCTGAGGATTTGTCTCATTGTTTATCTTGTTTTGCTGCTTGCCCTACAAGTATGAAAACTTGCCCTGTTGCTAGCTAGCTTAGCATAACCACATGGCAGACATCAACCCCAATGATGTCACTAGGGGCTCTAGATGAAGGTGGCTCTTCAGTGACCTCAACCTTATGGTTGCAGAAGTTTTTATCCCACTAGTGTTCTTTCCACTTAATCAGCTCAAGGCCTTTCTGCTCTTGGAACCATGGCAACTTTAAGAAATACTATGTAATTTCATCTTAATAGAACCACATGAAAATTACAGAAATCTAAGCAAATTTAATAAATGTTTCTTTTGTTGAAAAAGGAAAGAATAAAAAGCCTTGGTATTCTCAGGTACAGGAACATAAGTATCTGTTTATGGCAAAGATACTCATAATATCTGGATTCAGATTCAAAGAGGTACATAGAAGATATACATATATAATTAGCATTAAAGGAGTGTGCACAGAACATATATGGAAGAATGGATGTTTTAATGATTCACTAGTATTTGCATGCTCTGCATTCTGTCTGACATGATTTCTTCTAGGCTTTAAAAAGCCTAATTTCATGCCTCAACTCTAGCGATAGTAAACCTCAGTTCCTTTTATTTCAAATAAACTCAATGAAAATGAAGCCTTCCACTCACATTTTCATGAGTTTTAATAATATAGCCATGCCTATATAAAGTGGCACTCAGAAATTTTATGCATTAGGTGTTATTTGTAGATGGAACAAAATTAAGAGTGCATTTATTTTCACTAAAACCAAAGAAAAATAGAAAGTTAAGCCAGTTCAGCTGTATTTCTAGTTTAGTATCACTCAGCATGGACACCTAGACAGATATTACTTGACAAATATCATGTGTTCACATGAAAAAAATCTATTTTCCACCAAGATATGCATGGGCTTAAATATTTGAATTTGTTATTACCTCTATAGAATGGATTACTTTTGGTCTTTGGTCAAAATAAGAATGAATATCCATGTCTGTGGAATAAGGGATGTTTCTATATTCTGTTTGTCTTAAATGCTTTGGGCCACTCAGTAGCTAAATTAATCACCATTAGGACGGAAATCTTCCTTTCTGAGAAGGAACAGGCAAAAATGACAAAAGCCTTTGTCAGTTGGCTTGGACCTGGCATTTGTGTATAGTCAAAGGGAAAAATTAGTTTTTTGGGTTTTTTTGTTTGTTTTTTTTGTTTTGTTTTGCCTGCCTCTGCCTCCCGAGTGCTGGGATTCAAGGCCTGCGCCACCACCACCTGGCCAAAAAGGAAAAGTTTACAGGGCAGACTTCTTGCAGTTGTCCAGAGCCTCCATTAACACAACTGCTTGTGAGTATCATAAGGAAGCAAATCTAGAGTCCTCCTCATCTGCTGAACTGTTGTTCACCATTCATATCCATATAACTAATTTAAACACAGAAGGCTAATCAATGCCCCTTAAACAGTATATACAAATTAAAATCTAAACTGTGCTTCATTGCTTTAAATATGAACAAGCCATTATTAAATTTTTAAGATCTTAACAAATTCAATAAGCTTATCCATCAGTACAAAATTATCTATTTAATTTATTTTCCTTTTAAGACAATGTATAAATGAGGGATCCAATATTTAAAAATAAATAGAACAGCACAACGTTCCCTTGACTCATTAGCATGGACAGGTCAGTGTTTTGTTCGGTTATATTAGGAACAAAAGCTAATCTCGAAGCTAAGAAGTGCAAGAATGTTTTACTAAAACTGAAAGAAGACGAAGGTTCAGTTGGATTTATTCTCATCTTTCCTATACCTGTAACTTATATAACTTATATCTACTAGTGTCCCCAAATTTTTTCAGGAACAAGCTGAAAAAAAAAATCTTAACTGTGTGTCTTTCTGGAGAAAGTTGAGCAGTCAGATGAGAATGTTCTACTGATTGCTTTTGTCCAGTTCATTCCACCACCACCCCTTATTTCCCAAGAAGAAGTAAAGTAGGAGTCTCTCCCTTCACCTTCTGCTCAGCTCTTAACACTGCTCCTGTCGATATTTCTGCAGTGATATCTTTTAGCAGAGATGAATTAACTCCATTGCTATTCTTCTTGATTCTCTCATTATCTGCTCTGTGCTGAGCCTGGATGTTTCTGAACATTGATCTCAGAGTGTGTGGTTCACCAAGGGCTGTTCATTTGTCTTATAAGCATATATACTGAGAATTAGATTTTGAGGTGTCTAGTGACAACAGCTGCGTGATGATGTCTTTGCTGTCACCTGGTGCACAACTGGGAAAACGCTGGTCTACGGTTGTACACTGTGCATCATTCTGTCATGCGCAGTGCTCTGTCCTCTCTGTTATTAGGCAGAAAAGAGGGGAAATCATGTCATATTGACAAAAATAAATAGGTAAGAGTCAAAAATATTTCCTCTAACACCGATAACCCCTCAGAAGGTTATCTCCTTTATAAAGGAGAAATAGTCCATCTTGTAGTTTTTAAACTCGACTCTCAGTTCATTGTTGCATATTTTATAATCATGAATTCCACTGGAAGGATTGAAAGGTCTCCTTGTGCTGTACAAGAACACCATCTTTCCATTAAACCAAAGTAATGACAACATTCTATATCTGCATCAACATTCTATATCTGTACTGGGTTTCCCCCTGTTTTAGAAATATATTATATTTTATGGTCAGGAATATATCTTTAGTGTATTCTTTTTGAGAAATGGAAAACTCTGCAGTGGTACTGGGCAGAAGTACAACTGCTGAAGAATGTGGGGCCTAAAATCCACAAACACTTGGGTCAGTACTTGAACGTGGTCCAGAGAGCTCAGATTTAATGCAAAGTGGGCTCAAGGACAACCTGTGCACATGGCATTGAAAGCCTCAAATGTTAAGACTCTCAGGAGGGATAGCTCCTTATCATGAGAAATTAGCAGAGAACTACTCACAAAAGATATATGTATAGTCGTCCCATGCAAAATAAAACTGTCCAGTGTAGATGCATGCCTGAACTCCCAGTCCTCCAAAGCCTCAGACAAAAGTACTATAGGTTTAAATCAAGTCTATGTTGCATAGTAAGACTTTGTCTCAAAAAAATAATAACTAACAAATAAAATTGGAAAATTATAAAGCAACAAGGAATACTAATATTCAAAACTTTTTGATAAGAAATATGATCTGAAAAAGAATGTTTTTGTTTGGGTTTCATAATTTCTAATATATTCTGAATTTTAAATTTTCAATACATTGGATTTCAATTATTGTATACATTTATTTTAGGACATTTCATATATATTTTATTTTTGAAAAAATTGCAAACATGTATACAATGTGGGCACTTCTATAAATCATTTCCTGCACAAATACAATTTATCGTGGTCAGACTCAGTCCTAACACTCTCTATTGTCCCCCTTCTTCTCCTGCTGGATCTTTTCCTTTCTTCAACCAGTTACCCACCTACTTCTCTGTGCTTTGCGCCCCACTGAGTTTAACTAAGGTTGCTTGTGTGAGTGTGAATGAAAACTGTACTGTATGAAAAATCTTCACAGCACTGTCACACTGGTTCACCTTTCCTTTCTCTTTCTAGTCAACATTCCTTGCTTATATCACAACATCATTACCCTCTCCTGCCCCTTCCTTTGCTGTCCCTCAGGTTCCCTTTCTCCACCTAAGAAGACCCCCTCTAACTTAGTGACATGACTTTTAATATAGATTCTGCCTACAAGGTAAAAGCCACAAGACTGTCTTTCTTAGTCTGGACAGATATAAACATTTTTAAGGCATAAGGGATAATCGTAGAAATAAACGAGGTGCCAGCAGAACTTCAAATCAAAAGTGTAATATTCAGGATGTGATTGAGTCGCAAATGCAGATGAGTCAGATGGCAACCACTAAATTGAAAAGCCAATCTGAGAAAGCTCCCCAAAATGTTTTATAGTAAAGTAGAGAGATAAAGAGAGACTAAAGCAGCCTTATGTGCCATCATATTCAAAGAAGCCTGTAGTTGGCCCTTTTGGGGCCCACCACCCAGCTCCCAAATAAATCACACATGGAGTCTTATTCTAACTTATGAATGTTGGTCTTTAACTTGGATTATTTCTAGCCAGTTTTTTTTAAATTATCTCATCTATCTTTTGCCTCTGACCTTTTTTCTTTATTCCCATTCAAACCACCACAATTACTCCCTGGAATGTCTTTGGGGGACTTCTATATTGGGCTAACTAAAGAGGGAAGATAGGAATAAAAAGAAGAAAGAGAACTGTGCACCCAGATTCCTTTCTGTTAACTTGCTAACTGCAGGTTCAATGTGATCAGCTGCCTTCTGTTCCTGCCGCCATCCTTTCCCTACCATGGTGGACTGTATTCCTTCAAACTGTGAACCAGAATAAACCTTGATCACTTTAAGTGGTTTTGCCAAGGAAATGGTTTTGTAACAGGAATAAAGAAAAAATACCTAATATGAAGAAAGTTAGTAATACAAAAAGTAACTGAGAAAGACCTTAGGCTAAGTCTAGAGCTCAGGAAATATTGTATTCAGTTTGTTTAATGTACTTATTATGAATATCACAAGTCAAACATATGTTAATTGATATTATTCTATATTTACATGGTTTGGAAAATAAAGGACTGGGGGCTGGGTAGATGGCTTAGCAGGTGAAGTGACTGTCACTCAAGCATGAGTTTTGATCCCCAGAACCCACCTAAAAATCCCACCATGACAGTAACACCAGTAACTAAAGCTCGTGGGGGAGGGAGGCAGGTAGAGATAGGTGGACCCCTGAACCCTTTTGGCTAGCCTCATATTCGACGAGAAATCTTGTCTATGGGAAGGGACCTTGTATGTGTGTGTCATGGGAGCAGGGAGGATAAGTATGATGGGGACTATAATGATCAGCATGCATTTTATCAATTCATACATGAATCAATTTGCCAAAGATAAAGTCAATAATAGATTTCAAAAATAATAAAAATTTTAAAGAATTTATAAACCTGGAAAATGACTGATGAAAGATATCCAATATCAGTTTCTGGCCTCTACAGTTCTGCTTGCACACACACACAAACACACACACACACACACACACAAACACACAACATCACACCATCACACCATCACTGAGCATCCAACTAGGAATCAGGATGCTCATCCCTTAGGTCTGCTCTCACCTAACCAATTATCTTGAAGAACAAGCCTTGCAACATGTCTAGGTTATTTTCTTGTGTAGACATTTGTGTTCGTCTTTAACATTTCCCCTAACTTTAAATATCTTGTAATTTCAGTAGTTCCTCTAGGCAGATGTATACTGACTGATTGGCCAGATAAAGTACTTTCTTTCCTTTTAACCCAGTTTCTGTAAAATTCATATTCAAAAGGTGGTAATATCAATGCTAAGAAGGGTGATTATATGGTATGTTGGAAAAAGCCAGTTTACAAAAATCACATATATACATGAGATGCATGCAGCACAAAGATGGTTTTCCCCTTTTTATCTGACCTTTTGAAACCAGAAATATTTACAAAGTACCCCTGTGTAAAGCAGTCCTGACCTTTGTAAAAAGCAAGGCGTAGAACCCAGAATGTGGCTTTAAAAATCAACTAATAAAGACGACAAAGATATTTACCCACATAGTGAGCAAGCTTCCAAGGCAGGGGGAGGGGGACTTCTCTAAAGCAGGCAGATAAACAGTCTAGTAATGATAAAGGTCATGTTGATGGTAGAGCGCACTCCCTCCACCTCTTCCCAATAATCACAGCAGTCTGCTTGCTGTCTGATAAAAGAGCTAATTACTCTTTCTTTTGGTGGTTTTTTTTTTAAAGCATCCTAAGTTCCCAATTGAATGTTCAACATGAGGAGATGTGTGATTTTTGTTCCTGTTTTTCATTTGCTCTGTAACATGAACAAGACAATCTGGGAACCGAAAACGCTGAATTTCGAATTTCCTTGCTCTCCTCTAAGCCATAACCCTGCCTGCATCTTGCCTGGCATTCCAGCTCTCACCCCCACATCACACCGCTGGAGGCAAGAACTAACTCCTTCCACTACTATCTGTAGTTTTCATGATGGGTTATTGTCTGCCAGTACAGCACCCTAAAGTCTAGATCACTCCTTCTCGTGCACACAGGCACTTTCCCTTCCCAATCGGAGCCAGTTTCTTGGAAACCAGTAATGGGTGTGAAACGGATGTGACACTGTGTGCCGACCTACCATACACTCCCTTTGCAGCCCAATTCCTTCATAAATAATAAGAGTATTAAAGAAGGATTTGAAAAGATCAGGTTTGTTGTGAATGATTGCCTATTATTCAGGGCAGGGCTTACTCATAGAGAATCAAATTAAGAAACTTCAACTCTATCATTCCATGTTTTTCACACAAATTCCCCATTCCTTCTCTGTCCCTATTTTTTTCTTTCTAGTCCCATTTGTTTGTTTGTTTGTTTGTTTGTTTTTTCAGAATGTGTGTTCTGTCACAAAGAATTTCAGTCAAAATGCTACAAAAAAAACCCTGTACCTCATTAAGAAAAACATCATTCACAGTTACATCAAGTTAAATGTCTCCTTTCCAGGGCCATCCACAAATTAAAGTGTAATTGTACCAGTTTCACTTAGTGGGGGAAGGACTCTCTCTCTCTCTCTCTCTCTCTCTCTCTCTCTCTCTCTCTCTCTCTCTCTCTCTCTCTCTCTCTCTCTCTCTCTCTGTGTGTGTGTGTGTGTCTGTTTTTATGTCTGTCTTTGTGTGTGTCATGTGTGCTCTTATTAATTTTTTATTAATTTTATATGTGATTGTTTTGTTTTGCTATCATGTCTGTAGGGGGAATGGGCACCACATGGTTGCTTGGTACCCGCGGAGTTCAGAAGAAAGCACTGAAATTCCCAGACCTGAAGTTATGAATGGTGAACACCATGTGGTTGCTGGAAGGCAAACCCAGCTCCTCTGTAACAGCAGCCAGGGCCTTTAACCACTCAGACTTCTCTGCAGCCCAAAGACACCAATGTTTACCACAAATCTCCAGTGCACCTTTCTTTTGGAATCGGAACAACATTTGCAAACTGGAAGGAGCAATATTAAGTCAATGGGTAACTGAGATAGCCCATGAAAATCTAACCATGAAACTGGGCATTTCTATTGGTTCACTCAGAGACATTAAGGGAAATATTCAGGAAATTGGTGCTTTGGATATTTTATTAAAGATTGGAAAAGATTCTAGCCAGGATTTTAATGTTTGAATCCAGGCAGTAACTTATGTAGGAACATCCACCTATGCACTCCATTCTTACTTCCTGTGCTAACAAGAACTTAAATCAGAAAAATGCAGGCACAGCCCTTAGTTGTGTTTGTAATCTCAGCACTGCAGATTTGAAAACAGGTGACTCATTGGGACTCACTGGCCAGCCAGCCTAGCTTAACAGGTACCCATATACAGGGGAGCATGCACATAGTGGTGTGCACACACAAATAATTTAAAGAATTAATTATTGGGTTCTATGGGCACTTACATTCCAGAATCAAATCTATAAATATGAGGTTTTAGGAAAATAAAACACTAACAACTATAGATGGTATGACTGGCTGTAATAAACTAAATTCTGAGCTTCTCAAAACACAGCCAATCTCTCAGCAGGGAATATTTTGATTGAATAAAATGAAAACTCATAGAAAAAATAGAAATTCCTGGTGATCAAACCTAGATCAGAACAGATTGTTTGAAGATACAAAAAGATATAAACTAAACATACATTTGGTTCTGGCCAAATGTAAGTATAATTACGTCCCTTGTGTCCTTGAAGTTACTACACATATATATTGGTGACTGGGCTCTCTGTGTAACTTGAGGTTGCTGAGAGATGGGAAACTCTAATAAGCAGATGAGGAATGAGACGACGAGAATCAGCACTTCCCACAGAACGAGGCTGAAAGCTCTGTGCAGACATATTGCCACCAGTCAAAGATCAAGACAATCACTCAACATGCCTGATGGCTGGGGTGGCTGATGGATATCGTTGTGGTAATGAGTACCAATCAACCATTTCAAGAAGAAAATTGAGTTTAAGTAGCTGACTGTCTCTATGTGGATAACCGTCTGAAATCAAATAGTGGGAAGAATTCAATCATTAAGATGCCCACAGCCAATCAGATGGATTGCGTTCATCCCTGAAGGTCCGTTTTATGCTGCATAGGTAGTGCCTGAGTTTGAGCTTCATTTTATTTTATTTCTATTTTCCAATCCTCAGATGGAAGCACTAATGAGCTGTAAAAATAGCCAAGAGGCAGACAAAATTGGGAGGAGACATAAAGGACACGAATAATCTGCAAATGGAAAAATTATTCCCCAAAAAAATCAGGGGTTGGTTAGTGATGCCATGAAATAATGAGAATTGTCTCCCAAAATACTTGCCTTCGCACGCTGGAGGATATAATGAATTCAAAGTTCCTACAAGACAAAAAATTGTGCTTCATGTAACTAATTTCAGTAGCTCTTACAAAGAAAAAAATTTTCCATAGAATCTTCAAGTCTAGTGTAGCTAAGAGGTCTTAGCCTTGTGGAGTTATGTTTTTCTGAAGGCTTTAAGTTACCTAAAGATTAAGACATTAAAAGAATTGTGTAAAAAGCTAGATATTAAAAAATATTTCAAAGATTTTAACTAAATGTCAAAGGGAATGTCCAAAACTTACATGAACAAGAAAAGTAAAAAGTTAGACTTGGAAAGGAATTGCATTTTGAAGACTGTATTATATTCCTAGCTCACTAGAAGGCACTGGTCAAAATGTTATTTAATAGTCTCAGATATGCAAGGAGTACCGTAATATTATCCTTAAATAGATGGTAAACACTGAGAAATTAACTAACCTGCTCAGGACAGATTCCGTAATTGTGTGTGTGTGTGTGTGTGTGTGTGTGTGTGTGTGTGTGTGTGTAGGGAGAGAGAGAAAAAAGAGAAAGAGAAAAAAGAAGAGAGAACAGCCCTTCTCTTTCACTTCTGAAGAGTCTTGGAGATAAGAGCATGAGGCAAGTAACATGGGTAAAATTAGTATTTACATCTCTTCACATAAGTAAGGGTAGTCATTCATTCTGTGATTGAGAGCCTATTAAAATGCACTTATCAGAATTTCTGCAAAACAGCTATGGCATTAAAATTTCAAAACGCATAAACATTTGTAGTCTGTATTTTTCATATGGCTAATCCAGACTGCCTTATAGGGTGGGGTGGTTGAAATGAAAATGAGCTTCATAGACTCAAACATGCGAATACTTGGTCCCCAGTTGGTGGCAAGGCTCAGGAGGAATGGCCTTCTTAAAGAATGTGTGTCACTGGAAGCAGACCTTGAGTGTTTCAAAGTCCTGCCATTTTGAGCATATTCTCTCTGCTTCCTGCTTGTGGTCCAGATGTGATCTCTCAACTCCCTGCTCCGGTCACCATGTCTGCCTCCTGCAGCCCTAATTCCCAGTCACCAGAGTCTCTTACACCTCTGGAACTGTTAGCCCAAGTAAACTCTTTTATAATTTACCTTGGTCATGTGTCTTTTGTTTTCTTATTTTTAATTAAGAATTTTAAACACAATATTTTCTCATTTTACATAGCTATCTCTACTCCCACTCCATCCCCTCCTCCTGCTTCACCCTTCCCTCCATCCCACTCCCCATCCACTCCTCAGAAAGGGTAAGGCTTGCCATGGGGAGTCAACAAAGTCTGACACTTCACTTCTAGGTAAGACCAAGGTTCTCCCCATATCTAGGCTGAGCAAGGTAACCCTCCAAAAACAATATACTTTAGACACCAGTTCAAGCACTAGTGATAAATTCTGGTCCCACTGCCAGAGGCCCCACAAACTTTCCAAGTCTCACAACTGTCCCCCACATTCAGTGGACCTAGTTTGGTCCTATGCAGGTTTCCCTGTTATCAGTCAAGACTCAGTGAGCTCTCACTAGCTCAGGTCAGAAGTTCTTGTGGGTATCACCATCATGGTCTTCACCCCTTTATTCATATTATCGTCCCTCCCTCTCTTGGACTAGTCTCTACTTATTAGTGGATATTAGATATAAAGCAAAGGATAACCAGCCATGGATATCTGTGTGATAACCAGTTCATGATCCCAGAGAAGCTAGGTAACAAGGACCCTAAGAGACACATACAATTATCCCCCCCCCCTTGGAAAGGGGAAACAGACAAGCCCTCCTGAGAAAATTAGGTGGGGGTAGAAAAAGGAAGGGTGGAAGTGGAGGGGGAGGGGAAAATGGGAGGCAGGAGAAGAACATGAGGGAATGAGATGCTCAAGAAGTGAGTAGGACAGTGAGGGAGAGAAAGAAAAGAGATATCTTAATTGTGGGAGCAATTAAAGAGCTATCAAGAAACATGGCACTAGGGAAATTCCCCAGAATCCACAAGAATGACCCTAGACTGTAGGAAGAGGGTCAACCCCAAGTTTAGCACCAATTTGTTGCAGGAAGCCACTTGTTTCATGCCCAGCTAACTTAGACCTGAAATAGTCACACAGAAACTATATTAATTAAATTACTGCTTGGCCTATTAGCTCTAGCTTCTTATTGGTTAACTCTTACATTTTAATTTAACCCATTTCTATTAATCTGTATATCACCATGAGTTCATGGCCTACCAGCAAAGTTTCAGCACATCTATCTTCAGCGGTGGCTCCATGGCATCTCCCTGACTCCACCCTTCTTTCTCCCAGCATTCAGTCTAGCTTTCCCCACCTAGTTCTAATTTTCCCTGCCATAGGCTCAAAGCAGTTTTTTTATTCATTAACCAATGAAAGCAACACACAGACAGAAGGATCTTCCACACCATTTCCCCTTTTCTGTTTAAACAAAAAGGAAGGCTTTAACTTTAACATAGTAAAATTACATATAAAAACAGATATCAAGCAATAAATACAGTTACATTTATTTATATCTACTTTATCTTTTATCATAACTAAAAAAACTATAACTATAAATTCTCCACCCCATCAAAGACTCCAGAAGGATATATTACCTAAGTAAACAGGAAGTACATTTTAAGCAACTTTCAAAACTTTAGAATTGACAGAGACATCTCACTGCCTGGACAGTCACCCAAAGTTTTTCTGTATGATTGGGGCATCCATCTCTAGCCTACTGGCTCATAGTATTCATCAGACTTTTCCATGAAGCAGGAAACTTCAAAGACAGTTCCACTTATATTGGCAGTTTGTCAGTTCTTTTCTTCTGTGTCCTGCAGAATGTCTCACAGACCCTTTTATGAAGCAGGAACCCTGAAGGATCATCTCACCTTTAGGCAAGTTCACCAGTCATTTCTCTGCAGGTCCTGCATGTCCAGTTCAGCAGTCCAAGAAGGAGCAGTTTCTTGCCCACATGGCTAACCAACTCCAAATGGAACCTCTTCAATGCCCATCATCCTCTTGAAGTAGCTTGCTGCTGCCAGGAGCAAATATGTCTCACTGTTATGAAAAGTCTTAAGTTCTTAAACATTTTAAATGTCATATTCTGAAGGTCTCTGAAAGATTTTAAGAATACCTATCTAACTGAAATAAGTTTCTATACATCTAGAAAATCTAACTAACATGACTACAAGCTTGACTATTATAGATGAGTATCTATTAACTTATATTTCTTAATTATATATTACATTTTAAATGAACTACACAAATACAATACCTTAATCAAGATAGAAATACATACAGACACACACACAAACACACACACATATATATGAAATTTGTATCAATAAACAAGATCCATACCAATGCAAGTCTCTATAGCATATCCCCCTTTAAATATAAACAAACATTTATTAACAGTATTTGAGAATATGGGTGTAGTGGTATAGTTTTCTCCATACTGCTTCCTGCTGATTGTTGGGCATAGTTATTTTTGGGAGTGTTCATGGTGATCTTTGGGGGCTTTGTTCCATCAAACCACACAAGTCTAGAAGCAAGCCACAGGTTCTCATCCTCTGTGGAAACAAGAAAAGAACCTCTTTTACAAAGAAACATATCTTTAGACCCAAATTTGGAAGTCATGATACCTTTATAATATATATGCTGGTTTAGCATATCAGCCTATACAATGAAATGTCTCTCTGTACTTAGCTCATTCACTGTCAAAAATTCAAAGATAACACAATAATATACATAATCCAGATTCTCTGTGAATTTTCCATTTTTACATGGTTTATTTGGTTTTACTCTATTACTTTTTAATACTGTGTCTCTTTAAAGATTTTGTTTTATTTCATTTTTTAAAAACTATTTACTTAACTTTTTATATTCTTTTTTCTCTCTCTCAAGTCTGCATACATTTTTTAAAAACACCCTGTGATTCATTTAGAGGTTTTTCCATCTGGATTTATCTTTATTGCGTATCTGTAATTATTTTACGACCGGAAGTGTTTGTTAAAATGCTAAGCAGCTTGGTCTCAATATCTCTGCGTGCTGGCTCTGCCTCTCTCAGGCTTTAAATATGATGGAGGTAGTTCACCTCAGCTCTAGGACTGCTGGGTGGGAGCCATCCTCACCACCTTAACTCTGGGTAGCACCATGCAGCATATAAACCCTTTTAATTTTCTAAGTGAAAGCTAAATTTGCCATGCAGTACACTGTGTGGCCTGGAAATATCCCTGTGTATGGTTGCAGGAATATTTCCGCCATGCTCTCCTACTTGTGCACACCTAGATCCTGCCACCCGCTCAGGCAGGGAGCGCTGAGCAGTGGGCATTGTCTCAGCTACTTTCCTTTTGCCCAGAGTGGGCACATAATCACCCAGGCCCACAAATGCCATTCAAATACTCCATAGTCAGTTTGCACTGGCAGCATGGCCCAGATTTTAAAACCATAAAGCTTTTTTTCTGCTATGGCTGTCTCTGCTTGTTTCTAGCAAACAGAGCCCACCCAAGAAAATGCCACTACCAATCCATGTTTAATTCTGTTCTTTTGTGTCTAGAATGTTTAAACATTCTCAGGTTTTACATGGATTCAGTCCACCATGTTGGTGCACAAATTTGTAGAAAGAGGAGCTGCTTGTTGGTTCCCGGCAGCCCAGCTAACTTAGACCCAAAATAATCACACATAAACTGTATTAATTAAATTACTCCTTGACCCATTTAGCTCTAGCTTCTTATTGGCTGACTCTTACATATTAATTTAACCCATTTCATTTAATCTGTATATATGAGGTCTTGGCTTACCAGCAAAGTTTCAGCACATCCATCTCTGGCATCAGCTGCATGGTATTTCCATGACTCTAACCTTTTTTCTCCCAGCATTCAGTCTAGCTTTTCCTGCCTAGTTCTGTTCTTCCCTGCCATAGGTTCAAAGCAGGTTTTTATTCATTAACCAGTAAAAGCAACACACAGACAGAAAGACCTCCCACACTACCAGCTAAGACTCTAAGCAGTAGTAGAGAGGATGACTAAATTGACCTTCCCCTGAATCAGATTGATGACTACCTTAATTGCCATCATAAAACCTTCATCCAGCAACTGAAGGAAGCAGATAAAGTGATCTACAGCGAAGCACTGGGCCGAGCTATTAGTCATGTGCCTTACCACAGAAATAGAAGAGTAGCTAATACAGAAAGTGTCTATATAAAACTGAGTATCATTAAAGCAGAAACTAAACAACACCTACAAGAATGAACCATATTTCTCATTTGTGTCCAAATGTTCTGTCTTGCATAAACCTTATAAGAATTCTGCTGGTTTGCATTTCAGGTAAGAGAGCACAGCTCTGGCTTCTTAGATGTTGCACAGCTCTGGCTTCTTAGATGTTCAAATTATTCTCACAAGAAGGGAATTCAGCAGTCAAATACATTAATTAAGATAACATTCTATTTAGAGGGAGTTGCATAAGAAGTATTTCTGTTGATTCTACTTAATTTCTATCAATTTTATTAATAGAGCAGCATAAATAAGCTAATCTCTTTTAAAACAAAAGGAAATTTCTACCTATTCTCAGCTGTTAACTCACAAATCTAATTATATAAGTAACATAACTGTCTATTTAATGTGATGTCTGTGGCTACTTAATTTAATACCATAAAAACAAAAGCCTATTAAGTAATTTTCATTTTACACCAGCTATACTATTGTTAATAATAAGCCCCCCAATCTTTTATGATCATGCATTTGCATCAGTGAAGGTATTTTGAATATATACAAACATAAGTAAAATTCTAATACCCATGCATCCAAGTACACTCCTTTCCCAAAATCTTCTCAAATTGTTTAACTCCCAATTCTAACCAAACTAGGCAAAGCACAAAGCCTGAAGTATTTTCCCCTGAGTGAAGCAGAATTGAACTGACACTCAGGGGTTAAAATCTACTGTATCTCAGAAGTTTCTTCCAACAGTAGCTTTGCTGCGGAGCATCATAAAGTAATATCTAACTCCAGCCACAGGCACAAGTTCCAGTTTGTCATGGGCAATCAAGGTCTACCAACCGAGCAGGCAATACCTTTAAGATAACACCTTAATTTTAATGTTTTAAAAATAACTAGGATCAAAGGGACAGTAAAGAATGTAAAAAGGTAGATTAGTGCCTCCAAATCATATAGCAGCACTCTTTATGCACAGAACAAGAACAGCACATTTGCTAAGGGAAAGAGAGAACTGCAATATTTAACTGCTGTTTATGGAAATCAAAATAAATATTAAAAGAGATCAAAGAAGGAATAAAGTATTGAAATACACAAAATAATTATGTTTGTGTATTTTTTGACTTATCAAAATTCAAAAATGACAAATGGTAAATTTTTTTTTCTCATGGTTTATTTTTTTTTTATATTTAAAAATTTCCATCTCCTTCCCTCCTCCTCCCACCTCCCTCCCCTCCTCCTCCCCCTTCCCTCCCCTCCTTCTCCCCCTTCCCTCCCCTCCCCTCCACCCATACCTCCCCTCCCTCCCTCTCAAGGCCAAGGAGCCATCAGGGTTCCCCACTCTATGCTAAGACCAAGGTCCTCCCAACTCCCCCCAGGTCCAGGAAGGTGATCGACCAAGCTGAGAAGGCTCCCACAGAGCCCGTCCATGCAGAAGAATCAGAGCCCAGAGCCATTGTCCTTTGCTTCTCAGTCAGCCCCCGCTGTTGGCCATATTCAGAGAGATGGGTTTGGTCGCATGATCCATCAGTCCCATTCCAACTGGAGTTGGTGATCTCCCATTAGTTCTGTCCCACCGTCTCCATGAGTGAACGCACCCCTCACGTTCCTGACTTTCTCCCTCATGTTCTCGCTCCTTCTGCTCCTCATCAGGACCTTGGGAGCTCAGTCCAGTGCTCCAATGTGGGGCTCAGTCACCTTCCCCATCTGTCGCCAGATGGAGGTTCCCTCACGGTCCTGACTTTCTTTCTCGTGTTCTCTCTCCTTCTGCTCCTCATCAGGACCTTGGGAGCTCAGTCCGGTGCTCCAATGTGGGGCTCAGTCATTTTCTTCATCTATCGTCAGGTGGAGATTCTATGGTGATATGCAAGAAATTCATCAGTATGGCTATAGGAACTGGCTTTTTCAGGCTCCCTCTCCTCAGCTGCCCAAGGAACTAACTGGGGGCGTCTCCCTGGAAACCTGGGAACCCCTCTAGGGTCAAGTCTCTTGACAACCCTCAGGTAGCTCCTTAAATTAAGATATATACTTCCCTGCTCCCATATCCACCCTTCCTATATCCCAAGCACCCCATTCCTCCGAGCTCCCCCCGTTCTCCCCTTCACACTTTTCTTTCCCCATCTTCCCTTGGCCCAGTCTTGCCCAACCCTCAAGTTCCCAATTTTGCCTGGCGATCGTGTCTACTTCCAATATCCAGGAGGATTACTATATCATTTTTGGGAGTTCACCTTCTTATTATCTTCTCAAGGATCCCAAATTTATAGGCTCGATGTTCTTTAATTATGGCTAGAAACCGATTATGAGTGAGTACATCCCATGTTCATCTTTTTGGGTCTGGGTTACCTCACTCAGAATAGTGTTTTCTATTTCCATCCATTTGCCTGCAAAATTCAAGATGTCATTGTTTTTTACCGCTGAGTAGTATTCTAGCATGTATATATTCCACAGTTTCTTCATCCATTCTTCCACTGAAGGGCATCTAGGTTGTTTCCCAAATGGTAAATTTTTAAAAGTACCCATGTAAGTGAAGTAAGCCTTAATATTATTCTAGAAATTATAGAGAAATAATGAATGGTGAATAAGAAATTATGAGAGATTATAAAATTAGTTCTCAGAATTAGAACAGGCCAGCCTTCATAATTGTCTACTGAACAGAAAACAAACCAAAGAAATATACTAGAAAATAGAAAATGCCTAGTTGTGGAACTTTAGGACTCTACTGGGAAAGCAGTCTGAAATGCTCTACAAAGGGAACAGAGCATTATGTATGGAGGAACAGGAACCACGCTAATGTAAGATTTACCAGAAGCAATAAATGTTAAAGAAATGATACCAATGTCCTGAGGAAAGATGATTATAAATGTGGTTTTAGTACTATGAACCAGTGAAAAGAGCAAAAAGGAAAATATTCAAAACACTGGGATTCAAGCTTAATTTTCACAGGTGATTTCTTGATAAGTTACTTCTGGAAACAGAGTAGTGTTAGGATGTGAATTGTTGCCCTCAAAAGAGGCATGTGTTGATGACTTGGCCTCTAGCTGGTAGTGGAACCTTGAGAAGCTCTGAAAACATTTGGGGCAATAGCTAGTCCTATCCCAATAGCTAGGAAGCAGCAGGTCCTGGGGATGGGTCCTTGAGTGTTTTTTCCAGCTTCTCAGTTCTTTTCTCTTTGCTTCCTAACTGCCATAAAGTGGCTCTTCCTCACCATACATTTCTGCTTCCAAGATGCTCGGCCTCTATCTGTGAAGGCTAGCATCCATGAACTGAATCACCCAAAACCAAGAATTAAAATAAATTTTGCCTCCCTTAAGTTCTTGCTGTCAGATATTTTGTCGTGGAGACAAGAAAGGTTAGCAAAGCTTGTAACCCTACAAACAGTAGACTTAATTAGTCAATCCACAAAAAGTACACACACACACACACACACACGTATATATGTATACATACTTAAAACAAAAAAAGCAAAGATGACAAAGAATGTCCAGTTGAGTCTCTCTCCACCATTATTTGGTGATTTCATTAAGATTATCTTCACATGTGCATATATTTTAGGAAGCTCCTACTGTTTAAAGTTTCCATATTATCCCTCAAATACCCTAGAATTTTAGCTTAGCTTTCTCTCCCCATATTCCCTCCTTCACCCCCATTCCCTCCTTACTTGCTCCTCCCATTCCATATGTCTATTCATTCATATATGTCCATTCATATCTCTCATTTATCCATATATGTCTATTCTAAAAATGTAAGAAAATCTAGCTCAAGACCATGAAGCAAATAATCCCAATTTCAAGGTGGAAATTTCCCAAAAGAAGGCAAATGAAACACAGTGAGATATCACCTCAGACAAATTGGGATAGCTTTTATCCAAAAGATATAAAATGATAAGTATTGGTGAGAGACTTTCTACAGTGTTGATGATGATGCTGATTGGTACAGTAATTACTGAAAACTGTATTGGCAATCCTCAAAAAACCAGAAACCAGAAATATCTTATAATCTACATTTGTCCTTTGGGTAAACATCAAAACAACTGAAATTTGTGTGTGAAACAAGTGTTTGTTCGTTCTTGTTCACTCAACTATCTTTCACAGACCAAGATATAAAACCAAACTAGATGTTCACCATGAATGAAGAAAGCATAGTTTATGAA
The DNA here is from genome assembly GCF_903992535.2 of Arvicola amphibius. Classification (NCBI taxonomy): domain Eukaryota; kingdom Metazoa; phylum Chordata; class Mammalia; order Rodentia; family Cricetidae; genus Arvicola; species Arvicola amphibius. The sequence goes on from NC_052050.1 coordinate 111,137,627, forward strand.
CCCAGAGAAATAGGATTCAGACTTCTAGAAAGAGGCAAGCTTCACATTTGAACAAATTTCAAGAGTAAAGATAAGCATGTAGAATATTAAGCATGTAGAATATTAAGCATGTAGAACATTAAGTAAATAAACTGAGTTAGGTACAAAAAGACAAGTGCTATATGATCATACAACTCACTTATACATCAAATTCTAAAAATTAGAGTAAGCTGAAGTGATACAATCAGAAAGTAAAATACTAGTAACCAGAAGTTAGGAGGAACTAAATCACTGTAAAGATATTGATGAAGTATTCCCAATTTTAAGTAGATTATGAACATGAAACCTATAATACAATGTAATGACTATAGTCAATAGGAAAAATAGTGTATCCTTCAAAATCTGAGTGTACCAGGCCATGGTGAGATCTGAGCCTGGGCTGCTGCCAATGACTGTGCCTGGGTCTGTGGTCCTACCACAGCCAGGGTCTGTTTTGATGTCCATGGCCCATTTTGCCACCAAAGGCCACACAGATGCTCAGGGTCTGGACCACCACCTGTAACCATGATGGTGTCCAAGAGCCATGCTGCCCCTTGAACCATGTGGATCTGAGGTCTGTGCTGCCACCGGGGGTCATGATGAAATCCAGGCCTGAGCTACAGTCAAGTGCTATGTCTGTGCTGTGGCCCTACCATTGACAGTCATGTATATAACCAGGGTCTGGTTAGCCACCTGGGGCCATGTTACAGTCTGAGGACCATGCTGTGGCAGCCCATAAAGACCCTCCAGGGCCATGGAGATATTCAGGCTCAGTCTGCTCCTGAAGGTCATGTGTCATATGTGGACCCATGGTCCTGCTTTAGCTGAGGTCTGTGTTGATGTGTGTTTCCAGGGTTAATACAGGGGTCCACGCAAATCATGAGTGTTGAAGTCCAAGTGTCACGCTAAACCTGCCCCTTCTCTCACTGTCCCTGGGAGAGTTTCCCTTACTTCTTCCCACAGGCTTGGGAGAGCTGGCTCCATCCCTTGCCTGAGGAGGTAGGTCCCAGTGGCCTTGACTCAGCAAGGAAGCAGGCCCACATCCAGGGCTTTGAATTGGCCCACCCAACATCTATCCCATCTATGACCTGCTGGAGCACATGAAGGGACTGGACCTACAGAACCATAGCTACAAAATCTTCATGACTCAGCGCAACAGCAGGGTATCCAAAAGGAGTTTTGGTGAGGATCCAATATTGATGTCAAGTGTACTAGAAGTCAGAGGCCTTGAACCTGACCAACAACTCATTACATGATGAACATTTTCAAGTAAAGTTTTTTGAACAAGAGTCTACTGTATGACACAGTACAGTTCTCAAAATGCCTCCATAATAAATGAAGAGGTAACAGAGAGGCAGGAAAAATGGCCGATCAAAGTGTTCTTTTTGTTTGTTTTTTTGTTGTTTGTGTTTGTTGTTTGTCTGACAGATTTATTTTTTATTTTTATTTCTTTTAAAAAATTTTCTTTTGGCTGGGACACTACATGGGTGAAGGGTGAATACAGAGGGACTGGGATATGAGTGGGACTGGGGTGCATGATGAGAAATCCCAAAGAATCAATAAAAAACTATATTCAAAAAAAATCTGAGTGTAAATTTTCAATGTCATCATCACATACAAAGTCATAAGTATGTGAAGTAATGACTATGTTAATTAAATTGATTAGCCAGTCCACAATTTGTGCATATATGTGTGTGCATTACATTAAATACACATAATTTTTACTTGTCAAAAAAATGAATAAAAATACACAAAAAATAAATAGATGAAAACACTTGGAGGAAAGAGCAAGACAAATAAATAACTCTGAAGTTAGGAAAACATGAGCATAGTATATCAACGGGAGTAACTGATAAAGTATGGAAAAGGAAAAGCACATCTGAAATAGATTCTAGGAAGAACTGCCTTTGAGAGGGACTGGGCACTGGACCAGGAGAGAAAGAACAAAATTCATGGAGTGTCTGGCTCTAAAGCTAATGCATATGCAAGCGGTGTTAGCTTGTTTCTACTTTTAAATCAAATCACAGATGACAAGCCACACAAGACGGACTATGATAATCCATACTACCGTGTAAAAGAATGTAGATAGTAGAGACTTCTAGCAGAAGTACAGCAAGGCATAGAAGTTTGATTGCTCTGGTGTTCAGAGGGGACTTCCACGGGTCTAACTGTTGGCGGAAGAGAGACACGGAAGAAGAGTTGTCTACAGAACCAAAGCCTTGTTTATTTTCCAAATGAATTCACTAATATTGCTATAGACCTAATTTTGAATAACCTTGGATATCCAGAAAAACAACATCCAACAGCTAAAGACATGATATCTACCTTTAATAAAATCTACTCAATTCTTAAAAGTCATCATAGCATAGTGAAAGACTTCCTAATAATGGATATTCTGTTTTACACACAGAGGAAGTAAACAGCACTCAAAGTCGGTGTTAGAAAGAACTGGGATCTTGGAACAGGCAAATGTTAAAATGAAGCCAGGGAGGTCCATCTCTGTTTTTCATAGCCATGAATATGTAAGATTCTGGGTGTGATCGTGACCTGCTCCTCTGCTCCACTCCAGTGGCTGGGGTGGGGGGAATCTCACCCCTTCTACAGGCTTGGGTGTAAGTTCTGACACTCAAAACTATGTGTTAGCCAGAAATTTCTCCCTGCTTCTTAACTATTTTTTTCTTTGATAGAACATCCTTTTTTATTGTTTTTATTGAGCTATACATTTTTTCCCAGCTACTTCTTATCCTAATCAGTGTTCTAGTGGGAAATCCACATTCCTATGATGGTGACATCTGTTTTATTGGTGGCTAAATTTTTAAATTTTGTTAAAAGAATGAAGGTCTGGGCAAAAAGCAAACTGATTATAAGTTGGTATTTTAAACAGATATTAAGCAGTTGTCTATCATGGTATTTTATTTATGTTTTAATAAATAAAACTGGCTAAAGATCAGAAGGGCATAGCTAAGCACTTAGAGGTCAGGCAGTGGTGGTACACATCTTTAATCCCAGGATTTGGGAGACAGAGGAAGATGGATCTCTGTGAGTTCACGGCCACCCTGGGCTACACAAGATCAATGCAGAAACATATCCAGGCGCTGATGCCTCACACTTTTAATCCCAATACTAGGGAGTCACGGCTTTAATCCCAGCACTAGAGGGAATATAAAATGGGAAGTGAGAGAGGTTTAATCTGCTTGGTCTGCAGTCACCCAACCTTGGTAGAGGTCTAGCAGCTTAGCTGCTTTTCTTGTCTGGTTTTCAGGTTGAACCCCACTATCTGTCTCTGGGTTTTTATTGTTCGTGCTACAGTTGTGGCTATAAAGAAAATGTGATACACACATACAATGAATTTTTTCACCTACAAAGAAGAACAAATTTACATCATTGGCAGAAAAATGGATGCAAAAGCAAATAATCATGTTAAATGAATTGAGTAGCTCAGAGAAATACTGTTTCTTATCTCAAGTCTGGTTCCTAGATTATGTATGGGTGCATAAAAGCACATCTGTCAATATGGCATGCAAGTAGGGACAAAAATGTCTAAAGTAAGAAACAACTAACAGGATTAGAGATAGTGAGAGAAGGGGTAAGGGGGGATGTGCTCAACATACAATATATATTTGTGTTAAATTGTCTTGTTGTAATATAGTACTAGAAACAATGAGTATATGTAATGAAAAGCTTCAAATATTCCTGAAAGCCATTCATATCCATGATCTTAGTCTTCACACACACAGAGAAATAGGAAATCAAAAGAATAATTTGAGTCAAATTTCATGGAAGACCCAGACGTTGTTAGCAGGTACCCTTAAGTTCACCAGGAGACAACGTGGTTCCACAGTGTTTTCTAAATATAAAAAGTCCTTCAGGGCGGGTGTTCGGCGGCTGTGCAGGTTCCAGGCTCTGAAGCGGTTCTGAGTAACAGTTTGAGTTGTGACCCTTAAGAAACAGAAATTCAAAGGCACCAGGTCTGCTCCCCAAGGTCCTGCTGTGTCTGGAGTCTGTGTGGTGAGCATGGCCACAGTTCTGGGCCCTAGGCCACCTCAGGAGTAAATGGGGCCTTCGACCCATAAAGCTGAAGACGATGACGAGAAGGCCAAGTGCCGCCCTAGCCTAGAGACATCCCGTCAGTGCTTCAGGCAGTTTGGCTAACATGACACTCCTGGGCAGCGAGACGCACTGAGCCAGCTTCGGGTGCTCTGCTGTGAGTGGCTGCAGCCCGAGATCCAGAGCCAGGAGCAGATCCTGGAGCTGCTGGTGCTGGAGCAGTTCCTGTCGATCCTACCCCAGAACTCCAGGCCTGGGTGCAACAGCACTGCCCTGAGAGTGCAGAGGAGGCCGTCACTCTCCTGGAAGACGTGGAGCAAGAGCTGGATGAGCCAGGACTGCAGGTCTCATCTCCCCAAAGTGAACAGAAGCAGGCTTGGGAGAAGAGGTCAACTTCAGGAACTGCAGAGGAATCCTTAAGGAGTACCCAGCCTCAGCCCGGGCATGCCAGCCCCAAATATGAGTTTTGGGGGCCCTGTACATCCAAGAGACTGAGGAGGAGGAGGTCTTCATTCAGGATCTGAGAAAGCGTCAAGGTTTGAAATCGAATCCCCAGAAGGAGGACTCAGCAGATGAGCAGAGAAGTTCTGAAGAGGAGTCTCATGCAGACAGACTCAAAGGGGACATCATTCCTGTGACTGCTGCCAATAAGTATGGGTCAAGGTCAGAAAGGCAGTGGGCCAACAATCTGGAAAGGGAGAAGGGAGCAAAAGCTTTTCTGCAAGACACAGGTTCCAGGAAAGGGGCAGAACACACGACTGCTAAGCTTGTCCTGGGAGAGAAAAACATTACATATGTGCGGAGTGTGGAAAGACCTTTAGCAGTAGCTGAAACCTCACTAAACACTGCAGAACACACACTGGGGAGAAGCCTTATGTGTGCACCGAGTGTGGGAAGGCTTTCAGCCACAGCTCTAACCTTACCCTTCATTGCAGAACACACTTGGTGGACCGGCCCTATGACTGTAAGTGTAGGAAAGCCTTTGGGCAGAGCTCCGACCCCCTTAAACATCAAATGATGCATAAGGAAGAGGCACCCTATCAGTGTAAAGACTGTGGGAAAGCCTTCAGTGGAAAGGGCAGCCTCATTCGACACTATCGTATCCATACCGGGGAGGAGCCCTTTCAGTGTAATGAGTGTGAAAAAAATTTTAGTCAGCACCCAGGTCTCAGTTCCCATCAGCACCTGCACACAGGGGAAAAGCCCTACAAGTGTAAGAAGTGTGGCAAAGCCTTCAACTATAGTTCAAATTTTAATAAGCATCACAGAATCCATACTGGCAAAAAGACTTACTGGCGTAACCACTGTGTGGAAACCTTTTGTAGCAAGTCCAGTCTTTCCAAACACCAGCGAGTGCACACTGGAGAGGGAGAAGTGCCTTAACTGTCTGTCCTCTCTATCGTTGTCGTTGCTGCTCTTGTAACCATTAGAATGTGAGTGTTAGAAAGCAGCCTGTGATACAGTGTTGGGTGGTAGATTTTCCTCGCGTCCTCAATGGGTGCCGTGGAGGGAAAACTCCACAGTGATAGGGCAGGGCAGACAGGGGGTCTGCAGAGCGGCAGTGAGCCCCACAGTGCTCACCCGGGCCAGCGGGGTCCCTCCTCACACGTTAGGCCCTAATGAACTGTGCTGGCACTGCCTTCTGCATAGTTGAACTGATGTGTGTCCGGTAGAGTTAAGGAAGAAACATTAAAATTGTTTAACTGTTTTAACATATATTCCACAGTTGTAGTTTGTAAAGAATTGAGCTACCTTGAACAGTCTGTTTCAGGATAAATGTATAGCATCATGTAAAAAAAGAAAAAAGAAATCTGGCAGGAAGTGAGTCTTACTCATTGTCTTGTTCAACTTTCTTTTGAGTTTCACTTTGATGGCCGTTGTCACTAGCTAAGTGTCGACACACATAAACTTCATGTAGGCCCGTATTCTTGTTATATCTTCATCTTTATTTATTCAAAGGAAACTCTTGAGATGAGACATGATTGATGCCTACCGTGTGGCAGACCCTTTACTGAGTCTTCCCCATCCGTTTGCTATTTATTTCATCAGCTGTTCTGAGACATGCATGATGTCTACACTGTATTCATATAGTATTGATGCCTACACCTGACTATCAAGTCAATCATTCAGATAATGTACACTTATTTTCTTTAATATTCACAGGCCAGAAATTAGGCATGTCTTTGCTGGCTCTCGGTTTCAGTCTCCCTAGGCTACACCTACAGGTCTAGTGGTCTCACCACAGACTTAGCTATGGAAAGGCCACTGTCTGCTTCCCTAACAATTCACTTCTCTGAAGCCACAAAACAAAAGCTTGAGTTTGGTGCTGGTTGCCACCAGCACACCTAAGGGCCACTCCAGGTCCTCAGCAGTATGGCTACTTACTCATGAAAGCTTGTTTCTTCAAAATCAATGATGACAGCCTCTCCTATACATTTACTTGCAGGAAACAAGCCACATATGTATGTAATGCATATCATACTAGAAGCACAATAATCCCAAGTGGTCTTCTATATTCTGTTGCTTAGACACAAATAACATGGCCCTGCCCATTCTCTAAGGAAAGCATCATTTAAAGATATGAGTGGGCCAATGGCGGAGGTCTCTTCAAATGAGTCCATCAACCACTTACATCATGCATAGTGTTAAACCGAGCCTCAGGGTAATTAACCAATCTGCCCATGGAAATTCTTATAAAGCAAATATGTCTCCACTTTGCAGAGACAATAGGCTTTTCACAGCACCCAAACAGAACCAAATAAAAGCAGAAAACTGTGTGGATTTTGTGTTTTCTCTTGAACTGTATGCTTCAAATATTTCAGTCAATTCATGATTCTGAAAAAGAAAGCTGGGAGCTGGAGACAGAGCTCACCTGATAGAGTGCTTACACAGCATGCATTCAATCACTAGTTAAGTTACTCTATCTCCCACCCAAAAATGAAAGAAGATAAATATAGAAAATATCTGTCTTTCAAACCCAAGATATAAAATTCAAGTTACTTTATTTTAAAATATTTTCTATTTGTCACAAGTACAAAAAATAATAAAAGTAATTTTTAATGAATAATCTCCTAGACCAGGTAGGAAGTATTGATTAGTATTGTGATTCAGTTTATCTATAATTTCTTAGGTTATGAGAGTACAATTCTTGTATATATTTAACATATAATATATAGGTATATATTTTCTTTATTTACTATATTATATAGTAAACATTAATTAATAGGGAGAGCTAAGAACTTAATAAGCACTGCTACAGTAGTGCATTAAGCACTAACATGTTCATGGTTTTGTTTATTACTCGGAATAGAAGTTTCTAGAAGACAGGTATCATTAAATCAATATTTTCTTCTGATATTTTACTTAAACTTTCCTCAATGCCACTATCCTCTACCAGAATGAAATAATTGTGTGGCTCAGCCCACATTTTCACCACTGTTTCTGTGCCAAATTCCTGTCTTTGGGGCTGGATATGTGGCACTAGGGGACACGACTATAGTCTGGTAGTAGTGTTTGTGACTAGAGTCTGGGACCAGAGTACAAGACTGCAGTTTGGCAGTAGGGTATTAGAAACTGAATCTTTGCAGATGGAATCCCATTGTGATGAGTTCACAAGAGTTGAACCTAAACTCATTGCCAAAATAATTCCTCATGATAATTAAATGATAGCTTTAATGTTTTAAAGACAAGGACTTAGACAGATATTAAGGTCCCAACTGTCTATCAAAATAATGAATAAGGTACCTTTTCATGATTTTGTTCTGAACACATATTAAAAATTGTTATTCATTCACGCAACCATCATGGACAGGAACCGTACCAAGAACTGAACATTCTACTAATGTGATGAGTAGCGCAGGACGCCTTCCCTTACACAGTTTATAATCAGATCTGCTTTGCCAGAACACTAACTCCACAGGACCATGGCATTTACTTTCCCTTTTAAATCTATTGAGTCATCATATTATGTGCTTGAGTGTTTTGCCTACATGTATGTGTGTATACCACATTGATACTCAGTGCCCACAAAAGTCAGAAAAAGGCATCAAATAACCTGAGACTGGAGCTACTGATGGTTGTGAGCTGCCATGCTAGTGCTGGGCATCAAACCTGGGCCCTCTTCTGGAGCAGCGAATGCTCTTAACGTCTGAATCACTCTCCAGCTCCTCGTTTTTTCTCAATGAATGTGTGTGTGTGCATGTGCATGACTGTGTGTGTATGTGCATGTGCATGCCTGTGTGTGTGCATGTGTATGTCTTTGTGTGTGTGTGATGAGTGGCATGTGCCATGGTACTACATGGCGAGACCAGAAAACAACCTTGGGTATTAAACTTCACCTCCACTTTGTTTGAGACTGAGATTTCTTGTTTGTCACTGTTTATGCCCATCTGATCTACGTACAGGTCCTTCTCTCTCTGTTTCTCATCCTGCCAACAAGCATTGGGGTTACAGGAGATGTACACCTCCACATCTTCCAGCTTTACAGCATTCTCAGGATATGAACTGAGGTGCACACTTGTGCAACAAGTGCCTTACCTGCTAAGAAATCTCAGCCATGATGATTTTAAACATTTACTTTTGTAGAGTTTCACAAAGGCAGACAAAAGAAGGTGAAGTTTCTCGGCACAGTGTAGCACAAATAATAAAAACTCAGAGACAGAAATTGGGGTTCAACCTGAAGGTCAGAAAAACAAAATAGCCGGCCACTGGCTCTTACCTCTATCTCAGTCCGAAATGGTGATCGTGCCTCCAGGAATCCCAGAATGAGACTGTATCTTTGAACTTTCCCCTCCCATCTTATATTCCATTCTAGGGTTGGGATTAAAAGCATGCACCACTGGGATTAAAGGAATGCACCGCCCAGTTTCAATGGCAAAATAATGTGACTACTATGATTAAAGGTATGTGTTACCACTGCCTGGTCTGTAAGGATGACCAGTGGGGCTGTTTTACTCTCTGATCTCCAGGCAAGCTTTATTTATTAGAATACAAACAAAATATTGCTATTGCAAAGCATTAAACATATGGATGGCTGAAACGAGCCATGTCTTGGTTCTGGTTTTAATAGCAACTGTAAGGGATTTTGAATAACATCTGCAAGTGTTTGGGGTAGTAATAAAAACTGCTCTTGTTTAAAGATCTTCCATAAGTAGCTTCCTGCCTTCTCAACTTGGCAATATAGAAATAAATCTCTCTGTGGGGTAGCCTTAATTTTGTCAGTGAACCTTCACAAGGGATAATGCCAAACCACTAAATGGAATTTATTAATTAAGGCCAAGCCACCTTTGTAATAGCTGCCACTGTTATTCTTAGCATTTAACCAATAGAATCCTGCTAATCTGATCATTTCAGAAATGAAAAGTCTCTCAGGGTGGTTGGGTGATAGTTTTGTTCTTCAGAGTACTTGTTGGGAGCTCAGTCCAGTGCTCCAATGTGGGGCTCAGTCACCTTCCCCATCTGTCGCCAGCTGGAGGTTCCCTCACGGTCCTGACTTTCTTTCTCATGTTCTCTCTCCTTCTGCTCCTCATCAGGACCTTGGGAGCTCAGTCCGGTGCTCCAATGTGGGGCTCTGTCATTTTCTTCATCTATCGTCAGGTGAAGGTTCTAAGGTGATATGCAAGAAATTCATCAGTATGGCTATAGGAACTGGCCTTTTCAGGCTCCCTCTCCTCAGCTGCCCAAGGAACTAACTGGGGGCGTCTCCCTGGAAACCTGGGAACCCCTCTAGGGTCAAGTCTCTTGACAACCCTCAGGTAGCTCCTTAAATTAAGATATATGCTTCCCTGCTCCCATATCCACCCTTCCTATATCCCAAGCACCCCATTCCTCCGAGCTCCCCCCATTCTCCCCTTCACACTTTTCTCTCCCCATCTTCCCTTGGCCCAGTCTTGCCCAACCCTCAAGTTCCCAATTTTGCCTGGCGATCGTGTCTACTTCCAATATCCAGGAGGATTACTATATCTGAGCTCCCAAGATCCTGATGAGGAACAGAAGGAGCGAGAACATGAGGGAGAAAGTCAAGAACGAGAGGGGTGCGTTCACTCATGGAGACGGCGGGACAGAACTAATGGGAGATCACCAACTCCAGTTGTAATGGGACTGATGGATCATGTGACCAAACCCGTCTGTCTGAATGTGGCCAACAGTGGGGGCTGACTGAGAAGCAAAGGACAATGGCTCTGGGCTCTGATTCTTCTGCATGGACGGACTCTGTGGGAGCCTTCTCAGCTTGGTCGATCACCTTCCTGGACCTGGGGGGAGTTGGGAGGACCTTGGTCTTAGCATAGAGTGGGGAACCCTGATGGCTCCTTGGCCTTGAGAGGGAGGGAGGGGAGGTATGGGTGGAGGGGAGGGGAGGGAAGAGGGAGGAGGAGGGGAGGGGATGGAAATTTTTAAATATAAAAAAATAAACCATGAGAAAAAAAACAAAACAAAACAGAGTACTTGTTGGGAAAAAGAGATGGCAAAAAACACAAAACAGAATGTGGAAAAAAATTCTTAGAATAGAAATGTCAGGTTTTTATTTTAATTTTCATTTGCTGTGAACCGAAGTCTTTTTAATATCCCAAACCTTTATTACATTGCTGAATGCTCAAATATTTGATGGGGGTCTACACAGGTGTGTGTGAGAGCACATTTAATCAGAAAGCATGAATCTGATGTTTAGTTTATAATTAGCACATAATAATGAGATACTGTGCGATGTTTTAAGATGGATGTAAATCACAGAATAATCAGATCAAGGCTCTAACACGTCTATCACTGCACACATTTACCTCCTTTTCCTTGCAGTTCCAGGCTCCTGTCTTTCAGCTTTGGCAGAATTTTACTATAGTCACCATACTGTGTGACTGTGTAACCGAACGCTTGAATTGTCCTCCAGTTCCGTCAGCGGCACCTCGGATAAAAGTACTTCATTCTTTAATAGCTGAATTACATACCGTGACCCACAGAACACCATGGTTTTTTTTATTGTCTCATTGGTTCAAAGTGGCCACTGAGAATAGCACGTCACAGAGCACGGTGCACGAATGTTCTTTTCCCTTATGTCTTCTTTGGAAATACAAACACACTGAGATTTTTCTGTTTTTCCTTTTTGAAGAGTTTCTTTTGTGATTTCCATCCAATTTTTTTTTCACATAATTCTCTTTATATCTTTTCCAGTTACATCTAGATCAGGAATACTCATATGCCAAAGTTTCTTTTGGATATATTTCCAAGAGAAATAAAGGAAATCTCAAAGACAGAGGTCAAAAGACTTCAACAGGGACAACAAAGTATATGTGCCTGGGGTGACAGAGAAGACAAGTTGCAAAATATACATACACTCTCTCTACTCTCAGAAATTGGACATTCTTAAATATAAAAAAAGAATTCAGTTGAACTTATCTAGATCTATTCTAGTCCCCAAAGATTTAAGTTACCCAAGAAAAGACCAAATGAAAAAAAAAATAGTAGCTAGCATATGGTGAGAGGCTACATTGTTATTTAATCCTGAGAGATTAATCAGGGTAAAGTCACTTGCTTTCCAGTTAGTTTACAGGCGAAGAAACCAAGACTAAGACAGTGTAAATGTGGTCACACAGGTCCAGAGGACAATGATAAATGTTTATCATGGGTGGACTCCAAAACCCCTCAATGTAATTCCACTTAGTCTGAGCAAAAAGACACTGTCGAAAGGCAAAGCTTTTTTGAAATACACCAAAGGCCCTCAGTCAAAAGGTTAAATCTTTTTTCTCTTTGGTACAGAAACCATCAGTGAACGTATTGGAGGGGGGTATTTTCATCTACATGTAAGAGGGTCCAACAGTTAGATCTGTCCCACTGTAGAACTGATTGAAACAGAAAACACTTACATGAATGATCAGATGATACAAACATAAAGCCAATGGTCTTCTAGTGGGATGGGGTATATATGAGGTTGGTGATTTCCAAGCTCCATTTAAGTACTTAACAGTCTATGGGACTAAGATCCCCATTTAGCATCAATGTTCACTATCTTTGTCCCCATCTTCTGTGGATAAGAGACTAAGCTTTATAAGATAGCAAATATCTAACCCAATCTATTCTTAAAGTTTCCAGTGAGCTACAAATGGTATTATGTGCTAATACAAATGCCTTGCTACTTCTGCTCTATAAGCAAAAGAAAGCTGATGAATGATATTTTTCATATAAACTGTGCTTCAAACCTAAATCATCTCAACCCTGAACTCTTCAATTTAGCAACTGTGACCAGATTTCATAAAATACTTTCCTATAATTTTTGAAGTAGAATCAAATGGCTGACTAGCCAACAGCAATTTTATTTGTTCTTATGGTATAAGAGTTCTTCTTAAGTAACCATGATCTGTGCCGATGAAGGTAGCCTTAAAATTAATGAAGCCTGGGATAGCTACTGGAAGAGGTCCCAGCTTCTCTTGGATGTTGGTACATAAACCTTAGCTCATCCATGAAATGATTATGCATAAATCCAACTTCCTCAGACTTTCTTCTCCATGAGGAAAGAAATCCTTCAGATATATTTTTGGATCATTAGAGCTCTCAAGACTAGAAAAAAGGCAGGATTTATTTTAAAATATATTAGCCTTGAATCCTTTCAAGTCACTTATAGATAAGAAAGACTCTTATCCACCAAAGATTACTTGGCATGTCTTTATGCCAAAGCTTTAGGCAGAGTTCATCCCTGTGTGTGTACAGATACACATGTGAACATTGGTTGGCAATGTGGATTCCGTTCACATTTTTTTGTTTTTATTTTTTTGCTTTCTGTCTTTTGCGAAGAGATAATCAATCCCACTGATAGGCATGGAATTAAGAGCATTCTGGCCATTCTGTGTAGCACTGTCAGCCATACCTTGAGCGAGGAGCTAAAGTTGTTATTCAGGGCTCCTTTGGGAGGATTTTGAACTGAAGCATCTATTTCCCTGGAAGGTCAGCATCTTCCACACGATGTCCTCCTTCATCATCAGCAGCAAGGCTGCAGTCCTTGGTGTACAATTTGTGATAAGTGCAGCAATTTCTCCATGGTCTACTGCACCAGCGGCGTTTCCTGATGATCAGTGTTTTCTTTGAGTCTCCATTTATGGCTTTCTTTAAATATGCAGAAAATAGCCAGCACCGATCAGCTGAATCACTGGAAGGTTCTGACTCATGAGAAGTAGAGTCATCCATGCCTAGTGACTTGTTACATCAAAAATAAAATCTTTTAATATGCTAAATGGGGAAATACTGGCTGCAGTATCTTCTGGTTGACAGTTGAGTTTGTGGTCTCCCAATTATCTGATATTGGTTAAAGCAAGTGTGTTAAACATTTTAAACACATTTTAATTACATTAGTTGGATTGGTTCTTAGCATTTATTAGTACATCATTTTTGACACAGAACATATGCTTTAGAATAGACTAAGGGCTTGAATATTCACTATGTGACTTAGGTATTATGATACTTTACCAAGGAGGCACTTATATTAGTAAGACCCAGAATACAACTAGAAAAACATAGTAAGACTAAGCTCTGAACTTAGTCACATAGGATACATGTGATAGGATTCTTGATGTTCTAGAATTTTAGGCTATTCGAATTTCCCAGTAACAGATAAAAGTATAATGATCTATCAAGAATAATGAATAAAGACAATCATGCTTGCAATTTAGAACATGGTTTGATTACATAACTATACATATACTATACATATACTATACATAAACCATGCTTGCAATTTAGAACATGGTTTGGTTACATAACTATAAGGAAAATATTCACACCAATCTAAATGTTTGGACACAAGTTTTAGAAGGGTACGTGCAACGATACCTCGGCTATATAGATAGTAGCATGGAAAATTTATTAATAAAACTATGTGGGTGAAGTCTTGGGAGATGGCTCAGCAGTTTTAAATACTGGTGATTATCCATAGGTCAAAGACCTTATCTCTAGCACCTAGATGGTGGCTCATAACCATTTGTAACTCAATCTTAGCAGATCTGACACTCCCTCCCAGCCTGTGCAGGAACTGCTTGTGGTACATACAGGCAGACAAAAACACTCATACATATAACATAAAAATAAAGGAAAATATTTTTAATTAAATGAATGCTTGTTTTTAGTGGTTTTAATTTTTCAATTTTCCTTATGTTGTTTGCTACTGAATTCTTTATACAATGAAAATGGCTCACGTTTCACATTCCTCAGATGTCACATTGAAGAATAATATTGCTAAATGATTGCTATCATAGGATTCAAATGTATACATATGTGTGTGTGTGTGTGTGTGTGTGTGTGGATTATGAACCTCTCAAATTTGTACACTGAAGCTCTACTCTCCATTGTGACAGTGTTTGTAGTTAGAACCTCTGAGAAAGAATTAGTATTAGCAGTCAGGAAGGTGAGACCCTTCAGAAAGGAGCAGAGACTTTGTAAGACTGTACCACTCCACTATAGGAAGGCACTACAAAGAAAACACAGGACTTCAAAAGAACCACATCTGCTGGCACCTTGATCATGGACTTCCCAGACTTCAGGACTGTGAGAAATAAGTGTCTGGTGTACAAGTGACCAATGATGTAATATTTTGCCTTTGCACCTAGTCCTGGTTAGCCTTAGCTGTAAACTTGGCACAGGCCTAGAGTTACCTGAGATTTTATTCTCTACTGAGGGACTGCCTAAATCAGTTTGGCCTGAGAGCATCTCTGTGTCTTGAATTTAATTAATACAGCACATCCCAACCTGCTGTGGTTGTTGCTTTTCCCTAGGTAGGTGGTCCAGAGCTGAGTAAGAAAGTTAGCTAGGCATGAGCCTCAAACAAGGGAGGCAGCCAGCAGCTTTCTTCTGTGGTTTCTGCTTCAGGCTCCTGCCTGAGTTCCTGCCCTGATTTCCTGTAGTGATTAACTGTGGTCTGGAATCATAAACTGAGTAGGTATTTTCTTTTTTTTGTTTGTTGTTTTTGTTTGGAGTGTGTTTTACCCCAGCAATAGAGATGGAACAAAAGCACACTCCAAGGAGATCATGAGATTATGACTATACATTACCTACATTTTCTGGAAGCCTATACACATCTAGGAATTCTGACTTCTAAAACATTTTGGAGAGAGACAGGGATGTTTTTGCTATCTAATATTTAAATTTTACTAATGAGTATTTTCTTATTTTCAAAAAAGGATATCAAATGTATTGATGATAGTATAAGACATTTTATTTGCTTCCCTTCATTAAAGAGTTACAACATAATACGGACAGGTTTAAAATCTCTTGGCACACAGTAAGTGCTGAGAATACACTCACTGAATGAAATGCTGTCCTTCTGCAGTAAGCAACCTGTCTAGCACTTCTGGCAAATGATCTAAAGAAGACTCTATAAGTTGCACTCATATTCTTACTGCAAAGACACATTTCAGAAAAGATCCTATTACTCTTTCTTAATAAAATTAAACACTATAAATATCACAATAAGATGAATGAGTTTCAGGTTGCATTCTGGGAATGGGCAGCCTTGCAGGAAGAAAACGAACTAGGTTCAAGCATTGGCACTGTGTAACCTGACAGGTACAGCCATGATGACGTCACTCAAGGAGTATTTCCCAACCGAAAGGGAAAAGAAAGGTGAGATGAGCCTGGGGCCAAAGGTTCATGGTGGAGCTCAAACCTGGTATGCACAAGGGCCTGGCTTTATCTCCAACACCAAAACTATTAACCACCTTTTCAAAGAGATGAAAGAACAGAAAAGAAAAAAAGAGTATAATTTGCACATATGAATATAAAGTTTATCATATACAATTTAAAAGTTAAGTCGGCCCACATGTGTATACATGTGCCCATATGTGTATACATGTATATTTATATTTCAGATTCAGAGGTGCATTGTCAGTCACTAAATAAATGCAGAAAAGGATGAGTGTCTATGTGCTCCTATACACAAATCTTAAGTGACAGCAATTGTTACGTCTAAGTCAGTGCATATGTCCTGCTAAGCGATCCTTTAATTTCGACATACAATACAATGATGCCTTGATAGTGAGAGGCTTGTTTCATTTGTCTTAAAATTCCTCAAAATAATTAAGTTTTATAAAACAGAAAAACATTACTTTTCAAAAATTTTAGCATAATTTTTATATTACAATACAGTTACAATATTTTCCTCTTTCCTTTATCCCTTCAAATCTGCCCATATACCATTCCCCACTCTCTTTCAAATGCATGGCTTCTATTTTTCAGTAACTGTTATTGCAAGTATGTATTCTTTGCTAATGATAATTACTGTTCTTGTATGCATATGTGTATATATGTATTTTCTTTACCAATAATAATTTCTGTTATTGCATGCACATATGTATATATGTATATTCTTTACTAATGAGATTTACTGTTATTGGAATGTATTATTGTTATATGTATGTATATTATTTACTAACAAAAACTACTGTTATTGTATGCATATCCTTACATGTATATTCTTTACTAGTGAGAATCACTGTTATTGCATGTATATGTGTATATAAATATATCCCTAAATATCACTTTTTCAGCCCATATAATACTATTCATATGTATCGTTTCAGGGCTGACCTTTGGCACTGAAGCCCGATTGGTGTGCTCTTCCCTGAGGAAGACCTTAACATTTTAATGAGCCATGTCAGGTTTACGAAGTGTTTTCGGAAACATCTTCCCATGGGTCATCACGACAGCTTTCTTGAATCAGAGACTCGATTGCTAACTGGGAAAACAAATCGAAGACAAGCTAAGTGATGCCATTGTTGCACGACTGGCTGGCAGCCAGGTTAGCATGTGAATCTAGATACGCTTAGTTTGACTCCAGCCTTATAAAATTCTGTTGGGGGTGGGAGTGACTCCATAGTTGTTTTAAGATCCTAGAGGATAAAAATACTCCATGCTATTGCATCTTTAATTTTTAACAGTTAGCTGGCTGAAGCAGTAGATAGCTTTAGCTTGTCCACAAAAGCAGTATTTCATCTCTTGTCTCCTCTATACTGCATGAACTTGGTAATTAGAAATTCCATAGTTGAGTCAATTAATCTAATAAGAGCTCTTCAGTCCTAATTTAAAGTTTAGAAGCATAGACTAAGGTTCTAACACTATTTTGCATGTTTAAGGGATCCTGGAATTGACTTTAAATGACCCAAATGAATCTCCTAGGCTGTGGAGAAGCCAGTGAGCTCATTAGAGCAGGCATGTATAACAATTACTGAAGCAACACTTTTAACTGCTGAAGCTCATATGATTACAAGTCACTTTCTTTTATGAAAATGACCAATTAGTAGCAGGCTATTCTATCAACCTAGAAACATGGGCTTGGGTTTTGTATTTTAATGAAAACGACAAACCAGTGTTTGAATTTGAGTTTAATGACCTGCAGATTTCAACTCTTATAGCATTAAAGTTTAGTCCAAGAAAGAACTGATATATTTATGGGAACCCATTCTCTTCCTTTCATACATAGCCGAAGACCAAGGGAGGATGTTCAATCACAGCTTTCCAAGAAAGACGGAAAAGCTTATCCAATCCCTACACTTCCTCGGGGAAGTGGAAAGGGAACAAAATCTGAAGTCAAACTTCACGACTCCTCTAGGGCAATTGGATCCTGACTCGGAAAGACTCTCACTTCTGAATCAAGAACATTTATAAGGCGTAGATCTCTGATAGCTACCTGGAATAAACAAGGTTACGAGGGTCCAGCCTGGAAATGACTCTGACTTTCTGTGACTTCTCTGTTGGCTCAAGGGGGCACTCGAAAGCAAAGACAGCCCATTAAGAGTTCTGCAGCTAAGTCTATTCCTGAGTCTTGTTTAGTCGCTAGCTGTGCTTACCTTAAAAAAACGACACGACCCAAGCCCATATTCCTGCCCCATACCTGCAATCCCAACGCTCAAGAAACTGAGGCAGGAGACTCATGAGCCAGCCTGCACTGCATACATATTGAGACCTTGTCTGAAAAGAGAAAGAAAAGTACAGAAAGTTTGACTAAGTGTGACTGAAAAGTTGAAGCAAACCTGAAGGGGTTATCGACAAGGAAGCTGTTAGGCACTAACCCTCGGGTATCAATAAGAAAGCTGTTAGGCGGTAATCAACAAGGAAGCTGTGAGACGGTCACCCTCCTTGGTTTAAAAGTGCCCCATGGGGCTCATCTCATCTGCTGTCCATCATACCTACCTTCCAATTACACGTATGGATCTTCCATATCTGATATTAGTTGTACACTTGTTATAAAGAGCATAAAGTCAACAGAACTTGGAGAAAGATAAGTGGTCGCCTGGTTTATTCTATAAGAATCACTTCAATAATTTTCTAAGTGTTAAAGCTGTGTATTTTTATACACAGCATAACTACTTTATCCTAAATATGTCATGCTACTTAAGAATAAAAACAGAGTCAATGAGATGTCTCAGCGGGCAAAGGCTCTTGCCACCAACCTGGATTACTTGAGTTCTCACCTTGGAATCCACAGGATGGAAGGAAAAAAACTGACAGCCATGAATTGTCCTCTGACCTATGCACACACTCCCCAGAATACACTGAGATGCATATACACAACTTAGACACAGCCAGGTAATAAACACAATCTTTATTTAAAGAATAAAAACAATCATGGAAACAAAAATAACTTGAGTATATATTCTATATGTGTGTTCTATACAATCTACATATATATTTTATATATTCCATATGTTCATATATTTGTATAAATAGCTGAATGGCTAGATAGATGTTTGACAGATATGGAGGATGGATAGATAGATAGATAGATAGATAGATAGATAGATAGATAGATAGATAGATAGATAGATGATAAAGATAGATTTAAAAACACTCAATAAATTACCTGTCAAGTTGGATTAAAGAATCACACTATTACAATCCTAATCAGAAAAGCTGAATTCTCTGGAATCTGTCTCACAGCTGTGGCATTTAAGTTGGTCACATATTGTACAAATGGCCCTGTTGTCCACAACACAATGTCACTTTCTCAAACTGTCCTCTGACACAAAGATTGTTCTGAGACTGGTAATTTCTTCTGGAGGAGTCTCAGTCACTTGAGCTATTTATTTATACCACAGTCAAACCTTTAAGACTGTGAAATAACTGAGTCGTTACTACATGGTGGTTGTTTAATGAACTGACTTGAAAAGAAATTTTAACAGCAATAGTTCAACATGAGGGCTCCTTGAACTTCTACTAGTAGGATGAAAAAAAATTAAGTCTAAATGACTAATTAAAAAGTAGCAAATGAATTTCAAGGAATTGAGATACAAAAGAAGCATAATTGGGGATTAAATATGTATTGTGCCAGGTTGGATAGCACATGTCAGTATTCCCAGTGCTTGGAAGGCAGGTCGGCAGTTCAAGATCATCCCATAGGTTCAGACCAGTCTGGGCTACGTGACACTCTGCTTCAACAAACAAAATGAAAGAGGAGAAAATTATATAGTGTGTATATAAAAATAAATGGAGCTAGAAATTAATGTGTAAAGAGGAGATCTGGGCATAGTGACACACTTTTAATCTCAGCATTCAGGAGGCAGAAGTAAGCAGATCTCTTATAGTTCAAAATCAGCCTCATCTATATAATGAGTGCCAAGACAGACAAGGGTATGTCTCAAAATAAGTCAAAACAAATGAACATGCACAAAAATACAAGTAAAGAAAGGCAGTACATATTCAGAAAGACAACTATTTCATGTTTTGTTTCAAGGACAGAATTGAGATGGAGATTGAGAGAAGAAAGAGAGAAAGCAGAAGAGGGTAAGAGGGGAACACAGGAGGGTAATGGAAGGGGAAACTGCATTTTTCCTCTCGTGCACAGAATCTAGATTTATGCATAAGTGAAAGCAAAGGGGGCTTGGGTGGGGAAGAAAAAAGTATCAGCAAGCCGGGCGGTGGTGGCGCACGCCTTTAATCCCAGCACTCGGGAGGCAGAGGCAGGTGGATCTCTGAGTTCGAGGTCAGCCTGGTCTACAAGAGCTAGTTCCAGGACAGGCTCTAGAAACTACAGGGAAACCCTGTCTCGAAACCCCCCCCCAAAAAAAGCATCAGCCAATAAGGACACATAGCAGTTGGGAACAGAAGAGAACTGTGACCAAATCTAATGTACATGTATGAAAAGTTACAAAGAAACTCATTAGTTTCTACACTAAATAGAAAAGACTTCACTAAATAGAAAAGACTTCTGACGATTCAGATACTGGTAATCACTTGCTCCCTGTCACCGTGGGTATGGGTCAGGAATCTCCACAGCGCTCAGGCTGCTCTGGTTTGTGGTCCCAGGAAAGTACAGGTGGGTTTGAGCTGGAGTTGAAGTCACCAAAAGTATAGGGTGTGTGTGACAGAGAGGGGGGGGGGAAGGGAGGAAGGGAGGGAGAGAAAGAGGGAGAGAGGGACAGAGGGAGGGAGGGAGGGAGGGAGGGAGGGAGGGAGGGAGGGAGGGAGGGAGGGAGGGAGGGGAAGAGAAAGAAAGAATTCCCCACTTGTCATTTTTGTGGAGCTCACCCAAGTCCTGAAGATCCTCCTGTCTCCACTTCTCCAGCACTGGGGTTATAAACATCCTAGTCCAACATTTTTAACTTGAGTATCAGGAATTGAACTCATGTCTTTTTTCTTGCACATCAAGAACTTTGCCAACTAAGTCATCTTCCCAGGCCTTGTTTGCCATACATTTCCTGTTAGTTTCCCAGGCTTCTTAGAACCTATGAGATACTGATGAAGGGTGGCAGGCTCAGAGGTTCTGTTCTTTCTGAGTTTTGGATCACTCTATTCATATTCTTACCACCTCCCCGGACCTGATTGGTCACTTGTTATCTGAATTATAAAAATAAACGTGTGGCATTTCTGAAACTAATATTATCATAGATTCCATCCTTGAAATAAAGATTTGAAATCAAATAAAATAGTTATAAAAATAGCATGCACAATTTGTCAGGATTTTCCTACATTTGATTTCAGGCTTTTTTTTTTTTTTCAATTTGGCTAACTGCCTAGTTTTCCTCAAGCAACTTAATTTATTAACACTTATTTATTTTCCCAGTAGCATTATAAATTCACAACCATCGAGCTTTTTAAAAGTATAATTAACGAAAAAGAATACATCTGAAGCAAACGAGATGTTTTGTTAGGCATATACATTGTGAATTTATTACTGCTGTCAGGTGAATTAACCCAACCACTGTCACACTTAGTGGAAAATGGATGGGGATGAGAACGGGTAAGATCTCTGTTACCCATATGTCAGCCTATCATGTTGTTAGTTGTGCTTGCTGGATCTGTGTAGCTCACTTGCTGTTTATAATCAGAACTCCGTACCCTCTAACCAAAATTTTCATCTTCCCCGCCTCAGCTACTGGCAGGCATGATTGGCTCTCTGCTTCTGAGTTTAACTCATTGTGCAGAACTTAGTTTTCTGTTGTGCCTGCCTCATTTCACTTAACATGGTATTATCAAAGATTATATACGGTGTGGTATACGCTCTAGGGCTGCCAAATACTATGACATGCATCTTTTTCTTCATCCATTAGTGGATGCTCAGGCTATATTCATAGCTTAGCTATTGTGAATAGAACTGAGGAAACATGGGCACAGAAGTATCTGGCATGCTGACTTCACTGACTTTGGCTACTGTGACGGTTAGCAATGGCGATCACCTTGGCATGATCTAAAATTGATTGGATCAACTGAGATAAGAAGACCCATCCTGGACCGCATAAAAAGGAGACAGAGCTGATGTGAGCAGCCATGAGCTCTGCTTCCAAACTGCAGATGCAACGTGACCAGTTGCCTCATGCCACTGTTGCCAAGACTGCCTGCCATGATGGACCGTACCCAGAAACTATGAGCCAAAATCAAGCCTGTCTTCTTTGCATTGCTTTTGATAGCTGTTTTGTCTCAGTGATACAAGTAACTAACACAGACAAATCCACAGTAGAATTGATAAATCATATAATAGTTTTATTTTTTATTTTTTGAAAAGCCTCCATAGTTTCTATAACAACTATGCTAACGTTGTCATCAATAGCTTATGGGAGTTCCCATTTTTGTATATCACCTAATTTGTCACCATATATATTCACCTAATAAAAGTTTTTGGTTTTGATAATAGCCATCTGAAGACCTATTAAGTCCATATCTCAGTTTTCCATTTGGTCATTCTGCTTTTCTGCTTCAGAGCTACTATCTGGTCCTCTTACTGCTTCTATCTCTTCAAACTTCTCATTTTTTCCTTGTATTAATTTTTAGTGTTATTTATTTTCCCATAGCTCACTCACCTTACCTCTTGAGAATAAATACTTCATATTATTATTTCGCTTTATTTCTTGGTGATATGGGATTTCCCTCTGTGTGCTATGATTACCATTGATAAACAAAGAAACTTCTTTGGGCCTATAGCAAACCTATAAGGGAGCTAGGTGGGGGAAACTAAGCTGAATGCTGCGAGAAAGGAGGTGGAATCAGAGAGAAGCCATGCAGCCCCACTGGAGCCAACGGAACTTTAGCCCATAAGCCACAGCCGTGTGGCGATATACAGATTAATGGAGATGGGTTAAATTAAGATGTAAGAGTTAGCAAATAAGAATCTAGAGTTTTGGGCCAAACAGTGATTTAAATAGTATGGTTTCTGTGTGATTATTTTGGGGTATAAGCTGCCGAGCAGCCGGGAACCAACAAGCGGCCTCCTTGTAGCACCTCGCGTTCTCCTAGTACAGGTACTTTATTTGTTCCTTTGGTAGAATCTCATGGCCTTGATGATTCTGATTCCTGTGGTTTCATGTGGTTCTGCATACTTGAAGAAATGGGCATATATGTATTTCTTTCTGTCCTTGCATATTGGTTTTGACGGAGAAAAACCTTCACCAGTGTCAGCCTGTGCAGAGATTTCTAGAAGATCATCTGATAGAGTCCATGGGAAGGCCTGCTCTGATACCTTTGAACTGGTTGACTTTGAATCAGTGGGTAGGAAAAAACCATTCGAGGAATCAGTCTGTGCTTAAGTTCATGAATAGCTCAGGCTCTTGTATCACACAGGTCTGTGGAGATCGGACTAGAGAGAGATCCACTAGGGTAGACCTGGTAACTAGATCTGGTAACCATAGTGAATGTGGATCCTAAGGCCATTGAGACAAACTTAGTGCTGAGGTGAGCTGGAATCAGAAGCTCAGATCTTACCTGGTACTGGGATACTCTAAAAGGAGCTAGAGCTGGGTTTGAGGCAAAGTTGGATGCGCAATTCCCTATCCTCCTCCCATGAAGAAAGCGCCTCTCTCTATTCTGTTCCTAGACATGTAAGTTGTGACCCAAATAAAACAAGGCTGTCCTTCATCCTTCAACATATCTTTGTCTTACTTCTGGGCTCCACTTGGGTTTTGTGATCTTTGACCCAAATTCCTGAGCTCTTTAGTAGTTGGGAGGCATAGACAACTTTTCAGAGTGATGTTTCTGGAATCAGGACAGCACTAGAAACATTATTACTTTCAGTATTATAAATTTTTAATGGTGAATTCAAATAACAGATCGTATGTCTCAGAAAAAGCAATTATCCTTCAGGTTTTTTATTTTGTTCTACTTTAAGATCTGAGAGGTCAAGTCCAACGGTAAACTATCTTTCCATTGGCCAGGATGTAAACGAGAGTATCAATAGCCAGAGAAATTTACAGAACATTAGCCAATTCCTAAACTAATGGGCTGGATAATTCATCTACTTAGCAGACTCCCTGACTGTAGTGATCAAAATTGACCAGGTTTAGTGTTTGGCACTGACAAATCAGTTATGCCTGTTCTCTGAGCTCTCTAAGAGTTATTCTCGGACTCACTTTTTCCAATCAAAAGAATTATTACTTACCACCAATTTACATTAGCACATCTTCATATAACCAATGAATTAAAATATATTTCACCAATAGTTACTTTTGAAAACTCATCCTATGAGTTTTTCCCCTCATAGTTTAGTAAATGACAAAATAAGAATTTTAGTTGTATGGTTCAATGAGAGTGAACATGCCTGGCATGCACAATGCCTTGGGTTAGAAACACATACACACAGGGTCAGGGAATGGGCAAGATTTGGAATTTTTCAGAGGTTGTTTTAGAACATATAATTGGTTATAACCCAGAGTCACCTAACTTCAGGCTGAGGGCCATCCCTAGGCCAGCAAATGATTTTACAAACGAGGTTGCTTTGTGCAAATCTGGGCTCATTTGTTTACCTGCCATCTATGGAACTATATTTCTACAGCCAGTTCTGTGGTTGTTACAGAAGCTGCCCAGTCTGCAAACATGTACCTTGTATTTCCCTTTTAGAAAAAAAATCTGGTCACTCCTGCAAACCAAGCACAGAAAATTGCTATACAGTTGTTGCAAGAGGTGCGTGCCAAAGATTAAGAACTTCATTTTGAATTCACTGGGAAAAAAGATGGCCAATTCAGAAGAAAAGTAATTTATGGCCTACCAATCCCTAGTCATAAAAAATAAAAAATTAAAACCTTGGGGATAAACAGATGGATTTGGTCAGCAAAGTATATGTCACAAAAGCCTAAGACTAGGTTTGGATCCCCAGCACCAGTCAGGCAATGGTTCTACTTCTGCAAGTCTAGCACTGTGGAAGCAGAGACAGGAAGATCCTTGGGACTCATTGGCCATCTACTATTATTGAATCAGCAAGCTCCAGGTTCAATGTGAGCCTCATCCCCAAAAATGGGAAGAAACACAAAGGAAGATTACCCAACATCAAAAGCAGCAACCTCTGACTTCCATATCCATATACATATGTGTGAGCAACACTGTACACACATATGCACACACACAAATAACATATGCATATACCTATACATACACAACAATCTCATCTTTTCAGTGCTAAAATAAAACAGCTTAGAAGTATTATATCATAAAATGATCAAAGATTGCAGGGGACAATTTAATAGTTAAATAAGTCAAATGTTCAACACTTCTAACTGCTAGCAAGCCAATTGGCTTTTAACTTGGCCTCCTGTTTATACATCACTTAAATCACCTTGTATCTAACTGCAGAATCAAATGAACTGAGTAAGGATAAATTCACAGTGACCAGGCGTGCAAGAAGCAAGTGCTTCAACAACAAAGGGTTCCTAAAAGAGCTATAATTCATTCAAAAGGAAATGTGGCATCTAGCAGTTCTAGTCACCATCCCTTCTTCTTTTCTTTTTTTTTTCCTCATGATTTATTTTTTTATATTTAAAAATTTCCATCTCCTCCCCTCCTCCTCCCCCTTTCCTCCCCTCCTCCTCCCCCTTCCCTCCCCTCCTTCTCCCCCTTCCTTCCCCTCCCCTCCACCCATGCCTCCCCTCCCTCCCTCTCGAGGCCAAGGAGCCATCAGGGTTCCCTACTCTATGCTAAGACCAAGGTCCTCCCAACTCCCCCCAGGTCCAGGAAGGTGATCGACCAAGCTGAGAAGGCTCCCACAGAGCCCGTCCATGCAGAAGAATCAGAGCCCAGAGCCATTGTCCTTTGCTTCTCAGTCAGCCCCCGCTGTTGGCCACATTCAGAGAGACGGGTTTGGTCGCATGATCCATCAGTCCCATTCCAACTGGAGTTGGTGATCTCCCATTAGTTCTGTCCCACCGTCTCCATGAGTGAACGCACCCCTCTCGTTCCTGACTTTCTCCCTCATGTTCTCGCTCCTTCTGCTCCTCATCAGGACCTTGGGAGCTCAGTCCGGTGCTCCAATGTGGGGCTCTGTCATTTTCTTCATCTATCGTCAGGTGGAGGTTCTATGGTGATATGCAAGAAATTCATCAGTATGGCTATAGGAACTGGCCTTTTCAGGCTCCCTCTCCTCAGCTGCCCAAGGAACTAACTGGGGGCGTCTCCCTGGAAACCTGGGAACCCCTCTAGGGTCAAGTCTCTTGACAACCCTCAGGTGGCTCCTTAAATTAAGATATATGCTTCCCTGCTCCCATATCCACCCTTCCTGTATCCCAAGCATCCCATTCCTCCGAGCTCCCCCCATTCTCCCCTTCACACTTTTCTCTCCCCATCTTCCCTTGGCCCAGTCTTGCCCAACCCTCAAGTTCCCAATTTTGCCTGGTGATCGTGTCTACTTCCAATATCCAGGAGGATTACTATATCGCTTTTGGGAGTTCACCTTCTTATTATCTTCTCAAGGATCCCAAATTATAGGGCTCGATGTTCTTTAATTATGGCTGGAAACCGATTATGAGTGAGTACATCCCATGTTCATCTTTTTGGGTCTGGGTTACCTCACTCAGAATAGTGTTTTCTATTTCATCCATTTGCCTGCAAAATTCAAGATGTCATTGTTTTTTACCGCTGAGTAGTATTCTAGCATGTATATATTCCACAGTTTCTTCATCCATTCTTCCACTGAAGGGCATCTAGGTTGTTTCCAGGATCTGGCTATTACAAATAATGCTGCTATGAACATAGATGAGCATATGCTTTTTGTAGTATGATTGGGCGTCTCTTGGTAGTAGATTCCCAATAGTGGAATTGCTGGTCTGGGTAGGTTGATTCCAATTTCCTGAGAAACGCCCACACTGCTTTCCAAAGTGGTTGCACAAGTGCGCATTCCCACCAGCAATGGATGAGTGTACCCTTACCCCACAACCTCTCCAGCAAAGGTTATTATTGGTGTTTTGGATTTTAGCCAATCTGACAGGTGTAAGATGATATCTCAAAGTTTTTTAGATTTGCATTTCCCTGATAGCTAGGGAGGTTGATCATGACCTTAAGTGTTTTTTGGCCATTTGAACTCTTTGTGAGAATTCTCTGTTCAGTTCAGTGCCCCATTTTTTAATTGGGTTAATTGGCATTTTACTGTCTAGTTTCTTGAGTTCCTTATATACTTTAGAGATCAGACCTTTGTCAGTTGTAGGGTTGGTGAAGATCTTTTCCCAGTCAGTAGGCTGCCTTTGTGTCTTAGTGACAATGTCCTTTGCTTTACAGAAGCTGCTCAGCTTCAGGAGGTCCCATTATTATCAATGTTGACCTTAATGTCTGTGCAGTGGGGTTATGCGTAGGAAACGGTTCCCTGTGCCCATTTGTTGTAGAGTACTTCCCACTTTCTCCTCTATCAAGCTCAATGTGTTCAGATTAATATTGAGGTCTTTAATCCATTTGGACTTGAGTTTTGTGCATGGTGATAGATATGGATCTACTTTCATTCTTCTACAGGTTGACATCCAGTTATGCCAGCACCATTTGTTGAAGATGCCCTCTTTCTTCCATTGTGTACTTTTGGCTCCTTTATAAAAAATCAGGTGTTCGTAGGTTTGTGGTTTAAGATCCGGGTCTTCTATATGATTCCATTGGTCAACTTCTCTGTTTTTATGCCAATACCAAGCTGTTTTCAATACTGTCGCTCTGTAATAGTTTGAAGTCAGGGATGGTAATGCCTCCAGAAGTACCTTTACTGAATAAGATATTTTTTGGCTATCCTGGGTTTCTTGTTTTTCTATATAAAGTTGATTATTGTCCTCTCAATCTCTGTGAAGAATTTTAATGGGACCTTGATTGGGATTGCATTGAATCTATAGATTGCTTTTGGTAGAATTGCCATTTTTACTATGTTGATCCTCCCAATCCACGAGCAGGGGAGATCCTTCCATTTTAAGGTATCCTCTTCAATTTCTTTCTTCAAAGACGTAAAGTTCTTGTCAAATAATTCCTTCACTTCCTTGGTTAGAGATACTCCCGGATATCTTATGCTATTTGTGGCTATTGTGAAAGGTGATACTTCTCTGATTTCCCTCTCTGCTTCCTTATCCTTTGTGTATAGGAGGGCGACTGATTTTTTGGAGTTGATCTTGTAACCTGCCATGTTACTGAAGGAGTTTATCAGCTGTAGGAGTTATTTGGTGGAGTTTTTGGGGTCGCTTATGTATACTATCATATCATCTGCAAATAATGAAAGTTTAACTTCTTCCTTTCCAAATTGAATCCCCTTGATTCCCTTATGTTGTCTTATTGCTATTGCTAGAACTTCAAGCACTATATTGAAGAGATAAGGAGAGAGTGGACAGCCATGTCATGTTCCTAAATTTAGTGGGATAGCCTTGAGGTTCTCATCTCTGCCGTTTTAATTTGATGTTAGCTGTTCCGGCTGCTGTAAATAGCTTTTATTATATTTAGGAATGACCCTTGTATCCCTAATCTCTCCAAGACCTTTTTCATAAAAGGGTGCTGAATTTTGTCAAATGCTTTTTCACCATCTAATGAGATAACCATATGGTTTTTTTCCTTCAGTTTTTATTTATATGATGGATTACATTGATAGATTTTCGTATGTTGAACCAGCCCTGCATCTCTGGGATGAAGCCTACTTGATCGTAATGGATAATTTTTCTAATGTGTTTCTTGGATTCGGTTTGCCAGTATTTATTGAGAATTTTTGCATTGATGTTTCATGAAGTGAGATTGGCCTGTAATTCTCTTTCTTGGTTGAGTCTTTGTGTGGTTTAGGTATCAGGGGTAACTGTAGCTTCATAGAAGGAATTTGGCAGTGACTCTTGTGTTCTATATTATGAAATACCTTAAGGAGTATAGGTATTGGTCGTTCTCTGGAAGTTCTGGTAGAATTCCGCATTGAAACCATCTGGTCCTGGGCTCTTTTTGGTAGGGAGGTTTCTGATAACAGTTTCTAATTCTTCGCGACTGACAGGATGATTTAGAGCATTTACCTGGTCCTGGTTTAACTTTGGTATATGGTATTTATCTAAAAAACTGTCCATTTCTTTTACATTTTCCAATTTTGTGGCATACAGGCTTTTGTAGTAAGATCTAATGATTCTCTGAATTTCCTCTGTGTCTGTGGTTATGTCCCCCTTTTCATTTCTGATCTTATTAATTTGCGTGTTCTCCCTCTGCCGTTTGATTAGTTTGGCTAAGGGTTTGTCAATCTTGTTGATTTTCTCCAAGAACCAGCTTCTTGTTTCATTGATTCTTTGGATTGTTTTCTGTGTTTCTATTTTGTTGATTTCTGCCCTCAGTTTGATTATTTCCAGTCTTCTACTTCTCCTAGGTGAGTCTGCTTCTTTCTTTTCCAGAGCTTTCAGGTGTGCTGTTAAGTCACCAATGAGTGCTTTCTCCGTTTTTTTTAAGTGGGCACTTAGTGCTATGAACTTTCCTCTTAGCACTGCTTTCATTGTGTCCCATAGGTTTGAGTATGTTGTGTCTTTGTTTTCATTAAATTCAAGAAAGACTTTAATTTCTTTCTTTATTTCTTCCTTGACCCAGGTGTGGATCAGTAGTTGACTGTTCAGTTTCCATGAGTTTGTGGGCTTTCTGGGGGTAGCATTGTTGTTGAATTCTAATTTTAATCCATGGTGATCCGATAAGACACAGGTGGTTACTAATATTTTTTTGTAACTGTGGAAGTTTGCTTTGTTACCAAGTATATGGTCAATTTTCGAAAAGGTTCCATGAGCCGCAGAGAAGAAGGTATATTCTTTCCTATTAGGGTGGAATGTTCTATAGATGTCTGTTAGTCCATTTGGTTCATTACCTCCATTAAGTCTTTCAATTCTCTGTTAGGTTTCTGTCTGATTGACCTGTCCATTGGTGAGAGAGGAGTGTTGAAGTCTCCAACTATTAGTGTGTGTGGTTTGATGGCTGCCTTGAGTTCTAGAAGTGTTTCTTTTACATAAGTGGGAGCTTTTATATTAGGGGCATAGATATTCAGGATTGAGACTTCATTCTGATGGATTTTTCCTGTTATGAGTATAAAGTGTCCCTTTCCATCTCTTCTGATTGATTTTAGTTTGAAGTCAACTTTGTTGGAAATTAGTATGGCCACACCCGCTTGTTTCTTAGGGCCATTTGCTTGATAAACCTTTTCCCAACCCTTTACTCTGAGTAGGTGTCTGTCTTTGTGGTTGAGGTGTGTTTCTTGTAAACAGCAAAATGTTGGATCCTGTTTTCGTATCCAGTCTCTTAGCCTGTGCCTTTTTATAGGTGAATTGAGTCCATTGATATTAAGTGATATTAATGACCAGTGGTTGTTAACTTTGGTCATTTTTTTGTAGTAGAGTTTGTGTGTTTCCCTTCTTCTAGTTGTGCTGGTGAAGGGTCGCTAGATGCCTGAGTTATTGTTGGCGTTGTTGGACTCCTTGGTTTGTGATTTTCCTTCTATTACTTTCTGCAAGGCTGGATTTCTGGCTACGTATTGTTTAAATCTGTTTTTGTCCTGGAATATCTTGTTTTCTCCATCAATGGTGAATGCAAGCTTTGCTGGGTATAGTAGTCTAGGCTTGCATCCATGTTCCCTTAGTGTCTGTAGCACATCTATCCAAGCTCTTCTGGCTTTCATGGTTTCCATTGAGAAATCAGGTGTAATTCTGATAGGTTTCCCTTTATATGTTACTTGACCTTTTTCCTTTGCAGCTCTTAATATCTGTTCTTTATTCTGTATGTTTTGTGTTTTGATTATTATATGGCATGGGGATGCTTTCTTTTGATCCAGTCTATTTGGTGTTCTGTGGGCTTCTTGTACCTTCATAGGAACCTCCTTCTTTAGGTTGGGGAAGTTTTCTTCTATAATTTTGTTGAATATGTTTTCTGGGCCTTTGAGTTGTAATTCTTCTTCTTCTTCTACCCCAATTATTCTTAGGTTTGGTCTTTTCATGGTGTCCCAGATTTCCTGAATGTTTTGTGTTAAGAATTTGTTAGATTTGTTTAGTTCTTTAATCTGTGAGTTTATTTCCTCTATAGTATCTTCAGAGTCCGAGATTCTTTCTTCCATCTCTTGTATTCGGTTGGAAATACTTGTCTCTGAAGTTTCTGTTCGTTTACTCAGAGTTTCCATTTCCAGTCTTCCCTCAGATTGTGTTTTCTTCAATACCTCCATTTCATTTATCAGGACTTGTACTGTTTCCCTTACCTGTTTGATTGCTTTTTCTTGTTTTTCTTGTTTTTCTTGTTTTTCTTGGGTATCTTTGAGAGATTTATTTATTTCGTCTACCTTTTTGTTTGTCATCTCCATTTCCTTATGGCAGTTTTTTACCTCCTGTTTAAGGTCCTCTATTATTTTCATAAAGTACTGTTTAAGGTCGGTTTCTTCTATATCTTCTGGGGTAGGGTGTTCAATTCTTGTTGTTTCGGGATGTCTGGATTGTGGTGATGTCATATTGCCTTTCATGGTGTTGGAGGAGCTCCTGCATTGGCGCCTGCCCATCTCTTCGTTCAAAAGGAGCCCAGAGGCGCTTGGTGTCCAGTTCAGATGGAATGTCAGTGCACAGGATCAGGGATTCCAGGCAGCCCAGGGTCAACGCCCAGACAAAAGGGCCAAGGTGGGGGCAGGGCAGGATGGAATATCATACAGCGAACCTGGCAGCACAATCTGAAGGAGCCTGCACCCCTCAGCAGGAATCCTCAGACCTGCCTGGAGGCCAGAGTCTGACCCCTTTGGGTGGATGGCCTTAGAACAGGAGCAGGACACCTGAGAACACTAGGGAAAGCTTTGGAGAGACAGGGCCGGGAGAAACAGAGACAAGCCTGCAGAGGGAGCTGGGGGGATGGGGGGTCTGTGCTCTCTTCCAGGGCAGGTTGCCCCAGGGTCCGCATTCACTCACCAGTTCAGATGGGATGTCAGTGCACAGGATCAGGGATTCCAGGCAGCCCAGGGTCAATGACCAGACAAAAGGGCCAAGGTGGGGGCAGGGCGGGATGGAATATCACACAGTGAACCTGGCAGCACAATCTGAAGGAGCCCGCACCCCTCAGCAGGAATCCTCAGACCTGCCTGGAGGCCAGAGTCTGACCCCTTTGGGTGGATGGCCTTAGAACAGGAGCAGGACACCTGAGAACACTAGGGAAAGCTTTGGAGAGACAGGGCCGGGAGAAACAGAGACAAGCCTGCAGAGGGAGCTGGGGGATGGGGGGTCTGTGCTCTCTTCCAGGGCAGGTTGCCCCAGGGTCCGCATTCACTCACCAGTTCAGATGGGATGTCAGTGCACAGGATCAGGGATTCCAGGCAGCCCAGGGTAGCAGCCCAGACAAAAGGGCCAAGGTGGGGGCAGGGCGGGTTGGACTATCACACAGCGAACCTGGCAGCACAATCTGAAGGAGCCCGCACCCCTCCGCAGGAATCCTCATACCTGCCTTTTTTTGGTTTTTCGAGACAGGGTTTCTCTGCAGCTTTTTTAGAGCCTGTCCTGGAACTAGCTCTTCTAGACCAGGCTGGCCTCGATCTCACAGAGATCCGCCTGCCTCTGCCTCCAGAGTGCTGGGATTAAAGGCGTGCGCCACCACCGCCCGGCTTCACCATCCCTTCTTATTAATATGTGTGTATGCGCGTGTGGCGTGTGTATGCACACGCATGTGTGTGTGCATGTGTGTGTGATGGAGACCAAACCCAGCACTTGGTACACATTGGGCTGCATTGTATCACTCAGCTATATCCCTAGCCCATATCCAGTATTTTTCTGCAAAAATTACTTGCTTCAATCTATGAAAGCAAAGGAGTTCACATTATGCTTGTCAAGTACGGAGCTTGTGAATCGAGGGAAATGTTAGGAATTCTTAGAATTAGAAAGATCCACTAAACACCAAGAGACTGTGAGCTATTATACAATACTGGGACACATTTGAACACTCTTCTAAGTGCATTCAAAAATGTTGTGAAGACACTCCATCGAAAAGACTAGAAGTTCTAGTGAAATGCATGCCATTTTCTAAGAATACTAACCTACATGATACATATAGTGCATGCGCCTGTGTGCGTGTGTGTGCATTTGTACATGAGTATGTGTGCATACATGAGTGTGAGAGAGAGATAGAAATAGAGACAAAGTATGTATGTATGGAGAAAGAGAGAGAGAGAGAGAGAGAGAGAGAGAGAGGGAAACAGAAAGAGAGGGAGAGAAGAAGGGTCACTGCCTGGTGAGGAAGAGGGTGTAGCAAGATGTCTCAGAAGGTAAAGGCACCTGCTGACAGACCTGAAAACC
This sequence comes from Arvicola amphibius, assembly GCF_903992535.2. Classification (NCBI taxonomy): domain Eukaryota; kingdom Metazoa; phylum Chordata; class Mammalia; order Rodentia; family Cricetidae; genus Arvicola; species Arvicola amphibius. Next base: position 111,170,626 of record NC_052050.1, read on the forward strand.
TCGGTTTCATCCCTGAAGCCCACTTGGCAGAAGGAGAGAATAGAATCTCAAAACGCTTTCCTCTGAAGGCCATATCTGTACTGTGACACACAAAAACTGCCCACCCCTGCCTACACATAACACTAAATAAATAAATGAGAAAACTTTTAATCACTACTTAAACCTGTTGGTGACTTCAAGTCATTTACAAGTCTTTATTGTAACGTGGCACCTGTGGAAATGTGGTGGATGACTGAAGCACAGAACTAAGTGAGCTGGATGGACTCGCTTTCAGCTGGAGAAAGCGGCGCCTCCAGCTTGGCACTGTGTTAACGCGTCGTCGCTTTCCTGGTAAGACTTTTTAAACTACTTTATGTTGCTATCTAGTTTTCTTAATGGAGATGCTGACAGCTTGTGTACCGTTGCTTAGGACTTAGATTGGAAGCAAGGAGACTTAAATAAAGATTAAAGATATTTTTCATTTATTTAAAAGTAGCAGGTAATACCTTGAGCTTCCAAAATCATTTGGGAAACATGGCCTATGGAAATCCACAGTCCTGAAAATCACAATTTAATAACTTTGCATTCATTTGACATATTTCAAACAAATTCTTATACCCAGTGTTGGCCTAGGGCTGAGAGCCAAGAAATCTTCACTTTGGTCTCAGCTTTTGCTTTTATGAATCCCGGCAAATCATTTCTCCTTGGAGTCTGAGACTAACACATATTGATTGCCAAAGCCCCTTTCACTGCCTTTGTGCTTATTCAGATACACACACGAGGGAGGAATCGGAAAACCACACAACTGACATGGTGACTTCTCCTTCCTTGTGGATAGAGCCAAGCCAGAAAAGTCTGTAACCATTGTCCTCCTCTGAACAGTGACAAGCAACATGAAACTGTCTGTCCAAGGGAATGAATTAGGAAAGTCTATAATCTCCTAAGGTTTAAATGCCTTCATTATTTTTTATTGTAAATTCTGATGGAATCTACTGTCTACCTCATATGTGTGTATTATATGTATGTGTGTTTATATGGTTGTACCTACTATGTCTGTGTGTGAGGGCTGAAGGTTAACATTGGGTATCTTTCTTGTTTTTTGACAGAAAGTCTTACTGAGCCTGGAGCTCACCAATTTGGCTAACTTGGCTGCTCGCTGAGCTTCCAGGGTCTGCCTATCTCCACACTCACCATTGCTGGGGTTATTTGATGGATGCATCCAGACCTTCATTTCATGTGGATGCTGGGGTTAAAACTCTGAGCTTTCAGGAAGGACTTCACCTGCTGTGCCATCCCCCAACCTTGTGCTGAAACTATTTTCAAGGCCACCTTACAAACACCAGTGTAGGCGGGTGAAGAACAGAATGGTCTGCCTTTGAAATAGATTTGTTAAATTCCTCAGCAAGAACACTCATTCCTCAACCTTACATCAGCAAAACCTGAAAGTCTCGTACATGACTTCATCTCTAATCCAGAGCCATGAGGTGATTTCCAGATAGTCTGATAAGGACTTCCCTTTCAGTCTGCTGTCAAAGACAAAGCGTCTCGGAGCCATCCGGCAGCGAACTTCACTTCATTCTGAAGATGTGTTTTCGTCAAACTACAATTTTTTCCCTTGAATTGTTCCCTAGGATTATATCAGAGCTATAATTCTCTTTTCTGGTTTATGAAATTACCTCACCCAGAGAGTAACAGGGACTTGGAATTCATCTAAAATAGTAGGTTGATAAACTACTAGAAAATGTTTGTTGGGTCAGTTTACCACTACAAAACACATCCTGTTACATCCAGGCCGAGCAAAGCTAACCACAGGGAAGTATTTCCAATTATTCTTGTCCTTTTTGCCCATTTCTTTTATTTTCTTAATGTTTTTCATCTCCTAGCAACACAGAAACGTATGAACTGATAAAAAAAAAATTCTGGGTAGCCTGTCAGGTTCACAGTAAAAGAAGAGCTCAAAAACACATCTGACTTGCTGGTATGCAACCCTGTCAAACTTAGTGGTTCTATTTTTTTCCTCTATTATCAACAACTAAAATCTAGAGAGCTATAATAACATACTATACCACCCGTAACTTATGACTAGAAAAAGATCAACATTTGGGCACACAATTTCTAAACAGAATATTTAAGTCCTTGATTATTATAGAAGAATATTTAAAATTAAGGAGTACAGGCATCCTCCGTTGGTAGCACCTTAGCTACCACAGCCACAGGAGGCAAATGTGTGACAAGATGAAGTTCATCTTGGACCACTATTTATAGGCCAGTAACCATGGACCAGGTAACCAGGAATCACTTCATCTGGCTTAACTAGGGGCCAGAGTAGTATTTTACCTCTGAGAAGTTGATGGATTACTCAAAAAATGGGGCCTTCTCCTTCAAGTGTGAAGACCCCCAGTATGGACAAGTATGTAAGCCTTCCTCAAGAGAGTTTGAGGAGGTATTACTCCTGTATGTGAAACAACTTTGTATATCGACATCCACCCAGAAAACACCCACGTCCTAGGTAGGATAAACCAACTTGCAGGCTCTATGTGTTTCAAACAGACTATGGACAGGATGTGACTATTGAAAGAACTGGCCTTTATAGATGCATTGTGTTCAGTGAGTTAGACTCACATCTGGCATTTAGGATGTATGTGAAAATGCTGGCCTCGGACACTATCCTGTTTCTCCAAGTAATCTACGCTGTCAATAACAGCCCTATGGTCTGTCATGGATTCCAGAGAAATGATCATCCCCATAATAGTGACCCCACAAGGCATGTGCCCTGCAAATACCCTCAAGGAGGGAATGAACCATACGTGTAACACATTTACCTTCTAGCAACATCACCATACTAAGTGTGCAATGGTGGTAACACCATGGAACTACAGGTGTAGACTGTCAAGTATGTCAACAACTCTCTCCAGAGCTTATTGAGTGTTCCTCATGAGCCCTGGCCTGGGAATCATCATTCCTCAGTGACAAATAATCCCTTCCGGTATTTAAACTGTGCAGAAAGAAGCAGCCCCACTGGGTAGTACCAAGTACCTGGGAGTACTGATGGCCTTCCCATGAAGTTGGAAGGTTTCCTAGAGAGCATAGGGTGGGTGGGGCCACAAAGGTAGCTTTGACTGATCAACTCAAACTCTGCAGTGGTCCTCTGATGTCAATAGCTTTCAGTTTGTTCAACCTGGCAATTCCAATTTTTTTTTTTTTTTTTGGTTTTCTGAGACAGGGCTTCCCTGTAGTTTCTAGAGCCTAGAGTGTGTCCTGGAACTAGCTCTTGTAGACCAGGCTGGCCTTGAACTCAGAGATCCACCTGCCTCTGCCTCCCGAGTGCTGGGATTAAAGGCATGCAACACCACCGCCTGGCTTTCAACTTGTTTTAAGAACAAGATCCATCTATAAAAAAAAAATCCAGAAGATACTTGAAGTAAGGGTTGGAGGTAAGTAGCTCAGAGTGAGAGAACTCACCTCGTATACATGAGACCCTGGGTTCGATGTTTAATACTTCAAAGGGGAAGAAGGACAACGTGGAAACCAGGAGGGAGGCTGTGCGGGTAAGAGCACTTCCTACAAAGCACAAGGACCTCAGTTCAGCATGATACTTTATGTTAAATCCAATCAACTTTTAATAAAACTAGCAAATATGGTAGAACATTTTCTTTCTGTAAACACTTATCTTTCCTGAGTGTTCTGGATGAAAATGTCCCATTAGGGGAGATGGAAAGGCTGCTCAGTGGTTAGCAGTGATTGTTGCTCATCCAGATCAGAGTTTAAGTTCCCAAACCTTGTGTCAGGTACCTCTGCTTCCAGAAATCCAACACCCCCTACCAACCTCCCCAGGTATACACACTCAGAGAGAGAAACAGAGACAGAGATACACAAACATAGATACATACAGAGAGATGAACAGGCATGTGCACAAACACTCAAATAAATACACACACACGATATGTCTTTAAAATTTTTCCCATATGATTTTCATTAATTCACATATCTTTTCTCACATTTTTTTGGGCAAATTAGCTAAAATGGCTTTTTCCCCTGGGGAGTTATAAGTTTCGGTTGTCATTGGAAAATCAGTCCCTATAGCCTTTCCTAGATCCCATGACTAAAGCAAAACAGGGATTCAGACTGCTGTCTTAAATACTGCATTTTAACATTTGTAAGTTAGGCTGAAAATACACCATTACTGATATTTATTTAGGTTGATGGTTCTCGGTAGAATGTTGCTTTTAACTACGACTGAAATCGTTTCAGATTCTGCATTTATTTCTGTAGCTGTAGCCAATTTTTTGAGACACTTTTGAGAAGGGGCTTAAAAGGTTGAATTTTCAAATGTTCATGCAAGCACTCTGATGGTGAATAAAATATTCTTCCCTCACACTGGCCTAACCTCACAGAGAAAAGACGCGTGCGAAGGAGGTGTGTGCTGCTGCTGGTGGAACTGTGGCCACACCCCTTTCATTGACCGACTGCCCTGCCTCACATCGGCACAAACACCACCTGTGATTGCCCAGCAGTGGACTGCTTAGATTTGATGGACCTCCCCGCTCTGGTTCTACCTGAAAGAGCTACAATGACTTTTGGCAACAAGCAGCCGAAAGAGAAGCCATGCCCTTTGGACTATGTTTTCTACATTAGCCTCATCCTATATGCAAAGACAGAAGACGATAACATTTTCCTCGATTCTCAGGTGCACTTTCTCTTCCTTTTTCAGAGTATTGTTTTTTCCGTTGCAGTGATGCAGTACCTAGCAGACACAATTCAAGGGAGGCAGGAGGATTCTATTGAAACTGTTCTTCATTGCTCGGGAGGAGTAACTGCTGTGAGTGACGCAATCAGTGGTGAGATTGCTCACATCTTGATGGATCCAGACCTCAGTGGCAGGTTATCATAACCTTTAAAGACCCACCACCACAAACGACAAAGTCACAGTCTCCAGGGGTCCACCACCTCACAGAACAGCACCTCTAGCTAGACACCAAGGGTTAAAGCCCTGAAGTCTGTGGGGGACGCTTCACCATCCGAACATGGAAGACTGCAAACAATTCTTTCACAGGCAGTTGTAAGAAAGCCAGCCGGGGTTATACACCCTGCTGTGAAGTGTGGTATAACAAGATTCCAGAAACTTCTGTGTTAATCATTTCTCCCCTCATCCTGCCTTTCTTCATGCTTTCATGAGAAAAAGATCTCTGAAGAGAGCCTACACCAAAGTTCCCTGACCCTTAGGAAGTGAAGTGGTCTAGACTGGCAGACTGGAGACCAGCTTGCAGTGAGTGTGCTCTCCAAAGCATAGGACGAGGAAGCGTTTGACTGTTCAACAAAGGGGTCATGGTGCTGAAATGTCTGTAGACATGGTATTTAAAAACAATCTGTACCAAACTGCTTAAACTACAAATTTCAGGCCCCTGAAAATAGAACTGCCTTTTCAAAAGCATGAAGCATGTCACACTCTGTTCAAAAATGTAGCCATTTGAGCAGTAGTGCCCGTTACATTCTTATGATGCATTAGCAGGATTGAAAAGCCTTCTGAGACACTTAACTTAGAGCCCCAGTGTAATGTGGGCAGACAGGGAGATCCCATGGCTTCTTAACCATGCTGAGTTGTAATGGCTTTCTGCTGGCTTGCCGAGCAAAGCTCCTGCTTCTGATGCTTTGCCCAGATGCAAAGATTCTGTCAACTTCAAAAGAAAGTTTCATATGCAGGCTAGACAAAAATGGGAGGGAGAGGAAAGGGCTGAATTTCAGACTGAACCCCTGAGTATAAAATATTTTTAGCGAGATGAAAAATAATGGAATTTTTATTTCAATAGAATGATTTTTTTCCTTTGTTTATCCTCAGTACATAAAGCTACCTCCCAGTTCCTCCAATGAAGAGCCTTGAATTTCTCTTTTCTAAATAAGCACCCTGAAAGGTTGTGGTTTCCCTAGCAACAGATGACTTCTTTCTATATTTTTCTTTGGGGGAAAAATCATACTTTGCCTTTATAAAGAGGCTTTCATCTGGGTAATGAAGCATTTTATGCCCAAATTGTCACCCTGCCCCAGCAAAGTAGATAAATCCTTCCTCCCCTTCACCAATCAGGGAGGAAAATGGCAAGATGAAGCAGCAGCCTCTGTGGGGTCTTTTACCTATTTTGCTGCAAGAAACATGGTTGTGGCCTTGGTCAGCAGCCCTATGCTGTGCTAAGGAGTGTGGTGGAACCTGCATAGTGCTCTCTCTGTAGATGTGGATTCCTGGGTGACCGCCACCCTCTGCATTTAAGCAGGGTGGGTGACTTGCTTTAACTAACAGACTACAGTTGAAGCGATGGGATTCTGCTCCTTTGATGAAGCAATCTTATCTAAACTTCCTGACAGGGATTGGAAAGATGGCTCAGTGGTTAAAGCAATGTGCTTTTGCAGAGGACAGAGTTTGGTCCCCAGCACCCATATCTGGTGGTTTACCATCATTTGTAATTTCATCTTCAACAGCCTCTCGCACACAGGCATTCACACATATGTAAGTAAAAATAAAATAAATCATTTTTAAAATCTAAACTCCATCCTGTCACAGTGCAAATGAGACTCCTGTTTCCTTTTAAGAAGCAACATCCCTGTATGCACACCTATGGACAGGGCCAAGAGGCAGGCCTCCAGGAAAAGACAGCCACCTCTAACAAACAGCAACGAAGAAGCCAGAAAATTAATGTTTCTGACAATGTGAAAGGGGCCTAAAATTCTTCCATAAACGTATGAAGACAAGAAGAGCACAAAACACAGTTCCTTTATAAAGACTCTGCCCCAGTAATTCTCAACCTGTGGGCTCTGATCCCTCTGGGGACCACATATCAGATGTTTCACATATCATGGTACTTATATTACAATCCATAACAATAGCAAAATTACAGTTATGGGGTAGCAACGAAATAATTTTATGGTTGGGGGGGGTCACTATAGCATAAGGAACTGTATTAAAGAATGGTAGCCTTAGGAAGACTGAGAACCATTGCAAATCTAACCAAACCAGTCAGTTCCATAGGACTTGAGGTGATTATTATGGGTTACTTTAATGCACTAGTAAGGTTGTACAGCAAAACTTAACTAACAGAGGAGATGAAACAAACTGTGATGCTGTGCTAAGTAGCTGAACAGTGAAAATGGGTGGAAGGGCCAGACTTGGGGTTCATTTGGTGGAGCATCTGTTTAACGAGCTTCAGACCTGGGCTCAATCCAAGGCATTGCAAAACACAAGGAGGTGTCTAGGATGAAGATCGGAAATCAGACAGATTTGAACATAGTTAAGTTGTCAGAGTATACAATGAAGACATGTTTTAGCCTACATGAATATACAGAGTATACAATAAAGACATGCGTTAGCCTGCATGAGTACACAGAGACAAATATCTTTAAAGGGACAGAAGGCAGCCTGGAAAGTACCACAGATTCCCCCATCACAACACGTGTAGTGTTCAAGAGAGTATGTGTCATAACCAGCATTATTCAAAACAGAAAATAAAACAAAGCCAAAGACCTTAGCAGTCAACACTCCAAGCCACCAGGATATAGCTATACCAATCCACAAAACAATGATGGAGGAGGGTCATCTGTCTATGTGTTATTTTCATTGTATAATAAAGAAACTGCCTTAGCCCTTTAATAGGACAGAAAATTAGGTAGGCGGAGTAGACAGAACAGAATTGTGGGAGAAAAAAAGCAGAGTCAGGCAGACGTCTCAGGCAGATGCCATAGCTCTCCTCTCCAAGATGGACGCAGGTTAAGATCTTTCCCGGTAAGCCACCACCTCGTGGTGCTGCACAGATTACTAAATATGGGTTAAAGCAAGATATAAGAATTAGCCAATAAGAGGCTGAAAGTAATGGGCCAGGCGGTGTTTAAATGAACACAGTTTCCGTGTAATTACTTTGGGTGTAAAGCTAGCCGGATGTGGGACGCATCCTGCCGTTCCTTCTACAAAACAAAAACAAGATGCAAAACTCAGTATATTTATTAGAATGTGACCACTGACTGCATAGAAGAACATTCTTTAAAGGCCTGAAGACTAACTGGATACATAGCTAGCATTATCATGGGAACTAAAGGAAGTGTTATCTAACAGGAGCTTGTATATTTCGATTTGTGTTTAAGGAGATAGATACCCTTCTCTATGGCTTTCCTAGATTGCAAAAGTTAAGTGTTTTAGTTTGGTTTATATTGTTGTAATGAACACCATGAGCAAAAGCAACTTGGGGAAAAAAGCTCACTGTTCCATTTACATAGTCTGGGACATACTACATCCCTGGGGGAGGTTAGGGAAGGAACTCAAAGCAGGAACCTGGAGACCCAAGCTGCAGCAGAGATGGAGAAGTGCTGTTTCCAGGTTTGCTTTCTGCGTCTTGTTCAGCCTGGTTTCTAAAATAACCTGTGGGGCTTTGAATGAGAATGGCCCCCATAGGCTCATAGATTTGGATATTTGGTCACCAGGGAGTTGCACTGTTTGAAAGGGTTAAGAGGTGTGTTCTTGTTGGAGGAAGTGTACCACTGTGGGTAGGCTTTGAGGTTTCAAAAGCCCATTCTCTCTTCTTACTGCAAAAAAATCCAGATGTAGAACTCTCAATCTCTTCCTCCAAGAGGAAGGACACTGAAAACGGTGGGCCTCATTTTCCCAGTTTATTCAAAGCAGATGCTAACTACACCAATTCCTCCACTCTGGCAGTATAAAACCCCTTCCCGGTCAAGTGCAAGGAGAGCAGCCATTTCTGTAAGAACAACTGCATTAGTAGACAAAGAGCATGGGGCGAAAGAAAAGAAGAAGAATATTGCTTTATTCATACCAGATCTATGGAACCGGTATCACGTGAAACAAACTCCCATGTGACTCACAGAGTAATACAAAGTCTGGAGGTAAAATCAGATCAAAGGGTGTTGGTAATTTTTTTATTTTTCAAAGAAATGATCATTTTAAACTACCTTGAAACAAACAGAAAGTCAGAAAGATTGTTTGGGGAAAGAGATTTAGAAAGGACTATAAATTATGACCTTTTAAAAATTAGCAGTTTGGGGAAAAACTACAGTTAATGAAGAAGGGAATAACAGTAGTCCTGGCAGAGCAGGAAACCGCTGATACCTAAAGTTGGCTTCAGAAATGAGACCCGTGTGTACAGGCAGCAGACAGAGCCCTCCCAAACAGCAAGAGCCGGGAGGCGAGGCTACTCAGGTCAAATCCACTTAGGAACTACTTATCTTTCTTAATAGCTATTGTTATGAACAGAACCTCTTCGTGTTATAACAAACTTCTTCATGTGAACAAGGGGTGAATGACGATACTGTGGTACTGGGGCTTGGGATAGGGAGCCTTTACTTTATACCCATTCCCCAGACGCAGCAAGAGAGGAAGATGAAGAACAAGTCTCGGGCTAATATCAGTGGATAAAGAAGTGGCCGTGCAAGTCAAACAGCATGAGTTCAGAAGCTACAAAAATGTCAAATGAAGCCCATGACTGTAATCCTTGCCTTTCTGTGGTAATATGGGTTGGGGAGATTGGAGAGTCCCTGAAAGATTGCAGGCCAACCAGGCTAGCATGGGCTATGGTATGCAACTAAGAGACTGTCTCAAACAAGGTGGAAGGTGAAGACTGACACCCAAGGTCATTCTCTGTCCTCTACATGAGCGTTCTCTCTCTCTGTCTCTGTCTCTCTCTGTCTCTCCTCTCTCTCCTCTCTTTCTTTCTCCCTCTCCCCCTCCCCCTCCCTCCCTCCCTCCCCCCCCCCCTCTCTCTCTCTCTCTCTCTTTCTTCCTGGGAAGCATGATGTCTCTAGAAATACCAGGAAAAGCAGTTAAAAGGGAAATGAATCTTCTCCATTGTGTTTTTCTTGGTCTAGATAAAGTCCACATGCCTTTCCATTGTGTGGGGGCTCTGGCCATGTAGTAAAAAGTCTCTTATTGCTTTATTTCTATATGATCACTCAGTGTCATTTCTGAGAGATCTAAGGACAGCTGTCCATTTTTTTTCAATACAGTTCTAAAACTTGAATTGGAGCTGCTTGAGCCACAACAACCTTTAATTAGTGTCATGTGCCAGAGAATGTCTTTATGCATTAAATGATGTGCTTAGAACATCTGAGAGGGTGAGATGATTAGTTTTCTCATATCAGCTTTATTGCCTATAATAGTAAACTCACATATTTCTGGTTTCTTCTATGAAGGTATTTTGGCTGAGATTATACTTAAATAAATTAGACCATGAGTCTACTGATCTAGTCAGCTGGACCTATCCAAAAGGAAGTAAAACTGGCTCATCAAGGAAGAATTCTAGCAACAGGACTGCCTGTGAATTCAATTTTTTCTTGAGTCAGCCTACCTCATCAGTTTTGGACTCACCAAACCTCCAAACTGCATAAGTCAAAGTCTTACAATAATACTCTCTCTTTATGTTCCTCCATTTCTGATTCTGTCGCTTTCTATATAGATACACTCTACATAAATGTGCATGCATGCATCTGTGTATACAGACACACCAGGAAAAATATACAGATCTCTTCCTGGGAGAACCTTAGTCTAATACGTGCTTAATTTGTCTTGCATCAATTGCAAACTTTCAGTTCAGTTTGGAATATCTAAACCTCCTTTACAAGGGGACATCAATAGTCTGAGGTGTCTATAAAGTAATATGCTCATCCATGTAATCATTCTTCTTTAGTCCCCATGAACAAAAAAATTTCAGGTCGTTACTTGTTTAGAACAGTATTGGAAAAAAATGGCAATTGTCCTCAACTTGTATAAGAAATGATAGGGAGACACTGAGAGTCATGAAAGTAAACAGAGTATAAATAGATCCATACATTCAAATAGAAAGATGTGTCAGGACAAAGACATTATAGACCCAGGTAAACAGATATAGTCCTTGTGTGAGAAGTTTTTTTTAATATTCCCAAACAGCTTTATTACAATTTAATTAGTATTTTCTACCTGGACAATGTTTACACGATTGCTTAGGAGTGCTGCTTCTGGCTTATTTATCATTTCAGTTGCCCGTAATAATAATTAGCTGCTATTTTGGAAGCTCCTCTATTAAAATACTGTTACCAACCCAATAGTATTGACTTTTGTTCCTTTCTATGAAAGGAAGAAGTATGGAATCATGGAAGTTAACACTAGAAACTACCCACAACAGCCTGAACCACAACCCTGATCTGGCTGAGTTATTGATGTATCTCAAGCTCCCTTCACTTACCTCTGCCCTTATTTTCTTTTGTAATAAGAGACCTGTACATATTGTTTTCCCGACACCCAGACATGAATAACACCACAAAACTATATACTTACAGCACTGTTTGGCCAATGTCTCAACCGTATTCCTAGCTAGTCCTTATGTCTTAAATTAACCATTTCTCCTAATCTGTGTACCGCCATGAGACAGTGGTTTACTGGTAAAGTTCTCGTGGAGCTCCTTCAGCAGCTACACCCCTAACTCTACCCTTCCTTCTCCCTGCATTATGTTTGTTTTTTCACCTAGTATATTCTCCCCTGCCATAGGCCAAAGCAGATTCTTAATTAATCAATGATATAAAACATACTCATATCATGCAGAGGGGAATCCCACAGAAGTTTCTTTAGCTACAATACCAGGAGAATAGGTGAGAGTTTTATGGTTCTTTACTTGAATGTGTAATGAGATCCATGATTGTTTTGTGACTATTTGAATATTTCTACATAATACCGGACATATGAATGAAATATTTAATCCTCACTTGCCAGTACACACAAACACACAGTGCAAAGTATTCGCAAAAGGAATAAGGTGGAGACTGCATATCCAGCATAAGTTATTTGCTCCATTCATAAAATGTAAACTTTCACACACTGTGGGGTGTGTCTATCATGACACTGTTAAGTGACTGATTTTTGTCTAGAAATGATCCAACAGAAGCTTAAAGATGCTAAGCAGCTATCTGAAGATTACACATTGAGAGAACAACAACTCTAAACAGAAATTCCAGTTTTCTAAAAAGATGATTTTTTTTCTCATGATGTCAACCGTAATCAAGAGATTGAGAATCAAGTTGTTCACATTTTAGGAATAACAGAACCAAAATAGAACTGCATCTTTCATTAGCCTCATAGCAAGGACAGAGGAAGACAGAGAGAGACAAACAGACAGACAGAGAGAGAGAAAGGGAGAGAGAGAGACAGAGACAGAGAGAGATTGTAAGACACAGTGAAAACATGTTTCATGAGAATATTATCTTTTGGGAAAATTTAAAACTGTTGTTTTTTTTTTTTTTTTTACAAAATCCACTCCTAGGCAGCCTGTTCTAAACTTAAATGTCAAAATGTGTATTTCTTATTCATACATACATTTTGCCTGCCAACTCTACCACATTATTGTTTGGTCCAATGGCAGTTGCTTCCTCTTCCAGGTTGTTGAGGTTCATGTATTTTGGTTATCGCAATCTTTCCTATTTTTACAATTCCATCCTTTGATTAAACAAGAAAAGCTATCAAATCAATCTAGTTAGGAAATGAGCAGCAATTCCCCAAAAGCATCTGCAGTGCCCAGGAGAGGGTCAGAAGTGTCCTGCATCCTGCCTTTCATTCAGAGGACAGCATCAGGTTACTAACTCAGGAATAAGATAATATCATTTTTTCAGTTTTAAAACATGTATTTTCATAACTCAAATATTCCTCTGATCAGTTCTGGAGACAGAAAATGTCCCATTATGGTTTAACCGCAGAGTGAGGGGCATGCAACAGGGCTGGTGATGACAGTTCTCTCTGAACTCTGAAATGTCCACAGCATCCTCTTTGTGCTTAGCACACACTTCCCCTTTACCTTCCTGATTTCTCTGTTCCACTTTCACATGTCTTTGTTTGGTTTTTTGCTAAGAGTGTTTTAGAAATCGATGTTATATAGCTCTTGCTCTTATAAGAAAAGAAAGATTCTTCCAAACATTAAACCAAATTAAAAATTATGATTCCACAAGACATGTGGAACCTTTTTAGTGAAAATGATGTTTATTTCGGCTCCTCTTTATCTCATTTTGATATAACATTGATATATACTTAATAGTTGGTATCTATTGACTCCAAGGTAGAATAGGAGAAAACAAGTCAAAATTGTAATGTCAGAGAGAGGAGATTAAGAATCTAGTGGGGGAAGGAGGCAGGGGTTGCCACACAGGTACTTAGGGGCATGTCACACATTCTCCAGAAGAAAAATATCTTCCTCTAGACAGAGGGAAAAGAAGCGATGGTAACAGCACTGAATTATAGAAACCTCCAGAGTAGTTTTACTACCTTAATATTAAATTTAAAAAAGTTTTAGTAACTTCTCTAACATTATGTTTATTACAGATTTAATTTTTTTAATTTAGTATTATTATGGATTATGTACATGAAGCGTCCATAGGTGCTTGTGTGAAGTTCAAAGGGACAACTTCATGTGGAGTTAATATTCTTTTTCCACATCCCACATGGATTCAAGAGATTAATCCCTGGTGTCCAGGCTTGCATGGTTGAGGCACAAGCACCTTTACCCACTGAGACATTTCACGAGTTCTTAGGAAAATGTTTAGAAAACACAGCAAGAGGTAGAATCAAGGCTAGTGTCCAGGTGAGTCCTCTGCAAAGCCTGCACTCTGAGTATCATAGATACATACATAATACATAATACATACATACATACATCAATACATAGAAAGAAAGAAATAAAGCCCCCCTTCTATAACTTCACCCTACTCAGGTTGTATACAATTAAATTACTTAATGCTACCCAGATCTACACCCTTTCTAGAATTTATTCTTTAAGTTGGCATCCAAAGTTATGGGTTTATCATGACGTCTTATACATATGTGGCTCATCCAGGTTTTTAATTGGTACTTTCCCACAAGGTTTAGCTTTGAATTTTGATGCCAACTTGGGTGCATATAACCTTTCCCTGCTTTATACTAGTTCAAACATCTTTTCTTATTCCTTACATATTCTAGATGGTAACCATTTTTTGGAATTTTTTTTTTTCAAGACAGGGTTTCTCTGTAGCCTTTGGAGCCTGTCCTGGAACAACTGGCTCTTGTAAACCAGGCTGGCCTCGAAATCACAGAGATCCACCTACTTCTGCCTCCTGAGTGCTGGGAAACTAAAGGCGTGCACCACCACTGCCCGTCTTTTTTTTTTTGGCGGGGGGGGGGGGATTTTATTCTTAAATGTGACTTTATTTTACCTTAGTACTTGTAAAATTCAGAAAACAGTCATTTTCATTTGTAAGCAAAACAATTCAATGCATTTTGTTTTTTTTGGCATGTCCATTGAAGCATTGTCTCCTTTAAAACGGACGCCTTCCAGCTGAAATCACAATTTTTTTAAAGTTCTGGCCCTTTTTCATTTAAGCTATTGATCTGCCTGGAATGAGTCCATGCAAACTGTGAGGCAGGAATTCCTGGCACTGTCCCCAAGTGTTCCCAGAACCTCTGTTGAACAGACCCATCTGTCCTCCGCAAATCTCCACTAATACCTTATAGTTATCAAATAGCACCAGGTAAGTGAATCTCATTCTCAGCCACCAGTCGCGCTACTTTAGTGTGCTATTACAAACCACAGTCATTGTCAATTTCACACGCTTTTCATAATGTTTGGAGAACTTCAAACGTGAGCACTGCCTTCTGTATCTTTCCCACCCTCCCTCCCTGTCCAGTTCCTCCTACTGTCTATCCTCCCTCCCAAATTCTGGTCTCTTCTTCAATTATTATGTCACATGAACATATATATGATATATGTGCACACATGTCTATACACCCTACTAAGCCACATTTAGTTTGAGTTGTATATACATGTGTCCAAGACTAACCATCTGCGATTAGACAGCCTTTGTACAAGTTTGTCCCTGGAAGGTCTGAGCCTCTCTCAGAAAGCCACGCCCCACATGTAAGTCTTCCTCTAGGATGGAACTCTGAACAATTTCACCTGTCCTTGTTGGCATGTCAAACCGATATTTGTCATTATGATGTTCTCCAAGCAACCATGTTGCTCAGATTCTGGGTGGTTCTTCCTGTCATTTCTAGGGGACACTGCCTAGCAACTCTACATACTGGGCTTCCGTCTCATTACAATTTTTCCCACCCTCTCTGTACAATTTTCCATGAGCATTCCAGCTGAAGATGTTGAATTGAATAAATATCAGATAGATCAACGAGGATAACCTACTACTGATGTTTTCTCAAACCAATATAATTACTAAAGGTATTCTAAATCCTTATCCCCATAGGTATAAGTGTGGCTGTCACCCCCTTATCATAGCCAGGGTTTCTATTACTATAAGACACCATGGACCAGAAGCAACTTAAGGAGTAAAGAGTTTATTTCATCTCATTATAACTCTGAGGTCACCCACCATTACTGAAAAAGTCAGGGCAGGAACCCTGAGGCATGAAGTGATCAAAGGCCATGGAAGAGAGTTGTTTACTGTCTTTCTCTACACAAATTGCTTATCTGCTCTTTTCTATATCATGGGTCCACCAGCCCAGGGATGGCACCACTCACAATGGGCTTGGCCCTCCTTCCACATCTATCACTAACTAAGAAAAATGCACTATAGACTTGCCATAGGAAAATTTTATATATTTATTCTTTGTTATATTGTTTATTATTTAAAACAAATTTTTAATTTTAATATATTTTGATCATACTCTTTCACTCCTCAATATCCTTACAAATCTTCTCTCCCTTTGTCCTCCAACTTTTAAGTTCTTTCTCAAAAACAAAAACTCAATACAAACAGAACACCCAAAATCAATAAGCAAAATTAAAAAGCACCCCAAAGAAAACCAAAGAAACAACTGCAAAAAAATAAATCACCAATTATAACCAAATAAAAACACATGCACAACAACTGTGTAGTTCATTATATATTGGTCAGTTACTCCTGAACATGAGGCACCTGCCCTGAACTGGTTCATATACACAGTGGTCAATATACCAATGTCATCCATTGGAGAAAACGATTTCCCTCTTCCCATCAGGTATAATGACAATAATTCAATTGCTAACTTTCACCCTCATGGCTAGGTTTTATTTCATTCATTTTTACTATAACAGAATAAAATGTAATACGATAAAACAAAAACTATCACATCAAAGTCGGAAAGGACAAACCAACAGGAGGAAAAGAGCTCAAAGAAGGTATAAAAACAAAATACCCACTCCCATCACCTCACACTCAAGAACCCCCATAAAAACAGTATTTGGACGCCATAAAATGCACATCGAGTCCCTGGGGCAGACCTGTGCAGAACCTGCACCACGCCACTTCAATTTCTGTGAGTTCAAATAAATTTTGTTCACACTGATTCAGAGATTATTTTTTTTCTGGTGTCTTCCATCTCTTCTGGCTCTTGGATCCTTTCTATCTCCTAGGATTCCCTAAACCTTCAGAGGAAGGATTTGATGAAGACATCCCTTTAGAGCTGTGTGGTTCCAAGGTCTCCAGTGCTCTGTGTAATGTCTGGCTGTGGGTCTCTGCATTTGGTCCCTTGTGGTGTAGGAGGAAACTTCTCTCACCTACAGACAAATGTTGTGGAGGCATTTTCTCAGACTAGCACCCCTCTTCCGGAATGACCCTTACTGTGTCAAGATGACACGAAACTGGCCAGCCTAAGCCTGCCTCAAAGCAACCTCTTTTTGGCAACAGTTAGGGACTTTGCAGAGATCCATGACAGGTCAATAAGTGACTTGTCCCATTGTGCAGCAGCCTCACAAACCTTCACATTGGATTCTGGAATCTTCTTTTTAGTTTCCTAGAAAATTAACCAACCTCTTTAAAGGCTTAAGTGAGATTGGATTAGAACTAAAGATAAATTAGGAGCCATAGGACTCATGTCTTCTAGAATTTCTCAATCCATGTTGTACATTTCCCTTCATATCTTTAATATATCTCTCAGCAGAGTTTTATAATTACCCAAAGCTAAAATGTCACTTGTCTGATTCTACCAAGTATATGTATTTTATATATTCCAAAATGACACTTCCAACTTTTTTCTTTTTCTGGTTTATAGATCTGCAATTAACTTTTATGTTTTTCCTCTGCAACCTGGAGCCGCACAGAATTCTCCCAACGACCTTTTGACCCTCCCCTATAGATTTTATATGCAAACTACCTTTTATCTGTAACTCATAAGGCTGCATTTGCTGGTGTTTTAATTTTACATCATTTGTTCCTCATCATTACTCACTGTTCTGGCAGAAAATTCCAGTAATGTGTGATTTGCTAGGAGGGTTGAAGCCACCTTTCCCAGCTATTAACTCAAGATGGGCACCCCATGAGAAATGTGAAACTTGCTCTCGATGTAAACAAGAGGCTTTTAGCTTGATATTTGATAGGAATATCATCTTGCTTTTTCACTCTACTGTACATTTTATTTGAATAGGTTTAGGAAATTTTTACCACATGCCTGTTGTATTTCACTATGAGGTATTTTTCTTTTAATCATATAATAGCTTAATGTTATGAAATTTTTTACAACCTGCTGTAAATCCAAGATGTTAGAGATGTTATTTTAAAGTTATTTTAATATAAATACCCAAGCAAAATAAATCGTTGGTATTGTTCCCTGATAATTGTAATAAATAGAATATATTTTCTCATCAATATTTTCCTTGTACTCTTTGAGTTTTATACTGAAATGGTGTTCTCTCATATCTCAGAGAAGTTTACTTAATATTGAGATTAATTTTCCCTTCTTTGTCACCTATCAAAACACCTAGACTTTTAGTGGAGGAAAATAGATGAAGAATCTGTATTTACCTCTCTTTTTTCCCTGAGAGGAAGAGGGTAGACACTGAGAAAACAGATGGGCAAATGATAACTGGAGTGGAATAACCGAACAACTTGAAGCTTAAACAGACTGCAAAAGCAAAAACACTAAGAAAAACAATTATCCCAGATGGCAGAACTCTCGAGAAGTAGCAGCAACTAGTACATCTGGAATCTGGGGTAGAACAGAGAGCTGAGGACAAGAAAACAGCTAAAATAGATCAGAAAATCCAAAGCTGATTGAGAAAGGGCAGCTTGTTACATGGCTTCCTCTGAGCCAGAGACTGAAATTTATTAATTTGACAAAACAAAATAGAAAGTAAAGACCTTTACAAAGACCCGAGGTACTCAGCTAAAAGCTCGCATAAGGACATGGTAGCCACATCCTTCTGCATGAGTAGCTCCAAAAATTGTGACTGCCAAGTTCTTGCTTCTTGGCAGAAGATTAATACGAGGCTTGTTGGTAGCACTGCCAAATCAAACATGAATTTCAGATAAATTTCAACCTTGTAATAATTGAGCCATAGTTATAGCTTTTTAAATTTATCTTTTCTTATTAGTAATTAGGTTTAAATTTGACAGATAGCACATGTTTTCCTTTGTTTAACCTGGCAATTCCACTTGTTTTAAGAACAAGATCCATGCAAAAATAAGAAAAAAATACATGAGAAGATACTTGAAGTAAGGGTTGGAGGTAAGTAGCTCAGTGGGAGAGAACTCACCTCGTATACATGAGTCCCTTGATTTGATATTTAATACTTCAAAGGGGAAGACAGGACAGTGTGGAAACCAGGAGGGAGGCTGTGAGGGTAAGAGCACTTCCTACGAAGGACAAGGACCTCAGTTCACATCCTAAGTACTCACGGCAAATGCTGACATGGGTGTGAGCATGTAACTCCAGCACTGGGGCTGGGGCTGGTGGTGGTATGGGAAACAAACACTGATGAATCCTGGGAACTCACTGACAAGCCAGCGTAGCCATCATGGTAAACGTGTGGTTCACCTAGAGACCCTGTCTCAAGGTAGAAGAACAAAGAGCAATGGAGGATAACGCCTGACTCCCTTCTCTGGTCTCTGCATGTTTACCAATGAGAATGAATGCCTACACACACACACACACACACACATACACACACATCATATACATATACATCCCCGTGTGTGTTGTGTATGCACACACACATACACATGTTCATGCACATACACACACACATACACACATGTACTGGCAGTGTCCCCTTGATAGTAAACTTTTTGAAAGTCCACCCATGTGCTCAGAGATTCCCATCAGCTTTGTGTTGTCATGTTGTTTTTCTGAAGTCGGCAAATGGATTTTTTATTCACCAATAGATGCAGTTGTTACTTTCGCTGCTACAACCCAAGCTTTTAGCTACCCATAAGGACACACCTCAGAGAGAACAGAGAGCACATCTTCAGATATCAATGACCTTCTATCTCTTCCCCAGGGAAATGAACACTTTCTGCCAAAGAAGGTTTTCTAGGAATGGAAGAAAAGAAGAGATGAATATGGGAGAATGCAGAGAACACCACACTAGTCCGTTCACTTTATCAATATTTGCCCTTACGGATTATTGCTAGTTGCCTCTATTTCTTTTTGAGGTGAATGTTATATAAGAGCAGTCTAAAGTGGCCATTTCAAGTGCATGTGATACTTTCACCACCGTTGGACCATTACTTACTTGTTCTGTTTCCTGTTAGCTTTGGGTTTAGGTCAATTCTGCACGAATGACTGATTAGTTAACTGGATGGTTGAGTGAGTTTCTGAGTGAGTCTGTTGCTCCAACTGCTCCAGCTTTGTCGATGTGGAGCACTTTCTCCTGCTTGGCTTCTGTGGCCTTTGGACCCAACCTTTGTCAATTTGCTTTTCGAGTGAATCCGCTTCTGATTGACAATCGAGTTGTTCTCCGTTATTGTGAAGAGTGCTGAGGAACATAGCTTGTTTTAAATGTTGCTACTTAGATCATGAAAACGAGATTTATTTACAGTGCGAGAATTGAGATTATGACCCATCAACCTTACCTGAGAACGCGCGTTGTCTATTAGACTTCAATGTCCTCCCACTATGCACAAGTTGTAAATGATCACCGAACAAATTGAATTTCTAAATAATGGAACAGATTGATGAAAATTAACTGTATTTCATCAGCTTCTACTTCCGTTCATGCAATTATAAGATTAACCAAACTAGTAAGCTATTTTACTTTCTTTGTATCCTTCATATTTGGCAATTAGATACACATTTAATAGGTTGTTTATAAAAATGTATATATAAAGAAATAGCCAGGATGTAGAGATGGCTCTGTGGTTTAGAGCTTGACATTTGGTTTCCCAGAAACCCACATTGTGACTCTCACACCCATCTGTGACTCCAGTTCCAGGGGATCTGATACCCTCTTCTGATCTCCATAGGCAACAGGCACATATATAGTGTACATACATAGAGTCAGGCAAAATATTTGTATACATAAAGTAAAAATAAATGTTTTAAAAATTAATAAAATATCCTAGTATAATTTCTATAGAGGAGTTTAATAATTAGAACAGAAACTCTTAAATGAAGTATCAAATTGAATTATCATTTTATTTACCTATTTTACTTACAGACAAATGTATTTCAGTTTCTGGCTTCATTTTCAAATTAAATTATTAAACATTTTTGCAACTTACAATAGATCATTATACATGAGGAAGATATTAATAACCTAACAAAATGCTAAGCAGATAAAATATTGAACAATGCATTTACAAAGGCATATTTAATAGTAAAAAATTTCAATTATAGTGCATAATATGCCTTTTAACTTTTCTTATTATAATCTATTTTCATTTTGATAGCATTTACATCTTTTCCCGCTTACTATTATTCTCAAAATTTATTCCCAAATCTTAAACCTTTCACAACCATTTACAATGATTGGTTTTACTGCTACTCTCAGAGCTTCTCTAACTTGAATCTTTAATTTTTATCTTGAACTCACTTGATCAAAATAAATAGAAAATAACTACTATGAGCTAAAGAAAGAAGTAAAGTCAAAGGTTGTATCTCTATATGTGTAGTCAAGTTTTCCCCCACAAACTAGAAATAATTTCACACAAAAAACAATAAAAGATTGATAGATAGATAAATAGAAGATAGATAGAGAGAGGAGAGAGAGAGAGAGAGAGAGAGAGAGAGAGAAGAGATAGGAGATAGGACAGACAGACAGACAGGTGTTTACTATGGACTATTATGTGTGTGATATTAAAAAGTAATATAAACATGGAAACAGCCAGACGGTGGTGGCGCACCGCCTTTAATCCACGCACTCGGGAGGCAGAGGCAGGCGGGTCTCTGAGTTCGAGGCCAGCCTGTCTACAAGAGCAGATCCAGGACAGGCTCTAGAACTTCAGGAAACCCTGTCCGAAAAACCAAAAAAAAAACAAAAAAAAATGGAAACAATAGCCGTTTGGGCTGAGAAGCTAACAATCTTATGACAAAAGTCTCTAGGATGCAACCCAAGCCTGAAAGTCCCTGAGAAGCTGCTACTGCAAATCTGCATTTGAAGACTGAAGAACATGGAGTCTAATGTCTGTGGGCAACAGTGGCAAACACTGCATGCCCTCAAGAATGATGAGTTGTGCACATCAGAGCTTCTTTCTTTTTCTCTCTTTATCCAGGTGTATAATGTATTTGTTGATGGCACCAAAATTCAAGTTGTCATCCGAATCTCTGGCAACACCCTCACAAGAACAGACAGAGATATCGCTTGTCAGTTTCCCAGGTATTCATTCCTCTTTGCAGTCAAGGTGAAAACCAAAACTAGCCACATGTTATATAGTAAGCCACTTAGCTTAAAGAAGTGTTTAGCTTATTCGTATCTCTGCTTAGGATGTGTGAAAAGAAGCATTATATTCAAGACATGGCCATATTGGTATCATAGCTTCAGGTCATGAATCAATGTCATTGCCCTCAGCAATCATCTCAAAAAAGCATAGAACTCCGGGTATGGAAGTAGGCATATATTTAATAGTCATACTCCATAAAATCAAGATAAAATGTGTAATATGTAAAAGTCTAACATGGGGGAGAGGTATGGAGAACTGGCTGATTAGCACTGTTTTGCTTGACAAACTTAGAAATAGTTCAAATGCAAGAAATAAGCAATCATGGTAAAGACAGAGATTAAAATGCACTGGACCTCTATTGAGTCAAATCACACACTTCAACTTGGAAAAGATCCGTCTGCCTTCTATGTCATTATTGCCCACTGTCCAGGTCAGGACCCCATTTTATTTATTTATTTGTTTGTTTGTTTGTTTGTTTTTCAAGACAGGGTTTTCCCTGTAGTTTCTAGAGCCTGTCCTGGATCTAGCTCTTGTAGACCAGGCTGGCCTTGAACTCAGAGATCCGCCTGCCTCAGCCTCCCGAGTGCTGGGATTAAAGGCGTGCGCCACCACCGCCCGGCTCAGACCCCCATTTTAAAACAGATACTTGAATAAAGCTCGCACTTACATTCACTCTTTTCCCACAGAGTGTTTCCAGCCCAGTGAAGGGTCTGTGCAAGAGCAAATGACTTAGTCAGAAAGAACAGGTACATAATAAATGCCAGTGGGAATAACTATCAACAGACGCCAAGAGACAGCTACAGCTGCGACTCGGTGTTGCTACAGTACTGAGGTAGAAAACAAGCGTGACTTGTCCATATGCCCAGCCATTCTTTCACTGAGTAACATTCTAATGTCGTTCTGGTGTTACATCTTTTCCAAATCCTATTGCTCTGACTGCACGGCTTGATCAGTTCTTCAGTCCTGGGTTGGTTTGCTTGTGTCTGTTCATTTAACTATTGTAATATTTTCTTACTTTGCTCTTTACCTTATGTATGATCATCCTGGATACAGTAGCCTTTACAGAAGCAATAGAGTATGGGTCAAGACAAAGACAGTATGGAAATCATAAAGGAAGGAGGATATTAGCAATAAGAAAACAAATCTTGTTAGTTTTAAAATTTTAAAGAAAACTGAACTTAAATAACTAATAAAACAACTAGAATCTGCTGTTTTCAGGGAGGAAATATAGTGTGAAGATTGGCATTCCCTGGACACACCCCCTATGTCCAAACCTGCTTCAAGTAATTGTTCCTCTTTCAGGTCAACTAACATCAGATGTTGACTTAGCCATGACTCAGGTTGACCCAAGTATTTACCAGGCTATATTACAAAGCTATGGATAGCTTATTTTCACTTAATGAGTTTTACTTGTTGCAAGCAAAAGCCAATTAGTTCATCCAGGAAGACCTTTAGCTCTGCCAAATCAATCAATAGTCAAAATATCCTTGTCATATTTGGTAATGATGTATCTTCAGTCAAAAATACACGAACCATTTTCATCTGCTTCCCACTCTTTGCTCCTTTCGTACAAGGACACCAAGGTTACTCTAAATATCCATTTTCTGTCTTAAGGCATAGTGGGATTTTCTCCAGTGATGGTTATCTAAAAACTTTACCATTCAACCATTTTTCTGTAGAAAATGGTTCTTTGCAAAAACCAAACCAAAATCTAAACCTTGGTTTCCGATGTGCATCATATTTGCTGCTTTGTATGCTCATGAAGCCTTGGGTTCATCTGCATCATTCTGGTGCTTTGTGTGTTCATGAGTCCTTCTGCCTGGCATTCTACTGTTTCAGTCAGTAACCTTCACTCTTGAAATAGGCAATAATAAAAGATACCTTCTCTCCATTTAACTATGGTAAATGAAATCCAAAGCATAAAGCCCAAGGCTTGTAATAAGTGTGCCCCATACTTTTTATGAAATCTTTAAAATAATTACCAGATATTGGGACACTGTAATTTTAATATTCTTTTTTCTGCCCACGTAATTGCTGGTTTCTTCACTTTCTGCCACCAAATCTATATCCAGATCTGTACCAATACTCACTAATACCCTACTTCAGACCCATGTGAGTAATCCTGACTCCTTTCAGCATGTATAGCTTTTGAAATGCTAAGAAAAATACCTTGTGCCCTCCTACAATCGAAGAAATGTGTATGTTTAGTGTGTAATGATTCTGATCTGTAATGACAAAATTATAGAACAGATAAATAAGATAAAATTTTGATGCTATATATATTATAATATATCGTAAAATCAGTGATTGTTACTGATTGTAACGCAGCTAGTGAGTTTATGCTTTTATCACTCCCGACAATACGTAAGTTTTCTAATTCAGAGTGTATACGGTGTGCACATGTGTGTTGGCTGCTCTGGACCTTCTTCCACCTTGGGAAATAATAGACACTATTTCTCTCTGCTCATGTTCTCTTAGACGCAATAATCAGCTTGAGTTGTGGCAACCATTCACACGCTTGATAATACCACGGCTTATTCCCTCATTGTTCCAAGGCTTTGGCAATGATATAAATGGGATCATCAGAGTTCCTCCTCCTACCGGATAGAAGAACCCTTCTGTGCCTGGCACAGAAGACCCAGGAACGTTGGGTGTGCCTACTGCAGCAGCTGCCTTCTCACACCCTTGTAAAACTGAGAAGAAGCCAGAGGAGAGAATGGCAGAAATGCAAAGTGAGAAATTAGACAAAAATTCTTTTTCCTTCATCTCTTTTACACTGTTGCTGCTATGAAAATGAACTGACCTTTTCTAAACTTAAATTCCATTTTTAAATTATAGAAGCAAATACTAGCAGAAATTAAAAAACTCAAGCATTGCACATTAATATAAAATTAAAAGCGAAATTTTCCCCACCCAAATCCACAGTCCAGATTTTCATTAGTGATTTCTAAAATTTGCTTCTGCAAAAATGTTGGCATCCACCGAGGTAAATGTCATAAAAAAATGGAAGTATTTTTAAGCTCCATCAACATTATACAGCATATGTCAACTTATAGTTGGAGTAAACATAGATTTACTCCATTATTTTTAATGAGCTGCAGAGAATCCCAGTGCAATGAAGTGATATAATAAAAATGTTCACAGCTTTAGTCATGAAACTAGAAAATGTTAAATATATGAATTATGCAGAACTGAGATTTCACATAAAAGTTGAGGGAGGCATAGCGGTCGCCAGAGCTTGGGGAAAGCACAGTGGGAAGGAGGGTGGGGAAATGTGAGTCAACAGGTGAGCTAAGGTAGAGGTAAGATCATTTAGGATGTGCCACTGAACTGTAGGGTAGCAGAACCAACCCCCATGCCCTGTATATCTCAGAAAGCTAAGGAAGGAACTGTGAGGATTTTCACGACAAAGGATAATCATTGTTAGCATATTATATAACCATGATCACTTGCTATTATGTAATAAGCCATTGATCATATGAACATGGCACTGCATAAATATGCATAATTGTACATGCCAACTAAAAATAAAATTTAAATTTCTTCACCTTCCTTTTATTTTTTCAGTGCCAAGGATCAAACCTAATATCTTAAGCATGCTAGGCAGATGCTTGATCACTGAGCTGCAGCTGCCTACCTCAAATTAAATTCTGAATAAAACATAATAAGTTCAGTGTTGAAGTATTTAGCTTCAATTTTCTCCATAATGTCTAGATATTATGAAATACAAAAGTCTTGCTTGGTCTCATACTACTTACAATCAGCCTACCTGTGTTTCACCCTATCAACTAGGCCAAGGCAGTCTCTTTATTTAACCAATAAAGGTAACACCCAGACAGAAGAGCCTCCTACTCCAAATATTCTATTCCAAATCCAAAAATAATAAAAGGAATATTTTCAATTTAATACCTTTAAAATATAACTGGTATGGAATATTTAGCTATGTAAAGATGTGTTACATTTTGTTTATAGTGTGGAATATTATGTTAACTGTATAAAGATTGTTACATTTGTTTTATGCTGCATTTGCTTATTATGTAAAGATTGTGTTGCTTTTGTTTCACCTTGCCAGCCTAAGCACCTGATTTGTCTCATAAAAGTTGAATGGCCAATAGCTAGGCAGGAGAGGGATAGGCAGGGCTGGCGGAGCAGAAAGACAAAGTAGGAGGAGAAAATCTAGTCTCGAGAGAGAAGAAGAAAAAGAGAATAAGAGAGAAAGAGAGGGACATACCCAGAACCAGAAGCCAGGCAGCAGGAAGGAAGGAAGGAAGGAAGGAAGGAAGGAAGGAAGGAAGGAAGGAAGGAAGGAAGGAAGGAAGGAAGGAAGGGAGGAGAAAGAAAGAAAGGGAGGCAATGTGGAAAGTCCTTCTGTATATGTGTTGCTTTTAGTAGTTAATGAATTAAACTGCTTTAACCTGTGATAGGACAGAATAGAGCTAAGTGGAGAAACTAAACTGAATGTCAGGAGAGAAGCCATGGATCAGCCAGAGGAGAAAGGTGCTAGTCACCAGTTGGAACCTTGCCAGTAGGCCATGAACCTACTGTAAAACATAAAATAATAGAAATGGGTTAACCACCCGATATAAGAGTTAGCTAGCAATACACTTAAGAGATTGGCCAAGTAGTGGTTTAATAAATATAGTTTCTGTGTGATTACTTCGGGAAGTCTGGGCAGCTGGGGAAATGAACAAGCAGCTCCTTTATAACAGGAAAAGAGGGGAGGAAGGGGAAAAGGAAGGGAGGGAGGTAAAAAAGCCCTGAGGAAAAACATAAGAAAAATGGATTAAGATAAGAGCTAAGCTAAGGCTTAGCTATAAGTCTCCATGTCATAGTTTGGGAGCTGGTTGGTAGCCCAAAAGAAAAGACCTGGTACAAATACCAAAATGGCATGAGAGAAAACTTTCTGAATAAAGTATGCATTGCACATGCTGATGGCTGAATTCCCAGAAAACTACACAAATGTCAGATGGGCATCAAAACCAGTTTAGAATTACAGTCCCTCGATACAGAGAAAAGGCTGAATACCCAGGACAGGTTGGATGCAAGTTCTAGTTTCAGCGAAAGACCATCACAGAAAACAAAATGGAGAACAATCGAGGGAAATACCCAGCATCAAATTCAGGCTCCCACATGTACAAGCACATATAAGCAGCATAGTGCACATATGTGTCTACAAAAATAACATACAATAAAACACATACACAAGTGTGTGTGTGTGTGTGTTGTGTGTGTGTGTGTGTGTGTTGAGGCTACAGACAGATGGTAACTACTTGGTAGAATGGTTTTCCTATTATATGAAGCCTTGGGTTTGATTCCCAAAGCACAACATAAAACTGGGTATGGTACCCCATGCCTCAAATATTCCAGTATCCCAGTATCCCAGTATTTGAATAGTAAAAGCAGGAAGGAGAAGCAAAAGTTCTAGTCACCCTCAGCTACATAGAGAGTTTGAGAATCAGCTTGTGAATCCTGTATATACGTGTGTGTGTGTGTGTGTGTGTGTGTGTGTGTGTGTGTGTGTGTACTGTCTCAGGGGGTTTTATTGCTGCAATGAAACACCATGACCGAAAAGTTAGGGAGGGAGGCTGGAGAGATGGCTCAGTGGTTAAGAGCATTGCCTGCTCTTCCAATATCCTGAGTTCAATTCCCAGCAACCACGTGGTGGCTCACAACCATCTGTAATGAGGTCTGGTGCCCCCTTCTGGCCTGCAGACATACACACTGAAAAAACAAAAAACCCAGGATAGCCAAAACAATCTTATACAATAAAGGAACTTCTGGAGGCATTACCATCCCTGACTTCAAACTCTATTACAGAGCTACAGTATTGAAAACAGCTTGGTATGGGCATAAAAGCAGACAAGTAGACCTATGGAATCGAATAGAAGACCCAGATATTAACCCACAAACCTATGAACACCTGATTTTGACAAAGGAGCCTAAAGTATACAATGGAAGAAAGAAAGCATCTTTAACAAATGGTGCTGGCATAATTGGAATGTCAACCTATAGAATAATGAAAATAGATCCATATATATCACCACGCACAAACACTCAAGTCCAAATGGATTAAAGACCTCAATATCAATCTGAACACCACTGATCCTGATAGAAGAGAAAGTGGAAAGTACTCTACAACACATGGGCACAGGAGACCACTTCCTATGTATAACCCCAGCAGCATAGGCATTAAGGGCAACATTGAACTAAAATGGGACCCCCTGAAACTGAGAAGCTTCTGTAAAGCAAAGGACACTGTTAATAAGACAAAAGGGCTACCTACTGACTGGGAGAAGATCTTCACCAACCCCGCAACAGACAAAAGTTTGATCTCCAAAATATATAAAGAACTCAGGAAACTAGACTTTAAAATGGTAATTAACCCAATTAAAAAATGGGGCACTGAACTGACAGAGAATTCTCAACAGAAGAAGTTCAAATGGCCAAAGATACTTAAGGTCATGCTCAACCTCCTTAGCGATCAGGGAAATGCAAATCAAAACAACTTTGAGATACCCTCTTACACCTGTCAGAATGGCTAAAATAAAAAACATTAATGATAGCCTTTTGCTGGAGAGGATGTGAAGTAAGGGTACACTCATCCATTGCTGGTGGGAATGCAAACTTGTGCAACCACTTTGGAAATCAGTTGTGGTGGTTTCTCAGGGAATTCAGAAATCAACCTACCCCAGGATCCAGCAATTCCACTCCTGGGAATATACCCAAGAGATGCCCAATCATACTACAAAAGCATTGTTCAACTATGTCATAGCAGCCTTTATTGTCATAAGCCAGAACCTGAAAACAACCTAGATGCCCTTCAATGGAAGAATGGAAAAAGAAAGTGTGGAATATATACATATTAGAGTACTACTCGGCGGTTAAAAAAAACAATGACATCTTGAAGTTTGCATGCAAATGGATGGAAATAAAACACTATTCTGAGTGAGGTAACCAGACCCAAAAAGATGAATTTGGTATGTACTCACTCATAAGTGGATTCTAGATATAAATAAAGGTCAGTAAGCCTATAATTCCTGATCCTAGAGAAGCTAAATAAGAAGGAGAACTCAAAGAAAACATATCGTTATCCTCCTGGATATTGGAAGTAGAGACTAGATTGCCAGGCAAAAATTGGGATCTTGGGGGTGGGGATGGGGTGGCAGTAAGGGGGTGATGGAGAGATGTGGAGAGAAAGTGAGGATGGGGAGGATGGGGAGACCCTGCGGGAATGGGATGGTTGGGGTGGAGGACGGGTGGATAGGGGTGCGGGAGAAGAATATATCTAATTAAAGGAGCCATTTAGTGTTAGCAGAGACTTCACTCTAAAGGGGTTCCCAGGTATCCATTAAGATGTCCCCAGCTAGTTCTTGGGGCAAGCTGAGGAGAGGGAGCCTGAAATGGCCCTTTCCTATAGCCATACTGATGAACATCTTGCATATCACACACAGAAGCTTCATCTGGCAATGATGGAGATAGAGACAGAGGACCCACATTGGAGCGCAGGACTGAGCTTCAAGCCCAAATGAGGAGCTGAATAGGAGAACATGAGCAAGGAAGTCAGGACTGCCAGGAGTGTGCCTACCCACTGAGACGGTGGGGCTGGTCTAATGGGAGCTCACCAAAGCCCAGCTCGAATGGGACTGAATAATCATGGGATCAAATGGGACTCTCTGAACCTGGCAGACAGTGAGGGCTGACTGAGAAGCCAAGAACAATGGCACTGGGTTTTTTGTTCCTACCACATGAACTGCTTTGAGGGAGCCTAGTCTGTTTAGATGTGCACCTTCCTGGACTTGGATGGAGGGGGGAGGACCTTGGACTTCCTGCAGGGCAGGGAACCCTGACTGCTCCTTGGACTGGAAAGGGGGGGGGTAGGGAATGGGAGGTGGGGAGATGGCAAAAAATTTTCTAATAATAATAATAATAATAATAAAAGGAAAAAAGTTAGGGAGGAAAGAGTTTCTTCAACTTACACTTTGTGATAAGCTTGAATGTAGTCAGCACCCCAAAAGTTCATAGGGAATGGCATTGGCATAGTGTGACCTTCTTGGAGAAAAGTGTGTCACTGTGAAGCAGGCTTTAAGGTCTCGTATGTGTTCAAGCTATGCCCAGTGTCATAGACCACATTCTGTCACCTATAGATCAAAATGTCACTCCTTCTCACATTCTCAGCTTCTTCTCCAGTACCATGTCTGCCTGCATGCCACCATGTCACACCACGATGATAATGAACTAAATCTCTGAAACTGAGCTATTCAATAAATGTTTCCTTTATAAGAGTTGCTGTGGTAAGGGTGTCTCTTCATAGCAATATAAACCCTAATTAAGATACACTTCTGCATTGTAGTCCATCACTCAAGGAAGCCAGAACAGGAAACTTAAACAGGTACAGGACCGGAGACAGCAGCGATGCAAGAAGTCATGGAGGGGTGTTTGCTTTTTTTTGATCCTCATGACTTTCTTAGTCTAATTTTTTGGCAGAAACAAGGACCACCAGTAAAGCACCACCCACAATGGGGTTGAGCCTTCCCCGACTGATCACTAATTAAGAAAAGTGCCTTACAGCCAGATCTTCAGGAGACTTTTCCTCAATTGAGGTCCCTCCACTATCATGACTCTAGCTTGTATCAAGTTGACATAAAACTTAGCAAGGGTCTGTGTGTGTGTTGTGTGTGTGTGGTGTGTGTGTGTGTTGTACATATGTATAGCTATATAGAGAGAGAGAGAACTCAAAATTGAACCTACATACAAGAAATCTTTTCCGCCCACCCCCTGCCTCATCCTCCGTCTTTGGGGGCCACAAAATCCCACATGCTCAGCCTGTTTGGGCTCTGGGACCTGGAATTGAGTGCACCCAGGCCGGTGGGAGGTCCCCTCCTTCATTTGACTGCCCGGGCAAGGTAGGCCTTTGTCTGAGAGCTGCTTGGCCTGCAAGGGGACCTGACAGTCTGCCCAGAGGATCCATCATTCTTTGGGGTGAGTGAGGAGTGAGTGCCCGAACCGCGGCAAGCTGCCCGGAGAGGGACCACCGACACTCACACAACTCCCCTGCCCCAGCACACTTCCTGCTCTTCCTGCAGGGGTTATTCTCCCCGGATACTGCCTCTCTCTTCCTGTCCCTTCCCAGCTTGCACCCAGATCCTCCCCCCCTCCCCTTGCCTCATCCTCCCATCTTTGGGGCCACAAAATCCCACAGCTCAGCCTGTTTGGGCTCTGGGGACCTGGAATTGAGTGTACCCAGGCTGGTGGGAGGTCCCCTCCTACATTGGCCTGCCTGGGGCAGGGTAGGGCCGTTGTCTGAGAGCTGCTTGGCCTGTAAGGGGACCTGACAGTCTGCCAGAGGATCCATCATTCTTGGGACACTGCAGTCCTGATGACGACTTCTGGAGATGCACTTTCATACCTCGCTGACCTCTCAACACAGTAGCACCAGTGATATTTTCTTAGTTGTTCTCAGGTGTCTTGCTCCAGTTCTAAGGCCATCCACCCAAAGGGGTCAGACTCTGGCCTCCAGGCAGGTCTGAGGATTCCTGCGGAGGGGGTGCGGGCTCCTTCAGATTGTGCTGCCAGGTTCGCTGTGTGGTATTCCATCCCGCCCTTGCCCCCACCTTGGCCCTTTTGTCTGGGCTGGCGACCCTGGGCTGCCTGGAATCCCTGATCCTGTGCACTGACATTCCATCTGAACTGGTGAGTGAATGCGGACCCTGGGGCAACCTGCCCTGGAAGAGAACACAGACCCCCTACCCCCACTTCCGTCTGCAGGCTTGTGTCTGTTTCTTCCCGTCCCTGTGTCTCCCAAGCTTTCCCTAGTGTTCTCAGGTGTCCTGCTCCTGTTCTAAGGCCATCCACCCAAAGGGGTCAGACTCTGGCCTCCAGGCAGGTCTGAGGATTCCTGCGGAGGGGTGTGGTTTCCTTCAGATTGTGCTGCCAGGTTCACTGTGTGGTATTCCATCCCGCCCTGCACCCACCTTGGCCCTTTTGTCTGGGCTGCGACCCTGGGCTGCCTGGAATCCCTGATCCTGTACCCTTACATTCCATCTGAACTGGTGAGTGAATGCGGACCCTGGGGCAACCTGCCCTGGAAGAGAGCACAGACCCCCTACCCCCCACGTCCCTCTGCAGGCTTGTGTCTGTTTTCTCCCGTACCTGTGTCTCCCAAGCTTTCCCTAGTGTTCTCAGGTGTCCTGCTCCTGTTCTAAGGCCATCCACCCAAAGGGGTCAGACTCTGGCCTCCAGGCAGGTCTGAGGATTCCTGCGGAGGGGTGCAGGCTCCTTCAGATTGTGTTGCCAGGATCGCTGTGTGGTATTCCACCAGTTCAGTTCCACCTGAACTGGTATCCTGCTCCTGTTCTAAGGCCATCCACCCAGAGGAATCAGACTCTGGCCTCCAGGCAGGTCTGAGGATTCCTGCAAGGGAGTGCAGGCTTCTTCAGATTGTGACGCAAGGAATAGGTCCTCCTCTGACACAGGGGAGATCCAACCAGTTTCAGTCACAGCAAAGATTGGGTCTAGGACACCAAACGCCTCCGGGCTCCTTTTGAAGGAAGAGATGGGCAGGCGCCAATGCAGGAGCTCCTCCAACAACATGAAAGGCAAACATGACATCACCACAAGCCAGACATCCCGAAACAACAAGAATTGAACACCCTACCCCAGAAGATATAGAAGAATCCGACCTTAAACAGTTCTTTATGAAAATAATAGAGGACCTTAAACAGGAGGTAAAAAACTGCCATAAAGAATGGAGATGACAAACAAAAAGGTAGACGAAATAAATAAATCTCTCAAAGATACCCAAGAAAAACAAGAAAACAAGAAAAAGCAATCAAACAGGTAAGGGAAACAGTACAAGACCTGATAAATGAAATGGAGGTATTGAAGAAAACACAATCTGAGGGACGACTGGAAATGGAAACTCTGAGTAAACGAACAGAAACTTCAGAGACAAGTATTTCCAACCGAATACAAGAGATGGAAGAAAGAATCTCGGACTCTGAAGATACTATAGAGGAAATAAACTCACAGAATTAAAGAACTAAACAAATCTAACAAATTCTTAACACAAAACATTCAGGAAATCTGGGACAACCATGAAAAGACCAAACCTAAGAATAATTGGGGTAGAAGAAGGAGAAGAATTACAACTCAAAGGCCCAGAAAACATATTCAACAAAATTATAGAAGAAAACTTCCCCACCTAAAGAAGGAGGTTCCTATGAAGGTACAAGAAGCCTACAGAACACCAAATAGACTGGATCAAAAGAAAGCATCCCCACGCCATATAATAATCAAAACACAAAACATACAGAATAAAGAACAGATATTAAGAGCTGCAAAGGAAAAAGGTCAAGTAACATATAAAGGGAAACCTATCAGAATTACACCTGATTTCTCAATGGAAACCATGAAAGCCAGAAGAGCTTGGATAGATGTCCTAGAGACACTAAGGGAACATGGATACAAGCCTAGACTACTATACCCAGCAAAGCTTGCATTCACCATTGATGGAGAAAACAAGATATTCCAGGACAAAAACAGATTTAAACAATACGCAGCCACAAATCCAGCTTTGCAGAAAGTAATAGAAGGAAAATCACAACCAAGGAGTCCAACAACGCCAACAATAACTCAGGCATCTAGCGACCCTTCACCAGCACAACTAGAAGAAGGGAAACACACAAACTCTACTACTAAAAATGACCAAAGTTAACAACCACTGGTCATTAATATCACTTAATATCAATGGACTCAATTCACCTATAAAAAGGCACAGGCTAAGAGACTGGATACGAAAACAGAATCCAACATTTTGCTGTTTACAAGAAACACACCTCAACCACAAAGACAGACACCTACTCAGAGTAAAGGGTTGGGAAAAGGTTTATCAAGCAAATGACCCTAAGAAACAAGCGGGTGTGGCCATACTAATTTCCAACAAAGTTGACTTCAAACTAAAATCAATCAGAAGAGATGGAAAGGGACACTTTATACTCATAACAGGAAAAAATCCATCAGAATGAAGTCTCAATCCTGAATATCTATGCCCCTAATATAAAAGCTCCCAATTATGTAAAAGAAACACTTCTAGAACTCAAGGCAAGCCATCAAACCACACACACTAATAGTTGGAGACTTCAACACTCCTCTCTCACCAATGGACAGGTCAATCAGACAGAAACCTAACAGAGAATTGAAAGACTTAATGGATGGTAATGAACCAAATGGACTTAACAGACATCTATAGAACATTCCACCCAAATAGGAAAGAATATACTTCTTCTCTGCAGCTCATGGAACCTTTTCGAAAATTGACCATATCCTTGGTAACAAAGCAAACTTCCACAGTTACAAAAAAATATTAGTAACCACCTGTGTCTTATCAGATCACCATGTATTAAAATTAGAATTCAACAACAATGCTACCCCCAGAAAGCCCACAAACTCATGGAAACTGAACAGTCAACTACTGATCCACACCTGGGTCAAGGAAGAAATAGAAAGAAATTAAAGTCTTTCTTGAATTTAATGAAAACAAAGACACAACATACTCAAACCTATGGGACACAATGAAAGCAGTGCTAAGAGGAAAGTTCATAGCACTAAGTGCCCACTTAAAGAAAACGGAGAAAGCGCTCATTGGTGACTTAACAGCCCACCTGAAAGCTCTGGAAAAAAAAAGAAGCAGACTCACCTAGGAGAAGTAGAAGACTGGAAATAATCAAACTGAGGGCAGAAATCAACAAAATAGAAACACAGAAAACAATCCAAAGAATCAATGAAACAAGAAGCTGGTTCTTGGAGAAAATCAACAAGATTGACAAACCCTTAGCCAAACTAATCAAACGGCAGAGGGAGAACACGCAAATTATTAAGATCAGCAATGAAAAGGGGGACATAACCACAGACACAGAGGAAATTCAGAGAATCATTAGATCTTACTACAAAAGCCTGTATGCCACAAAATTGGAAAATGTAAAAGAAATGGACAGTTTTTTAGATAAATACCATATACCAAAGTTAAACCAGGACCAGGTAAATGCTCTAAATCATCCTGTCAGTCGCGAAGAATTAGAAACTGTTATCAGAAACCTCCCTACCAAAAAGAGCCCAGGACCAGATGGTTTCAATGCGGAATTCTACCAGAACTCCCAAGAAGACCTAATACCTATACTCCTTAAGGTATTTCATAATATAGAAACACAAGAGTCACTGCCAAATTCCTTCTATGAAGCTACAGTTACCCTGATACCTAAACCACACAAAGACTCAACCAAGAAAGAGAATTACAGGCCAATCTCACTCATGAACATTGACGCAAAAATTCTCAATAAAATACTGGCAAACCGAATCCAAGAACACATTAGAAAAATTATCCATTACGATCAAGTAGGCTTCATCCCAGAGATGCAGGGCTGGTTCAACATACGAAAATCTATCAATGTAATCCATCATATAAATAAACTGAAGGAAAAAAACCATATGGTCATCTCATTAGATGCTGAAAAAGCATTTGACAAAATTCAGCACCCTTTTATTATAAAAGTTTTGGAGAGATTAGGGATACAAGGGTCATTCCTAAATATAATAAAAGCTATTTACAGCAAGCTGACAGCTAACATCAAATTAAACGGAGAGAAACTCAAGGCTATCCCACTAAATTCAGGAACACAACAAGGCTGTCCACTCTCTCCTTATCTCTTCAATATAGTGCTTGAAGTTCTAGCAATAGCAATAAGACAACATAAGGGAATCAAGGGGATTCAATTTGGAAAGGAAGAAGTTAAACTTTCATTATTTGCAGATGATATGATAGTATACATAAGCGACCCCAAAAACTCCACCAAAGAACTCCTACAGATGATAAACTCCTTCAATAACGTGGCAGGTTACAAGATCAACTCCAAAAAATCAGTCGCCCTCCTATACACAAAGGATAAGGAAGCAGAGAGGGAAATCAGAGAAGTATCACCTTTCACAATAGCCACAAATAGCATAAGATATCTGGGAGTATCCCTAACCAAGGAAGTGAAGGATTTATTTGACAAGAACTTTAAGTCTTTGAAGAAAGAAATTGAAGAGGATACCAGAAAATGGAAGGATCTCCCCTGCTCGTGGATTGGGAGGATCAACATAGTAAAAATGGCAATTCTACCAAAAGCAATTTATAGATTCAATGCAATCCCAATCAAGGTCCCATTAAAATTCTTCACAGAGATTGAGAGGACAATAATCAACTTTATATGGAAAAACAAGAAACCCAGGATGGCCAAAAAAATCTTATACAATAAAGGTACTTCTGGAGGCATTACCATCCCTGACTTCAAACTCTATTACAAAGCTACAGTATTGAAAATAGCTTGGTATTGGCATAAAAACAGAGAAGTTGACCAATGGAATCATATAGAAGACCCGGATCTTAAACCACAAACCTACGAACACCTGATTTTTTATAAAGGAGCCAAAAGTACACAATGGAAGAAAGAGGGCATCTTCAACAAATGGTGCTGGCATAACTGGATGTCAACCTGTAGAAGAATGAAAGTAGATCCATATCTATCACCATGCACAAAACTCAAGTCCAAATGGATTAAAGACCTCAATATTAATCTGAACACATTGAGATTGATAGAGGAGAAAGTGGGAAGTACTCTACAACAAATGGGCACAGGGAACCGTTTCCTGCGCATAACCCAATCTGCGCAGACATTAAGGGCAACATTGAATAAATGGGACCTCCTGAAGCTGAGCAGCTTCTGTAAAGCAAAGGACATTGTCACTAAGACACAAAGGCAGCCTACTGACTGGGAAAAGATCTTCACCAACCCTGCAATTGACAAAGGTCTGATCTCTAAAATATATAAGGAACTCAAGAGACTAGATGGTAAAATGCCAATTAACCCAATTAAAAAATGGGGCGCTGAACTGAACAGAGAATTCTCAACAGAAGAAGTTCAAATGGCCAAAAGACACTTAAGGTCATGCTCAACCTCCCTAGCTATCAGGGAAATGCAAATCAAAACAACTTTGAGATATCATCTTACACCTGTCAGATTGGCTAAAATCCAAAACACCAATAATAACCTTTGCTGGAGAGGCTGTGGGGTAAGGGGTACACTCATCCATTGCTGGTGGCAATGAACACTTGTGCAACCACCTTGGAAAGCAGTGTGGCGGTTTCTCAGGAAATTCGGGATCAACCTACTCCAGGACCCAGCAATTCCACTATTGGGAATCTACCCAAGAGATGCCCAATCATACAACAAAAGCATATGCTCATCTATGTTCATAGCAGCATTATTTGTAATAGCCAGATCCTGGAAACAACCTAGATGCCCTTCAGTGGAAGAATGGATGAAGAAACTGTGGAATATATACATGCTAGAATACTACTCAGCGGTAAAAAACAATGACATCTTGAATTTTGCATGCAAATGGATGGAAATAGAAAACACTATTCTGAGTGAGGTAACCCAGACCCAAAAAGATGAACATGGGATGTACTCACTCATAATCGGTTTCTAGCCATAATTAAAGGACATCGAGCCTATAAATTTGGGATCCTTGAGAAGATAATAAGAAGGTGAACTCCCAAAAAAAGATATAGTAATCCTCCTGGATATTGGAAGTAGACACGATCACCAGGCAAAATTGGGAACTTGAGGGTTGGGCGAGACTGGGCCAAGGGAAGATGGGGAGAGAAAAATGTGAAGGGGAGAATGGGGGGAGCTCGGAGGAATGGGATGCTTGGGATACAGGAAGGGTGGATATGGGAGCAGGGAAGCATATATCTTAATTTAAGGAGCCACCTGAGGGTTGTCAAGAGACTTGACCCTAGAGGGGTTCCCAGGTTTCCAGGGAGACGCCCCCAGTTAGTTCCTTGGGCAGCTGAGGAGAGGGAGCCTGAAAAGGCCAGTTCCTATAGCCATACTGATGAATTTCTTGCATATCACCATAGAACCTCCACCTGACGATAGATGAAGAAAATGACAGAGCCCCATATTGGAGCACCGGACTGAGCTCCCAAGGTCCTGATGAGGAGCAGAAGGAGGGAGAACATGAAAAAGAAATTCAGGACCGTGAGGGAACCTCCAGCTGGTGACAGAT
The DNA here is from genome assembly GCF_903992535.2 of Arvicola amphibius. Taxonomy (NCBI): domain Eukaryota; kingdom Metazoa; phylum Chordata; class Mammalia; order Rodentia; family Cricetidae; genus Arvicola; species Arvicola amphibius. The sequence continues at coordinate 111,208,336 of NC_052050.1, forward strand.
GGGGAAGGTGACTGAGCTCCACATTGGAGCACTGGACTGAGCTCCCAAGGTCCTGATGAGGAGCAGAAGGAGCGAGAACATGAGGGAGAAAGTCAGGAACGTGAGGGGTGCGTTCACTCATGGAGACGGTGGGACAGAACTAAAGGGAGATCACCAACTCCAGTTGGAATGGGACTGATGGATCATGCGACCAAACCCGTCTCTCTGAATGTGGCCAACAGCGGGGGCTGACTGAGAAGCAAAGGACATTGGCGCTGGGCTCTGATTCTTCTGCATGGACGGGCTCTGTGGGAGCCTTCTAAGCTTGGTCGATCACCTTCCTGGACCTGGGGGGAGTTGGGAGGACCTTGGACTTAGCATAGAGTGGGGAACCCTGATGGCTCCTTGGCCTTGAGAGGGAGGGAGGGTAGGTATGGGTGGAGGGAAGGGGAGGGAAGGGGGAAGAGGAGGGGAGGGAAGGGGGAGGAGGAGCGGAGGGAGGGGGGAGGAGGAGGGAAGGAGATGGAAATTTTTAAATATAAAAAAAAAATAAACCATGAGAGAAAAAAAAAGAAATCTTTTCCTAATTCTACATGAATACAGTACAATTTTTGCAGAAAAAAATGATTAAATATAAAATATTATTGAGTCTTAGAACAAGAGAGATGATTTTGTAATCAGTTTAAAATTTAGATACTCTTAAAAATTAGGCATGTGATTCTTTTTTCTGTTTATTTTTATTGCACATCTACTATTAGTTCTTTGTTTTGTTAAATTAAGCTCACAGCCAAAGCTATACTATAGTCACTCAATCAGTTATCGCTTCCTTTTTATTTAACTATGATGCTGTCACACCTGCATTTTGCTTGATTTTTCTCCACTGTTGCTAGAAATGTACACATTTAATGCAGGACAATAGTGCAAGCACAAGCAAGCGCATGCAAACTCACAATGAATAAGCAAAATTGACCAAAATAACCTGTCAGCAAACCAAAAGCACAGCAACTAATGGCGCACACTCCTAGCCAATCACAACATGCCAGCAGAACCCACTAGTTTCAAAAGGACCAACCAAAAATGTTCCTGCAGCAACTTAATTTTCCTAACCCCATAAAAACTTGGCCAAGTATGGGATCACATAAATCCCTGTTAGACCCCTCTAAACTTGTTGCTTGAGGACTTATGGGAGGCATAGTGGTAGCTCTAATATTTCTGCTTAAGTGTCTCCTACAGCTAAGATCCTGACAACAACAGGTGAACAAGGCAACACTCTAGGTGTTAATTGCTATGGAGTACACTGAACTCCAAGGGAGGTGGTCTGTGCTTGAATAATATAAATACAGGAGGCCATTTAAACCCCTAGTCCTCCTAAAAGTCTCCCCTTGCTTCTGACTTCTTGGGATCTTCTAGGGACTCAACCCTTTGAGAATTGATAGTCAATGACAGGTAATAGCTTGTCCAGTAGAACAACCTAAGACAGGTACAGTCTAAAATGCTGGGGGTTCCCTGTGGTGGGGTTATAAAAATCCATAACTCCTACTAGGTTACTCATTAAAAATAAAATTAAAAAGGTGAGATGAGGCAGGGCAATAGCACAAGTACAATCAAGCACATGTGAACTCACAATGAATGAGCAAAAGTGTGAAAACAACCTGTCATAGGACCAAAAGCACAGTAAGTGTGAAAACAACCTGTCATAGGACCAAAAGCATAGTAACTAATGACACACACTCCTAGCCAATCACAACACACCAGCAGCGATTGCCAGTTTCAAAAGGACCAACCAAAAATGTTCCTGAAGTAGTTAAATTTCCCTAACCCCATAAAAACCCCCAATCCTTTTACAATAAACAGCTTCTACATTGGGATCTTCTGAAGTCTATCATTGCTTCACCATCTCCTAACCTACTAACCCCAGGGAACTGGGGATCACACAATAGGCAGCAACAACTGGCCACAACACACATTTTATCTTGTTCTTGCTGTGCACATTGAATAAATATTATTTCATGTGTATTTTAAGTATAAATATACACTGCTCACTTTGAAATATACATATATATATATACATATATGTATATGCTTAATTGCCTTTTGAAATCAGATCACTTTTACCTCAATAAACTGCATCTTATCTTCCTGATAGAAAATAGAAAATTTCACCAAATAATATGCTTTAAACAAGTACTTGATAATAAGCATTACAAAAGTTGGGTTCTGTGACCACCAAGAAATCAGTCATCAAAAGTGAAGTTAAAATATAACTGTATTGAACATTAAGTCAATATCAGCAAGTATAATTATCTATGGCTTTCCACAAGATATGACTGAAGTGTAGCAGACATAGGAACCAGATTTATAAAACACTTGTTAGAGCAGAAAGAGAAAAAAGAAAGGGAAACTACTATTGTAAAAGGCTGTGTGAGTTTTTAAAAATGTAAATGTCATTATAAATAAATTGAACACCACCAATCATTTGAAATTTAGTGAAGCAGTAAAACAAGAATGTGTACGTGTGTGTGTGTGTGTGTGTGTATGTGTGTGTGGTGTTCACCAAAGAAAATTCTTAGGTGTTTACCTTTGTTTTTATTTGTTTGTTTGTTTCAAGATAGTCTCTCATTAGTCTGGAGCTTACCAAGCATAATAGATGATAGACAGACAGACAGACAGACAGACAGACAGACAGACAGATAGATGAGTCAAACAAATGGATAGATGGACACAGTGAGAGGTATATTTGGAAAACACTTATCAAACACTCACATTTCTTCCATTCTTTGGTAACACCTTCTATGATCTACAAAATTAGTTTCCTTAAATATTGACTTAGGAAAAGGTATATTAACTGCCTAAAGTTCATAACTACCAATTTGAGGCAAGCTTACTAATAAAATAACAATCACTATTAATACAATTGATTCAGCATTCAATAATTATATTGTTTCAGTAACTGGGAGGTAGGGATTTTTGAGAGGTAAAATGTACAGTTTTAACCCCATCCTAGCATGCTTGTCATTTGGCTAAGAAGTGTTGTCCAGGAGGCCCATCTGTTGAGATGTTTGAACTCTTGAGTTTCTGCTGACACTACTATTGAAAGGTGACTGGATTATGAGCCTCCTCAGAATCTGGACTGTACCTCTTACTAGTTAGAAGGCTGTTGACAAGTTAATCACCCTTAGTTTCTCTTTCTGAAAAAAAAAACCTCAAATGAAAACATGGTTGCTGTAAGCAGGTGAAGCACTTAGAACTGTGCTTGCAGCTCAGGACATCCTCAACATGTCTTAGCTGCTCTGAGTAGTACAGTGATTTATTCTGTCTCTCAGCCAAAATTGGACACAATCTAGCATCTTCACATCTTCAGGACACGGGAACTTAGAATCACTTCACATCAGCTGAGTTTCCTGTGACTGGGGCTTCTTCATATCCTAGTACAATGTGGGCTTCTTGATCAGGACCTTTACTCCAGTGACTTTACTCAAGATCCAGAACATTGCTTCAGTAATGAAATTCCCTGCCTGGGTCTGGTTATCCTCATAGTCTTAATTCCAGGTTGACATATCCCACTACTTACTCCTACAATCAGGTGTCTAGTAACTGCAATCACCAAATGGCCCATGTCTTGCATAACTGACCCTTCAGCAGATACTGACAGCTTCTCAGTCAGGCCCTTCACATCAGCATGCTCACCTGCTTTCCCTTCTCTCTGTGCCTTTCCATTCTGTCTATTCCCTTCTTTCTATACCAAACTCCAACATTAAATTTGGTTGCCACCAAAACAATGTCTTTTTATGTTCACTTACCCAACCCATCAGGCTTCGGAACCTGTGGGTTCTTTGTGGAATAATGTGGCCTTTGCTGATGCCTCCAAAATGTCTGTCCCAATCAGTATGATAAAAATTGCTTATGGCAACAAGCCACAAATGACACAGTGAGGTTATACCTACAACCCACGAGACCAACCACAGTGAATTTCAGAACAGTACAGGTTAAAGAGTGTCTTCCCATAGGCCCTGTGCTAGAGTACTCTGAATATGAGTAGGTACTAATGTCATGGGTCACAATCTACCTTATGACAATGGCATCTGCTTCATAGGCAGAAAAAAATGTTCTTTTTTGAGATTCTGTTTATTCATTGTAAATAAAAATATTATTTGTAAGAGAAAGGGCAGACTACTTTGTTTTGATTTTTAATCTTTAAATAAGACAGGAATAGTGAATATTACATTGTCTATATTATTCCTTGCTTCAATTTACTGTCTAATTTATTAATAAATAATAAAAAGTCTATTCTTATATCTACAACTAGATTACCTTAAAATGTTTAATTAAAATTTGTTTTATGCGATAAACACACTTTATTTTTAAGGAAAATGATTCATATAAACCATCTTCAGCATGCTAATTTGAGTGACAGTAACTGTCTAGTGTGCTTCTGTGTCGCTCTGATAAAATGCTGGCCAAAAGCAACTTGGAGAGAAAAGACTGTATTTACTCTTATATTTGGTTAATAGTCCAAATCTGAATGAAGACAGGAGAACTCAAGGCAGCAACCTGGAGGCAGGAACTGAAGCAGGGATCATGGAGGAATGTTGCTGACTGGCTTGCTCTCCATGACTTGCTCAGCATAATTTCTTACGTAACCCACTACCATCTGTCCAGGGGTAGCCCTGCCTATAGTGGGATGGGCCCTCCCATACCAGACATTAGTCAGTAAAATACCTCCCAGACATGGCCCCATGGGCCAATATGATGGAGCCAATTGTTCAATTGAAGTTTCCTCTTTCCAAGTAACCCTGTTTTTTATTTTAATCAAGATGACAAAACAAACCACTGCAAGACTCATGGATCCTTAAAGAAGTGGGGGCAAGAAGATTGCAAGAGCCAGAGGCAATGGGTGTCTACAGATGACTATGAGGAAACAGTATTTTCCAGACCCAACAGGGAGGTTGCACAGATGAACCCACAATAGGTGTGAGAGCATGTACAAGCAAGACAAAGTCGAAGCATGCAGAGGGCAAATGGGCACAGAACCCTACCCCTCACTGAGGAACCATTGGCAGTTAATATCTGCTGGAAGTGGGAGAGTTGGTTTCCTTTAAGGTGTGTCCCCCAAGAAGTTCACCATTATCCAGTAGATAGCCACACACTGAGGAGTGTACGGGCAGCACACACTGGACTTCACAGGCTTAAAAATACCAAAGAGGATAGAGAATTGAGTGACTAGAATGGGGGAATGTGAGAGAGGCTGGGGGAGGGAATACAACCCAAATACACACTGTGCATATTTTCAAATGATTCATAAAGGTATTTTTAAAAGAAATGGAGATTTGAAGAAGCAGCGAAAGTCAGTCCCTTGTATGGCTAATGAGACAAGGACCGGTGAACTCTGTCGGTGCAACTATAGCACAGAGCTTAGAAGAGAAGTTACTGTAACAAAGCCGGAACAGTTTGGTCTACATCTCTGCTTCTCATCTTAGAAGACAAGGCTATTGCCTTTCCTTGCAGCAATGGGACTTTGCTTCCACATGGGTATTTCAGCTTCTGCTTCATCAAATAGCACAAAGGTCAAAATAATCAAGTTGCAACTGCTGTTTTTCAAGTGGCATTTACTTAGGTAGTTAATGCCAGCGTGGTATATTTTTAACTCTTTCATATATATATTCACCTGTACATGCTCTAGCATGGATTAAACACTCTCAAGTCCCCAATTACCATGACACGAATAAAAATCATTTTATAGCAGCAATAAGTTCCTTTGCAAGTAGAAGGTGCTACAGTAGCTTCTATCTGCCTATAAGTTTTCCTACTCCCACTTCTGATTTTCCATATTCTCCTGTCACTGCTGCCTTGACAATCATCTTTTTCTCTGAAATGGAGTTATCTCTGTAGGACACCAAAGACTTTTTACTGTTGCTAGAACACAGACCACTAATAATGTTTAAAGATTCCAGTGCTGGCACATCCTACTTAGACCCACTAAGCCAGCTTGTGTTATGTCTTTACCTCCATAATCAAGATGGAACGCAATGATTATCTCTAAGACTGGATGAGGGAGGTATTCATGGGTTCCTACCTCTTACTGCTGCACTAACAGCTATTGATAGATTCTAAGAGAGGAGCAGTCATGGCCTCATTGTGACCACTGCTGAGCCCGCCAGGCTCCAAAAGATAGCTAAACACCTAACCACCTAAACAGCTCTGGTTAAGAGAATGGGTCAAAAATAGACAGACATGAATGCTAGAAAGAGATTTGTAGAGAAGAGAGTAAGTGGACGGGGTGGGGAGGAGAAACAAGAGTGGAAGATGAGACTGATCATTGTGCAGTATGCATGTGTATGTGTGTGTGCTTGTGTGCCTGTGTGTGTGTGTGTGTGTAAACTGTCAAAAATTAAATGATCATGGCTATATAGAAAAAAGGCGAGCTGCCCGGAGAGGGACCACCGACTCTCCACAACTCCCCCTGCCACCAGCACACTTCCTGCTCTTCCTGCAGGGGTTATTCTCCCCGGATACCGCCTCTCTCTCCCTGTCCCTTCCCAGCTTGCACCCAGAATCCTCCCCCCCTCCCCCTGCCTCATCCTCCCGTCTTTGGGGCCACAAAATCCCACAGCTCAGCCTGTTTGGGCTCTGGGGACCTGGAATTGAGTGCACCTTGGTCTTAGCATAGAGTGGGGAACCCTGATGGCTCCTTGGCCTTGAGAGGGAGGGAGGGGAGGTATGGGTGGAGGGGAGGGGAGGGAAGGGGGAGAAGGAGGGGAGGGAAGGGGGAGAAGGAGGGGAGGGAGGGGGGAGGAGGAGGGAAGGAGATGGAAATTTTTAAATATAAAAAAAATAAACCATGAGAAAAAAAAAGAAAAAATAAAAAAAAGAAAAAAAAAAAAAAAGAAAAAAGGCAACTCCCCCAAAGACAAGAGAAGGTATCCTCAGGAGGAAAGGAAAATAGCCACTGTCCATTAAAAAAGACATTGCCGCTATTTAGCACCATTAAAACCGAGCAGCTGGAGATGGACATGCACATGCCTCACTGGGCCAGGTGGTCAGACACCATTATGCTGAGCAAATATACAGTGGGTTATGCGGCTGGGGGAGGCAGAAAGAGGTCCATGCGCTATAGAGAGAGATGGATCTGAAGAGGCAAAGGCTGTGAAGATCAGGATGATGTGGGGGGGGGGGTAACTACTTGGCACCTGGAGACGTGGTGTCATCAGATTCTAGGCTGTTGCCAAGGACCACGTCTTAGCCTGTGGCCCTCCTGTCGCTGAAGTCCATGTTGATGCTCATGGCCCCTTCTACCACCAAGGGCATGAGGATGCCTGGGTTGGGCCACATGCAGCCACATAGGTGCTCTAGGGCCTTGGCATCACAGGGACTATCTGATCTGAATGTCCTGGGCTGTTGCTAGGGACCACAGACTCATCCAGGCTTGAGCTGCAGCTAAGGGCCTTATCTGGGTCAGTAGACCTACTGTAGCCAGGGTCTGTGTTGATGTCCATGGCACTGGTTACCACTGGGGGTCGTGTGGATGCTCTGGGTCTGGGCCCCAACTGAGGTCATGTTGGTGCCCGAGGGCTACCAGCAGAAGGGCTGATGCTGACCTGAGTGGCCTGTGCTGCCACTCAGGGCCATAGTAACATCCCAGCCTGGGTTGCTTCCAAGGACCATGTTTAGGCATTTGGTTTTACAACAGCCAGGGTCTATGATGATGTCATGACCCATGTCACCACCAAGGGCCACACAGATGCCTGGGTTCTGGGCTATCACCTGTGGCCATGGAAGCAACTGAGGGGTGTGCCATTGCTGGGGCCTTAACAATCTGTGTGGCTTGTACTGCCCCCAGAGACCATGGTGTTGATCAGACTCGAGCTGTAGCCAGGGGCCATGTCTGAGTGAGTGGCCCTACTGAGGCCAGGGTCTGTGTTCATGTCCTCAGCGCCCATTACCATCAGGGGTCATCTGAATGCCCAGTATCTGAGCCCCCACCTGGGGTTGTGTTGGGATTTCCGAGTACCATGTCAGGGTCCGTGGCCCTCCTGTAGCCAGGATCTGCAATGATGTCAGTGTCTCCTATTGCCACTGAAGGCTATGCAGAAACCTGGGTTCTGGAACAAAACCTGAAGCCATGTCTGTGTCCAAAGGTCATGCAGCTACAGTAGCCATGCAGATCTGTGTAACTTAGCAAGTTACACTGATGCCTTTGCTTCTTGGCCATGCTGGGTTTTGATATCCTGAATTTGGACCCATACTATCTGGTGTACGCATCTACCATCAGTCCAGACTGAGGTCCCGGTCACCTTGATAATCTAAACTAAATGCAGGTGGTGCATTGACTCACTTTTTAAAAGAACGATCTAGATATATTCCCCTTTGACAGGTGTACTTATTGGCATTGATGTCATCATCCCTTCATGACAAAACCCCTGAAGAAACCAGGGGCAAAGGAACATGCCTCAGTGTGGTAAATATGTCCATACCACAATCCCATAGTTAATATTACAGTAGTTCCTCCAAATTCCGAAATAAGAGGAAGGCACCAATTCTCTCCACTTTTATCCAACATAGTGTTCAACATCTTAGCTATAGCAATAAGATAAGAGAAATAAAAGGAATAAAGTGGGAAAAGAAGCAAATTTTCACTAGTTGCAGCAACAAGATCTTAAACTACACAAAACTCCCCACCAGAGTCTTAGAGCTGACCAGCTCTTTCTGCAGCCACAGAATACAAAAATCAACACACAAAAAGCAGTAGCTTTTCTCTATATCAATAACTAATTTGCAAAGAAATAAATTACAGGGGGAATCTTATTCATCAAAATTTCAGAAAACTAAAATGCCCAGGAAGAGTAGACTTAGCCAAGGAGAAGAAAGACTTTTACAATGAAAAATTTTAAAGCTGAAGAAAAAAAAATTGGAAAAGGGAACACTAGTAAGTGGAAAAACCTTCCATACTCAAAGATTAATATTTTGAAAATTTCCATAATACTAAAAGCAATCTACAAGCTCAGTCCTCATAGGAACCCCTACGACATTCTTCAGAGAATTAGAAAAAAATCTTAAATGTGTATGACCTCAAAGAGCAAAGCAATCTATTACAGAGGGACATCTAGAAGTATCATAATACTAGGCCTCAAATTAAATTACAGAGGCATGGTAATAGAAACAGCATGGTACTGGTATAAAAAAAAACATACAACCCAAGTGAAATAGAATAGAGGACTCAGAGATAAACCCACACAATTACAAGCACTTAAATACTTAAAAAGTTGTCAAGATACACATTGGGAAAAAAAAGGCAGCCACTTTTAGGTCATGAACTTGAAGGGGTAGACACGGAAGAGGTTAGAGACACATGGGAGGGGTTGGAGGAAGGAAAGGGAAGGGGATATTATGTGATTGTGTTTTTTTTTATTTTAGAAAATTCTTTTAAAGACGGTGCGGGGAAAACAAATATCTGCACACAGGAGAATGGAAACAGAATTCAACTACCCAAAAATCAACTCAAAAAAAAAAAGTTAAAGGCCTTAACCTAAAACCTTTGAACTGCTACGGGGAAGTAATTTTTTTTCAAGATAGGCATTTTCTAAAGTATTCCAATACCATAGGGAATAATCCCCAAAGTTGGCAAACGTGCTTATATGAAATTAAAAAGCTTAACAGAGCAAAGGAAACAATAAGCAGAGCGAAGTCACCTACATAATGGGAAAAACAACATCTTTTCTAAGTTTGCAACACATAAGAGATTAATATCTAGCATGTATCAAGAACTGTAAAACTTAAATGACAAAAATCCAAAAATACCCCGCCAATAAATAGATTAATAGATAGCTCTCAAAAGTAGAAACATAAATGGCCAATCAGCACTTGAAAGGGGTTCAGTGTATTTATCTCTAAGGAAAGTGCAGGCTAGAAGTGTTTGGAGGTTCCGTCTCACCCACTCAGAATGGCTGTTTGCAAGGCTGTGGATGTTGGCAACATAAGGAAAGAAATGTCCTTATTCACTGCAGCTGGGAATTTAGACCTAGGCCATCACTATGGAAACCAGCACAGAAACTCCCCAAAACTCAGGAAATGGAACTGCTGTGCAACCCACTGTATGCTCAAAGGACTCTATATCAGAGCATCACAGAGATGGTTGCACTAGAAATGGAAGCAGCTAATACATCTATCAACAGATGAATTGACAAAGTATATATGGTATCTATACAGAATGAAATTTTATAAAGCCTTACAGAGAAATGAAAGAAAATAGAAATAACAACTGGAAATTGTTATGTTAAGCAGACTAGCCACACAAATGCTTTCTCTTTGTCCTCCTGAGAATTTAAAGTTAAAATTGTGCTTGTTTCTTTGTCTGTATTTGTAGTTATGTGTGTGGGCTTGCAGGTCACAAAACTAGAAAGGGAGCATGAAAGAAGAGATCTCAAGGGTTAAAGAATGTAAGTGGAGACTGCCCATTCATTTCCTGGCCACCCAGACCCAAATAATCATACAAAAACTATATTAATTACAACACTGTTGGGCCAATTGCTTAGACGTATTACTAGCTAGCTCTTACATCTTAAATTGACCAATTTCTATTAATCTGTGTATCACCACAAGGCTGTGACCTACTGGTAAGGATCCAGTACCCTTCTCCTTTGGCAGCTACATGGCGTCTCCTTGACTCTGCCTACTCTCTATATATAGCTCTATAGCATATTTCCTGCCTGGCTTTACACTGCTAAACCATTGGCCAAAACACCTTTATTCATCAACCAATAAAAGCAACATGTATACAGAAGGACATCCCACATCCATAGAAAATACAGAGGGTAACACATGCAATAATACATGTCAAAAGTAAGTAGAATGAGAAGAAAGCATGATGACATACTAGTGCTGAAGTAATATTAAGAAATATGGTGACTTTTTCTAAGAACTTCTAGTTTCTTTTTTATGAATGAAATGTGTGTCTATCCCTCAACCTCTACATGATTCTTCTACTCCTTTGTGATCCCAGGGTCTAGGAATGAACTAAGGGCAGAAGGAAGACCATGAAAATAAAATACTTTGATTTGAAATAAAATAGCCGAAGACTGAAGAGGTGGCTCTGTGCTTCAAGGGGAGCCAGGCTCTCTTCCCAGTGCCCCCATGGTGGCTAACAGCTGGCCTTACCTCCAGTTCCAAAAGATCCAATGCCTTTTCTGGCCTCCAAGGGCATTGCACACACATATATGCATTGTCATATTTGTAGGCCAAAAAGTCTTTTTCAAACAGTACAATAGAGAAGGCTGGTGTCACATACACTGTGAGGCACAGAGACAGACACAAACTGAGATAGAGCTGAGATAGAGCTGAGTCTTCACCATTTTGAAAGCAATAGATTCCATATGATGGCCTGATATAAAAGGATTCATAAGAAGACAAAAAGGGAATTCAGTCTGTGATGCAAAGGCATCATTCATTAGGGATATTTCACTAATTGCTCTTTATGTAAATTTTCAAATGAATAACATTCTAGCGATGGTCAAAGAGTCCTGAGATTATAAACATTCTCATTTTTAAGATATTTAAATTCCTATTAGAAATGATAAATCATAATGTTTCTAAAGTGTGACTTACTCTTGGTCTGGCAGGTGAATAATCACCAGATTAAGAGTCTTGAGCAATTTTATAGATGCAATAATGTTTAATAACTCTTCAATAATAGGTCAAGAGTTCTGAACCTTGACTTTCAATCTATAGTACTTCAGAAAACTTTTATCCAAGAATATAGAAAATTAAATTTTCTTTTCTGAAGTTGTCAAGGAGAGTTTATTGTTAAATCTGGTGCTAGAAATAGTAACTGAATACAAAACCTAGCCACTCAAAAGAGAAAACAAGAGAGCTTGAATTATAATGCTCACAGTGGCCCTTAGCAAATAAATTTATTTTCAAATACCTTAGAAAATGAGTTTATAGGATTTGATATATAGGAAGTGGACTGTGTAAAAGACAAACTTAAAAGCATACAGTTTATCATTGGTGCCATACAAAATGGAACAAAGTAAAATAAACACAAATGAACAAGTCTACTAAAATTAGATAGATGCACATTTGAATAAATGTATTTGACTTAAAAGTATAGCTCTTGGGCCTGGAGAGAGGGCTCTTCGTTGTGTGAAATGCTTGGGGTGACCCAAATTTGGAACACTAGAATTCCCAGAGTTGCCTCATGAGCCAATAACCCCAACAGTGGAGACAGAGAACACCCTGGGGCTCCTTAGCCAGCCACCCTAAGGAGAATAATGTTGAATGAGAATGACAGAGAGAGACATCCATTTGTCTGTGTATACATGTGTCTAGAAACACACACCAAGACACACACACACATACACATACAAACAACAACACTATGTAAAACCGTTGGGTTTCATTACTTCACTATGAACGAGTAGATCTGGCTCTGAGTTGGTCAATTCGGTGGCCATATTTTGAGGTGACCTTGAAACATTAGTCTGTCCTGGGCCTGCTTCTTCATCAGCAACTCTTTCCAACATGGTAGATGATATTTTACCACACTGATTTAACCAGCAAAAGTGAGATCCAAAAATAATCTACTGCCTTTTAAATAGGTCATAGATGTCATAAACCAGGAATGCAGAGGCCATCACAGGATTAAATCAAACTGTGACTCAAAACTCACAACGAAGAGAAAGTGGGATTTCCGGATGCCTCAGAGAGATGATAATGTAAGAATTTTTTGCTCTTCTTTTTGTTTGTATTTTTCCATCTCAGGGGCACAGCTTGAGAGATTGTTTTACTGCAGGTGATATGTCAGCGTGTCACTTACCTATCACACTTGCCAACCTTGAGAGGGTCCCTTTGTCATTACTTATAACTGCCAATTTACAAGATGGCCCAGTAGGGAACGAAGGAACCAACTGGAACAAATGGAGGTTTTGCTACAGATGCCGTCGGTCTACCAAGTGCAACACACACAACGAATCTTAACTAGGAAGTACCAGCCCAAACAGTCTCTAACACCACTTTCAGTCTCTGACACCACAGGACTGAACGATGGACACCAGGCCCTAAGGTTGATGCTCATGGAGAACACTGTCCTTTTGAAAGCTAAGAGAAGGGGCTTGATTTAATGATACTGAGACTTTATTACCATACTAACTTGTTTAGGACATATCTCAAGGTTTTCTTTGTCAGCTTACCATTTTGAGCTCAAATTACAGGATGGGTACAACCAATTAAGCAGAGACATTGTTGCAGTGCTAGATTAACCCTGGTAACTAGACCAACCGGAAATAAGTGTGGGTTTGGGGAAAGACGTCATCTGCCTGGGATTTGCTGCTGGGACTGTCACCTCTCTCCAGTCATGATGGTGAACCTAGGCAATTCCCTTTAGAGGTTGCGTGGGGTAGAGTACCTGGCTGTCTGTTCACACTGGTCTTATTCTGTGTTAGCTTTTGGAGTAAGTTTTAACATTTTTGCAGTTGTTTGAAAACTAAGCCCAGGGAAGGGCACTTGCGATGGTGATCAGCAATATCCCCGAAGCAAAGGAATGTCATTGAGAACCCCTTGAGTGGCTTATTGACAGTGGAAGGCCATCCATGCTTCTGCATTTTGAGTGCCTGTCTGGGAGCTAAGTCAGCTCCCTAACGTGGTTGCAGGTTAATCTTAGTTTTGCTGTGATTTTAAAGTACAATAGAATGGCACAGGGAACATTTGAAAATCCTGATGTCTTGGCTACCTCTCTAGGGATTCTGGTTTAATTGGGCTAGGATAGAGGCCAAACATCAGAATCTCTTTCATATTTCCACAGATCTTTCTGCTGTGCAGCCAAGGCATGGAACCCCGGCTTTACTTCAAGAAGAGGAAGAGAAAAGCCATGGTCGGAGACATGGAACACTCTGTCCTGTGAGAACGAGTTTGCCACTGTCTCAGAAGGACCCATCATACCTAAGTGACACTGACTCTGTCACGTGACCACATTCATCAGTCTCTGAGATTCGGGCCTCTGTGAGTTCTCACCAACTCCCTCGTTCCTCTGAAATATTTGCACCCAATTATGCAGTTGTCTTAAGACCACCCACTTACGGCGATGACAGCATACACATATGTATATGCCTGACCTCCCAGTGGTCACAAATTGCACATGTGTATTTGTGCCAGTTCTAACATCTTAAAATAACTGTGGTGTGTGGTGCAAATTCAGACTTGAGAGATCTTGCAGAAAGAATGTCATGGTGATCGTTATAACTAATGGCCTTTCAGAAAGCATACATCTTCCCTAATGTGCCTTAAATTCCCCTTTAAATTTGGCACTAAGGAGATCCTTATGTTTCTAAAATTTGATATTCAACCACAGTAAGGAGGGCTCCAGTTTTTAAAGTGACACAATCTCTTTGATAAAGGAAAGGCTGTCAAAATTATAGGTAGATGCCCTAGGGCAGGAAGAAAGACACTTTCCATCTTGGTGGTAAACAGAGATCCTGACAGACATTGTCTGAGCAGAGGAGAAGAGCAGTCCACCTGGCAATCTCCTGACAGCCATTCTTTGCCATGGTGAAAAGAAAGGTTTCAGGAAGCTAACATAATTAGCTTTCATCAAAGTGTTGCAACAGAATCTCCCCTCTGTGGGACTGGCCTCATGGAACAGAGTATTCTACCCAGCACCATTTTTAAATTGGTTGCATTATGCAGCCTATGATAAAAAATGTTTGGCATCGCAGGCAGCCTAAATTGAGGAAGCTCAGCACGTGAATTATGACTTAAGTGGGAATGCAACCTCCTGGGAAGAGACCAGTTTAGTCCGTGCAAAGCAATTGAGCCCCGTAATTCCTCTGTGGCCTGAGTTCCGATGGGGCCATAGGACACGGTGAATGATTAACTCCGGGGCAGATGGTACATTATTTGAGGATTAGAATTGATGTCGGATATTGACTCATTACTCTCAAAAATGTATTTGCCCTTCAATTTTGTGGAGTTAGCATGAAATGTAGCACTATATGTCATGTGTTCCGACCACAAATTTTCAAGTAAATAATGACGGCTGGCTGTCTCCAGAGCTTCCTTTACCATCTGCAAACAATAGGGTCTGAGTTGCTGACGAAATTACTCACTGGATTAGTCAATAAACACTGACCAGCTCTAGTGGGATTCAGCACCTTCCAGGCACTGAGATAGATAATACGCTGAAATCATCTACGAAGTACGTAATGTAGACTGTTAGAGGTAACCTCACTTCTGTGCTATAAGTGGATTCACAGAAACATGTACTACCATGCAAGACAGAGAACAACGTTTTTGGAAAATGGAGCTGTGCAGTCATGAGCATGTAAATGCACATATTAATTCTGTGGTTTTAAAACTGAAAACAGAGAGTTCAATAATTCCTATGGTTTCAATGTTTCCCCCTAATATCTACATATTAGAAACTTCATCTTTAAACTCAGATACTGATGGCATTTTGGGGATGTGGCCTTTGGGAGACAATTAACACTAGGTAAGTCATGAGTGTGCAAACTGCATGGTGGTATTTTATAAGACATGGAACACATTTGCTTCATCTTGGCAGATAATGGCTTCCTCCACTTTGCAATGTAGAAAGAAGCCCCTCACCATGTAGTCACTAAATGCCTTCGGTCTACACAGCTCACAGAATGTTAAGCCAAACAACCTTCATAAACCCAGTCTCCGGAATTGTGTTAGGGCAACAGAAACTAGACTGCAAAAATAATAAATTCAGATGGCTAAGAAATTGTTGTCTTCTGTGAATAAGTTGCAGGGGTTTTTCTATAAGTTCTGACCCATGAGTCCTGTCACACCCTGTCAACATCACAGAACTGATATGGGACATCCTTCTGTATGCTGATGAATAAAACCGCCTTGTTGTGTAGGAGGTCCTTCTGTTTATGCGTTGCTTTCATTGGTTGAATAAAGAAACTGCCTTGGCCTTTTGATAGGGCAGAGTTTAGGTGGAGTAGACAGAACTGAATGCTGGGAAGAATAGCAGAGTCAGGCAGATGCCACGAAGCTCCTGCCCAAGACTGACACTGGTTAGAATCTTTCCCAGTAAGCCACAACCTCGTGGTGTTACACAAATTTAATAGTAATGGGTTAAATCAAGATGTGAGAGTTAGTCAATAAGAGGCTAGAGATAATGGGCCAGGAAGTGTTTAAATGAATGCAGTTTCTGTGTGATTATTTCTGGTGTAAGCTAGATGAGTGGGACAACAAGCAGCCTGCTCGCTCCATCAACAGCTTTGACCTATGGCAGGGCAGAATACAGAGGGAAAGCCAAACTAAACACAGAAAGACAGAAGGCAGAATCAAGAGAGTCGCCAGCAGCCACCAGAGTAGTATGATGCCAGAGCATTATTGATAAGCCACAGACCATGTGGCAATACACAGATTATTAGATATTGCTTAATTTAAATATGTAGAGTAGGTAATAAGAAGCCTGAGTCATCCCATTGGTCAGTTAGTAATTAATTAATATTAAGCCTCAGAGTGGTTATTCAGGAACTGGAGGGCAGGAGAGAAACCTCTAGTCACACAGAATACTATCTGATAAGTAGTTTATCACCCTTTCATAGTGCACAGTGTGGTTCTGTCCTTCAAATTATTATGTTATGGAACATTTGACTTAATCATTATTGAATGCCTACTATAGTATCACTTTGTCTATATACTGGGTAGATCAGAAGGACTAAAATGTGGTTCTACCTTTACTGAGCTAATAGCTGGCTGTGGGAAGCTTTGTAAACAACAAATTAAGGAGTTATACACTTTAGGAGTGTGATAATTAAACTGATTGTCAACTTGGTGAGATTTAGAGTCACCATGGAAACATAACTCTGGGTGTGTCTATGAGGGAATTTCCAGAGCACTTTAACTAAAGAGGAAAAATTCACTCTATGGGTGAGTGTTAGCACTACCAGACAGGCTAGGATCCTGACCTAAATAAAAAGCCTAAAAAGCTAAATACAAGCCTCCCCAATTCACCTTCCTGACAGTACATGCAATGTAGCCATCTGCCTATTTTTCTACTGCTCAATTTCCCTGCCATAATGGACTGCTGCACCCTCAAACTGAGAGCCTCATAAGCCCTTCATTCCTTTCATTTTTATTGGTATTTTGTGTTTCCTAAGAGGAAAAACGTGCCATTATTCATTCATCAAGCTGCTGTTCTGTGGGCATCGTCCACATTTGTTTCATTTAGTACTTATTATAATCCCATGAGGGAAATACTAGAATTGCCTTTATTTAAAGTGAGGCATAAAAAGGTTAGTTATCAATTCCATAATGAGTTTGTTAATAAATGTCTTCTGCAAGTCTGTCTAAGACCAACATCCACCCACAAGTACAGTCATAATGTGACTCTCCCTTTCCAAATGGAAGTTTCTCAGGGATGTTGTTGCATTCATTCTCTAGGGCTTCCATACACATAACACAAATCAAATCACTTTAAGAAACACAGAAACGTATCACAGTTCTTAAAATCATAATCCAAAGACAAGACAGAAAAGGCATTGCCACATCACACTTCCCCAGAAGTCTTCAGGATGGATCTTACCCAGCTTCTTTCTGCTTTTGCTGTCTCTGGGTACTGCTTAGCTTCTAGCAACCTAACACACATGTCTGTTCCCCTTCTTCATCATTTTCTTCTTTTTATGTCTCTGTCTTCTCCTTTTCTGCATCTTGCAAGTCCATAAATCATTATATAGAAGGCTTTACCACAATACAGACGATCTCATTTCAAGATCATTTTTACCTCAATTTTACCTACAACGGCTGATTCCAAATAGGGTCATATCACAGGTGCAATAGATTAACCCTCTCCTAACTTTGTTTTTTAGTTTGTTTGTTTGTTTGTTTTTCCTCATTTTTTTATTAAAGATTTCCATCTCCTTCCCTTCTCCTCCCCCTCCCCTCCCCTCCCTTCCACCCATACCCCCTCTCCACCCCTCTCCAAGACAAAGAGCCATCAGGGTTCCCTTCACTATGTTAAGTCCAAGGTCCTCCCAGCTCCCCCTAAGTCCAGGAAGGTGAGCAACCAAACTGACAAGGCTCACAGTGAGCCCATCCATGCTGTAGAGTTCATGTTCATTGCCGTTGTCCTTGGTTTCTCAGTCCTCCTCCACTGTCAGCCACATTCAGAGAGTCCGGTTTGGTCCCCTGTTCCATCAGTCCCATTCCAACTGGACTTGGTGGTCTCCCGTTAGATCTGTCCCACCGTCTCAATGGGTAAATGCACTCCTCACGGTCCTGACTTCCTTGCTCATGATCTCCCTCCTTTTGCTCCTCATCAGGACCTTGGGAGCTCAGTCCGGTGCTCCTATGTGGGGCTCTGTCATTTTTTCCATCCAATGCCAGGTGAAGGTTCTATGGTGATATGCAAGATATTCATGAGTATGGCAAGAGGATCTGGACATTTCTGGCACCCTCTCCTCAGCTGCCCAAGGACCTAGCTGGGGGCATCTTCCTGGACACCTGGGAACCCCTCTAGAGTCAAGTCTCTGCCAACCCTAGAATGGCTCCCTTAAGTAAGATATATAATTCCTTGTTCCCATATTGACCCTTCCTTTGGTGGGCCACAGCACAGCTCCTTTGGGTGTAGTGAAGTTTTTGAGACCACATGGAGCTTTGAAAAATGGAAGAGAATATTCAAAATGAAAGTAACAACAGATTCAAAGACCAGACTGTGGAGAGAGGGCCCTGTTAAGAAACTTACATATATTTTGTTTTGAGCAAGAATAAAAGCAAAAGCAAACTATAACAACAAAGAAAACAGATACTAAGAAATACATTTCAACTAGAATCCTGGTTCAAAATTAAAACTTCTTGTCCCAGCTACTAGGAAGTCAGAAGAATGAAGATTCCTTACATCCAAGGATTTAAGTGTGGTCTGGGAAGCGCATAGACCTTGCCTAAAAAACAAGGAACCAGCCCATGTGATGGTGCTACTCACATGTAGAATATTTCCACCTCAAATCACCCAATACGCAAACATCTTCACAGACATTTCCCAGAGGTCTGATTTTGTAAATATCGGTGCCTACTTACCAAGCCTGATGTGGTCAGTGCAAAATGAAAACCAGGCAGGATTCACAGCAAGACTGAGGCTGTGATGAGTTTATTGCAAGCGATCAGACTTTTTATACTCTTGTCAGAAACAAATCATAATGGCCTTTGCCAGTCAGACTACAATGGTAGTTGCCAGGATTCAAGGGCATTTGCAAGCTCTACAGGGTACACAAGTGCTCTCTGTAGCCACAGTGTTCCCAGGAGCCTAGTGTACCTTCCCTGATTCATTAGACAAAGTCTAAATCCACATTTTTCCATGACCACCATGAACAGAATGCTTCATTGGCCATTACTAAGCTTAAAGCAAAGTCTCAGTATGTAGTCAAGGCTGGAAGTCAATCACCTTCCACCTCTGTCTCTGTCTTTAGAGCTGGGATTGCATGTGTGTGGCACCACACACAGCTTAATCTCAACTTTAAATTCCTCCCCCATCAAACTGAGCACCACTGTCCTTCCAGAGAGCGCCCGTGTGTTTTCTGTACAAGGCAGAAATGACCGAAGGTGACCCTACATGACGTGCCTGTAAGTTAGCAATAGCAAAGCAGTTACCTTTCACCCAGTCTTCATAATGTCACATGCTAGTTTTTAAAACTTGTTCCCATGGATCAGCCATTTGGATTAACCAATCCTTAAAGAAAATTTTGTTTTCTCATAAGAAAATGAAAACAAAGATTGACATTTAAGCATTGGCAATTATGCATTTTACCTTTCCTTTCTTTTTTAATTTTTTTGCGGGGGGGGGGGGGGGGGGGCAGGGTCTCATGTACCCAAAGCTTTTCTTGAACTCATACAGCAAAGAATGGCTTCAAAGTCACTAGGTGGCTGAAAAAAGTCCTGAACTTCTGATCCTCATGCCTATACCTCGCCAGTGCAAGGATTGCAGGTATGTGCTAACACACCCAGCCGGGATGACTATCACACTGTCTAAACACAGTCCCCGCATGGTATCCCTGAAAGAAGCCTTAAAAAAGCATTTTTCAAACTACTTGAGGCCTGTTATTCTAACATTAGTATATATTTGTAAGCCAATCACTTTGCTCAAGTTCTTTGCTATGGGGTAAAATAATGCCACAGAAATTAAAAGGTATTAAGTTTATAAAAGAACTATTGAGACAATATCTCAAAGCTGCATGGAACTGAAAAATTCTACAAGTTCTAACTGATTGATTGAAAGCATCACTCCAGCTCCTGGCATTCATCCTTGGGGTGCCAATGGAGCAAGAAGCTCCTTTTCAAGTACCTTCCCCTGAGAGTAGCCTTGGTCCAGAATCCACCTCTGGGAAAGTCTGCCAAATGCTGACACCTCCCCAGGGAGGGTCAGGGCCACTCCCACAGGCTATTTAGGCTGCAGCCCAGAAAAAAAAACAAGTGGTCTCATGTTTTGCATATCTCCTGGTCTCTGTCTCCCCACCACCACCCTCACCATGCTCCCATGCTGCCCAAGGAATGCTACATTTATTAAACATGGACACCTTTTATTCAGCCTAATCTGGCCTGATTACAAATATTTGTGTCAGCAGAGAGGCTCTTCATAAGATTATACCTAACACTAACATCATCAGGGGCAGATATAAACACCTTTCCCTTATGAAAATATATGGGAAACATGCACACACATGCATGTGCATTTGTATGAGTATGTGGAGATGGAGAGAGAGAAATACACAGAGACTGGCTGTCCAGTTAAAGAGGCAAGACTCACACATAGAGTTTGCTAGCCTCCATAATGGCATCTGGAGATGGAGAGAGGAAAAATACAGAGACTGCCTGTCCAGTTGTCTAGGCAGGACTCACACAGAGAGTTTGCTAGCCTCCATAATGGCACCTGGAGATGAAGAAAGGGAAAGAGAGATTGGCTGTCCAGTTGTGTTGACAAGACTCACATGAAGAGTTTGCTAGCCTCCGTAATGGCATCTGGAGATGAAGAAAGGGAAAGAGAGATTGGCTGTCCAGTTGTGTTGACAAGACTCACACGAAGAGTTTGCTAGCCTCCGTAATGGCATCTGGACTATAGATGAAATGAGAGGGTCTGTGTTTTCCATTTTGTCCTAAAATTAGTTGTCGTTGGCGGTGCCAAAAGACCCTGTATGACAAAAATAAGGTATCAGCAACAAGAAGCAGTGAGGGTTAAACATTCAGTATCATTATTTTGTGGGATTGAGTCTGTAAGAAAAGGCAACACCAAACCCATTTCCATAGGCCCACTTCTTTTCCACTCAACAGATACCAGTATTTCAGAAAGTATTTAAAGAACTTACAAGTTCTGGTTATCCTTTAGTGATGTCACTATTTCCTAGGTAGAGACTAAGCAAATGGAGGTTTAGGAAGAATTAATTTGACTTCCTTAGCAAGAGTTCTATTCAACCCAGAGCAATAAGTGTTAACCCGAGATACTGCATGAGCAAGACAAAGTATAACATAATCCAGTACTGCAGGTTATAAACAAATCAGAAGATAAGACAACAACAGAGATAATCCAATCCAGGCTGGATAAATAAGGAATAAGAGGGCAGACTGAGGGCAATCACCATAAGAGAAGGCTAAGTACTGAACGACTGTCAAGACAAGAAATTACACTTGCTTGAAAAGAATCAGAAAGCTTTCTAGAAATGTTATCTTCTGAGATAGTAAAATTTACCACTACAGTTGGGGAGGCGGCCATCTCAAGAGACATAAAATCAAATAGAAAATGTAAAAAGACAAATAGTAGTAAAGGTGAAAACCAGTATTTCAGGCAAGAAGGTGGTGGATGCTAAGGAGGAGGAAGTCCCGAGGACTAGCATATAAAAGTCAATAGCAGAGAAAGATTGACAGCCCTCAGTAAACCTGAGATAAATCAACAAAGGCAGCATGCTCTTAAAAATTGGTGCTTTGTGGGAACCTTGGAAGAGGTGTTTGTTCATAACCTTTAAAACCTCACTAGGAACCTCCTGGTCCCCATTCTCCCCTGGGAACCAAGCCATAAATAAAGTCAGACACACGTGCACGTTCTCTGGGCCTTTCCCTTAGTAAACTCTTTTCCCATAACAATCCATGTGTGTCTATGCAGTCCATTGTAAAGATGCACAAGAAGCAAGAAATGTCAGCATCTGTAACAATAAGACATCACTAGATCTAGCTAACAAAAAGAGCCAATGCTTGGCCCGAGCTCAGCCGTTTGAAGTGACCGTGCTGGCGCACTCCTGTCAAGCCTGCACTACAACACCACTCACTAGACATCAGTAAGGCTCAAAGTCTGAAGCATTAAGGAGGCTGGCCTCCAACAAGCCAGCATCACTTTGAACTGGAATTTTGCCCACCTCCTTTCTATCTAGTTTCTCTGAGCAGGAAGGTAAAAATGGGTTTCTCAGGACATGGGCCAAAGCTCTGCAACGGCAGCTGAAACTGAGCACTCTTTTAACCTAAGGTCTGTGCTTTTGCTGTTTTGGTTTGTTTTAATTTGGGGTCTTTTTTCTGTTTTTCCAGAAAATGATGCCTTACACTTACTGGAATCCTCCCAATTCTCCAAAGCTGGCTTCTCCTGCTGGTATGAACACCTTCCATCAGCAGGCAGCCTGAATCTAAAGGAGATAAACTGGAGTCATCTAGGGCTTGCTGAAGAGAGGCCTCTGGACACTACTGAACCCTCTCATTAGAAAGTGTCAGTCCTGGGTGGTGACGGTGACAAGGAACAATCCTAAGAAAATGCAATCTGGGCACTTACATTTCGGGTGACTAATTTGGCTGCCTCCAAATTAGTCACCAAATTGCGGGGTTTGACCCACCAGTGTAGGTGAAGAGATTTGATTGAGCAGAGATCACCAATCTCCCTAGCACCAAATGACCTTGTTAAGCAACTTTGCTACATCTTTTATGCTCAGAGAAGCATGGATATCTTCCATTAACCTCGGAGGCAACAACGGATTTATCCATTGCTTTACCTTGCCCACTGTCCTCCCGCAGTTCGTTCGGCAAAATGATGCTCCCTTCTCCCTTTTGTTTGGCCGTGGGTGCCCGTATAAACTGAAAGCTTTGTTGAGATCACCCTCTTTTTCCTACCCTTAACCTTATCTCTTACCCTTATGCCTTATGTCTGATGCCCTATGCTCATCTTCCCTAAGGATTAAAGAAACATGCAGGAAAAAACGTGCCTAAGTCAGTCAGTTTGTTTTACCCCTCAGATCCCTTTCCCAAGCCAGTTTTTGCTTGTCACATAAGTCCTATTCTGAACCCTGAGAGAGCGCTGAGGCCAGTATGCCATAGCTCCCGATAAGAAATGTATTACACACAAAACTCTGCGATGGTGTTGGGTGTATGGCAAGACATAATGTCTGCAAAAATAAGAGAGTGCGGCTGATGGAGGAGGCTTTGGTGTCAGGTTTGGGTTCACACACACCTTGGACTTCCCCTGAGCCGAGTTCCTACATGTGCAGTGTGGTCCTGGTGGAATCATGATGTAGGGTCCGTGTACACTAAGCGTTGTCAGTGAAACTGTCTTCGTTACTTCTCTCTTTACCCCAACAGAAACAACTGGAGAAAGCAGTCCACCCTGTTAGAGAAGGCAAGAGGGCTGGCAGATCAGACTGGCGGGTGATGGCAGGATGTGAAGAAACCTCAGTTGGAATCCAAGGTCCACCCCGCTCCAGCTGTCACAACCTGTCAAAACAGCATCACCCCTAGAGACCAAGTGTTCATCCAGACCATGCGGAAATGTTTCTCTGAGTCTTTGCAAACTGTGATGGTGCCCAAATGTTAACTTCTTATTGTTTTTGTTAAGGGGGCAATTCTGTTTTTATTTTGAAAAGCAGTCTTGGGGGGAAGGAGTGGATTAAAGCAATAACTACAGGAAGGTGTCCAGAAGGTGATGGCCTGGACAGCTGTCCTTCGGCAGGACGTTTCTTCATTCTTGGGGCTCCCCTCTTGAAAGACGTTCCGGTAGACGGAGACACAAGCAGCAGTGTCCTTGGAGTCTTCCATCACCTCTGACCTTCACAGTCTTTCCGCCTCTCCACAAAGATCCCTGAGCCTTGAGGGATGGGGCTTGATGAAACTTCTCAGTTAAGACTGGGCACTCCAAAGTCTTCCTGCCGCTGTCCGGTTATGGTCTCTGCGATCCTTCCCATCTACTGCAGGAAGCTTCTGTGGTGATGACTGAGTGAGGCGCTGATCTTGGGTATAAAAACATATTACTAGGGGTCATTTTATTAGTATTAGTATATTACTTGATCAAAATAAGGAAACAGTGCCTTCCAGACACAATAGAACAGACACACAGATACTGTGAGAGCAGGCACAGGACCTGAACAGGCTCAAACAAGACAAAATCCCCGCACTGAGAGGGGAAAGCAGACACAAAGTCTCTCCCCTAGCCAAGAAGGTTTTTGCAGTTGGTACCTGCTGGAAAGAGGAACATCAGTTTCATCCAAGAGGGCCACTGGGTGTATCAACCACACGCCAAGGCAGGCTCCATGCATGCCCAGTAGTAGTTGGACAACACAAAAGGGCCCCCCCTTTTTTTTGTCTGTGAACTTTTGTTTTATTTTGTTTGGGCATTTTTGATTATAGATTTTTTGTTTGTTTATTTAGTTTAGTTGCTTTTGTTTTCATTTTCTGGGAGTTTTGATTGTTTGGAGTTCCTTTTAGAGAAAGAAAGAACATGAATTGTGTGGGTGGGGAGGATCTGGAAAGAGTTGGGGAAGAGGAAAGAAGATGATCAAAATATAGTGTTTGAAAAAAGTTAAAGGAAAAAGTAAGTACACATTTTTAGCAGCAATATCTTAATAACCTCAGAGACATTTTTGTGTGCGTGGTTATAAATAACCACAGCAATCCTTAGACACACTTCCACTTGCAGGGCAGCCAGCTTCATGGAGCTGCTGGTTTGCCTGCCTCCTGTGTTATTAGCATCTCCTCGGGCATAATTGGTCAAGGCCAGCCCTGGTCAGACTGTGGCTCAGCCAGCTGCGCTGTAGAGAACAGTGGTAAACATGTTGTTCTGCAAAGCCTGCTGGGAACCACTCCAGCCTCGAGTTGTTGCTATGTTACTGAGAGTACCGCAAGCTCCTGAGATTCCCACAGCAGCCAAACACCAGTCACAGAACTCTGTGGGGATTTCTATCAGAACCCCCAACAGGCACAAGGCTACTTGGAAAATGTCTCGTTCTCCTTATAGATACTAGAGTTGGCGCAAACACGATTAGCAAATCACAGCCGTGATTCCTGATGGCAGAAAATTCTTTTAAATGTTCACGATCTCTCCCTAGATTAAATTGTGTTAGTCATTGGCTTTGGTCTATCATATTATATCCCAGCAGCAAAGGCCTAAATCTACTAAAGTACAAGTTAATATTAAAGTGGACAAAGATCACGAGGAAGAAATGGTGCCCTATGGGATCCACAACTGCCATGTACACCAAAGATAGGCTGCAGGCTTAGTCAGAGAACCTGAAACTACCGTACACACCAGAGACTGGCTGCGTGCTTAGTAATCCTGGCTTAGCAGTTCTCAGGGCAGTCATCAACAGTCCCAGGTGACTAGTCTCATCTCCACCCTTCCACCTTCTAGAAGTTCCTTTTCTGTAGCTGTGATAATGAGCATGACAATTTATAGACTCACAGAGGTCCTCAACTTGTGGGTCAAGACCCTTACAAGACCATCAGAAAACACAGATATTCGCATTACAATCTTCAAGAGTAGCACAATTCCAGTTATAAAGTAGCAACAAAATTAATTTTTTGGTTGGGGTCACCACGACATGAGGAAGTGTATTAAAGGGTCACAGCATTAGGAAGGTTGAGAACCAGTAAGAAATTTCTTTTGATTTATGGTTTCAGAGGGCTGCGGGCCCATCATGAAGGCTATTATGGAAACAACAGGCAAACATGGCAGCGGGGGCAGAAAGCTAAGTGATCTCATCTGCAAATACAAACATAAAACAGAACGTGAGCGGGAAGTGCGGCAAAACTGTTAACTCTCACACCCCTCCCCTGTGGATAGTACTTCCGGGAAACTCAGTAGCTTCCTAGTAGGCACCACCAACTGTGTACCAAGTTTTCAAATACCTGAGCTTGGGGAGACATTTCTTATTCAAACCATTTCACATCCAAAACCTAAGCACATGCATCTCCCTTTAAATCCGGTGGCCTGTCCAGTAATATGCCACATGATCATAAAAACATCTCATCTGGAGTGAAAATGTAGAAGAGCGAGGATCTGGCCCTGCTGAATATCCAGCTTTTTAAGGTATTCCGAACACAAAACCTGAGTTAGTGGTGTTCATAAGGAGGGATTTTCTCTCTTACCTCGGGAACAGCTTGTCTCTACTTCCTTGAACTTGATGGATTGACCTGCTGGCATGGGTCCCCTTGCCTTGATCCCTGATGTACTTCTAGAT
Organism: Arvicola amphibius; assembly: GCF_903992535.2. Taxonomy (NCBI): domain Eukaryota; kingdom Metazoa; phylum Chordata; class Mammalia; order Rodentia; family Cricetidae; genus Arvicola; species Arvicola amphibius. Next base: position 111,234,747 of record NC_052050.1, read on the forward strand.
CTGGCCTCTGTGACATCTATTGCTTGGTGTTTTTATTTTCTGTCACAGTAAATTTTCCAAGGACTTTTATTAATCTCCCTTTCATGTTAGAAGTTTCTAAGTATCTGATACAAAGCCTACCACAGGACCTTATCTAAATCAAATTGGAAAGACACTTGTTCCGCTCTAAAATAGACATGGAATACGTTTAAGTTGCTTCATTATAAAAACGGTTGGCCTTTTAAATAGTTAATTTAAGTGAATTTGGGTTAAATCGTCCCTCTACGAAAGTTTCCAGACCCACCCACAGTTCTGGGGAAGCTGCAGAAAAGCACCAGTAAACTTTTCTCTCTGTGGTATGAGTAACATTTCAGGAATTGAATCCTGCTTTGCATTTGAGTGACACTGGGGCTCCAGTAGCCAATGAGAAGTTATAATGTAACCCAATAAAACTTCACTTTAAAAGCTGAAGAGCAGAGAGTTCATACTGGCTGTTGGGACCAAGAACACAAGACTCCAAGAATGTCCTTTTAATACTGATAATACTAATTTTCATAGTTCATTTTGATTTTTGCTATTGATTTTACTTTGTATTGCTATCTAACATGTCCGATCAAACATCTATCTCCTGGGGCAATGAGTCATTCAATACACAAATGAATTTTACTCTAATGCCATTTACAACAACACACACCCTTTCTAAACTATGCCATTCTTGGTTAATAGAATCTTCTAGAAGGTGATAGCTAATCTCTAACTCCACAGTCCTATCACATTGTTACCCATAATCCTCTCCCCATCAACAAACTGCACAAAGATGTCTGTGTAGAAAAGACGATTTGGGCTGGGTGGTGGTGGTGCACGCCTTTAACCCCAGCACTCAGGAGGCGGAGGCAGGCAGATCTCTGTGCATTCACAGCCAGCCTACTCACAGCTAGTTCCAGGACAGGCTCCAAAGCTACAGAGAAACCCTGTCTCAAAAAAACAAAAACAAAAAACAAAAAAAAAAAAGAAAAGAAAAGACAATATGAGGGCAAATAAATATTTTATTAACATCCAAGATTCATCTCTCTAAACCTCATGAATACCAGGAGAATCCTACCTGCTGTTTTTTCTTCTGACTCACAACTTGCCCCAGGCAAACAGTCCACACAGACAATGTTCCCTGACTTCAGTCTCCTGGGTCCTGGCCTCATTTTATCACATCCCCAAAAGCTGGAGAAGTTCTGCTCCCATTGCAATCAATTAATGCCTTGGGAAACTCCGTAAAAGAAACAAGAGAAATAAACCAAAATGAACCTTCTCACATGAAAATACAATAGATATGTAAATTTCTACTTACAACCCAGTTCCTAGCCCTTATTTGATCTACCAGGTATTGTCCAAGACCTTCTACATCATTCTATAGGTGTCACAAAAGGGAGGATAGAGCACAATGTCACCTAGGACAATTATGTTGCAATATTCTGAGTGAGAATTGTAGTATCTGTATTCTATCCACTCTTCCAAAGAGTCAGAGAGCCTCAAGAAAGAAGAGGTGATAAGAAGTGGAGGTTGAAGAAGAATGTCATGAAATCGTGTCTTCTATAAGCGATAGGACCATTGCACTCACGAACTCAATGCATAAGAACTGCATAAGACCAAGCCAATCACCACTCCCACATAGATGGGGAAAGGGATCACAACGCCCGACCCCCTCACTGAACACTTAGTGGTGTTGAAGGCTACTAGCAAATGAAAAGTTCACTTTTTCCCAAGGGATGGGTCCTGGTTAAGTTGCCCATATTCCAGTGGGTGGCAAACCCTGCATTGATATACATATGGGTAGCATTTTTTGAAGTCAGTGTGTTATGGGTCAAAAAATAAATAGAAAGAACTGGAGGAGGAGGAAAAAACACAAAACTAGAAAGGGGGTCTCCTAGGGGAGTCTGGGAAGACTCCAAGGGGATAATGAGGGATGATCAAACTGTACGATCATCCTGTAAGTGTACCTGCATGAAACTCTCAAAATACAGATAAATTTTAGAACAAAGCTAAGTGAAGTGGAGAGGGAATCAGGAAGACATGCATATATACAGGAACATACATCCTGCCCATCTTTAATGAGCACAGCTGTGCTTTCTTGCAGACTACCTTTAGGAACCACTGCTTCTAAGGACACTGTGACCTTTCTGTAAAGGATGTACTAGAAGATGCTTTGTCTAGATATGATTCTACTTTTAAGTAGAATCATTCTCAGAAGTAAACAGATATAGTCAAAGCATCCTCCATGATGAGAGAGAGAACGCTTCATCTGTGGGAAAGGAAAACAAAAGACTGCACAGCATACGTCATACAGAAGACAGTCACCTGTGTGCATATGATTTTCTCCAAAAAGTGAAGAACTTCTTGGGACTATTTTTCCGCAATATACAACACAAGGAATGTAATCTCTTTCCAGACTCTTCCTCTTGCCTCCAACCTTGGCTGGATACAAGGAAATCTCCATATTTTTGTTTCTATGGCACAGGGGCTCAGGTGACACTTAAGTTCCGTGAACTATTGAATTTTCTTTGATTCCTTCATATACAAACCACCAATACACATTTATCACAGAAGCCTCACCATGCCACATGAATATCTTATTTTAGCCCCAAGAGATTTCTCCAACTCTGCAATGCTAGAAAAATCCCATACTAAGCACTAACAATATGAGATATTACCTATCTCTTTAAAACACATAGTTTTAAATAACCTAGGCCTTAGAATTAGCATTGGGAAAATTTGGAACTAAAATATTTATAACTTCCTTTTTAAAAGTAACTTAACATACAGCCTGTATGTGGACAATGAGGTGTAAAACGAATTATGTGTTTTAAAAATCATCATCCTCACCAAGAAGCTAGCAGCAAATTTTCAGTGAAGCCTAGATAATAAATAATTTATATAAAGAATTCAACAGTCATCATAAATATTACATATATTCTTTAATATATTAAATATTTATCATTATCAATCAACTTCAAAATAATGCTTGTATGAGCATAAACACTATATACTACTTGATAAGAGTCCTGCTTAGATGTACCTGGTTGGTCTAGTTTTGTTCCTGTTGCTGTGATAAAAATTCTGATCAAGCAACTTAGGGAGCTTACAATGCCGTGTCACGGTCCATCACCGAGGGAAGTCAAGGCAGAAACTCAAGGAACAAACTTGAAGGCAGGCCTCTCTACTATTCCACAAACACTGCCACTGAAGAAAGAACTCACTTCATAGCCAAAGAAGTTTAGCAGGAACCACAGATGATGCTATGAGCAGACTAATGCTCAGTTAGCTTTCTTACACAGTTCAGGATGACTTACCTAGGGAATGGTGCCACTCATAGTGGGCTGGACCATCGCACATTCCCACATAGATGGGAATGTTAATAATCAAGATGTTCCCTCACTGGCATGGCTACAGATCACTCTTCTCTAAGCAATTCCTCAAGTGAGATTCCTTTACCAGATAATTCTAGGTTGTGCCAAATTGATGTTTAAAACCCCAGAACATTGGGGTTTGCTAATACATAGCAATATGGGTCTTTCTCACTTAATAGACATACGGCTAGCAAATTATAAACCACAATCAATTTTGTTAGATCAAATCAAATCTATAAACTATTTTTATCATAAATTTTAGCTAGTATACAAAAAAACTGATATCACTGGGATACATAAATGAATACACATGTATGTATACCGTATATGCATACACATATATGTGGGTGTATATATATGTATACACGTGTGTATATATACATATATATTGGGGCTAGAAAAGGGCCTCAGTACCTAAGAGCATTGGTTGCTCTCCAAAGGACCCAGGTCTGGCTCCGAACACCCACATGGTAGCTCACAACTATCCAATGCCTTTTTTCATCCTCTGCAGGCACCAGGAATGAAGATGGACAAGAATATCCATGCAGGAGAAACACCATGCACATTTAAAAATCAACACATATGTATCTTTCCCCTTTGATCTTACTCATTCCCAGCTACTGCTCTTTTCTAGGTTCCTGCATCCGTTCCTTGCTCTTCTTCCATGACATGCATATTCCATTCTCTTTTTCCTACAGTCTCCTTCCCCACTTTAGACCTCTTCTTGCCATCTCCTAGTTCCCTCTCTCTGTCATGTCATATAGATGTGTGTCATATGAATGTGATGTAATTTACTTAGTAGAATTATAATCATGTATTGCATGTATTTACATCTGCAGGAGAATGCTCTTTTTTCAACATTTTAACAAGGCAGTCAACAGTCAGCTCACAGAGCGAATACTTACTCTTTCCTATTTCCTTTACTCTGTTCCTATAGACGGAGGCACGATGTGGCATAAACTCAAGGATATTAACTCAGGGGAAGACAGAGAGCAGAGGAAGAACATGAATCAAGCAATTGAGAAACTGGGTGAGCGTCTGACCTCGGGATGGACAAATCTCATGCCTGTGCACAGCCAGAGGGGAACACTAATAAAAGACTTATTAAAACCCTTAAGAGATGACAGACCTGTGATTGGGTAGGTAAGGACGGGAGCAGCAGGCACTTCCAAGATCCTATCATCCTACTCTCCTTACCACCACCACTTAACCGCTGCCACTTCTGGTTTGTCACATACTAGAGCCAGGTCCCCCTGATGAGTATTATTTTCACAACAGAGTTTAGACTCTTGTGCTTACTTATGGATTAAGGGTCACTGATTTGACCTCAATCAAAAAAACATTTGATTGGAGCAAAATAGAGTATTAACATGAGCATCCAGGTGGGCTGTGGTGCTTCAGTTTCCTGCCCTTGTTAGCCTTTGAGTTTTCCTACTTACAATCTAAAATAATGTATTATGCATCAAAACTTATTTATAAGCAACAAGTCTGGTTTAAATTGTCTGAAATGATGGTCAGACAATGAAAAAAAGAGGCAAGTATATTCAAACGATGCTTTTATTAAAAACCAAATGAAACAGGAGGCATATACAATGGTATAAGTGGTAGTTTACTGTTTGCTTATTCTCAGTTGGGGAAATACATCAATATGTATTATAATGAGTAGATTGTATTCTCAGCTTTAAGTAAGAACCCAGTAGCACAGCAAATAAATCATAATAAAAAGTCATTTGTATGTAAACTATTTTAAGGCCAAGTAAATCTCCTCTAGAATAAAAAAAATAAGCATTTACTTCTGTGCCCAATGATTGCTTAGTTTCTTTGAGAAACTTTCTTGTGCACTTGACCATCTATAACACATCTGCAAGGGTACTCACGACTGAATAGTCCTTGAAATAAAAAAGTATTTAATCTTTACATTTTTGAAGGGTGTTTCTAGTCTAGATAAAGTAATAATTTCTTGGCCAGTGAGCTGGCTTGTCTAGTGAAGGGTTCTGCAACCAATCCTGATGACCTAGCTTGATTTTTTGAACCCACAAGGTGGAGGGAGCAGACAAACTCTTCAAATGTGCCTTCTCACCTCTACATGTACTCTGGCGCACACACACACACACACACACACACACACACACACAAACACACACACGCCTGTACACATACACGCTAAATGAATGCAACTCTATATAATAAAATAATTCTTAAAGAAATTGTCTTTTTACTTCACTGAGAAAGTTTTTAAATGAGTAAATATAAGAAGTCACTTCACAGTATTTCAGGCATTGTGTTATGAGATGACAATAACAATGATTAAAAATATTAGAAAACATTTTAATTACATAACTATACTTTATTAGATATATGCCAGAATCTATATTTTATTAGTTTAGGGCAGTTAACTTTTTAACCTACTCTATTGGATTAATAGTCTATTTGTTTTTGCTTGTTTATTTGTTTTTCTAGACAAGGTTTCTTTGTGTAGCCCTGGCTGTCCTTGAACTCACTCTGTAGACCAGGCTAGCCTCAGACTCATTGACAGGCATTACCCTGTCACCCAAGTGTTGGTAGTAAACGCATGTGCCACCACCTCCTGGTGGATTTATAGTCTATTTTATTAATATAATATTTTTATTAATTCTTTGGGAATTTCACATTGTATACCCCAATCACACTCACTTCCCAATCCTTCTATGTCTGTCCCCAACCCTTGTGACCTTCTCTCCCCCGCAAAAGATAATAAAATAAAAATACTAAAAAAATAAAGACCCAGGATCTAGGCCTCCACTGGGGCCATGGTGGAGTCCAGGAAACACACAACAGGTGGGCCTATTCTGATCTAAGAGATATGAGCTGCCACTTGGGACCATGGTGACAACTGGGCCCAAGCTGCTGCTACTGACAATGTCTGGGTTCAAGGTCCTGATGCAGCTGGGGCCTATGTTAATGTCCATTGCCCACAACACCACAAGTGTCCATTCAAACCATGTGTTGAGCCATGTGTTGAAGTAAGAGGACATGTTGAGCTGTCCCTGTCCCTCACTGGCCTGGTGAGATCAACCCCCAACTAGAGACCTTGCCACCTTCTGGCCCCACCCTTCCTAGGACAAGCTAGTCCCAGACTTCACCATAGGTGTGGGAAAACTGGGTCCACCCCTCACGTGAGGCAGATGCCCCACAGCCAGGACTGACCAACTTATCTACCACCCAGATACACATCCAGGACTTTGAGTTGATACTTCCAAGCCTCTACCCCATCTATAACCTACTGAAGCCCATGAAGGGCCTGGCCCTGCAGAACCACAGTCACATGACTCAGGGCAACAATAGGATTTCCAAGAGGAGATTCGGTGAGGGTCCAGTATTGATGGTGTACCCAAAAACAGAGGCTTTAAACCTGACCAACAACATACTACATAATGAACATTTGCAAATGTAGCTGTTTGGACAAAAGAGTATCCTGCATGATACATCACCAACACAACTCCCAATGCTACTAAGACTAATGAAGAGGCAATGGAGAGGAAGAAAAGATAGAATAGCAAAGAAAAAAGGTTCATTTTTGTTCTGTTTTTGTTTGTTTTTATCCTTGTTGGGATTTCTTATTAATTAATCAGTTAATTAAGTTTCCTAGACCAATGTTTTCCCTCCCTCCCTTCTCTCATCCCAGTTCCTTCCTAACTTTCCCCTGTATCCTCTCCCTCTCCATTCCCTTCAGAAAAGTGCAACCCTTCTATGTGTACCAGTCAGCCATGGCATACCAAGTTGGAGCAAGACTAGGCAACTCCTTTCTATTAAGGCTAGATGAGGCAACCCAGCAGGAGGAAAGGGTTCCAAGAGCAAGCAGCATAGTTAGAGATGATACCCGCTCCCTCTTTCAGGAGTGCCACAAGAAAACCAAGCCACACAACTCTAATACATGTGCAGAGGGTCCAAGTGAGTCTCATGCAAGTTCTCTGGTTGGCGGTTCAGTCTCTGTAGTTTTCATGAGCCCAGGTCAATTGACCCTCCCTGTGTTTTCCCATGGTATTCTTGCACCCTCTAGCTTCCATAATCATTCCACTCCCTCTCCCACAAGATTCCCGGAGCTCTACCTAATGTTTGGGTGTGGGTCTCTGCATCTGTTTCTATCAGTTGCTGGGTGAATCCTCTCTAACGACAATTGGGTTGGGCAATGACCTATGAGTAAAGCAGAAAACCATTAGGAATCATTTCATTTACTTCTTTTTCCTTTTGGCCAATCATGTTTCATTCTATCCTAAGACTCTGGGCTATCCAGCCTCTAGGTCCTGGCCCTCAAGGCATTGTCAGGGGTGGACTCCCTCTCATAGCATGGGTCTCACGCTAGACGAGTCATTGGTTAGCTACTCCGATGATTTCTGTGCCACTTTTGTCCCCGTATATCTTGTAGGCAGAAAGGTTATATGGCTGGGTTGCGGTTCCAGGTCTTCCACTGGAAGTCTTGCCTGCTTACAAGAGATGGTTGGTTCAGGCTCCAGATCTCGCATTGCTAGGAGATTTTGCTAGGGCCACCCTTGTAGAAACCTTGGAATTTCCATTGCCCTGGGTTTCTAGATCACCCCAGAGATGCCCCTAATTCCAATTGCCTTTCCCTGTACTCTCTCCCTCCTTCTTCCCCAACCCGATCCCTCCTGTTCCCATGCCCAACCCCCATCCAGACTTCTCATCCATCCACCTGTGATGTCTATTTTATTTCCCCTTAGCAGTGAGATTCATGCCCCCTCCCAAGTCTTCCTAGTTACTGAACTTCTTTGGGTCTGTGGATTGTATCAGGGTAATCCTTTACTACTAATACCCACCTATAAGTGAGTATATGCCATGTTTGGCTTTTGGGGTCTGCATCATCTTACTCAGGATGATTTTTTTTTCTAGTTCCATCCTTTGCTCACAAATTTCCTGATATCATTGTTTTTAACAGATAAACATACTCTGCTGTGTAAACGAACTACATTTTCTTTATTCATTCTTTGGTTGATGGGCATCTGTGTTGTTTCCAGTTTCTGGCTGTTTCAAATAAGGCTGCTACGAATGTTAGTAGAGCAAGTGTCCTTGTGGTATGGTAGAGCATCTTTTGGATATATGCCCAAAAGTGGTATAGCTGGGTCTTGAGGTAGATTGATTCCCAATTTTTTCAGAAACAATCATATTGTTTTCCAAAGTAGTTATACAACTTTTTACTCCCACCAGCAATGAAGGAGTGTTCCCCTTGCTCCACATCCTCATCAGCATGATGTCACTTGTGTTTTTGATCTTATCCATTCTGATAGGTATAAGAGAAAATCTCAAAGTAGTTTTGATTTGCATCTACCTTATGGTTAAGGATGATGAACATTTCCTTAGGTGTTTCTTGGCCATTTGAGTTTCTTCTTTAGAGAATTCTGTTTAGATCTGCATCCCATTTTTAATTGGATTATTTGATTTATTGATGTTTAGTTTCTTGAGTTCTTTATATATTTGGAGATCAACCCTCTGTCAGATGTGGAGTTGGTAAAGATCTTCTCCCATTTTGTAGGCTGCACTCTTGTCCTATTGATTGTGTCCTTTGCCTTACAGAAGCTTTTAAGTTTCATGAGGTCCCATATATTAATTGTTGATCTTAGTGCCTGTGTGGTGTTATCTTCAGGAAGTTGATTCTTATGCTGATGTATTTAAGGCCATTCTTCACATTTTTTTCTATCAGATTTTGTGTGTCTGGTTTTACATTGGGGTCTTTGATCTACTTGGATTTGAGTTTCGTGCAGAGTGACAGATATAGATCATTTTGCTTTCTTCTATATGCTGACTTCCAATTAGACCAACACCATTTGTTAAAGATGCTTTCTTTTTTTTTCTATTGTATATTTCTGACTTCTTTACCAAAAATAAGGTGCCTATAAGTATGTGAATTTATGTCTGGATCTTCAATATGGTTCCATTTATCAACTTGTCCATTTTTATGCCAATGCCATGTGGTTTTTATTACTACAGCTCTGTAGTCCAGCTTGGAATGGGAATGATGATATCTCCAGAAGTTCCTTTATTGTATAGGATTGTTTTAGTTATCCTGGATTTTTTTATTTTTCCATATGAAGTTAAGCATTATTTTTTCAAGGCTTGTAATGAATTGTCTTGGAATTTTGATGGGCATTACAATGAATATACAGATTGCTTTGGGTAAGAAGGCTATTTTTACTATGTTAATCCTACTGACCCATGAGAATGGGAGATCTTTCCATCTTCTTATATCTTCTCCAATTTATTTGAAGATCTAAAGTTTTTTACAGGTCTTCTATTTGATTGATTAGAGTTACCCCAAATTTTTTACATTATTTGTAACTATTGCGAAGGGTGTTTTTCCCAAATTTCTTTCTCAGCCTGTTTATCATTTGTGTGTAGTAGGGCTACTTTCTTTAGTTTATTTTTTTTATCCAGTCACTTTGCTGAAAGTGTTTCTCAGCTGTCAGACTTCCCTGGTAGAGGATTGGGCTCACTTATCTTTACTCTCACATCCCCTGCAAATGGCACCACTTTGACGTCTTCCTTTCCAGTTTGTATCACCTTGATCTTCTTTAGCTGTCTTATTCTCTAGCTAGAACTTCAAGTTCAAAATTGAAGAGATATGAAGAATGTATTATATGGTTGTTTGTTTTAGTGTTATTGGTATTTTATTTTTATTATTTTTTTAAGTTTTCTTTTGAGGGGTGCTACAAGGGTGAAGGGTGGATATGGAGGGACTGGAAAATGAGTGGGATTGGAGTATATGATGAGACAATGAGAAATTCTCAAAGAATCAATCTAAATAACATTTAAAATTTAAGGAGAAAGGAAGGAAGGAAGGAAGGAAGGAAGGAAGGAAGGAAGGAAGGAAGGAAGAAAGAAAGAAAGAAAGAAAGAAAGAAAGAAAGAAAGAAAGAAAGAAAGAAAGACCTAATTTATTGCTGTTCAAATAGTTTCTGGAGCATGGTCAAACTCTCAACATCCTGACCCTTAAAAAGAACTAAGTCCTTCCCCTTCTACACCCCCGCCAGAAACCATCTTGTGGAAAGTTGCACTTCAGCATCCTTATCACACTTCTTAAGAGTTCTTTTTAGTATTTTTCTATTTAAGCTGTTACTTGTGGTGGGTGGTGGTAAAGGCAGGTTTTGTCATAGAAGCCTTTCATGTCCCTATTTCTCATCTGCATCTACAGTCATCGATATGACTTTAAAAGTACCCTCCTTGCTCTTTACAGTCAGCAGAAACACAAATTGTTGGCTTCCACATGGTTTCTTACAACACAGACCATGAGCACAGCCCCAGCTGAAGGTGGACCACAGACTTAGACTAGGTCATTTTAGGCAGCTTGGACCACATACATCAACATTGATTCAGGTTGCAACACAGACCATGGATGTCTGCATGGCCTTCGGTGGTCACATCAATACAGATTCCAGCTTCAGTAGAACAACAGACCTAGACATCACCATGGCCTCAGGGGGCAGTGCAGGCTACTCAGGTCAGTATGACTCACAGCAACAGCATTGCCCAAAGACATCAACAAGGCTCCAGTCAGCAGCACAGACCTTGATGGATCTCGGCTTCATCATGGAAGCAACATGGACAACAGACACCAGCATGGCCTCTGATGGAATCATGGACTTTGATCATCCTTCAAGGATGTCAAGTCTAGAAAGTGAACTGTTCCCCATCTTGGGCCTCTGTTATTTCCTAGAGCCAGAGCAATCCCACAGCCAGGCAGTGTGTTTGGGAACTGAATCTGCATCTTTGTAAGCTCCAGGCTGTTGCACGCCATCCCACTAACCCTAATGGCCAATGACAAATTCCTCTTTTAACCTCAACCTTCTCTCATGCCTGTCACCAACATCAAGTCTCCAATTACACCTCTCTCCAGAGGGCACATATCACTCTGTTTTTCTATCTTTCCCACCTTTTCATCACATATTTGTTGATCATGGTGGTACCCACTGCTCAACGCAAGGCAGTTTTGCAGAAAACATTTTGCAGGTAAAACAGAAACTGCATTATGAGTACTGTAAATGCAGAAAGAGGAAGGGCAGAATATGGTAGGTTTGTACACCCAAAGTGTGGGTGTGAGAGAGAGGGGAGGAGAAGAGAGAGAGAGAGAGAGAGAGAGAGAGAGAGAGAGAGAGAGAGAAATGTAAGCTTGAGGTGCATGTTAGATATCAAAGTTGCACAATAACTAAGGGAGGAGATTCTGGGGAGATGTTAGGCTAGCGCCATCTGGGGACTATTGGCAGACAGAATTTATTGGGATTGCTTAGAAAGGCATATAAATAGAAAAACCTATAAGCTGCTTAATATCTAAAGGTCAAACAAGGAAAGCAACGACAGGCAATGAGTGACCACCAGGGAGGAAAAAAATCAAGAAAGGGTGATGTCATGAAAACCATGAAACCAGTACCTACAAAGAATGGCATGGCCTACAGTGTCTAATGCTGCAGGGAAGTGAAAAATCACAGACTGTACCACATTGGTCATGCTGTCAAACATGGTCTTAGTGGATTGGAGGAAACAGCCTGTTGGGGAGGGAGCAGTCTGATGAGAACATGACTAATTACAAAACAAAAACAATTACTGCAGAAAGTTCAATTTTTTTCATTGAAGAAGTTTTAAGGACAAGAGATGAAGGTAAGATGGGATGAAGAGATGGTTACTTTTAAGGTAGATGCCATAGGTATGATTATACACTGAATTATGAGAACAATTCAGTAATGAAAGAAACCGATGAGGCAGGAACAAAAAGGAATGGGAGGAAAAGAGGGGAAAATGAGAATCCAGGATTGAGGACACAGACAGAAGGGGTGTCCTAGATAGGGGCAGATCAAAAGCACCTATGTCAAATTTAGTACAGCTTCTGGTACAGAGAGAATGGAAAAGGTAAGCATAGGCGAGTCAAAGAGAGGCTATCACACAGATTCCCTAAAAGAAAATCTAACTATAGCCTCAAGTGTGTTGTCAAGAGACGTATATAGAAAAAAGTGTAGAGAAGGGTAAAAACTAAAATAGTCACTTCATCAAAACAATAAACTAGAGAAGTATTATGGGCTAGAGCTATGTTTGTGATTTCCAATCCAGCACTTGGGAGGCTAAGACAAGAGAACTGTAAACTTGAGGCCAACTTGGGCTAAACCATGAGAAACAAACAAACAAACAAAAGACACAAAGAAGAAAGATGGGTTGACCATGTTTCCAACTGGAGACCTGGGTTCACAGTTGTGATACTATTACTATAACTGTAACATTTACTGACTTTCTTTTCAAAATAAAAACCTCAAATGTAGAATAAATAAAAACTATCAAGGTTTAAGTTCAAACGTCTTTAATGACGAGTTGATATAATGGGTGTCCTACACGGAATAATGTAATGATGCCTATCACATATAACGGGAGTCCTACATGGAATAACATAGAAGTGCCCATCACAGAAGAGTAGAATATTTAAAAGCATAGGTATCTCAATCACAAAACTCTGGAATAAATGAGCTAATTTCTGCAAAGTTCATATTTTGTGTGTATAAAGGGGGTATTGATTCATGGAGGAGTGAGAAAGACACCATGTGTGGATTTATTGATGTGAGCTCAGTGCTCACCACAGAAATTGACCAGTAAATGGTAGTGAAATGGGTGCTTGGGTTACAAAAACATTTAGCTTTGAAACTTGCTTTAATTTACTTGTTTCTGCCTATAAAGTGTTCAAAAATAATGACTTAAAAAGCAGAATGCATCTCCCAGATAATTTGTGAACACATCATCCAGGCCCTATTTTATTTGCCATTGCTCATTTGATTTACTGTCTTTAACTCTCATTCTTGCCATCTTAAGCTTCCAGCTCAAAAAGTAATAGAAAGGACTGCTCCTTTTTCAGACCTAATCTTAACTGTTAAAAACAAACGGAGTCTTGTCATTGTTTTGCTAAAGTCTTCACTTTCAATGAGAAGTAAAAATAAAAGATACAAATATAAAAAGAAGTGATAGAGCCTGGAGAGATGGCTAAGTGTTTAAGAGCACTGCTTCTTCCAGGGGACCTGAGGTCAGTTCATAACTGTTGTAATAGGTCCCTTGTTTGTTTCCCAGCTGCCTGGCAGCTCAGAAAGTATATCTTTTAAAACACTGCTTGTCCTCCTAGCTCTAGCTTCTTATTGGCTAACACTTATACCTTTTTTTTTTGGTTTTTCGAGACAGGGTTTCCCTGTAGTTTCTAGAGCCTGTCCTGGAACTAGCTCTTGTAGACCAGGCTGGCCTCGAACTCAGAGATCTGCCTGCCTCTGCCTCCCGAGTGCTGGGATTAAAGGCGTGCACCACCACCGCCCCGCTAAACACTTATATCTTAACTTAACCCATTTCTAATAATCTGTGTATTGTCACATGGCTGTGGCTTACCAGGTAAAGTTCCCAATGTCTGTCTCTGGCAGGGCTACATGACTTCTCTCAGAATCCGCCCTTTTTTCTCCCAGCATTCAGTTCAGTTTTCCCTGCCTAGCTAAGTTCTGCCCTGCTATAGGCCCAAAACAGTTTTATTATTATAAATGGTAATTACAGCATAAAGAAGGAAATCCCACATCACATAACTACCTGCAACTCTGGCTCTGGGCTATTTGATGTCTTATTCAGTCCTCTTTGAATATTCATGAATGCATATAAACACATATATGCATGCACACAAAAAAATAGATAGTTGGATGGACAGACAGACAGAGACAGACAGACAGACAGACAGATAGAAGATAGATAGATAGATAGATAGATAGATAGATAGATAGATAGATAGATAGATAGATAGATAGAAAGAAAGAATAAGTAAGTGAATCTTCTAAGAGCACTCACGACTCTTCTGGAGGACACAGGTTTAGTTCTCAGTACTCACATCAGGAGTAATTCAAGTTTCTGGAGATCCAATGACCTCTGGCCTCCAAGGACACCTGTACACATGTGGTCACATAGTGTGCTCTCTCTCTCTCTCTCTCTCTCTCTCTCACACACACACACACACACACACACACACACACACACTCAAAAATAAATAAAAGCTTTAACATAAGTCCTTTGGAAAAGAAGTTACAATGGGCAAATATGATTCAACTCTAAGAGGAAATAACCAGGGTAAACCCCAATATTTCATAAGTTGTATGTACAGGGGCCAGTGAGGTGACCAAGTAGTCTGCTGCACAAGACTGATGACCTGAGTTCAATCTCTGGAACTTGTGTGAAAAAGCAGGATGCAATAGAAATATGTCATCCCAGGCCTCCTTGCAGAAGTAGAAACAGGAGCATCATCTGGAAGGTTGTGGGTCGGCTAGCCTGGGGTATGGCCTGAAGCAGAGAGAAAAGAGAAAGACTGCTCAGCAAGGTGGAAGGAGAGGAACCATTCAGCTGTCTTCTGACTTTCACACACATGCCCTGTCTCATGCGGCACACACAATACAAATAATAATTAATAACTGACTTTTAATGAGAATGCATCTCAGCAGTAGAGTGCTTAGCTACCATTTAATGGTTTCCAGCTTCAAATCTCTAGCCCCACAAAGATTGGTAGACACTACAAAAAGTAAAAATAATAAAACAAAAAAATTGTGGTAGAAATATCAAACTCACTCACTAGAATGCTCACCCAGCACACATGAAACGTGAATTTGATCTATAACACAAAATAAGTCAGATGCTGTAGCATAGACCTTACATCCCAGCACTCTGGAGGTGAAACAAGAGATTCAGAAGTATAAGGTCATCTTTGGCTATATATAAAGTTTAAAACCAGCCTGGGCTACATGAGATCTTGAAAAACTACTAATAGTTTGTTACATAAGAGTCAAAGGGCTCCAGTTCCTTTCTGTTTAGGGACATTTTAAAGTCAGGAAATAAATAAGAAATACCTATATTGAGAATTGAGAATTGTCCTTTCAAGGTCTGTAAAAATTGTCTTGGAATTTTGATGGGGACTACATTGAATCAATAAATTGCTTTTGGTACAATGATCATTTTTACTATGTTAATCCTATCAATTCACAAGCATGTAGGATCTTTGAGTCTTCTGATGTCTTCAATTTCTTCAGAGACTTGAAGTTTTTGTCATACAAGTCCTTTTACTTGCTTAGTGAGAATTACCCCCAAGATATTTTATATTATTTGGGGCTATTTGTGGAAGGTGTTGTATTCTTGATTTCCTTCTCAGTCCATTTGTCATTTGTTTATTGAAGGACTACTGATTGTGTTGAGTTAATCTTGTATCCTGTGGCTTCACTAAGAATGTCCATCAGCTGCAGGAATCCCCAGTGGGCGCTTTTTGGGTCACTGATAAGGACTATCGCATAATCTGCAAGAAAATATGCTGATTTTCCTTAGATGCTCTTCTATCTAGGCAGTTCACTAAAGGGATTTGTAGCTGTGGGAGTTCCCTGGGAGAATCTTTGGGTTTCCTTATGTACAGAATTACATCATCTTCCAATAATGATACTCTGACTTCTTGTTTTCCAATTTGTATCCCCTTGAGCTCTTTCAGTTGTCTTATTACTCCCACAAGAACTTGAATTACTATATTGAATAGATATAGAGACAGTAGACAACCTTGTGTTCTTCCTGATTTTAGTGGAATCACTTTGAGGTTTTTTTTTTGCATTTAATTTGATATTGGCTATAGGCTTGCTTTAACCATTTAACAAAAGCATTTTATAATAAATGTTTATGTTTGTTCCTTGTGTCCCTAATCTCTCCAAGACTTTTATTCTGAATGGGTATTGGACTTTATAAAAGGCTTTTCCAGTATCTAATATGATGATTTTTTTTCTTTCATTTGGTTTTTATGGTGAATTACATTGACAGATTTTCATATGTTGAACCATCCCTGCAGCTCTGGGATGAAGCCTACTTGACCATGGTTGATAAATTTTTTGTTGTGTTCTGGAATTCAGTCTGCAAGTATTTTATTAAGTTTTTTATATCCATATTCATGAGGGAAATCGATTTATATATAATTCTGTTTCTTTGCTGAATCTGTGTGTTGTTTGGGTATCAGGGTGACTGTGGCCTGATAAAGTAAATTTAGCAATGTTCCTTCTGTTTTTATTTTGTGGAGGATTGGTATTATTTCTTCTTTGAAAGTCTGGTAGAATTCTGAACTAAAACCATCTTATCTTCAGCTTTTTTTTGATTCAGAGACTTTTAATGACTGCTTTTATTTCAATAGAGGTTTTAGGTCTACTTAGTGTGTTTATCTGATCTTGATTTAACTTTGCTAAGTGTTTCCTATCAAGAAAATTTGTCAACTTCTTTTCAGTTTTCCAATTTGGTGGAGTAGAGATTTTTAAAGTATGTCCTTATGACATTCTTAATTTCCTCGGTATCTGTTGTTATGTCCCCTTTTAGTTTCTGATATTATTTATTTGGCTATTGTCTCTCCATTATTTAGTTAATTTGAATGGTATAAATAATGTTTGTCTATCTTGTTGATTTCTCAAAGAACCAGCACTTTGTTTCTATTTTGTTAATTTCAGGCCTCAGTTTGATATCTACTCTCCTTTGTTGATATTTTTGTTGTTGTTGTCGAACTTTTAGTGTAATATTAAGTTACAAGTATGAGATCTCTCCAATTTTTTTATTTTTTGTTTTTATTAAGCTAGACATTTTTCTCCACTTCCCTTCCCTGATGGAGGAGAGTTATCTGTCTATGTTACTTTCATTGGTTAATTAATAAAGAAAACTGCCTTGGCCCTTTAAGAGACAGAAAATTAAGTAGGTGGAGTAGACAGAACAGAATTCTTGGAAAGAGTTGGGGAGACGCTTCAGGCAGTCGCCATGATTCTCCTCTCTGAGATGGACGCAGGTTAAGATCTCTCCTGGTAAGCCACACCTCGTGGTGCTACACGGATTACTAAATATGGGTTAAAGGAAGATGTGAGAATTAGCCAATAAGAGGCTGAAACTATGGGCCAGGCAGTGTTTTAAAAGAATACAGTTTCCGTGTAATTATTTTGGGTAAAGCTAGCCGGGTGGCGGGACACAGCCTGCCGCTTCCATCTACAGATTGGCTCTCCAACGTGATGGACTAAATCCACTTAAAAACCTGAAAAAGCTTTAAATAAAGGAGAGAGAGAGAGAGAGTTTAACACAGCTTTTTGCTGTTTGCCTGGACGTGCTGTAGAGAGATTTCCTGTTTCGGCAAAAGCAGCAGAGGAAAAGCTGAGTCATTTTAAAATGCGGCTTCCTGCGCTGTGCCGCCAGCGTGAACTCTGGCTTTAAAGCATTTCAATGGCTTTTATGGGCCTGGATATTTGTGTTCCCACTTGGGATCAGAACTCTGAGACCGGGCTGATGGCTCAGAGCTCCCCGCCTGCACCAGAGCAGATGGCAGAATCAGGCTTAGGCGAGCAGGAGAGCATGGCGGATTCCTGCCGCCATACAGAGAGATGTTTTCAGACTGCGCAGTGCTCTGCGCATCAGATTTGGCTGTAACTTGGATGAAGAGTTTCTGTGCTGCACGCTCAGTCTCAGAATTAAACTGCTGAGTGCGGCTCCAATGTGGACTGCTGTGTGCCTGGAACTGTGTGCAGCTCAGGGGCACCAAATGACTGAGGCAGGAGCGGCTCTGGCTCTGCTCTGCCATGCTGAACTGTGCTGATCTCAGGCAGGATCTATTGTAATTACCATGATAACAGTGCAGTAAGGTTTAGACTTGGCTGGAAACAGGCGGTACCGTATTACCTCTACATGGCGCGACTTAAGTTTTTAAGTGCTTAACCTTTTAAGAAGTGCTCCTGGATAGTAAAAAATTACAGATTCACAATAGGAAAGATTCAGACATAGAAGGCCTTTAAATGGCTCACAATGCTGGATGAATATACGTAGGCTTGAGAGAGAAAAAAAATAAATATATAGAGAATAAAGTTAATGCCTTAAAAAGGGGGTAAAATCTTTAAAGAGACAGAATAAAGTAAGTGATAGAGTAAAAATAAGCCACGTAAAAATGGAAAATTCACAGAGAGTCTGGATGATGTATTTTATTGTGTTTTATTTGAAATTTTTGACTGTAAAGGAGCTAAGTACAGAGAGACATTTCATTATATGGGCTGCCAGTCTAGACCAGAATGGACATCTTAACGGTATGACTTCAGGATTTGGATCTAAGAACATGATGCTTTGGAAAAGAGTTTCTTCTTTTGTTTTCACAGAGGACGAGACTCTGTGGATTGCTTCTATCCCAATATGGTATGATAGACCACGCCCTCCTGAAAGGTTGCTGTGAACATCTTCAAAAAATTACTACACTCAACTGCCGACTGAGAGGAACCTGGCACACAGGTTATACCATAAAAGACCTAAATAACAGCGCCCCCACTCAGCAGGAAGCAGTTTGGAGAGAAATAACTGTGCCCACATTCCCAAATATTGTTTATAAATGTTCTTTTACATTTAAAGGGGGAGATGATATAGAGATGAATAATTTGCAATGATATGGATTTTAAGGTCAATTTGTTATATGTATATGTATTTCTGATCTTGATTAAGCTATTTTGATTGTGTAGTTCATTTTAAAAACTGTAATGTATAATTAGGAAATATAGGTTGTTAATGGATAATCATCGATAATAGTCAAACTTGTAGTCATGTTAGTTAGATTTTCTAGATGTGCATAGATATATTTCAGATAGGCATTCGTCATATCTTTCAAAGACTGCAGAATATGGCATTTAATGTTTTAAGAACTTAGGGTTTTTCATGACAATGAGACACGTCTGCTCCTGGCAGCACCAATCTACTTCGAGAGGAAGATGGGCATCGAAGAGGCTACTTATGGAGTTTGTTAGCCATTTGGGCAAGAAACTGCTCTTGCCTGGACTGTTGCATAAACTGGACACAAGGAACCCACAGAAAGAGGACTGCTGAACTTGCCTAAAGGTGAGATGGTCTTTTGGGGTTCCTGATTCATTAAAGAGTCTGCGAGACGTTCTGCAGGACACAGCAGAAAGTGACTGAACTGTCTTTGGAATTTCCTGCTTCATGGAAATGTCTGCTGGATACTTATGGACCTGTAGGCTGAAGATGGATGCCCCAACGGTACAGAGGAACTGTACCGTTTGGGTGACTGTCCAGGCAGCGAGTTGTTTCCGTCATTTCTAGAGTTTGAAAGTTGCATATGACTTGTTTACTTAGGTCTGGAGTCTTTGATGGAGTTGAAGAATAAATAGATAGTTATAGCTTTCCTTAGTTATGATAAAAGATAAAATAGATTTAAATATTGTAACTGTAATACTTGCTTGATAACTGTTTTGTTATATGTAATTTTGCTATGTTAAAGTTGAAGCCTTTCTTTTTTGTTTAAACAGAAAAAGGGGAAATGATGAAGGAGAGTTATCTGTCTATGTTACTTTCATTGGTTAATTAATAAAGAAAACTGCCTTGGCCCTTTAAGAGACAGAAAATTAAGTAGGTGGAGTAGACAGAACAGAATTCTGGGAAAGAGTTGGGGAGACGCTTCAGGCAGTCGCCATGATTCTCCTCTCTGAGATGGACACAGGTTAAGATCTCTCCTGGTAAGCCACACCTCGTGGTGCTACACGGATTACTAAATATGGGTTAAAGGAAGATGTGAGAATTAGCCAATAAGAGGCTGAAACTATGGGCCAGGCAGTGTTTTAAAAGAATACAGTTTCCGTGTAATTATTTTGGGTAAAGTTAGCCGGGTGGCTGGACACAGTCCCCCACCTCACCTCTCCCCTTCTACCCTCTCCCATGATCCTCACCTCTCCCCTTCTGCCCTCTCCTATGATCCTCACACTCCCAATTTACTCAGGAAATTTTTGTCCTTTTCACCTTCCTATGGAGATCCATGAATGGATCTCTTAGGCTCCTCTTTGTTGTCTAGTTTCTCTGGAGTTGTGACGTATAGGCTGGTTTCTCTTTACTTTATGTCTAAATGCCAATTATGAGTGAATACATATTATATTTGTCTTTCTGAGTCTGGGTTACCTCACTCAATATGTTTTTTTCTAGATCCATCCATTTGCCTGCAAATTTCAAGATATCATTATTTTTTTACCATTAAGTAGTACTCTATTGTAATTGTACCATACTTTCTTTATCCATTCTTTGGTTGAGGGGCAACTAAGCTGTTTTCAGCTTCTTGCGATTACAAATGATACTGTTATGAACAGAGTTGAGCACATGTCCTTGTAGTATGATTGAGTATATTTTGGGTGTATATCCAACAGTGGTATTGCTGGGTCTTGAGGTAGATTGTTTCCTAATTTTCTGAGAAATTGCCATAATGATTTCCAAAGTGACTGTGTAAGTTTGCACTCCCACCAGCAATGAAGAAGTATTTCCCTTACCCCACATCCTCTCCAGCATAAGTTGTCATCAGTTTTTTTGATCATAGTCATTCTTAGAAGTGTGAGATGGAATCTCAGAGTTGTTTTGAATTCCATTTCTCTGATGGTTAAGGATGCTGGATATTTCTTTAAGTGTTTTTCAGCCCTTTGAGATTTGCCTGTTGGAGATCTCTCCAATTTTTTATGTAGGTGCTTAGTGCTATGAACTTTCCTTTTAACATTGCTTTCATTGTACCCCATAAATTTGATTGTACTGTGTATTCATTTTCATTGAATTCTAGAACGTCTTTATTTTCTTTATTTCTGTCTTGACCCATTTTACATTCAGAAGAGAGTTATTCAATTGTCATGTGTTTATAAACTTTCTGTTGTTTCTGTTATTGTTGATGTCCAACTTTAATTCACAGTGGTCTGAAAAATGCATGGAGTTATTTCAAATTTCTTATATCTATGGAAACTTGATTTGTGTCTGAGTATGTGGTCAGTTTTGGAGAAAGTTCCATGAGGTGCTGAGAAGAAGGTATATTCTATGTTTTGGTAAAACATTCTGTAGATATGTATCAGGTTCATTAACTTTATAACATCTGTTAGGTTTAGTATTCGTCTTTAGTTTTGCTTGGACGTTGTGTCCATTGGTGATAGTTGGGTATTGAAGTCTCACGCTATCACATGTGACTTAAGGGTCCACGTGTGACTAAGCTGTGGTAGTATTTCTTTTATGAACTTGAGAACCCTTATGTTTGGGGCATAGATGTTAAGAATTGAAGTGCCATTTGATGGAGTTTTCCATTGATGAATAGAAAGCGTCCTTCTCCATCTCATCTGATTAATTTTAGTTTGAAGTCTATTTTGTTAGATATTAAAATGGCTATACTAGCTTCTTAGGTTTACTTTTTTAGAATATCTTTTTCCAACATTTTCCCTGAGATAATGTCTAGCCTTAATTATTGAGGTATATTTCTTGGAAGCAATAGAGGAATGATCCTGTTTGTATATCCAATTTGTTTATCTATGTCTTTGTAACTGGGGAATTGTGACCATTGATATTGAGAGATATCAATGACCAATGACTGTTCATTCCTATTATTTTGTTATTATTGATAGTGATGGTTGTATGTATACGTGTATGTATATTTGCCTTTCAGCTTTGCTGGTATGAAATTATTTATTTCCTGTGCTTCCATTGTGTACTTAACCTCTTTAGGTTGGAGTTTTTCTTCTAGCTCATTCTGTGGAGCTAGATGTGAAGATAGATATTGTTTTAAACGACTTTATCATAGAATATCATGTTTTCCCTAACTATGGTGACTAAAAAGTTTTTCTGGATATAGTAGTCTGGTCTGACTTCTGTGGTTTCTTAGAGTTTGCAGCATATCCATCTGGACCCTACTTGTTTTTAGAGTCTCCACTGAGAAGTCAGGTGTAATTCTAATAAGTCTGTCTTTATATGTTACTTGGCCTTATTCCCATATGTGGATGGGAGTGCAAACTAGTAGAGCCACTTTAGAAATCAATACGACACTTCCTCAGAAAATTGTGAATTGATTTACCTCAACAGCTAGCTATATCACTCCTAGGCATATGTTCAAAGGACTCTCCATCATTTCACGAAGACACTTACTCAACTGTGTTCATAGCAGCCAGAACCTGGAAACAACCTAGATGCCCCTCAATGAAAGAATGGATAAAAAGAATGTGGTACATTTACACAATTATAAACAATGACAACTGGAAATTTGCTGGCAAATGGATAGAGCTAGAAAAAAATCATTGTGAGTGAGGTATCCTAAAATCAGAAAGACAAACTGTAGGGTAAAGCAGAAAACCAACCAATCACTGAGCACCCTGACTCTGAACCCAGAGCCAGTGAAAGAAACACACCCTATATTTGAGGCCTGAGCCATGAAAGAAACATCTTTATCCCTGAACTCAGAACTAGACATGTGCCCTGGCTCTGAAACTGGTGTCAGAGAAACACACTTTGTCCCTAGAATTAGAGCCCAGTGAAAGAAATGTGCCCTGGTCCTAAGATTAGGGTCAAAAAGCTAAAAGGACCAGTGAAAGAAACACAGTTTGGCCATAAAGTCAGAGCCACTTCTGCCCCTGACCAGCTAAACTGACCAATACCTGAGCAGGGAAAACTAAACAATACCCTGTCTCCCTGGGAAAACTCTGCCCCTAAGAAGACCTATATATGCCTCTCCACCCATTCAGTAGGAAGTGGCTGTTCATCCCTCCCTGGCAGAGGCAGCCACTCTCCTGAACTCCTCCTTCCCATATTAATCTCTTTCTCACTGAGCATTCACTGGGCAGAGCAGAAGAACCTGGCTGGGGACTGAGCTGAAAAGCCTTGCTGAGACCCTCCCTAGGGGGCCTCAGCAAGGCGGAGCAGAAGAGAAGAACCTTGCTTTGA
This sequence comes from Arvicola amphibius, assembly GCF_903992535.2. NCBI lineage: Eukaryota > Metazoa > Chordata > Mammalia > Rodentia > Cricetidae > Arvicola > Arvicola amphibius. Next base: position 111,257,873 of record NC_052050.1, read on the forward strand.
GGGGTAGGCGGAGTAACAACTTTTCACTGGAGCTGGAGGAGATTGCTACATCTCTGCAGGGGGTTTCCCTTCTGCAGTGTTAGCAAAAGAAACGTCTTGGGCTGAAGAAGAAGCAGATAGCTCTGCTAGGATGCTCCCATAAGGGGACACACCAGAACTCAGCTATGATGCCTCTCCAAGAGAGGAGCAGGATCTCTATATACTGCCGGGAGACCATCCCCCACCGCATCCCAGCTTCAGGTAGCCTGGCTTCCCAATAGTCAGAACACCTTTCCTCCAGGGCTGAGCTGTCCTATTGCAGCTCCAGCCTCCAGAGCTGTCCCATTGTGGCTCTATCCTCCCCCACCTCCACCTCAGAGCTGTCTTATTGTTGCTTTACTCCCATCCCAAGAGCTGTCCTATTGTGGCTCTAAATATATCCTGGCTTCCCAATAAGTCAGGATATCCCAACACCACTACTGTACAACATTCCCCTACACAAACATGGTGTATACTCACTTATAAGTGGATATTATCCATAAAGTAAATGATAACCATGTTACAATCCACAGACCAAGAGTAGCCAAGTACCAAGGACGGTTCAAAGAGGAACACATAAATGTCACTGTGAAGGGGATCTAGAATACACAGATGGGGGTAGGGATCTGAATGGGGGGATGAGAACAGGAGGGATCAGGTGCAGGGAGGAAGGAGGGAGATAGTACTGGGAGAGACATGGGGATCTGGGGACATCTCTGGGATGAACTAGAAACCTAGTGCAATGGACATTCCCAGGAATCTACCTACAAGCATGGCTCTAGCTAAGACTCCTAGCAATGGGGAATACACAGCCTGAACTGGCTATCTCCCATAACCAGGCAAGACTTCCAATGGAGGATTTGGGACACTAACCAGCCATAAAATTTTCCACCTATAATTTTTTTCTGCCTACAAAATGTGCTGGGATAAAGGTGGTATAGAAATCATGGGAGAGACCTATGGAGATTTATGTTGAGGCTAAACCCAACTAAACTTCTCAGAATTCAGAAGGATTGCTATAGCAGGCAAAAACTGGCTAAAGATATCTGAAGGTAAATAAAATAAATTAGCTCACATAAGTCTTTTTATCATGTCTCAGTTATACTTCCTATACTCTCTCCAATGCTCTCTTGATGTTTCTCTTTTGATGTTCCTTCCGCACTGTTCCTTATTACTCTTTCGCTGTTCTTCCCTGCTGTTCCACCCATCCCACGAGGTTTCCAGTTTACATACACATACAGGCACAGTTAATAAGCATTCACTTTATAGGGCTAACAAGATGGACAAAAGATTGACAAGGTAGGAGCCTTACCTCTCAGAAGGGGTGTGGCTGTGAAGCTTTCTGGCAGATACAGAGATTAGGATAGAGTTTAGCCTCCCCCTCCCCTGGGCCAAGTATCCTGGTGCTGTATCTGCTGGCACCCAGATGAGAATGACTTTCTTTCTCTGCTATTGATTTAGTGACCGAGAGTTTTTTCGTCTATATTTTAGGGGTATAAACATTTGATTTTTTTTAGACTAAGACCTTGTATCAAATGAAAGGGGAAGGTAAGTATAGAATATTAATAACTTGTTAGGGTAAAGACCAGTAGATGACATCTTCCTGTTTCTGCTGCTAGAGAATTCAGGGCCACTCAGAGCTGTTTATCAATAATAACAGACATGCTGTCTCTCTGCCCAGTGTCTCCTGCTCAAAGCTCCTTTCTTGTCAATGAGTTCTGTCAATAAGGATAATTGTGGGGTTTAGCTTTTTGTAGATTTGACTATTAGAACAAAGGTGTGGCTAAGTGAATGCTTTCACACCAGGATCCCATGGTATGGAAAAAGGTATCCAGTTGCTAGTACAGGAAAAGTCAGGTTTAAAGAATGATTTACACATTGCTGGAATATCCTGGGGTGAACCCCATTATGGAAGGGAGAAACATCATGATTTCACAAGATTTCTACAGAAATGACAGTGACTATCCAAAAGACAAGTGTCCCCTATACTTTGCAAATCAGATTCTCCACCAGATCATACTCCTGTGAATCTGTCCTGGATCTATCAGCTGTACTTTTACTGCATAATACCTGTGGCTCACATCAGAGACCAGCCAATGACTGACCCAGGTTAAGGCCAATAGCATGAGAAGGAGCTCACTCCTGAGGGCCAGGACCAAGGGACCTAGAATAGAACCAAACATGCCTGGAAAAAAAAGTCAATGAAATGATTACTAATGATATACACTCATAAATTGGTGCCTAGCCCAACTGTCATCAGAGAGGCTTCATCCAGCAACTGATAGAAACAGATGCAGAGATCCACAGTCAAGCATTAGGTGGGATCCTGTGGATGAGGATGAAGGATTGTAGGAGCCATGGGGGTCAAGGACACCACAAGAAAACCCACAGAATCAACCAACCTGGGCCTGTTGGGGCTCACAGAGATCGAATCAACAACCAGGGAAAATGCATGGGACTGATCTAGGTACTCTTCTGTAACTTGGTCTTCTTGTGGGACTCCTAAGAGTGGGGGCAGGGGTTATCTCTGACTTTTTTACTTGCTTTTGGGACCCTTTCCTCCTATCTGATTGCCTAGTGCAACCTTAATAAGAGAGGAGGTGCCTAGTCTCAGTGCAGCTTGATTTACCATGGGAGGTATATCAAGGCTGCCTGATATTCATGGGGGGCCCGCCCTTTTCTGAAGAGAAACGGTGGAGTAGTACATGGTGTGAGACAGAAAGGGGAAGCTGGAATTGGGATATAGGTACAAAAAACAAACACACAAAAATGTATTTTCTTGGCTTGAATCTAGGATTCTTCTCCTTCCTCTATTCCTATAATTCTTAGATTTGACCTTTTCAGAGTATCCCAGATTTCCTGGATATTTTATATCAGAAATTTTTTTATACTTAACATTTTCTTTGATGGCTATATCTATTTCTCCTATCATATTTTGAATGCCTGAGATTCTTCTCTTCTATCTTTTCTATTTTGTTGGTCATCCTTCCATCTGTTTCTGTTCATTTACCTAGATTTTTCATTTCCAGAATTCCCTCAGTTTGTGTTTTCTTTATTGCTTCTATTTCTACTTTCAGAAGAGTTTTATTAACTTTCTTCAACTGTGTTTTCCTGGATTTCTTTAAAGGATTTATTCATTTCCTCTTTAAGGGCCTCTATCATTTTCATATATTTGGTTTTAAGGTCTTTTTCTTGTACTTCAGTATATGAGGATTTTTCTGTCCCTCTTGCCAGCTTCCAAATCATGACATGGATATTTATTAATTGTAAAAGTTCAGCTGATAGCTTAGACTTGTTTCTAAATACTTCTTATAGCTTGTGGGAGCCCACAAAAGTGAATCCATTCCACCTTGACTAAAGGTCAAAGAGTTCAAGCCTAGTTTTGCTCCTTCGAGGTTATTGGCCATTATTGACAGGAGATTGGATTTAAGGTATGGCTACTATCAAATATATCTTGACCTAGGGTGTGGTTAATTGGTGTTTGGGGTACAAAGAAGTACATCTGTTCTACCTCAACTAAAGGTTAGAGAGTTCAGGCATAGTCTTGCTCCTTCAAGGTTTGCTACAATAGGCCGTTATTGACAAGAGATTTAACGTATGGCTACTATTAAAGATATCTTGACCCAGGATGTGATTAATTGGTGTTTTGGGTATTAAGATGGCCCACAGAAGTGGATCTGTTCCACCTTAACTAAAGGTCAGAGAGTTCAGGCCAAGCCTTTCTCCTTCAAGACTATTGACAACAGATTTAACTTAAGGTGTGGCTACTAACAGAATACCTTGACTTAGGATGTGGCTACTCGGTATTTTATATATTAAGATGGTAATCACTTTGTTCCTCATATCATAATTTAAAAAAAATTTCCTTCTTCACCTTTTTTGGGGTATTTAAAGAGCATAAGAAATAAACATGGGCATATTCAATATTCACTAGATTGCCTTTCCGTCACTAGCCTATGTCTCTGTATTTCTTTCGTATTTCTGTTCCTCTTTTTTAATATCCCTAATCCTCATGCCCCAGCCCTGGAACATACAAGCCCCTCAAGGCTGGATTCCCCAGGGTGTGACTACAACAATAACTTCAATTAACCCATAGATTTTCATGTATGTTCTTTTATGCAGCTCAGTTACCTTTACTTTGTAAAGCCCATACTGCTTGCTCTGCATCCCTGGCCTCTCCTCATGATTCCTCCCTTCTTCTTCCCAGCATCCTCTGTGCCTGGGAATCCTGCCTAGCTATTGGCCATTCAGCTCTTTATTAAACCAAAATGAGTGATACATCTTCACATTGTATAAAAAGATTGTTCCACAGTTCAGCTCTATGCTGTAATATTCAGGGACTGTTGAGGTAGGGTGTCTGGGCTTTTGTGGGGGCACACTGACCTGTTTGTTACTAGTTTTTTATGCTGGTGTGTGGATATCTGGATTTGGGATGATTATGAGTTTAGGGTACTTACTTCTGGGTTTGTCTTTGCTCTGTGGGTGTTTTGTTCCTTGGATTTTTCAGAGACTGGGATGGCTGTGTGTTGCCTGTTATGCTGGCCTGCTCAGATGATGCATTCAAAGACAGTGCTGCTTGTGTCAGAGGCTAGGATACAGCAATGAGTCAGAGAAAGAGGTCAGAATTGGAGGATGATCTCCTCTCTGAGAATGGGTACCAGGGGCCAGGGTGATGCTTTCAATCAATCATGTGGGATCCACAGGAGGCCTGGTTGGGGAAAGGGAGGCTGCAGCTGGTGTTATGTAGCACTATGGGAGAGCCTAGAAGACCGGGCTTGCAAAGTTTTTAGAGGTTCGTATTTTAGACAGTGAAAGATGCTACATTCATATGACAATGTTTTGTGAAGAAAGATTACATTTTATGATGCATTGTTTTTGAGATGTTCAAAAGCATCATAAAATAACTGAGAAAAAAAACTGATGACCTGCCCATTTCTGCTAACTCACCAAAACACTGGACAAGGTAGATGTGTCTGGCTCTCCCTGTATATAGATACATTGCAGTTCATATTACTAAATCTTGCCATACTACAACTAGATTAAGCTAGATGAAGTCATTCTTTCAGACCTCAAGATGCAACTGCAACTGGAGCCAAAAATCTATGCATTGTTCTTTTTTATTTTCTATTTTTGAGACAGGGTCTCTCTTTGTGTAGCTCTGGCTGGAACTCACTCTATAACCAGACTGGCCTTGAACTCACAGAGATTCACCATCTTCTATCTCCCTAGTGCTGGTATTAAAGATGTGCCAACTGTAATGATCTATTCTGTCCCTTTAAGAGACAGACCCCAACCCACTTCCCCCCCCATCTGTTGAGGCAGGCAGATCTTCTGCTTCCAGTTTGAGCCAATACTTTTCTGTCTCTCTTTCAAAGAAACAGCTTCTGTCTCTCTCCCTTCTCCCCACTTTTCCCCTTCCCCCTTCTCTCTTTCTCTCCTTCTCTCTCACTCCCTCTCTGTGCTCTTTCCCCTTCCCTCTCTCCCTTCCCCTCCATAATCCACAAAATAAATATCCAACCTCACTCTGCATGGCATACCTATCCATGTCTCTGTCTCTCACCCACCATGTGGCTCCCTGCCCGGGACCAGCCACCTTCAGAGACCTGTGGTGTGGGCTTCTCATGGTGTACCTATCCATCTTGGTTTCTCACCCATGGTGTGTCTATCTGCCTAGGCTCCCTGTCTGGGACTCACTGTTCCTCATGGCCCACGGGCCACTCAGGGGCTCCCTGCCTGGACCAGCTGCCTTCACTGCCCACTGCCGCTACTCAGGGACCTGCAGCATTTTATTTTAACCATAACACCAATACCACCTGACCTTTTTTTTTAAATTGCTGACCTCATACATAATACTTGCAAGAAAGGAAAGGAATTGGGTTGCAGTGTTTGGAATGGTCCACTCTTCTACCTGGGCCACATCACAACTGTCAGATATGTCCCTTGTTTGGCAGTTATTTAGTTCCAGACAAAGAAAGCTAAAAGCAGCCCTGAAAAGCTGAGCTGGGTTTATGACAAAGGGAGGTGTGCTAGTTACTTAAAATAAGCTCTCCCCACCCCCTGCCAGTGGCTTTGTTATGAGAGATGCATTAATTGTGAGCCATGAAGAGGCCCTTCCTAAGAACTGGGGAATCCTTTGTTGCTCTGCAATTAATCATTCTCAGAAGCAGTTTGAGATTACGCTCTCACACGTTGCTCCATATGTATGAATTTGAGGGAGAAAAGCTAATTGAAGTCTTTTTTAAAAAGGTTTTAAAAGTCTAGCAGCCTCTTGCTGTCTCTCCTCCTCTTCAGGTCAGAGAGAGGATGTTTAAAGAACAAGCTGGTTATGGAGGTGACAAAGTGTCTCGAACAGTTCTGTGGGACTTCTTGGGGAGAGGGGAAGACAGACTGTGGTGTCCTATCCTGGGTGAATAAGACTGTTCTAAAGAAACCATTTCATCAAGTTTAGCTTGGTGAACTAATGAGACGAGTTGGTTTTTTGTGTTTGTTGTTGTTTTACTCTTCACTCTTTGGGATCCCACCACCCAGCTCCCAAATAAATACGCAGAGATTTATTCTAACTTATAAATGCCTGGTCTTAGCTTGGCTTAGCTGAAAACCTGCCAGCTTTTCTAGCTGAAATTTGTCTCTATGTTCTTTTCTTTCCTTCTTATTCCGTGGCTGGCTGTGTGGCTGGGTGGCTGGCTGTGCGGCTGGCTGTACAGCTGGGTGGATGGCTAGGTGGCTGGATGACTGGTTGACTGGGTGGCTGGGTGACTGGATGGCTAGGTCGCTGGGTGGCTGGGTGACTGGCTGACTGGGTGGCTGGGTGGCTGGTCCCTGGCATCCTCTTCTCCTTGCCTCCCTCCTCCCTTCTTTTCCACTTATTTATTGTTTCTGCCCAGCAGCCCTGCCTGTTTCTCTCTCCTGCCTAGGTACTGGCCACTCAGCCCTTTATTAGACCATCAAGTGTTTTAGACAAGCTTAGCACAGCTTCATGGAATTAAACAAATGCGACATAAAAGTACACAACACATCTTTGCATCATTAAACAAATATTCCACAGCATAAATGAATGCAACACATCTTATAATAATATTCCATAACAAATTATTGTTTTTTAAAGCATATGGATGAAGGGTTACTTACAGGAACATGGATGACTGAGGGCAGTTACCTGCCCCCAAAAGTTCATCCCAGCATGAGAAATGAGTCATTCATGAATGATTAACTCTGAGGGCTCTCATTAGCAGACTGAAGAGCCTCTTCTTCCCAGTAGTTCCTACACAGTAAGGAAGGTGCTTGTGACTCTTTTAGGTTCCAGAAACTTACTGAGACTTGCAAGTTTTATCTGCTCCCTGGGCTCCAATGGAATGTTTCAACACAGAAGAAATAAGTACACAATAAGGAACAAGCCAAGTGCCTGTCTCAAATCTGCTTTGCTCATTTAGAAACAAACATGTGGCAAGCATTTCATCCTAAAATGCCAAGACTAGCTAGGAAACTGTCACTAGCTTACAATGCTCCCTAGAAAGCACGAGGTGACCTGATCAGAAGAGAAACCATAAAACACCAAACTGATGGCTTCGGCCTGGCCTGGATCAGGTAAATCATGCCAAAGAGGCATTTGGTGGCAACAACGGAAGGGAAAGATTGGCAGGCAGGTGCCAACTTTAACTTCTATTCATTTTTCTGAATAGAAAACTCTGAACTAAAAAAGCACAGACATTAAAGAAAATGCGAATACCACATGGCATCATCAGCAGTGTCTGAGTGAAGTGTTGCTTATTGCAAGGATTTGTGGCCCAATAATAATGATACATTTTATGAAAGGAAAATAGTTTCTGCCATAAAGACTTGAGTTCCTATGGAAGTCTCTTAAAGGGAGACTAGGTACTATCTTACCTATTGCTTTTAACACTTCTTTCCCACACAGCCATTCGGGAATCATAGGCCTTGTACAGTATGTCCAGCTTCAGACAAGTCTTGTTAAAGCCAAATTGAGTATACTCACAGAGCATAACACCTTCATATTTTATCTGGACAGAGCCCTCAGGGAAGACTAGCTCCCAGTAATATGGTGTGGAGAACAGAGAGAGAGACCACAGGAAATGAATGAATCCATTGTTCTGGAAAGTGACAATATGTACTATGGAATGTATTTGACTTATGTGGGCACGTGTAGCATTTTAGTTGCCTGGACCCCAAGTTCTTACAAATCATGTCTCAACTCATCATGAGCCCTTCAGCCTGTAATACTGAATGCTTAGTATCTACATGCTCAGAAAATGTCATGGGACATGTTGACTAAGTATTTGCTTCCAGAGACTGTGAAAATCTTCCATTGTACACAAATACATTACTTCGTTCTAAGTTACAGTGGAGTCCTTCACTTTGCTTCTGTTAAGTAAACAGCCCATACTTTTCCTGGATTAACCTCACAGCCACAAAATCCTCAGGAGCTGCTTCCTGAGAATTTTCTGCCCTTATTCAGCAGGGTGTGCTGGACTGAGTTCCGAAGACTGGCAGCTTCTTCTCCCAGGCTTCTCGAGCTCCTGTCTCCCTGTACTCAGTAGGAAAGGGATTTTGTATTGCTTGTTTCAATTCTGAAAAGAGACTTGAGGGTTGGAGTTTAAGCTAAAAAATCAGTCCTAGCACTGGGCATAAACAAAGGCATAGTAAAACGTTCTTGAGGAATGCTGGGAAATCTATCTCCAGATGGCTTTATTTAAAATAAAAAGTGACTTATAAGGAAGCCTTGTCTTGCTAATTGCCTTCTGCCTTAACCACTTCTAGAATATTTCTCTTCCTAGTGGTTAACAAACTAGACAATAGCTACCTAAGATTCTCTAGGAAGACTCTCACCCTCCACATGCCAACGGAAAAGCTGGACTGTAAAAATTAACATCCACCTCTGACAATTATCCAAATGCCCATTTCAAAACCCTGAGAAGAAAGGAGATGAAATTGGCTGTTTCCTTTGAAAGTCCACTGTAATCACCTCACAGCTAAACCATCACTTGTCCCTGCTGGACCCGGATACTTAAAATAACTCTTCCTTCCTAGAAACAAACACAAAATCCCACAGATTGGCTCTGGGAACACTCAACGTTTCCAGACATGAGTAACCCCTTCTTTTCCTCTGACTGAAGGTCTTTTTGTCTGGCTCTTTTGAGATCTAATCACACAACAAAGGCTGCATCCCCTTCTTCCTTGCATCCCTAATTCCAGCTTCTTTGTTATCTGTAGTTCACCTTTCTAACCCATCGGATTTTGTCAGAGTGATTTCTTTTTGCTCACTTAGAACACACACTTTTCCTTCCAGATTGCACCTCAGTATAAGGCTGTAGGAAGTTGGAACCACTCCACCATGCTTCAGAAACAGGTTGTATTTCTATCTTCCAGACCAGTTCCTTATGGGAGCCGAGACATCACCCAAGTGTCAAGCTCAATGCTGCACTGATGGGTTCAAGACTTATTTATAGCATGACTCCTTTAAATGAGGGATCTTTGGGGTTTTAGAAGACTTCAGGGGTAAAAGGTGGAAAAATTTAAGCACAATAATTACTCCCTTTCGTATGGCTCCACGTACCAAAGATAGGACTTATCAGGCCCATGGGTTTTCTTTATACAGTTGTCCACCACCAGAGGCAGCCAGCAGTAGCTGCTTGTGCTTTACAGAAAGGGAGGCAGGGAATCAGGAAACTTAGGTTGCCCCGCATCAGCTAAGCAGATCTTAGGTTTTTTCACTTTGAGTCTGCTTTACCACCACAGAGCTCTGCCTGTGAATGACTCAGAGTCCTTGGTCATTTCCCCCCCTTCCTTGAAATATCAGCCATCGCCATTAATTTTAAAATCACAGTGAAATTTGTATGCTAGGCCAGCAGTCTCAGACTGCAGCACCTAAGGATGACCTATGAGACTAACCTGGGCTCACAGGAGCTCATAGACACCGGATCAACTGCTAAGGGGTCTGCATGAGACCGACCTAGGCCCTCTACATATGTGAGACAGTTGTGCAGCATGGTCTACTTGTGGAACTCTGAGCAGCGGGAATGGGGCCTGATCCTGATGCTTTGGCAGGTTTGGGAAAACCTATTCCTCATACTGGGTTCTCTTAACAAGCCTTAGTGTGAGGGGAGTCCCAACTCAGCTTGATGTGCCATGCCTGCCCCTTTCTGCACAGAAGCAGAGGAGGAGTGGATTCCTATTGGGGGAGGGCAGGGAAGATGGGAGAAGGGAGTGGGAGGAGAGGAGGGATGGGAAACTGTAGTAAATGAATAAACTTTTTGGAACTTAAAAAAAATGAATAAATTTTTTGAACGTAAAAACAAACAAACAAAAAAGGATCTGTGATGTACCCTGAAAATGCAGTTTCTTCAATCTTGTCTTTTAAGAAACTGATGAGGCATTTCATAGCAGTATGTGTGTGTGTGTTTTTGTGTGTGTCTGAGTCTGTGTGTATATGTGTGTATGTGTCTGAGTCTGTGTGTGTTTGTGTGTGTGTATCTGAATCTGTGTGTGTGTGTCTGAGTCTGTGTGTGTTTGTGTGTGTTTCAACAAACGCATCATGTGATTGTAACACATGGAGTCTGAAGATGCTAAGTGTGAGGGGAAACTGACGTAGTTTTCATTCTCGTCACGCGAGACTTCAACTGAGCTTGCCCCATCCTAACATGCCTCCCCATTGACACTAAATAAGCTAAAGAGTTGTGGGTCTAGATATGAAGGGTTTGGTTGTTTGTTTTTTAATTTTTGATTTTGAAGGGATATTTTTCCTGATGACTGACATATGTATTAAAAATTTAAAGACACAATAGTTTGGATCAAATCTATTTACCACAACTTTGGGGATCTGTTAAGGAGTTCTATAGTGCTTTTTAGTTTTTACCAGTTTCTCCATCTTGTATCCTGTGCCACCGATATTTGGGTTCATGAGTGAGAACAGGAACGTAAATGCTGCCATTTTGTTAGGGAAGCAATTAATAGTAGTAACTATTCTGTGAGGCTCCCTGAACAGCTCGAGAATGGTGCACCTAGTAGTCACTGCCCAGAGAGACCAATTTAATCTGGTAGGAAGAACAGAAACACATACATTCAAATTACAACAAGAAAGAGAGCAGAACACCTCCCCTTACAGGAGCTATGAACAATGCTTACTGGTAGACAAAAACATTTACAAGGAAAGGAACCTGTTACTCTCCAGCTTCGTTATGGCTTTGGCCTCTCTTCCCTTGAATTTTCAAGTCAAATTGGATGAAATAACCAGTAAGCTGACATGACCATCCTGAAACCTCTATTGTTTTCTAAAACCTTAGCCACCTCCTTCAGGTATATTGCAAAGAAAAGTCCAACCCCATCCTTACAGCTACAAAATATCTGCTCTCATGACCTAGAGTGCAGCACATTTACTGATGGCTGTTGGCACGCTGAGGAAATGAGTTCACAGTTCTGCAGCCTTCTGCCATGCTCTAATCCTCCTCGTCTCCTGTACATCTTGCCTCCACATCACCCTCCTCGCTGCTTGCCCATCTCTACGAAGGATAATGCTATTTAGTCTCATAAAGCTAATTATTGTTGAGGCAGGCCCAGCATACCTGGTATTCCATGGATACAAATTTCATTATTCCAGTCATATCAATAAAGCCATATGCATCCCCCAGAAAATGCCAGAATGTTAAAGTATCTAAAAGGTTTGGGTATAAATCTGAAGAACATTATTCAATAACTATTGTTCCTATAACCATAGCTCTGATGAAAACAAGAGGCACTAAAAATGGATCAGTTTCAATTTGCCTGCCTTTGTACAACCTATTTCTTTTTTTTTCTCATGGTTTTTTTTTTTTATATTTAAAAATTTCCATCTCCTTCCCTCCTCCTCCCCCCTCCCTCCCCTCCTCCTCCCCCTTCCCTCCCCTCCTTCTCCCCATTCCCTCCCCTCCCCTCCACCCATACCTCCCCTCCCTCCCTCTCCAGGCCAAGGAGCCATCAGGGTTCCCCACTCTATGCTAAGACCAAGGTCCTCCCAACTCCCCCCAGGTCCAGGAAGGTGATCGACCAAGCTGAGAAGGCTCCCAAAGAGCCCGTCCATGCAGAAAAATCAGAGCCCAGAGCCACTGTCCTTTGCTTCTCAGTCAGCCCCCGCTGTTGACCACATTCAGAGAGACGGGTTTGGTCGCATGATCCATCAGTCCCATTCCAACTGGAGTTGGTGATCTCCCATTAGTTCTGTCCCACCGTCTCCATGAGAGAACGCACCCCTCTCGTTCCTGACTTTCTCCCTCATGTTCTCGCTCCTTCTGCTCCTCATCAGGACCTTGGGAGCTCAGTCCAGTGCTCCAATGTGGGGCTCAGTCACCTTCCCCATCTGTCGCCAGCTGGAGGTTCCCTCACGGTCCTGACTTTCTTTCTCATGTTCTCTCTCCTTCTGCTCCTCATCAGGACCTTGGGAGCTCAGTCCGGTGCTCCAATGTGGGGCTCTGTCATTTTCTTCATCTATCGTCAGGTGGAGGTTCTATGGTGATATGCAAGAAATTCATCAGTATGGCTATAGGAACTGGCCTTTTCAGGCTCCCTCTCCTCAGCTGCCCAAGGAACTAACTGGGGGGGTCTCCCTGGAAACCTGGGAACCCCTCTAGGGTCAAGTCTCTTGACAACCCTCAGGTAGCTCCTTAAATTAAGATATATGCTTCCCTGCTCCCATATCCACCCTTCCTATATCCCAAGCACCCCATTCCTCCGAGCTCCCCCCCCCCGTTCTCCCCTTCACACTTTTCTCTCCCCATCTTCCCTTGGCCCAGTCTTGCCCAACCCTCAAGTTCCCAATTTTGCCTGGCGATCGTGTCTACTTCCAATATCCAGGAGGATTACTATATCTTTTTTTGGGAGTTCACCTTCTTATTATCTTCTCAAGGATCCCAAATTTATAGGCTCGATGTTCTTTAATTATGGCTAGAAACCGATTATGAGTGAGTACATCCCATGTTCATCTTTATGGGTCTGGGTTACCTCACTCAGAATAGTGTTTTCTATTTCCATCCATTTGCCTGCAAAATTCAAGATGTCATTGTTTTTTACCGCTGAGTAGTATTCTAGCATGTATATATTCCACAGTTTCTTCATCCATTCTTCCACTGAAGGGCATCTAGGTTGTTTCCAGGATCTGGCTATTACAAATAATGCTGCTATGAACATAGATGAGCATATGCTTTTGTTGTATGATTGGGCATCTCTTGGGTAGATTCCCAATAGTGGAATTGCTGGGTCCTGGGGTAGGTTGATCCCGAATTTCCTGAGAAACCTCCACACTGCTTTCCAAAGTGGTTGCACAAGTTTGCATTCCCACCAGCAATGGATGAGTGTACCCCTTACCCCACAACCTCTCCAGCAAAGGTTATTATTGGTGTTTTGGATTTTAGCCAATCTGACAGGTGTAAGATGATATCTCAGCGTTGTTTTGATTTGCATTTCCCTGATAGCTAGGGAGGTTGAGCATGACCTTAAGTGTCTTTTGGCCATTCGAAATTCTTCTGTTGAGAATTCTCTGTTCAGTTCAGCACCCCATTTTTTAATTGGGTTAATTGGCATTTTACCGTCTAGTCTCTTGAGTTCCTTATATATTTTAGAGATCAGACCTTTGTCAGTTGCAGGGTTGGTGAAGATCTTTTCCCAGTCAGTAGGCTGCCTTTGTGTCTTAGTGACAATGTCCTTTGCTTTACAGAAGCTGCTCAACTTCAGGAGGTCCCATTTATTCAATGTTGCCCTTAAAGTCTGTGCAGCTGGGGTTATGCGCAGGAAACGGTTCCCTGTGCCCATTTGTTGTAGAGTACTTCCCACTTTCCCCTCTATCAAGCTCAATGTGTTCAGATTAATATTGAGGTCTTTAATCCATTTGGACTTGAGTTTTGTGCATGGTGATAGATATGGATCTACTTTCATTCTTCTACAGGTTGACATCCAGTTATGCCAGCACCATTTGTTGAAGATGCCCTCTTTCTTCCATTGTGTACTTTTGGCTCCTTTATCAAAAATCAGGTGTTCATAGGTTTGTGGTTTAAGATCCGGGTCTTCTATACGATTCCATTGGTCAACTTCTCTGTTTTTATGCCAATACCAAGCTGTTTTCAATACTGTAGCTTTGTAATAGAGTTTGAAGTCAGGGATGGTAATGCCTCCAGAAGAACCTTTATTGTATAAGATTTTTTTTTGGCTATCCTGGGTTTCTTGTTTTTCCATATAAAGTTGATTATTGTCCTCTCAATCTCTGTGAAGAATTTTAATGGGACCTTGATTGGGATTGCATTGAATCTATAGATTGCTTTTGGTAGAATTGCCATTTTTACTATGTTGATCCTCCCAATCCACGAGCAGGGGAGATCCTTCCATTTTCTGGTATCCTCTTCAATTTCTTTCTTCAAAGACTTAAAGTTCTTGTCAAATAGATCCTTCACTTCCTTGGTTAGAGATACTCCCAGATATCTTATGCTATTTGTGGCTATTGTGAAAGGTGATACTTCTCTGATTTCCCTCTCTGCTTCCTTATCCTTTGTGTATAAAAGGGCGACTGATTTTTTGGAGTTGATCTTGTAACCTGCCACGTTACTGAAGGAGTTTATCAGCTGTAGAAGTTCTTTCGTGGAGTTTTTAGGGTCGCTTATGTATACTATCATATCATCTGCAAATAATGAAAGTTTAACTTCTTCCTTTCCAAATCGAATCCCCTTGATTCCCTTATGTTGTCTTATTGCTATTGCTAGAACTTCAAGCACTATATTGAAGAGATAAGGAGAGAGTGGACAGCCTTGTGTTCCTGAATTTAGTGGGATAGCCTTGAGTTTCTCTCCGTTTAATTTGATGTTAGCTGTCGGCTTGCTGTAAATAGCTTTTATTATATTTAGGAATGACCCTTGTATCCCTAATCTCTCCAAGACCTTTATCATAAAAGGGTGCTGAATTTTGTCAAATGCTTTTTCAGCATCTAATGAGATGACCATATGGTTTTTTTTTCCTTCAGTTTATTTATATGATGGATTACATTGATAGATTTTCGTATGTTGAACCAGCCCTGCATCTCTGGGATGAAGCCTACTTGATCGTAATGGATAATTTTTCTAATGTGTTCTTGGATTCGGTTTGCCAGTATTTTATTGAGAATTTTTGCGTCAATGTTCATGAGTGAGATTGGCCTGTAATTCTCTTTCTTGGTTGAGTCTTTGTGTGGTTTAGGTATCAGGGTAACTGTAGCTTCATAGAAGGAATTTGGCAGTGACTCTTGTGTTTCTATATTATGAAATACCTTAAGGAGTATAGGTATTAGGTCTTCTTGGGAGTTCTGGTAGAATTCCGCATTGAAACCATCTGGTCCTGGGCTCTTTTTGATAGGGAGGTTTCTGATAACAGTTTCTAATTCTTCGCGACTGACAGGACGATTTAGAGCATTTACCTGGTCCTGGTTTAACTTTGGTATATGGTATTTATCTAAAAAACTGTCCATTTCTTTTACATTTTCCAATTTTGTGGCATACAGGCTTTTGTAGTAAGATCTAATGATTTTCTGAATTTCCTCTGTGTCTGTGGTTATGTCCCCCTTTTCATTTCTGATCTTATTAATATGCGTGTTCTCCCTCTGCTGTTTGATTAGTTTGGCTAAGGGTTTGTCAATCTTGTTGATTTTCTCCAAGAACCAGCTTCTTGTTTCATTGATTCTTTGGATTGTTTTCTGTGTTTCTATTTTGTTGATTTCTGCCCTCAGTTTGATTATTTCCAGTCTTCTACTTCTCCTAGGTGAGTCTGCTTCTTTTTTTTCCAGAGCTTTCAGGTGTGCTGTTAAGTCACCAATGAGTGCTTTCTCCGTTTTCTTTAATTGGGCACTTAGTGCTATGAACTTTCCTCTTAGCACTGCTTTCATTGTGTCCCATAGGTTTGAGTATGTTGTGTCTTTGTTTTCATTAAATTCAAGAAAGACTTTAATTTCTTTCTTTATTTCTTCCTTGACCCAGGTGTGGGTCAGTAGTTGACTGTTCAGTTTCCATGAGTTTGTGGGCTTTCTGGGGGTAGCATTGTTGTTGAATTCTAATTTTAATCCATGGTGATCCGATAAGACACAGGTGGTTACTTGTAGAGAGAAGCGGCGGGCTGTGTCCCGCCACCCGGCTAGCTTTACCCAAAATAATTACACGGAAACTGTATTCTTTTAAATACTGCCTGGCCCATAGTTTCAGCCTCTTATTGGCTAATTCTCATATCTTGCTTTAACCCATATTTAGTAATCTGGGTAGCACCACGAGGTGTGGCTTACCAGGAGAGATCTTAACCTGCGTCCATCTCGGAGAGGAGCAGCATGGAGACTCCTATGGCGAATGCCTGAAGCGTCTCCCCAACTCTACTTCCTTGTTTCCACAATTCTGTTCTGTCTACTCCACCTACCTAATTTTCTCTTAAAGGGCCAAGGCAGTTTTCTTTATTAATAATGAAAGTAACACATAAACACTCCTCCATCATTTCCCCTTTTTCTGTTTAAACAAAAAAGAAAGGCTTTAACTTTAACATAGTAAAATTACATATAACAAAACAGTTATCAAGTAAGAATTACAGTTACAATATTTAAATCTATTTTATCTTTTATCATAATTAAGGAAAGCTATAACTATCTATTTATTTTTCAACTCCATCAAAGACTCCAGAAGGATATAATGCTACCTAAGTAAACAAGAAATAAGTAACTTATAAAACTCTAGAAATGACAGAGACAACTCACTGCCTGGACAGTCACCCAAAGTTCCTCTGTACCGTCGGGGCATCCATCTTCGGGCTTTAGGCCCACAGTATCCAGCAGACATTTCCATGAAGCAGAAAAATTCCAAAGACAGTTCAGTCACTTTCTGCTGTGTCCTGCAGAACGTCTCACAGACTCTTTCATGAATCAGGAACCCCAAAAGGCCATCTCACCTTTAGGCAAGTTCAGCAGTCCTTTTTCTGTGGGTTCCTTGTGTCCAGTTTATGCAACAGTCCAGGCAAGAGCAGTTTCTTGCCCAAATGGCTAACAAACTCCATAAGTAGCCTCTTCGATGCCCATCTTCCTCTCAAAGTAGATTGGTGCTGCCAGGAGCAGACGTGTCTCATTGTCATGAAAAACCCTAAGTTATTAAAACATTAAATGCCATATTCTGCAGTCTTTGAAAGATATGAAGAATGTCTATCTAATTGAAATATATCTCTACATATCTAGAAAATCTAATAACATAACTACAAGCTTAACTATTATCAATGATTATCCATTAACAACCTATATTTCCTAATTATACATTACAGTTTTTAAAATGAACTACAATCACAATAGCTTAATCAAGATCAGAAATACATATACATATAACAAAATTGACCTTAAAATCTATATCAATGCAAATTTATATCTATATCATCTCCCCCTTTAAATGTAAAAGAACATTTATAAGCAATATTTGGGAAAATGGGCGCAGTTATTTTTCTCCAAACTGCTTTTTGTTGAATGGGGGCGCTGTTATTTAGGTCTTTTATGGTGTAACCTGTGTGCTAGGTTCCTCTCAGTTGGCAGTTGAGTGAAGTAATTTTTTGAAGATGTTTATAGCAACCTTTTAGGAGGGTGTGATCTATCATACCATATTGGGATAGAAGCAATCCACAGAGTCTCGTCCTCTGTGAAAACAAAAGAAGAAACTCTTTTTTAAAGCCTCATGTTTTTAGATCCAAATCCTGAAGTCATACCGTTAAGATGTCCATTCTGGTCTAGACTGGTAGCCCATATAATGAAATGTCTCTCTGTATTTAGCTCCTTTACAGTCAAAAATTTTAAAGAAAACACAATAAAATACATCATCCAGACTCTCTGTGAATTTTTCATTTTTACGTGGCTTATTTTTACTCTATCACTTACTTTATTCTGTCTCTTTAAACACTTTACCCTTTTTTTTTAAAGGCATTAACTTTATTTTTTATATTTTTTTTTTTGCTCTCAAGCCTACGTACATTTATCTAACATTGTGACCCATTTAAAGGCCTTTTATGTCTGAATCTTTTTTATTGTGAATCTGTAATTTTTTTTTACTATCTAGGAGCATTTTTTAAAAGGTTAAGCACTTTTTAAAAACTTAAGTTGTGCCAGATGGAGGTAATACGGTATCACCTGTTTACAGCCAAGTCTAAACCTTAACTGCACTGTTATTATGGTAATTACGATAGACCTGCCTGAGGTCAGCACAGTTTAGCATGGCGGAGCAGAGCCAGAGCTGCTACTGCCTCAGTCATGGAGGCAGAGCATCAGGAAGCCGCGTTTTAAAATGCCGTGGCGCAATGAAGGTGAAGGGCCCCGTCCGGGGGCCCGAGGTGGGATCCCAAGGCCTCTCCCAGTCCGCCGAGGGTGCACCACCGGCCCGTCTCGCCTGCCGCGCAGGGGAGGTGGAGCACAAGCACACGCGTTTTAAAATGACTCAGCTTTTTTTCTGCCGCTATTGCCAAAACAGGAAATCTCTCTACGGCACGTCCAGGCAAACAGCAAAAAGCTGTGTTAAACTCTCTCTCTCCTTTATTTAAAGCTTTTTTAGGTTTTTACGTGGATTTAGTCACCACGTTGGAGCGCCAGTCTGTAGAGAGAAGCGGCGGGCTGTGTCCCGCCACCCGGCTAGCTTTACCCAAAATAATTACACAGAAACTGTATTCTTTTAAATCACTGCCTGGCCCATAGTTTCAGCCTCTTATTGGCTAATTCTCACATCTTCCTTTAACCCATATTTAGTAATCTGGGTAGCACCACGAGGTGTGGCTTACCAGGAGAGATCTTAACCTGCGTCCATCTCGGAGAGGAGTAGCATGGAGACTCACTATCGCGACTGCCTGAAGCATCTCTCCAACTCTACTTCCTTGTTCCCACAATTCTGTTCTGTCTACTCCACCTACCTAATTTTCTCTTAAAGGGCCAAGGCAGTTTTCTTTATTAATAATTTGCTTTGTTACCAAGTATATGGTCAATTTTCGAAAAGATTCCATGAGCCGCAGAGAAGAAGGTATATTCTTTCCTATTTGGGTGGAATGTTCTATAGATGTCTGTTAAGTCCATTTGGTTCATTACCTCCATTAAGTCTTTCAATTCTCTGTTAGGTTTCTGTCTGATTGACCTGTCCATTGGTGAGAGAGGAGTGTTGAAGTCTCCAACTATTAGTGTGTGTGGTTTGATGGCTGCCTTGAGTTCTAGAAGTGTTTCTTTTACATAAGTGGGAGCTTTTATATTAGGGGCATAGATATTCAGGATTGAGACTTCATTCTGATGGATTTTTCCTGTTATGAGTATAAAGTGTCCCTTTCCATCTCTTCTGATTGATTTTAGTTTGAAGTCAACTTTGTTGGAAATTAGTATGGCCACACCCGCTTGTTTCTTAGGGCCATTTGCTTGATAAACCTTTTCCCAACCCTTTACTCTGAGTAGGTGTCTGTCTTTGTGGTTGAGGTGTGTTTCTTGTAAACAGCAAAATGTTGGATTCTGTTTTCGTATCCAGTCTCTTAGCCTGTGCCTTTTTATAGGTGAATTGAGTCCATTGATATTAAGTGATATTAATGACCAGTGGTTGTTAACTTCGGTCATTTTTAGTAGTAGAGTTTGTGTGTTTCCCTTCTTCTAGTTGTGCTGGTGGAGGGTCGCTAGATGCCTGCGTTATTGTGGGCATTGTTGGACTCCTTGGTTTGTGATTTTCCTTCTATTACTTTCTGCAAGGCTGGATTTGTGGCTGCGTATTGTTTAAATCTGTTTTTGTCCTGGAATATCTTGTTTTCTCCATCAATGGTGAATGCAAGCTTTGCTGGGTATAATAGTCTTGGCTTGCATCCATGTTCCCTTAGTGTCTGTAGCACATCTATCCAAGCTCTTCTGGCTTTCATGGTTTCCATTGAGAAATCAGGTGTAATTCTGATAGGTTTCCCTTTATATGTTACTTGACCTTTTTCCTTTGCAGCTCTTAATATCTGTTCTTTATTCTGTATGTTTTGTGTTTTGATTATTATATGGCATGGGGATGCTTTCTTTTGATCCAGTCTATTTGGTGTTCTGTAGGCTTCTTGTACCTTCATAGGAACATCCTTCTTTAGGTTGGGGAAGTTTTCTTCTATAATTTTGTTGAATATGTTTTCTGGGCCTTTGAGTTGTAATTCTTCTCCTTCTTCTACCCCAATTATTATTAGGTTTGGTCTTTTCATAGTGTCCCAGATTTCCTGAATGTTTTGTGTTAAGAATTTGTTAGATTTGTTTAGTTCTTTAATCTGTGAGTTTATTTCCTCTATAGTATCTTCAGAGTCCGAGATTCTTTCTTCCATCTCTTGTATTCGGTTGGAAATACTTGTCTCTGAAGTTTCTGTTCGTTTACTCAGAGTTTCCATTTCCAGTCGTCCCTCAGATTGTGTTTTCTTCAATACCTCCATTTCATTTATCAGGTCTTGTACTGTTTCCCTTACCTGTTTGATTGCTTTTTCTTGTTTTTCTTGTTTTTCTTGGGTATCTTTGAGAGATTTATTTATTTCGTCTACCTTTTTGTTTGTCATCTCCATTTCTTTATGGCAGTTTTTTACCTCCTGTTTAAGGTCCTCTATTATTTTCATAAAGTACTGTTTAAGGTCAGTTCCTTCTATATCTTCTGGGGTAGGGTGTTCAATTCTTGTTGTTTCGGGATGTCTGGCTTGTGGTGATGTCATGTTGCCTTTCATGTTGTTGGAGGAGCTCCTGCATTGGCGCCTGCCCATCTCTTCCTTCAAAAGGAGCCCGGAGGCATTTGGCGTCCTAGACCAATCTTTGCTGTGACTGAAACTGGTTGGATCTCCCCAGTGCCAGAGGAGGACCTATTCCTTGCGTCACAATCTGAAGAAGCCTGCACTCCCTTGCAGGAATCCTCAGACCTGCCTGGAGGCCAGAGTCTGACTCCTCTGGGTGGATGGCCTTAGAACAGGAGCAGGACACCTGAGAACACTAGGGAAAGCTTGGGAGACACAGGGACGCCGAGAAACCAACACAAGCCTGCAGAGGAAAGTGGCGGTAGGGGGTCTGTGCTCTCTTCCAGGGCAGGTTGCCCCAGGGTCTGCATTCACTCACCAGTTCAGATGGAATGTCAGGGCACAGGATCAGGGATTCCAGGCAGCCCAGGGTCGCAGCCCAGACAAAAGGCAACCTATTTCTTTTTTTAAACTTTTATTTGATTCTTTGTGAACTTCACATCAGGCATTCTGATCCCACTTATTTCCCTGTCCCCTCGCATCTCACCTCTGCCCTTCCAACTTCACCAAAACAAAAAGCAAATTGAAAGAAAAACCTAAAACCAAACAGTGGAAGGAGGAGGAGAAGGAGGAGAAGAATCTCCTTGTGAACACTGTAGCCTGCCCCGCTGAGTCACAGTTTACCCTTTAGTCCATTCATGTTTGCTTGCAAGTGTTCATTGTTATGAGTCATTCATTGATCTGGTTCGAGGCCTCTGGCTTCTGCTATACTATCAATAATGGGCTCTCTCTGGGGCTCCTCTTGGATATCCTGCTGTTGTCGTGTGTCATGGAGAGCCTGCAGTTGGTCAGCCTGCCAACTTTCCCTTATCATCACTACCTGGGCAAGCTCTCCAGCACCACCTTGGCTAGCTCAGCTAAGGCAGACTTCAGCAAGGGGTGGGCCCGTTCTGCTCTCAGGTTCTCAGATCTGTTCATTCACACTCACACCACCAGGGCAGTCTCTACTGTTTTGTCCAGGTGAAATGCAGGGCCCCTCTCCCGATTGCTGTAGGGAGCATGTGGGAGTGCGGAGAGGTCAACTTTCCTGCTCTCGTGCCCTCAGAGCTGGCTCACCTGAATCCCTGACAACAGGGTCAGCTCTAGTGTGTGCTGTCCAGGGTGAAGGGCCTGTTCTCCTGTGTGCTGCAGCTGGTGAGGGGCAGGGCTGGTTCTCACACTCTTGTGACCTCAGGGTCCCTTCTCTCACCTGCCACAGTCGGCAATGGGTGAGCAGAGGAGGACATCTTTCTCTCACCCTTGGCATCACATGACAGATGAAGGGGCAGGGTCAGCTCTCTTGCTCTCACACCCTCAGCATGGGCTCGCCTGTGTCTAGACAACAGGGTCAGCTCTAGTGTGCTGCCCAGGTGAGTTGCATGTTCATGGTGAGGGGTGAGGGAATCTTTCCTGAGGAGCGAGACCAACTCTTCTATTGCAATGTCTAGTGAGAGACACAGTCAGCTATCTGAGAGTCAGTGAACGATTCAGCGGCTTAGCACAGCCCTCAGATTTCCACATGCATGGCTCCCATGATCCCACTAACACGTGGTCACAGACCCCAGCTGCAGCAGGACCACGGATCCAGACATAACCCTCAGGAGCAGCTCCAGCCCAGACATCACCATGGCCCCAGGTCAGCACTGGGTACTCAGATCAGTAGGGCTCTGGTAGCAGTATGGCCCTCGGACACCAATAAAGTCTAAAACGGCTGACCAGCCTCTGGGCATCTTCAGAGCCCTCAGTGGTAACAAGAGCCATGGACATCACAGCCACTGCAGGACAATGGACCTAGACATGTCCTTAGTCAGTAGCCCAGGCCTGGCCACCTCTATGCCCCAGATGGCAGCACAGGCTACCCAGATCCAGTACAGCATAGCAGCAGCATGGCCCTCGGACACTGAGATGTTCTCAGATGGCTGACCAGGTCCCAGTTATCTACAAGGCCCTCAGTAGTAACACAAGCTGCAGATATTATCTCAGACCCTTTCTGCCACAGGGCCACAGATCCAGACATGGCCCTCAGCAGCAGCCCTGGCCTGGACACCATAGCCCCACATGAGAGCACAGGCCACTCTGACTAGCACGGTCATGGCATGGCCCTCAGACATCCACCTAACCACTGGTTGCAGGCTAGACCCTGGGCATCCATGCGACAGCATGGGCCATAGACATTAATACAGACCATAATCTGGTAGGACCACAGACCCAGACACGGTCCCCAGCCGCAGCCCAGGCTCAGGACCACCATGGTCCCAGGTGGTAGTGCAAACCACCCAGATCTGCACGGCCCCTGAGGCAGTATGGCCCTCCAACACCAACATAGCACCAGACCCCTGCCACTGGCATGGCCTTTGATAGTCTCAGGAACTACAGACGTCAACACAGACTGTGACTTGTGCAGGACCACAGACCCAGACATGGCCTTTGGTTCTGGCTGAATATGTGGCCTTTCAACACTGAAAACCGATGACATGCTTTCCTCTAATAGTCTTAAGGATAGGACCTTGGGAATATTGATGATTTTCACTTAATTTATAAAACGAGAAGAGAAAAATAAAGCAGGACTAAAGGTCTGAACTCCAGAGTTTTCATATAATTCAAATTACAATATCAGCCATTAAAAACAAAAGGATAATAATTTAATGGAGTCTCACATTAAAGACCCTTAAATGACAGGGAAGGTTCAACACTGTGGTAAGTGGCTATTCAGACTCTAAAAATATCACATGGCAATGCAATCCATTTCTTCCTAAGAAAATTCCTCTTTTAGAAAGCTCATAATTATTAGAATAGTCTTGATTTTGGAAATAGCCATACTTTGTGTGCTACATGGAGATTGTGGTGCCACACAGAAGCATGAGGTGCCTCCTAGTCCTGAGAGCGCTGAAAACAGCAAGAAAGCAATAAAACATCTTAAGCATTTGCTCTGGCAAACTTTTGACCTTGTAATGAGATATCGTCACCTCCAAGTCCACACTCAAGAGCTGAGCAATCAGAAAGTGAAAAATATGGATTAAGAACATATTAAAAAATAATTTTTAAAGAATTATTTACGATTTTATGTGCATGTATGTATGTGTGCACCAAGTGAGAGTGAGGTGCACACAGAGGCCAGAAGAGGTCATGGGAGACCCTGGAACCAGAGTTGTGGGTGGTTGTGAACTACCGTTTGGTTGCTTAGATGAAACCCTGTCCAAGTGCTCCCAACTGCTGAGCCATCTCTCCAGCCCCTCCAAACTCATAGTTTTAAATTACGTGTGTGTGTGTGTGTGTGTGTGTGTTGAATTTCATTCATAACTATCCTCAGGCAAATACAGCCAGGTATATAATATTCTCATATTTTATCTTGACTGTACCAAAACCTAAAAATGTGTAGCTATGAATACTTCTTTTCTTCTCCTTGCTTTCTATATATATTCCTGAATGTGATAGAATCTCATGGGACAATTCTTTTTCTCAACAATCTTTTATCTCCATAATTTTGAATTGTCTTAGGAATAATGAATGAGCTAACAACTCTTCAACAAATAAAGTATTTTTATTTTTTACCTTCTACATTTGTCATACAGGTCCCTAAGTCTCTTCTTCACTGGCATGTCTTCCTTCTTTTCTTATTCTCCGGCAACTTTATATTAAAAAGTTATATATAAAAATAAATCCAGGAGTGGTGGGTTACCCAAGCAATCCCAAGGCTTAGACAGGAAAATTGCTACAAATTCACAGCTGGCCTAGACTATGCAGTAAGATCTGTCTTAAGACGAAACAAATACCAAGTAAATAAATAAGCAAGCTTTTACACCCTTTTCCTCCAGCCCCTTAAATTCTGCTGTTTCTTGGATATATGTGTTTTGCCACCTTCTTACCTTTTCCTAAACAATCTTGTCTGTTTTTTATGATTTTATTCTCTAGTCTCTGGTGAGTGGCTTACAATTATTTATTCTGCAGAGAACACTTTTCTGGTTCCTGTAACTCTCTGCCTTTTGTGAATCTCCACCTGACCCTCCAGTTCCAGGGAAGGAACTGAAGACTCGGGTTGCACTCTCCAAACCTTCGTCCCCTAGAGTTCAGAATGCTCACAAGCTCCATAAACCCAGACCTAAACTCTGGAGTCAGCGGTTGGTCTTTGCTCTCACTCCCACCTCGCCTCACCTTCTGTCAATCAGAAATAAAGTAGGTCCCTACTGCTCTTGACCTGCATCTAGTCTGTGTCCACATGCAACCTTCTCCCTCAAGACTGCACCCCTTGTCTAAATTCCTCAGTGCTCTTTGAAGGATCTCCTGCAATCTTTTGTATAACCTTCAAAATGATTGTAAAAGGGTCAATTAGACCACATTGCTCAAACCCTTAAATTTATCACTTTTTGAAAGCAGATTGCCTTCCATTTCTTCTTAAATTTAGCAGGTTGCTTTTCAGAATCCGGTTTCTGCTGTTTCCTGCTTTTTCTCTTGTCGGTCTGTTTTGCATTTTTATGTACTGAAAAAGTACAGAGAAGAGCAAGGCCTGGGAGTGAAGATGAGGAGAAGGTCACCCTCCAAATGGGAAGCAAGACCCACCCCTGGCTCCCTCTCACCCTCTGTGCTGCAGGACAAGGAGGGTGCTATCCTCTCCCACCTAGGGCTCTCGCTAAAGGTGGAGCCATGCCCCCTGTCTAAGATTGCTCAGATTTGGTGACGATTCCAGCAGCAAGTCCTCACTACAAACTCCCCGAGTCCCAGGCTGCCTTTCCAGTCTCCTCCTTCCCTACTGTCTGGTTTCTTCTGTATAAATAAACAGCCCAAGCCAAGCTGGAATCTGCAGAAGTCCTCCTGCCTCAGCTTAATGTTGGAATTAGTGGTGTGTCACTTGGTCTGACCTCAATGGTGAGTTTGATTGTCTCACCTAAGAAGCTAATTTACAGCTTATGTGGTTTTTTTCTTTTTATAGTTATTTTAATGACACCAATTTGTGAGGTAATTAAGTAAATCCGTGAGTGGGTAGTGATCAAATGAGGACGGTTATTTCCATTTCAAGTATTTCAAAGATATTTTGCTAACATGATTTTGCATATGCATGGGACCCAGTGTGATGTGTCAATATTTGTGTACTAGATTTGCACACCAGCTGACTTTCCTCCCTGAAGTCACATCTCCTACACAGTTTCTTTATCTTCTGCTCCTTCGTCCACTTTTAACATGAATTCAACCTCATAAATTTACAGAAATAGCATTCTCTAAGGTCAGCAACGGGTTTATGTCTCTAATTTTAAACGTTTTTTTCCCATTCTCCATGTTACTAAACTCCACATTAGTGACTAACAATATTGTCCCCTCCCTGCTTTCCAAACACTCTTCATTTTTAGTTTTTATGACAAGAATCGAACTCTGTGGTTTGTCTCTTACTGTTCTGGCTATTTTTTCTCGATCCCCTTTTTAAACTTTCCTATCTGCCTCTAAATGCAAAGGATTCTTAAAGCACATGTACAATCCAGATTTCCATCAATGTAATTCGTACTAGAGATTAAGACAATTTACGACCAGGAAAGGTTTGTGTGGTCACACACTGTAGACTCCTCATCCCATTGCTTTTAGAGTATAAGGTGAGGTGAGGCCACCTATCATGGGAGGTGTGTATGGAACAGGCAATCTGATCACCTTGTGCCACCTGGTAATCAGAAAGCAAAGGAGAAGGGAACAGGACCTCAATAGTCCCTTCAAAGTCATGCCAATTATAACTAGAACTTCCAAAGAGGCCCCATAACCTGCAGCTTCCACACCAACCTCCAAATGACAACATCATGACATGAAGCCCTGTCTTCTGTCACACCCTTGTCTCTTCGTAGATAACCATACCTGCAGTAAAGCCAAGAAACTATAAGTATAAACACGGAGGAAGAGCAAGTGAAACACAGTGTGCCTGATGATGAAATACTACTTAGCCATAAAAAAA
The DNA here is from genome assembly GCF_903992535.2 of Arvicola amphibius. NCBI lineage: Eukaryota > Metazoa > Chordata > Mammalia > Rodentia > Cricetidae > Arvicola > Arvicola amphibius. The sequence goes on from NC_052050.1 coordinate 111,284,565, forward strand.
TAATTGAAGCCACAATATCAATGAACCACAACAACAGTCTAGAAAGTGACAGGCATAGCATTATAATAAATGACATGAAGGGGCATGTTGTGATCCCATGCATATAAAATGTCCAGAACAGACAAGCTAATAGGAAACAATAAATTCTGAGCCTGCAGAGTGGAAGAGGCCTGAGGCAGAGGAGGAAGTTACCAGCAAGTATTTGAGGCTTCCTTTGGTGGGGGAGAGTAAAAATATTCTAAAACTAAGGGTGGTGACGGTTGGAATCTCTGCAAATCTCCTTAAAGTATTGAATTTGTGTGTTTTGCTTGATTTCTGCAGGGTCTCTGGTTCACTGCTGAGTATGCTGAGCTAGCTGGCCTGTGAGCACCTAGAGACTCGCCCAGCTCAGCCCTCCTTCTTGCTGAGGAATTCTGGGATTGTAGACCTGTGTAGTTCTACATGGTTTCTAGGAATCTGAGATCAGGTCCTCTCCTTCCATCGCCAGCACTAAACCACTGAGCCATCCTCTTAGCCCCCATCCATGGTTCCTTCTGGTGAAGATTATGCTTGCAATTAGGAAGCTCTCTCGGTTAGGGCCCAGATCTTCCTTCCGGTACTGCGGATGCTACTTTGTCATTGATAATATCGTAAGTGCGCAACACAGGTCCTCAAGCAGGGGAGCAAATTGTTAATGCACGTGTTAAATTGAGACCTTCGTTGAGAAAGTCCTTGTTTTGCTTATGGAAATTTCAGCGCTGTCTTCTGAACCTCACCCCAGGGTGAAGAAGGGTGCTGTGGTTGGAGTGCCCAGAAGCAGATTGCGATAGTGAGGACTATTTCCGGGGCGTGGGTATCTTAGACTTTTGTTTGCTAAATGAAGCTCACAGAGAAATCTCAGATGGCCAGGGAGACGTGATCTGGAAAGGGCAGCTATGAGTGGAAGCCATCAGGAGGTATCAGGTGGGGAGAGGAGAGAGATGAATTCGCTAAAAGTGAGAAGTTTAGGGTAAGAACATGTCATGAAAATTTCTTACGAGCTTTGCCCTGCGGTGTTCAGTGTAAACATGGTTCCTGCTCCCTTGTTAAACTTCCAGGAACATTCAGCCAGCTTGCTAATGAGCAGTGGAACTGTATCTGGTTTGGGTTGAAAGAGAATGAACAAATCAAGCTGCTGAATCCCACTAACAGGTGGATGAAGGATGAGCTCAACACACTTGTGACTGTAATTCAGATGCATCCAACAGTGAGGGTTACTAACCACCTCTCACTCGGTTCTTCCACAGATACTAGACACTGACTTACATACTTTTTAGCTTTCCAACTCTCTTGTTGAGATATATATTTATTGATAAATGTAATTGAAGAATTTTAAACAAAGTGGCTTAACCGTCTAAGTAAGATATTAGCCTACTCCCTATGATCAGAGGCCATTTCCAAAAGTAAAGGCTACTTCACTTGAATTTTGCTTGGCTGTTCCCATCTCTGTAGCAGTGAATAATTACAGATTATACATTGTGAGGCTTCTAGGTTTGTGAAGATGCTAAGGGGTGGAGCTCACTGAAGATGCTGCCTGCCGCTCTCGATCCTTGAGAATCTGAGTTAGGGCTTCAGGGAGAGCAGGTTTGACAGAACAAATGGGCCAGCCAGGGCTTTTTACTAAAATCATTATGTAATTTAGACTCTAGCTTAATGAATACATTAACTCACAAATGCATTAACTCTGGAGACTACACTGGGAAAGCAGAACTGCAATATTGTCAGGGAGCCCTCGTGATGCCATTTTTTTAAAAAAAAGAAGTCTTTGAGAAACCTTTGAATAGTTGGTCAGGGAAATCTAAGAGAGTCCCCAAACAACACAAGCTATTCCCCTCACCCTTTGTTTCCTGCCAGTACTTGAAAGTACAACCCTATTGCTGAAAACACCTAACACTTTGGACACAGGACTGAACTGGAACTGACCTGGAAGCCCCCTTCTGTACTAGCTGTCATAGTATCTAAAAGTGCTACTCAAGCTGCCAAGGGGAAAAGGCATTCAAGAGTCCTGGATATCTATGAAGACTACAAACCATAACAATGAGCAACCTGCCAATGTATCCCAAAAGGAGCAATAGTGGTACTAACATGCTGGAGGTAACCAACAGCTGTCTAATTGGACTTACAGCCAGTTAAAGGAGGGAATTCATGCCTGGTACTGTAAATCTTTCCAACTACTTGTGGCTGGTGGGGCAAGAGTCCAGAGGAGAGCCTACTACGCTCACTCTCCTAAACAGGGTAGAAAGATTGTATGACCTAGAGCACTAGGATGTCTTCTGGGAGATAGAATATTCTACATATGACAGGGATGCTGTACTCAAGAAATATCAACAATCCTGTTCCCTCGGTAAGACCTAAAAATGACAACACCAGTTGACATACCAACTCAACACACAAAGCCTTATCTTTAGGTAAAAAGGCATGGACAATAAATGGTTGCTAAGAGAAGGAGAAGCAGTCTTCTTCAGAGACAAGCTTCCTAAGAGATTATGTAATCTGCAAGTGCTTAGATATAAATGCATACACATATGAGCAATACTAAATGAGCTCAATAAGTTGTACATAAATATACAAATGTGTACATATACATATAATAATAATGATAAAGAAGAGGCCATGAATTAGAGAGGTGGAGGTGATGTGGGAGGAGTTGAATAGAAGAGAGGAAGATGTGGAAATGATGCAAACATTGTACTTGTGTATGACATTGTCAAGATAAAAATTAATGTTTCAAATTTAAAATAAACAAAAGTCCTTTTGTTGATTATGCCTCCCAATAGCACAAGATGAGTTAATCACTATATCTCAATGTATTGGCTATTCTTGGTTGTTAACTTGACTATATCTGGAATGAGCTACAGTCCAGAAATGGACAGCACACTTGTGGTTTGGATCTTGAGGCAGGGAACAACAAGCCTTTGATCCAGATCTTGAGGTTGGATGACACGCCTTTAATCTGGATCTTGAAGCTGGATGATACATGCCTTTAATGCAGGTCTTGAGGTGGGAAGGGACATCTTTAATCTGCGCCACACCTTCTGCTGAAGCCTCTATAAGGACAATGGAAAAAGGAAGAGTTTGTTCCTCCTTTGCCTGCTTGCCCTTGCCATGTCAGCACATCCATTCCTTCACTGGAGCCCACCTCTTCAGGATGCCAGCACATGCAGAAGACCAGCTGAGTCTTGGGGGACTGAGCAACTGCTATATTCTTGGACTTTCCATTCACAGCCAACCATTGTTGGGCTGCAGTCTGTAATTCATCCCAATAAACTCCCATATATGTGTGTATACATATATATTTATGTATAAAAATAAATAAATAATTATTCCAATAAATATATTCCAAGATATTCCCATACATATATATGAGAATATATATATATATAGAGAGAGAGAGAGACAGGGATATATATATATATAGAAACAGAGACAGGGAGAGTTATTCCAATATATTCTCATACATATATATGAGAATATGTGTGTGTGTGTGTGTGTGTGTGTGTGTGTGGAGAGAGAGATTCATTCTACAAATTCTATGACTCTAGAGTGCAGTAGCAGGTGACAGAAGGTATAAGTGTCACTGGGAGCCACTGAGCCACTAGGACAAGTCCTCTGCATGTGGGTCACCAGTCAGGTCTAACTTCATCATTGAATCCCACAGAGGTCACAGGTGGACCATCATGGAAAGCTCTTCAAGTCTCAGGACAATCGTGATTCACAGATCAGAAGGTCCAAATGCCACAAAGCATTTTTCATTGTTCACCAATCCTACTTTTACAAGCCTATAGAATAAAGCAAGCATGGCCTCCAGCGTCAACAATCACAGAAGCAAGTCCAGAGCAATGAAAGAAGGCTCTGACCACACAGTTCACACCCAAGACTACATCATCACTAGTAGATTTTACTGTGTTAGAGTTTTACATGCATTATACTAAAGATGGTGTGATGATGCCTGGCATGGCGGCATCCCAGAATTCGGAAGTAGAGGCAAGGTGATCAGGACTTTAAAGTCATCCAAATCCACAGAGAAAGCTTGAGCCAGAGAAGACCCTGCCTCCAAAAAGCAAGAACAAACAGCAGTGGGGCTCTGTTTCTATAAGTGATGCAAGCTCCAAGGCCTGATCTTCAAGAAAGATGTGTTTTTATCTGTGCTTTACATGTTGGGAATGAGTTAAATGGCTGAGGATGCAGCTCAGTTGAGTGCTTGCCTACCATGCCCTAAAGCCCTCTCAGCTTAATTCCCAGCACTGCCCAAACTGAGTGTGTTGACACACACTTCTAATCACAGCCCTGGGGAGTCGGAGGCAGGAGGGTCAGAAGTTCAAGGTCATGCTCAACTCAGGCCAGCCTGGGCTACTCAAGACAATGCCCTCAAAAACAAACAAACAAACAAACAAAAACCCCAAAAGTTAAAACAAAGAATGAAGAAACTGAGTTAAACCCAAATTTTCGTGTTGATAACAAAACAGTCCTTTCACTTACAGATGCATGGTATCAATTATTCATAATATATTACTACAGAATGGAAACAAGAAGAAGCCATTCACAAAGTAGTCTCAGTTTCTGTAATGTGCAGTTGTGTAATGGAAACAAAAGAAAACAAAAACTATTAAGTTTTTACCATAGTACACCAAAAGCAAGAATTAAAAATCTAATTTTTTCATACTATTATCTCTATACACATTCAATGAGTCATCTTATCGGGCTTTGGTTTTTTAAGTATGTTTCTTCTTAAGACAAGGAAATGAACCAGTTCGTAAAGCCATTGTTAAGTGTATTCTTAACCACAGAATCTACCGCCTCAATAAAGATGATTGGTATTAGAAAGAAAACTTTTGAGCAGTCACATGACTTAAAGGAGAAGTTGCTTACCACAAAAGCATGACAAAGGGCTCAAGAGAGTTCAACAAAATGGCAGACACTTACTTCAAATCTCCAATTATTTGCATTTTACTGTAAAGAAGAATATTCCTATCATCCAAAGAGAAGCGTGTCTACTGGGTTCCAGAACAACTAAGTTACCGTCCCCTTTTCGCTCCCAATTAACATCTGGCTGCACATGTGATTGTGGCTCTGAAGAGACAACCTGTGCCTTTTACCTTCCCTGTAGCATTATAGGGGCTTCAGGGTTGGTTAAAGATTCCCATTAGGATGCTCACAGAGCTTTCAACTCCCTTCCAATAAAAAATGGCATTTAAATGTATAGTTCTTGACACTGCGAATGTTCTGCACTTATCACCCATCCAAATAGATGCTAGGCAGAACCATTTAAAGGAACAGCAGTTACTGGCAGATAAAGCTGAGTGACAGCTGATATAAATAACTCCATTCTTTACATTTCTCTCCTACATGGTCAAAAAAAATGAACAAGGGAGGATTCTGTGCTGTTCGGTTGGCTTTTATGCCACATGAAAGGCTTGTTGCCAGCCTTAGTTAGATTGTCCATCTGAAGAGTGACTTCACAACCCAAATCAATTAGTAGAAAAACCCTCAGTCAAGTAATTGAAACCACAATTCAGATCTTTGATTAAGACCACAGTCATCAGGTCGATTAATAACAGCATTACGGATGAATAACAGCATCAAGGATGAATAACAGCAACACGGATTAATAACAGCATCATGGATTAATATCAGCATCACGTATTAAAACAGCATCATGAATTAATAACAGCATCGTGTATTAATAACAGCATCCCTGTTTCCTTGTTTGCCACTGTTTTTTAACAAGGTCACTCAGCCAAACTAGCTACCCAGAAAGACCTTGAAATATTCCTCTCTGCCTCCCAAGCACTGGGATTATGGGCATGCAATGCTAGGCCCAGCTTTTTTACACGTGTGCTGGGCATATGAATTTGTGTCCTTACATTTGAAAAGCAAACCATCTCTCCAGCCTACCATGCATGAAGCTCAGTGGACTCAATTCCCAGCACTGCACAAACTGAGGATGTGGGCACACACCTGTAATCCCTGCCCTGGGGAGGTGGAGGCAGGAGGATCAGAAGTTCAAGTACATTTCTTTTTTTTAATATTTATTTATTATGTATACAATGTTCTGTCTGTGTGTATGCCTGAAGGCCAGAAGAGGGCACCAGACCTCATTACAGATGGTTGTGAGCCACCATGTGGTTGCTGGGAATTGAACTCAGGACCTTTGGAAGAGTAGGCAATGCTCTTAACCCCTGAGCCATCTCTCCAGCCCCTCAAGTACATTTCTTTATGTAGGTAACATTCCATGTCCTCTGTACTCTTCTGAAATACTGTTCTCACTAATCGTACTTTCTTTGCTGTTCTATAGAATATCAGAAGTTACTCTTCCTATCCATCCTCTCTTGCATTCACCATCCTCTCATCAGTGAGACCCCACCTTTCCCAGGCTGTCCTAATTGCTGTCTTAGTCTCCTCTTCTATGTAGCAACCTCCTTAGCTTCCACATGTAAGAACATGCGCTGTTTCCCTTTCTCTGTGTGATTTCATTTAGCATGATTCCCTCTGATCTAAGATCATCATGCTGACACAAATGACAGAATTTCACTCTTGCTTATGACTGAATAATATTTCTGTTTGTGTGTATCCCATACTGTCTGATTGCATCTCTTCACTGGGGATGGATTCCTTGGTTGAGTTGCACTGTCTGATTGTATCACTTCACTGCTGATGGATACCTTGCTTGAGCTGCACTCTCTGTATCCCTTCACTGGGGATGGATACCTTGGTTGAGTTGCATTGTCTGACTGTATCCCTTCACTGTGGATGGATACCTTGCTTGAGTTGCACTGTCTGATTGCATCTCTTTACTGTGGATGGATACCTTGGTTGAATTGTGTCTTGGCTGCTGTCACTAGTACTACAGCAAACGCGGGTGTACAGGGAATTTTCCATACGCTGATTCTCTTTTCTTTGACTTCATGCTGAGTACTGCAATTGTAGGACCAATTTATAGCTTTGTGAGGATATGTCCACAGTATTTTCCACAATGGCTGTGCTAATTTACATCCCCATCAACAATACATGAGAATTTCTATACCCAGTATTTGTTAAAGCTTTTTTTTACTTTTTATTAATATTCACTCTAGCTGGGGTGAGTTGATATCTCATTATAGTTTGATATTTCCCTGATAATTAGGAGTGTTGAGATTTTTTCATACACTTATTGGTCATTTTTCATGTCTTTTTTTGAGAAATGTCTATTTAGATGAGTTGCTCATTTTAATTGGATAGTTTGCTTGTTTTTGCCATTGATTGAGTTCATTATATATAACTGACATTAAGGTCTTGTCAAATGAATATTTTCTCCAAAAGCTATTTTTTAATCAGAATTTTCAAAACACCCACATGGTGAGGAAAAATGTGTAAAATGTGGATGAGAATGATATTGCCTCTATTATAGACCTAAAAACCACAATGAAATATCTATGCATAAAGAATGAAGTTCTGCATTTTACATATTATATATATGCATATATATACATATATATACCTACATATGAATACACACAGATAAATGATAGGTAAGTATATGCTTAGGTGTTTGATAGCTTTTAGAGAGATAGAGAGATGGTGGATGGATGGATAGATAGATAGATAGATAGATAGATAGATAGATAGATAGATAGATAGATAGATAGATGATAGATAGATAGATGATAGGCAAATAGATCTGCTAACAAACATTGATGAAGGAGGGTTCATGGGGAATGCCCTGATCTCCTTGGGAAGAGGAAATAGGTGAGACTTTCTGAGTGGACTGAGGATGGGTGGGGATGGGAAAATGAACAGTTAGGTTGTGGGGACAGAGGAGAGATTACTGAAAGAAACTACTGCAAGGGGGTGGACATTTAGGGGTCACGTTAAAAACCTGGTACAGGGAAATCTCACAGGAATCTACAAGGAAGACCCCAGCTAAGACTCCTAGCAATAGCAGACACACAGCCTGATCTGGCCATCTCCTGTGACCAGATTGGTGCCTAGCCCAATTGTCATCAAAGAGGCTTCATCCCACTGACCAAAACAGATGCAGAGGCCCACAGGCAAGCATTAGGTGGAATATAGGGAATCCTGCAGAAGAGTGGGGGGAGAAGGATTGATTGTAGGAGTCAGAGGGGTCAAGGACACCACAAATTAACTAACCTGGGCTCATAGGTGCTCACGGAGATTGAACCAACAATCAGGGTGTCTGCAAGAAACTGACCTAAGCCCTCTGTTTATATGTTACAGTTGTATAGCTCGGTCCTCTTATGAGACTTTAACAGTGGGAACAGTGGCTGTCTCCAACTCTTTTACTGGTTTTTGGGTCCCTACTCCTCATACTGGGTTGCATTGCCCAGTCTGAAAACATGGGGAGTCCTTAGTCTTACTGAACTTGATACTCCATGTTTTGTTGATATTCATAGGAGACCTGCCTTTTCCTAATTAGAAACAGAGCAGGAGTCAATTGGGGAATGGGAACAGAGGGAGTGTGGGGGGATGGACTGGGAGGAGAGAAGGGAGGGGAAATTGTGAATGGGATGTAAAATAAATAAATAAATGCATTTATTGTTGTTTTTAAAAAATACCTTGGGTAGGGCTGGGGAGATGCTGGCAGTGGCACCACAACCATTCCCAGGTGCAAGAACTGGTTTCTTGGAGCCCATTCCCTATAGTGGAATACCTTGCTCGACCTTGATACTATGGGGGCAGGAGTGGGGTGGTCCTGCCTCGAGATGGTATACCAGACCTTGATGACTCCCCAAAGAAGGCCTTAACCCTCTGAGGAGTAGATATGGGGTGGGAAGGCAGAAGTGGAGAGAGCGGGAGAAGGGGAGGCGAGGGGAACTGGGGCTGGTAGGTAAAATGAAATGTAAATTTTTTAATTAAAAAATGAAAAATAAATAAATAAAAAATGACTCCCTTTCCAGTTTAAATTTTTTTTTTATAAAAAAAGCACCTTGACAGTTAATATTCTAAGAGGAGTATCTCCAAACAGGCAACCTTGCCCTAGAAATGCTTTCTTTTTGTCGTTCATTTATTTATTTATTTATTTTTATTTAGTTTGGCACTGCTGCCTCCTTAGACTTTAAACCAGTGGTTCTCGACCCTCCTAATCCTGTGACCCTTCAGTACAGCTCCTCATGTTGTGGTGACCCTAACCATAAAGTTATTTTGTTGTTGCTCCATCACTGTAATTCTGCTTCTGTTATGAATAGTGATATCTGATATGCAACCCCTGTGAAAGGGTTGTCCAGCTCCCAAAGGGGTTGTAACCTACATGCCATGTAACTATTACTAGTCTGCCACCACATTTACAAATTCCATTCATTTAGTGTGTCCTAGTTAGCACTACCTGCCAGCTTCTCCAAGCCTACAGTCAACTAACATGAGAGCTTTAGCTGAGGAACTGCCTAAATCAGATTGGCCTGTGGGCATATCTGTTGCGGGTTACCTTGGCTACTAATCGGTGTCGGGAGGACAAGACCACTGTGGGTGGCACCATGCCTAGGCAGGTACTGGGTTATATAAGAAAGGTAGTTAAACATGAACCTACAGAGAGCAAGCCACCAAGCCATGATGTGTGGTCCCTGCTCCGAGTTCCTGCCTTGGGTTCTTATCCTGACTTCCTTGGCCCTGCACTGTGATCTGGAAGCACAGGACAAATAAGCCTTCGTCCTCTAAGTTGCTTTGGGTCAGAGTGTTTTAGCATAGCAACCAAAAGACAACCAGGGCTATGTGTAATGGGGCACAAGAGATGCGCAGATTGTGAGTAATGAACAGCACTGCCCTGTCTTGCAATCAATGAGAGGAGGGATTAGCTATCAGGAGAAGAACACTGTGTCCGCTGAGCGTGGTGGTGCATGCCTTTAATTCTAGCAGTTGTGAGGCAGAGGCAAATGTTATGCCCAAATCCACAAAGTCCCCCAGAAGCCAACACGGAGACTGAGTCCAGTATGTAAAAGCAAAGAGCCTTGATTTTATACAAGTTTGCAAACTCAGTCTCTCCACATGTCCAACGTATTGGAATAAACGGAGATTCCCAAGCACAGTTAGAATAGGGTTTTATAGTAGTAAAGGTGGGGGTGAGGGGCTTCTGAGGTTCAGGACCCCTGATTGGCTGACATTTGTCTAGGGGTTTCCTGGTGAGTGTGTGCTGGCATGTGATCCTATCTACAGCCGTTGGAATGTTAGGCATTTCCTTTGGAAGGTCTGTTCTCTTGGGTGGTGCTCGGATAATCTCAGTTTGTGGTTCTTCCTGCAACCAGGTGGCTTCAGGGTAAACTACTGAGACATAGGCCTCTATTAAATTTATCGATGGCTGAGTCCTACTCTGGCAGGTAATAATGGTTGGAAGTAAAGAACTTCCTTTGGGTTATCTGTTCCTATTTAGTTTATCATGGCTGGCTCCTACAGCAAGCAGATCTCTGGGTTCAAAGTCAGCCTGGTCTACTGAGTGAATTCCAAGATAGCCAGAGATACACGGGGAAACCATGTCTCAAAAACAGCAATAATGGTAATAATAATTATTACTAATAATAAAATGCCATGCTTCCCAAAAGTTGGGGAATCTGGTCTTCTGCCTTTTTTTTCATACTATATTCTTTGTATCAAAGGAACAAGACAAACACTGATTCTGAATGTAAATGCCTCTCTCTGTGAGCTAGGATGTAAGCTCTTCCCATAGCTGCTCTCAGCCCATCACCTCCATATGAAAAGAGCAAACTCATCCAGTAGCGTCCCCTTCTCTTAGCTTCTTCTGAGGTGGCATTGGGATAACAACAAAATGAGGAGATTCCTGTCTGGAAAAACCTTGGGTCAACTCCTGTAGACAGACTCAGCCTATGATCAAGACCAGTTAAGCTTTACAGACAGTCTGGAAGCTGTCAGACCCAGCATGCGAAGGTGGTTAGTTTAGCATTTCAGTTCAAACATAGCCACTCCTGTGCCAAGCTATCCATTGCAGTTCCCAAAGGCAAAACGCACAGTTGCGGCTGAAGAATTCTAATCTACTTACTGGGTTTTTGTTCTGCTATTCAGTTCTTGTTCTATGTAGGCAGCATGTCAGCATTCTCAGCATGAACACTGGAAAAATATCACCTAGAACCTTCTGTGTCAAGTCATAAACATCTTCATCCCTCACAGTTCCAAATCCTTAAGGAAGTGTTCAGTAAAGTTTGAATCAAGCTGCTCTTTCCCCTAACTTCTACAACACTGAGCCTATGAATCAGTAAAATAAGCTAGAAGTCATTCAAGCTCTAAAGTCTAGAAGTCTAAAAGTGCTTACGGAAAGTTTCTTGCACACTAAAATCACAAATAAACACATAAATAAATAATCTATAAATAATGTTCAATCCCACTTATTGTAGAAAAAAGATAAAAATTAAAACAAGTTACCACTGACCCGTGTACTAGCTGCTTTTCTGTTGCTCTGACAAAAGCACCATGAACAGAAGTAAATTCTAGATGAAAGTGTTTGGTTTGGCTTATGGTTCCAGAGAAACAAGAATCCATCAGCAGCGAGGAACAGGCATAGCATTTGATAGACCCAGATAAATCCAGACCCCTCTAGCAGGAAGAGTAGAGCCAAAAATCTAGGATAAGCCAGTTCAGTGACTCTGTTTAAGGACCTAGCTGAAGATAAAGTTAGACTGTAATATTGAGAAATAGGGAGTTACCCCCTCGTGATTATCACCGGTATTTTCGGTATTTTCGGAATTTTCCAATGACGCCCTCCCTACCCCCTTTGGATTACTGGGTTGTGGTTCCTTCTCTTAAATACCCCTTCTCCCAGCTACTCCAGGTCGAACTCCTCCCCTACAGGAGTTATGAGTCTCAGCCCCAGCGCTGGTACCTGTCAATAAACCTCACGTGATTGCAGCATGAACGGACTCTCCTGAGTTACTGGGGGTGGGGATGGGATTTCGAGTTATCCCGAGACTTGACTGAGTGTCTCCCTACACCAGGGTTTTTCACCTCGAGGAGCAAGCATTGCTTCGAGAAGCAGGCATGGTAGCAGCATCAGAAAACTGAGCGCTCACCTCCACAACCACAGGCACAAACAGAGTGAATTTCGAAGTGGTACAAGGCTTTTAACCTCAATGCCTGCCCCAAGTGACTCCCTGTGGCATGACTGCACCACCTGAACCGCCCCAAACAACACGAGCAGCAGGACACCAAGTGTTCAAATGCCTGAAGACATGGGAGCTATTTCTCATCCAAACTACCATACATCTTTTAAAAAGTTAGACAATGACAGATTTAAAGTCATATTTTTAAATATGGAAGCCAGTGAACAAATGATGACATGCCTATCATCGTTCCCTGCATTAGCCGACAATGGGGAACCTGATCACGAAACTGGGCTGAGTAAACGTGCTCAAGTGAGGAGCCGAATTCCCTTCTCCAGAACCCACATAAGCCAAAATCAACAGCGCATCTTCTTAAACCCAACCTTCTCACTGCAAGATGAGAGACGAAAACAGGATAATCCCTGAAATGGCTTGAGCCAGGCACCAGGTGCCAAGTGCGGATGACATAAGCAACTGCTAACTGGCTGAACGAGGAAGACTTGGCTACACATACTCAATCTACAAGAAAGAGAAAACAGCAAAGAAAACATTTGGAGAGATAATGTTTGAAAAATACTCCAAACTGAATAAATGCTCCAAAAAATAAGTTCAGGGAACCAAATGAGCTCTCATCAGAAAAAACTCTATTTTCAATATATATATACATATATGTATGTATATATATATATATACATATATATATATATATGCCTTTCCAGGAAAAATTATTGCTTCAAAGTAAAAAAAAAAAACGCTTAGAAAAAACACTAGAGAAAGGCATGCTGGTCCACATCTTTAATCCAAGTACTCAGGAAGCAGAAACAGAGGAATCTCTGTGAGTTTGAGGACAATCTGGTCTGTATGTCAATTCCATGCTTGCCAAGACAATGCAATAAGACCGTCTCAAAAACAAGTGAATAAATAAATAAACGAAACAAACAGAAAGACTGGGAATCTTAGAGAATTTAAGCCAGAAGATGACATATCCATCCCCACATATTCACAAGACACACCACACCACACACACTCACACACACGATTTATATGCATATGTGTATATGCATATATGCATACACACGTAAATATGCATATGTATACAAAACATATGTGTCTATGTATATAATCTGCAAATCTTTTGCAAGCCCACAATACAAAACTAAGAAAATGAAGAGCTATTTAGAAATACCAGGAGCAAAAAAAGATTCTAGAAACCTACTTTAAAAAAACAAATCAGTAACCAGATAAAAGACTTAAATAAATAGATGAAGTATAAACAAATAAATAAATTTCAGGAGTGAAGGACAATGCTGACATTTAGACACAAATAAGGAAACAAGTCAATGATCATGAACAGACGTTCCAACAACTCTGAAATACAAATAGACTAAACTTACAAATGTACAGGGTAGAAGAGGCTGAAAGATATAAAAATTTATTCAGTGAAACTGTAGCAGAAAATTTCCCAAGCCCAGATAAAGAACTGAACACCCTAACATAAAAAAAAATAAAATCCCACATAGATATGGCCAAAGAACTTTCTACTTGTGACCTTAGTCACAAGGTCAAAACCACAGAAGAGGACATTTATTCTGGAGTCAAATAGAGGTGCCTGTGGCACAGGAATACAGATTCTAATTATTCCAACTTTCATATCCCAATGTGATTACAATTTTACGAAATTTTGGAATAACAAGACAAAGAAAACTATAAATCAAGACACTTTCAAAATTCATTGTTAGTAATATCAGGTAGGAAAGCAAGGAAATTCCTGCTCAGATGCTCTGTGTAACCCCAGCTGTCCTGGAACTTGCACTGTAGACCAGTCTGGCCTCCAACTGCCTCTGCCTCCCAAGTTTTGGGATAAAAGGCATGTGCCACCACCAAGGAGCTTGTCTGATAACATTTTTAGCGCTGGGGTGGGTGGAATCCAGTACATTAATTTGTTAAATCAATGTACCCCAGAGAGTTTACCTGATACTATCAAGAATTTTATGTCAGACACAGAGGAGGTAAGGACTGAATATTAAGGGGGCTAAAGAGAGCCCAAGATAAAATTTAATTAGTCAGTGAACCAGTAATATCCCAACCTCTCTACAATAATTAAGGCTTTAATCAGATAATTAGCTATGCAAAAAATTTAATGTAAAATGTAGTTTCTTTCTGAGAAACTTTTGTTCACAAAAGCAAAGAAGCAACATTAAACATTATAACAGGGAAATTCTAACTCGCCTAAAGCAAACACATTCTAATAACATCATACTGCTCATTAGCAACCTTGAAAACATATAATGGTACACCTCAAACATTAAAGTAAATCTGCATCTACCAGCGTTGCTATACCCAGCCAAACTACCCATTTCAAAACAAGCATAAACTAAGGCAATTCATGATAACTAAGCCAGAACTGCAGACAATTCTTGCAGTAAGGCTGTATTTGTTTGGTTTGGGGGGCTGTTTTTTGTTTGTTTTTGAGAGAGAACCCTATGTTAAAAATTCCCAAAACTCTTAGGCATGAGAGACATTTAAACTGAAAGTAAGAAATCTTCCTTCTGATATAAGAGTTCCTTTCCCGACTGCTAAGTGGGTAACTTAGCGTGGTTTCAGCGTAAATGAACACACACCTGTCCAAACATATGTGGGTAAAGTAGTGATAGTCACAGTGAAAGCAAATGTTTCCATTAAAATGACTCTGAGGATTAAAACAGGGTGAAATTTAAAAATAAATAAATAAATACACAGATGTAGAAGTTAACTTTTGTTTCTATAATAAAAGACCGTGAGTAAAATCAACTTAAGAAACATAATTTCAGCTTAGTTTCAATGAGAGTCCATAATGGTGGTAAAGGCATGAGAGCAAGCAGCCACAGAGGGAAATCAAGAGATCACATCTCAACCACAAAAATCACACACACACACACACACACACACACACACACACACACACACACACAAGAAGCCACTTGTGAGCTGGAAGTGGGACAAAGTGATAAACTCTCAAAGTCAACCCCCAATGGTGTGCTTCCTCAAGAAAGGTTCCTCATACTAAAAAGTTTCTAACCTCCCCAGACAGCACGACCAGTGAGGGACCAAGTGTTCCACTGTTGAACCTATGGGAGACATGCCTCATTCAAACCACCACAGCAAAGCACCAAAACAAGGTGCTTACTCCAAAGTTCACCTGTGGTTGATGTTGAAAAATTATGTCACACTGGCCATAAAAATACCACAGTCCAAGAAACAGCCACTCAAATCCCTGTTGTCTGAAATGGTTAATTAAGAATTCAGAACCTTCATCTGGAGATGGATGGAGATAGAGACAGAGCCCCACACTGGAGCACCGGACATTGCTCCCAAGGTCCAAATGAGGAGCAGAAGGAGGGAGAACATGAGCAAGGAAGTCAGGACCTCGAGGGGTGTACCCACACACTGAGATGCTGGGGCTGATCTAATTGGAGCTCACCAAGGCCAGCTGGACTGGGACTGAAAAAGCACCGGATAAAACCGGACTCCCTGAACATGGTGGACAATGAGGGTTGCTGAGAGGCCAAGGACAATGGCACTGGATTTTGATCCTACTACACATACTGGCTTGGGGGAAAGGGGGCTAGCCTGTTTGGATGCTCACCTTCCTAGACCTGGATGGAGGGGGGAGGAAATTGGACTTCCCACAGGGCAGGGAACCCTTACTGCTCTTCGGGCATGAGAGGGAGGGGGAGTGGAGAGGGAAGGGGAGGTAAATGGGAGGCGGGGAGGAGGCAGAAATTTTTAATAATATAAAAATAAAAAAAAAATTAAAAATCAGGCAGAATTTAAAAAAAAAAGAATTCATCTACCAAGGGCTGCTTTTGACTTCATCTGTGACTAAAGCATGTTATCTTTAACAGTCCATGGGCTCGTAAAGGAAGAGGACTCAACTTTTGGATAGCAATCATCATTACAACTTTTTAAGGGGTTTTTGGTTTTTTGGTTTGTTTGGTTTGGTTTGTTTTGGTTTTATTGATTTTATTGAGCTCTACATTTTACTCTGCTCCCCTCCTTTCCTCTCCCCTCCCCTTCAACCCTCTCCCATGGTAACATTTTTGTTTTTGAAGACTGGTTCTCATGAAACTTCGGCTAGCTTTGAGCTCATCAAGTAGCTAAGGATAACCTTGAGATTCTGATTCTCCTGTCTCTACCTCCCACATACTGAGATTACAAGTGTGCACCTCCACACTCAATTTAAGCAGTCTGCATTTTAATGCAATGTTTTCCATTCTCTCTTTCTGTATCTGTCTTTTTAGAGTTTTTAAATATATATACATATATATTAATTTCATTTACCATTCTAATCCCAGTTCTCCCTACCATCCCTTCTCCCCCCCCCCCCCCTCGCCTCACCCTAATCCATCTCACATCTATTCCCCCCAAAGGTAAGTCCTCCCATGCAGACTCAACAAAGCCTGACTCATTAAGTTGAGGCAGGGCCAAGCCTCTCCCCTGTACATTAAGGCTGAACATGGCTTCCTGCCATAGGGAATGGACTCTGACAAGCTAGCTCATGCACCAGGGATAGATCCTGGTCCTACTGCCAGGGTCCCTCAGATAGAAAAAGCTACACAACTGCTTCCCATATACAGAGGGCCTCGTTCAGTCCCAGGCTCCACAGCCATCAGTCTAGAGTTCATGAGTTCCTATGAACTTGGTTCGGCTGTCTCTGTATATGTCTCCATCATGATCTTGACCTCCTTTGCTCACATAATCTCTTTTCCCTCTCTTCAATTGGATTTTTGGAGTTTGGCCCGGTGCCTGGTTGTGGATCTCTGCTTCTGCATCAATGATTGGATGAAGGCTCTATGATGACAGTTGGGGATTCACCAATCTGATAACAGGGGAAGGCCAGTTCGGTCACCCTTTCCACTATTGTTAGGAGTCTTAACTGGGATCATCCTTGTGGATTCCTGGAAAATCCCCAGCACCAGGTTTCTCCCAAACCCCATAATGGCTCTCTCTATCAAGATACCTCTTTCATTTTTAAAAAAATTTATTCGACCAAACCCGTCTCTCTGAATGTGGCCAACAGTGAGGGCTGACTGAGAAGCAAAGGACAATGGCGCTGGGTCTGATTCTTCTGCATGGACGGGCTCTGTGGGAGCCTTCTCAGCTTGGTCGATCACCTTCCTGGACCTGGGGGGAGTTGGGAGGATCTTGGTCTTAGCATAGAGTAGGGAACCCTGATAGCTCCTTGGCCTTGAGAGGGAGGGAGGGGAGGTATAGGTGGAGGGGAGGGGAGGGGAGGGGGAGAAGGAGAGGAGGGAAGGGGGAGGAGAAGGGGAGGGAGGGGGAGGAGGAGGGGAGGAGATGGAAATTTTTAAATATAAAAAAATAAACCATGAGAAAGAAAAATAAATAAATAAATAAAATCAAAAAAAATTTATTTATTGTGTATACAATATTCTGTCTCTATGTATGCCTGCAGGCCAGAAGAGGGTACCAGACATCATTACAGGTGGTTGTGAGCCACCATGTGATTGCTGGGAATTGAACTCAGGACCTTGGGAAGAGAAGGCAATGCTCTTAACCACTGAGCCATCTCTCCAGCCCTCATTTTTTTAAGAACATCAGCAGTTGGAAGATGGCTCAGCTGTGAAGGCACTTGTCATGTAAGCATGAGGCCCTGAGTCCAGCCCCAGCACCCCTGGAGAAAGGACTTATGGCAGCACATGATTGTAATCTCAGTGTTGGTGAGACTAGAGGATCCATGGAGTGCTGGCCAGCTACCCTAGCACCAGAGTGTGAGTTCCACATCCTCAGGGAGGAGCTTTGTCTTACAAAATAAGATGGGGGGGTGGTCTCTGTGACAGGCCCTGTCTAAAGAAACAAAATGGAGAGCTCCTGGGAACAATAGTAAGGTTGACTTCTGACATCCATGTGTACCCATATACATGCACACAGCTTATACACACACACGCACAAGCACACGCACATGCACACACACACACACACACACACACACACACACACACACTAGCATTAAACAGGTTAACTCAGTTGCCAGAAGTCACATGTGTTGCTGGATATCTGTTCTCTTGATTTACAAAGTCATCTTTTGTTATTATTTTTAACTCCAATAGCTAGTAACGGCACATCTAGGGAGACATAGCTCTGAAACAGTATGTAGAAACTGATGTGTGTACTCATGTTTGTAAACAGAGTTTGAAAAGTAATATTGTAAAATATTTCAACTTATTGATAAGAAAGGTCAACATGCTATGACAACTGTAACTAACTAAAAGCCATCCATCTCTAGAAGGATTTATAGCGAACATCAAAAGCTTCTTCCCATTTAATTTGGAAAGGTCATATTTCTAGCTGTTATTCTCCTAATAAAATAAATTTAGTTCATTTCCTCATTTTTAATTAAATTTTAGCTCACTGATAGGCTATTACTGACAAAATGAATATAATTTATTGTTTTATAGGGAAGAATAAAATATGCAAGTTTGTGTTTGACAAAAATATATTCTATTTGGAATTTAGGTATTATCTCATTTTTCAGGAATAATTTTTCAGAGATATTTCAGAGTCTAATTCACCAAGACCCTCAGCTGTGAGGGAAATGTCATACTCCCTTTCTCTAAGGCCTTCCTAGCTTGTGTGTGAATACATTACTCTACCCTTTTAGCCATTGCATAATAGTCTGGGAAGATCCAAAAATAAAGAGCATTTAATGAGGATCACCTAGACATTTTGGAAATGGTGTCTAAGTGGTAAATGTCTTGCTGTCTCCTGAGACATCCTTCTCCTGGCTCACACATGCTTGGGGTGAGGGGGGCACTCACACACACACAAACACATGCACACACACACACCACACACACGCACACACCACACACACACCACACACACCACACACACCACACACACACACACACACACACACACACCTTTAGTCTTTCATTCCAGCTTTTTCTTGCCCATGATTGGTTTACATTTTTTAAATTAAAATCTTATAGCTAACGAAAAGATAATTCCTTTTATTTTATTTCCATTTTTTTCAACGACTAGGGTTAACAAGATCTATTCATGAGACTTGCATATAATTCTTATTAATAGTAAGTAGAATATACTGAACCCACAACGGCCTCTTTCTCTCAGGACTAGACATGACATGGCATTTATGAGAAGTAAAGAATGGAAAGGACAAAATGGAATAATTTTATAGTTCTCTATCATGATGATATTTTGATTCCCAGTTGAGATCAAGATTGCTGGTATGACAATCACAGAAATTAAAAATGTCAAATCTCGGGGAGCAGGAGGAAGGGAGGGAGGGGAAACTGTGGTTGATATGTAAAATGAAAAAAAAAAACAACTTAAATAAAATACTTTTTAAAAATGCCAAATCTCAAACTTACACAGCTATCCCTTAAATGTAACCCTCAGAGTGAACATAAAAAATGTAACATGTAAAATTACAGACTTTGTGACATGACTCACTGAATACTCTTAGCTTAACTGCTTTGAAGCTTTTTATATTTTTCAGATTTCATATATTATCCCATCCATTTCCACCCTGACCAGAACATTTAATCTACCCATTTTAGTATTTCAATTCTATCCAACATAGTTTCCCTAATTTTAGATTTAGTCCTTTACCTCATAATGTATTTTAGAGACTAAACGCTGTTCTTAGCTTGAACTGTCAACATGGAACGTCCTAGAGTTACCTGTGAAGGGAGTCTCGGTTGAGGAATAAGAACGCTCACTAAGCAGAGGACCACAGAAGAGCCACCAAGCAGTGTTCTTTCATGGCTTCTGCTTCAAGTTCCTGCTTGAATTCCTGCCCTGGATTCCCTCAGTGACGTACTGTGACCTGGTTAAAGAATGTTTTTCTTCCTCCAAGTTGTTTTTGGTCATGGTATTTACTACAGCAAGAGACAGGAAAGCAGCCACTGCCAATGAGAAATACAGTTTGCAGGGCATTCTCCATCACTATTTCCTTTGCCGTGCAGAAGCTTTGTAGTTTGACTTTAACACAGTATGTCTGGTTTTTCTTTCTTTGCCTGGACAAAAATTTATATATTATGGTTTCTGATTTTGAAGATTTTGAGGAGGGTGCACATCTATGTTTTTTTTCTCATGTTTTTGTTTGTTTTAGTTTATTCTGATTTGTTTGTTTTTATTTGTTTTCTAAAGGGAGAAAAAAGGCATGGAGTTGGATGGGTTGGAGGTGGGAAAGATCTGGGAAGAGATGAGGGAGGAGCCATGACCAGAATATTTTGTGTGTGTGGTGGTTTAAATATGAACGGCCCCATGGATTCTTATATTTGAATGCTTAGTCATTTGGGAGTGGCACCACTTGACAGGGGTTAGAGGTGTGGCTGGAGTGAGTGTGGCCTTATTGGAGGAAATGTGTCACTTGGAGGGACTTAAGGTTTTCAAATGCTCAAGCCAGGCCCAGGGTCTCTCTTTCTGATGACTATGGATTCACATGTAGAACTCTCAGCTACCTCTCCGCACCATTTCTGCCTACACGCCACCATGCTTCCTACCATGACCATATGAACTGAAACTCTGAACGTCAGCCAGCCCCAAATGAATGTTTTCTTTCTAAGAGTTGTCACAGTCATGGCTTCTCTCTGGTTGCAGCCACAGAATACTAAGACAATGTGCAGTGTGAGAGAGAAAAGCCAAGGGTGACTACAAAGGTCATCACGACCCCATCTTTGTCCCAAAGTCCCCTTCTCAATGAGTCTGCCTTTACCTTTCCTATTTAATGCTGGAACCGCTTTTTCAACTCCACTGTCTATTGCCCACGTCCCTGACTCTAATAGAGTTTTTTTGCTCCCATGACACTTTTTATCTCTATGCTATGTCATATTATATATTATTTATTGTATTTTCTATCAGTCTTTTTCCTATACTTCCCTTGCTTCAGGACAGTTGTGTGGGTGATATTCCATAATACATACCTTGTGGAGTGTTATAGTACAACCATTAGCATGTTCAAGTCAAATATATTGACAGTTATTGTAACAGTCAAAAGAGCACAATATGAATATATTTCTGAGCTTTTCCGTGGGGACCACATAAAATGTGTACTGAAAAAAACTTCAATGCCTTGATAACAGAGCCTTTGAAATTTCATGTCTTGAAAATAAAATTTCATAGTGAAGTCTCAGTCGCCGGCTCCATGTCACAGCAGTGCATACATAAACTGGACAGAAAAGATGTGGTGTGGAGGAGAAAGATGTTCGGATGCAAGGCTCCCACAAACACAGAGACAAACAATAAATGACCTCAGAGAAGTCATTTATTCCCTACATTCACACTCCAGAATTGCCAAATAGACTCTTTTTGTTATAGAAGAATGTATTCGAGAGGTTGTCTTAGGAGGGAGGTAGTAATACATGAGTGTGTGCATGTGTGGTTTGGAGGGGAGATTGGGGATGGAATCCAGAGTTTTATGTACACCAAGTAAACATACCACTGAGCTGCACCCTCACCTTGGAGAACACATATTGTAAAGACATGAGTTCAACTGCACAGATCTATGTATCTATGTTGCTTATTTAGACCAAATCAATATATTGCTAATATTTTACCAATATCTGAAGATCCCAACATGAACAGTAGCGGTTATGTAATACAAAAGATACTGTATGTAAATGCTAAGTTTAAAATCCTAATTTTTTGTAATAAGTTAAAATTATGGAATGCAGAGAAACTTTCTTTAAAATAAAAACAAGCATAATAAAATAAAAATAAACAATAATTTAGGTAATAGAGAAGAAGATGTCTTGTTCTCAATGACAGTGAAGCAGTTACAGAAATCTTTTCTATTTTTTTTTCTTTTTCTTTTGACTGTCTGGTTTGTTGAATGGTTGTTTGGTCATTTGGTTTTAGTGGATTTTTTTTTGTATTATTAGATAGGGTCTCATGGTGTAGCCCAAGCTGGCCTTGCATTTGCAATTCTCTTGCCTCAGCCACTTAGGTCCTGAGATTACAATCATGTGCCATAACATTCTATTTGTCTGACTTTCTCTACTGCAAAAGCAATGTGCATCTGGTCCTCTGACAATCCAAGTTTACATCACCAGTAGAGGGAAAGGTTGGGCCTCCAGCTCTTCTAAAGGCCATGGAGAAATCTACTGGGCTTTTGGTAAATGATCCTTCTAAGTTTTCACAGGCTTTGAACAGAAAACATGCATGGGCATCATCACATCTTTTGTCCCAGTACAGTGACACACTATAAAATTTGTGGACTTTATGGGACCCTGAAGGCCCCAATAAAGAAGTGTATCATTCACCAGGAAGGCATAGAGCACACCCCTTCCCTTTCTTCAAATTCACAGTTTGAATTAGCTGAGGGAAGCTTCAGATTGTAGGAGTCCAAGGGGATAAGGACATCCCAAGAAAACCCGCAGAATCAACTACCCAGGGCACACAGGGCTCACAGAAACTGAACTGACAGTCAGGGAACCTACCTGGGCCTGATCCAGGTAATCTGCATATATGTGATGGCTGTACAGCACAGTCTTCTTGTGGGACTCCTAACAGGAGTGGCTCTGTCTCTGACTCTTTTGACTGATTCTGGGACTTGTTTCCTCCCACTGGGTTGCTTTGTACATCCTTAATACGAGGGGAGGTGCCTAGAATTACTGCAATTTGATATACCCTATTTTATTGACATGCTTGAGAGGCCTCCTCTTTTCTGAAGAAAAATAAAGGAGGGGTGGATAAGGGGAAGGGGAGGAACTGGGAGGAGAGGAAGGAGCGAAAACTGAGGTTATGATGTAATATATGAGAAAAAGATAAATAATAGTAATAATAGTCATTGTAGTAGTAATAACAATAGAGAAGTAACTTTGAAAATCTGCTCTGCATCAGCAGATGGGGCTGGAGGGGCCAAGAAAAGATGCTGTTCTGCTCCTGACCTGCAGCTATATGCCTCAACTTGAAAAATGAAACCACTTCCTCACAATGAAGGAAAACTCTCCAAGTTCACTTTTCTATCAGATATTGAATTAAAAGTAAACATTTCACTCTAGTCTTACAAAGAATAAATAAATGTTTTTAATACACACAATCCCGTTACCCTGATGACAGCAACGGAGAACATCAGAAGAGAGTCAGAGTCAATGCTGACGTCCTTTTCCTGTCTGATTGCAAGTGGAGAAAGCTGTAGCACTGGTGTTAAATAACCAATTCTCTTCAGGCTTCTAACCCATCCCTAAAAATACTGACTACCAAATAAAAAGTGCCTGCCACATAATAGGGACAGGAAAACATATTTGTTGAGATGAATGCAAAATTTCCTTATAGCAACAAAGAATTATAATCAATGAACTTCTTAGAGCAGCCAGGGTGATAGCCCTGTTGCTAAGCCTGGTGACCTGGATTTCATCCTCAGATGCCACATGGTAGATGGAGAGAAACATGTGTGTATGTTCTCCTCTGACCTAAACATGTGCAATCTCTCTCTCTCTTACACACAGACACACACAGAGAAAGAGACACACACAGACACACACAGAGAGACACACACAGCCATTCTGCAATTCATTCTTTCACAGGGATGTCTGCCTTACTTGTTGCTCCTACTTCTGTAGCCAACAGTCATCAATGGTACTCACTGATTTCATGACAGATTTAAGTGAACTGAAGACTGTATGCTTGCATGCGCTTGCGTCCGTGTGTGTGTGTGTGTGTGTGTGTGTGCATGAGTGTCTGTGTGTGTGCATACATGAGTGTCTGTGTGCATGCATACATGAGTGTGTTTGTGTGTATGCATATATGAGTGTCAGTGTATGTGTGCGTGCATACATGAGTGTCTGTGTGTATGCCTGTGTGAGTGTGTGTGTTGCAATGTTATTCTTTCCAATGGTCCTTCCATGTTATTTCATAATTGGGAAAGGAGAGAGTTGTTCATTCTTAAACTGTAGAGCAATGCTAATAAGCAGGAAAGGTTTTTGAGCTAAGAAAGTTAGATGGAGACAGCTTTCTGATATTTGGCTCTAAAATTACAGGATCAATGTACTCTCCCAAGCTGAGGTTTCTGTGGTACCCTCAGGAAACCAATTAAATCTAAGCTTTAGGCTGGCTCTCCCGATCTGATGAATGTTTCTTAGTCTTCTCCTAGGATGCCATTCCCATAGCCCCTTCTATCTTCTCAGTTTGGGCCGCTTATGTTTCCATTAATTTAAAAATGATAACAATGAAAACTGGTACATATATAGTGATTAATGTCTGGAAGTCACTAGAAGATATGGGAAAAAAACTGGATCAAATGATGCATAGAAACCAGGAGCCAGGAGATGCTGGAGGAAATAGGAACAATATGTAGTGAGAAATTAGGCAACAAAGACTAAGATCATAAAGGGTTAAAATTAGCTTTAGCAATTAGATTATATGTGTTTGAGATAAGATGGCAGAGTTGAATGTGTGGATATGGGAGTTGAAAAGTTAATCTAGCACTTAATTGATTTCATTTCAACTGTCTACAGACACAGCCATCTCATTTAAGAGACCATTTCTCTGCTTCACCTCTTCCTGGAGCCGCCACGGATCCCTTTAGAGAAGATTCAGAGCAATAGAATAGAAAATATAAAGATCTGGGAAATTACAAAGGAACTTGAATTAAAACTCCCTTATATTGCTGAAAATACTATTATGAGTCAGACTGATATTTTGTGTTCATATAAAAATTATCACTGTTTGAAAACAATGACAATTACCACTCTCTGATGGGAAACCAACTCAATTAATGACCACCCCTTCCCGACAGAGAGAGCCATTATAGAAATTCTATGTTCCATAATAGCATGGATATAAAAGTATTTTCTCCACACAGAACTTTCTGCTTTTCTAAAAAAAACCTTACAATAGTTACATTAGCACTCTCTGGACAAATGCGCTATTCATTTGATTGCATAAACAAAATATTGTATTGAATTGTGGTCATGTTGACTGCACTGTGTGTGTTTTATATAAACCTCAGGGAGGACATTTTCCATGCAGACTGTCTATGAAGCCAACAAGTTATCACTCTTGGTTGACCAAGCACGTAATATTTTAATGCTTCAGATATGACATACTTCAGCCTGTCCATGTTAGATAAATAACAACATTCTTCTTTTTCAAGGGAGGGTTATTTTCATTCTCATCTCAGAGAAGAATCAGGCCAGAAAAAGGGAAAAGGTATTAACAGCATATTGTGCTCTATCAGTCTGATGAGAACTTTGCACTGCAGTGAAAACATCAATTAATGATAAGTAATAATAGATCTTGGAAATATGACTTCCCGTGACTGGGCCATCCAAAACACACCTGCTGCTTGCCTTCAACTGAGATTTTCAAGTGTACAATAAGATGTTTTAAAAACTCTTTCAGTTTACATTTTAATTGCCCAAATTTAGAGGAAAAGTATACATTTACCTACACATTTGTATATGTAGAGATAAATAGACAGACAGACAGACAGACAGACAGACAGACAGACAGACAGAAAGACAGACAGACAGACAGACAGATAGGTATAGATAAAGATATTATAACTATCTATTGTATTTCTCTTCCTTTGGGAGATTTACCTCCCTTATTTTATGCCTCACCTCTGTAGTTCTATGGAACTACAGACAACACCTAATAGCCACATACAAGCAAATACAAATAATATTTCTCTTTGGGGTTTGGGATACCTCACTTAAGATGATTTTAGTAAATGGGACTTTATGAAACTGAAAAACTTCTGTATAGTAACAGACCCTGTTATTTTGGACTGCTTACCACTGACTTAACACCTAATAGCCACATACAAGCAAATACAAATCTTTCTGGGTTTGGGATACTTCACTCAAGATGATTTTTTTTCCTAGTTCCATCCATGCACCTATGAATTTCATGATTTCCTTTAACAGCTGAGAACTGCTCCATTGTGTAAATGTACCACATCTTCTTTATCCTTCTGCTAAGGGACATTTATACTCTTTGCAATTTTTGACTATTATAAATAGTGCAGAAGTGAATATGGTTGAGTAAGGACAAAGTGTATTTGGAGTATATACCTAAGAGTGCTATAGCTGGATTCTGAGGTATATCGATTCTCATCTTCCCGAGGAAGTGTCACACTGATTTCCACAGTGTCTGCACTAGTTTGCATTGCCACCAGCAATGAATGAGTGTTCCCTTCACTCCCTATGTTCACCAGCATGAGCTGTCCCTTGTTTTATTGATCTTAGCTTTTCTGACATATAGTGTAGATGGAATCTCAAAGTAGCTGTAATAAGCATTTTCCTGATATCTCAGGATATTGAACATTTCTTTAAGTGTTGCTCGGCAATGAGAATCTTCTTAAATCTGTATTCCATTTTTATTTGGGTTATTTGTATTCTTGATGTATAGTTTCTTCTTGAGTTCTTTAAATATTTTGGTTATTAGTCTTCTATCATATGTGTAGTTGATAAAACTTTGTCTGAAAAAAAATGGAGTCTGTTGCTGTACAGAGGCTTTTCAGTTTCATAAGGTCCCATTTATTAATTGTTGATCTTTAGTGCCTGTGCTAATGATGTTGTGTTCAGAAAGTCTTCTTCTGTTCCAATGAGTTCAAAGCTATTCCTAACTTCCTTTTCAATCGGGTTCAATGTATCTGGGTTTTTGTGTTGAGGTCTTTGATCCATATGGAGTTGACTTTTGCACAGGGTGATAAGTCTGGATCTATTTGAATACATGTAGACTTCTACATGTAGACTTCTAGTTTGACCAGCACTATTAATTAATGATACTGTCTTTTTTCAGAATTTTTTTTTACCGAAAGTCAAGTGTTTATATGTGTGCAGATTTATGTCTGGGTCTTCAGTTCCATTAATCAGTGTGTCTGATTTTTGTGTCAATATCATGCAGCATTAATTACCATAGCTCTGTACTACAACTCAAATAAGGTATGGTGATACCTCAGGCAGTTCTTTTATTATTCAGGATTGTTTTAGACATCGTGTTTGTGTGTGTGTGTGTGTGTGTGTGTGTGTGCGTGTGCGTGTGTATTTCTATATAATCTAAAATTGTCCTTTCAAGTTCTGTGAAGAATTGTGTTGGAATTTTGATGGGAATTGCATGGAATCTGTAGTTTCCTTGTAGTAGGATGGCTACTTTTACTATGTTGATCCTACTGATCCTTGAACGTGAGTTGTGGGAACTTTTTCAGCCAATAGCCTTTAAGATACCTGCCCACTTTTGGTCATATACTATCAGTGTATACAAAAAACATTCATGGCCTCTTTTTTCTGCTGGATTCGGTTCCAGTTCCCAGCACATTCAGAGGACTGCAAATTGCTACCCTTACTGTGAGTTTATCCCCAAGTAAAGAAACCTTTGTTATACTCTATTCTGGGTTATTGTGGAACTCCTTGATACTACTACAAGCATGGAAGATCTCTTCATCTTCTGATATCTTCTTCGATGTCTTAAAGGTTTTATCACACAAGTCTTTCATTTGTTGTGGTTATCGTTGCCCCCAAGATACCTGAGGCTATTGTGAAAGGTGTTGTTTCCCTGTCTCTTTCTTGTTCTATGTATCATTTGTTTATAAGAGGGTGCCTGATTTCTATGAATCAATTTTGTATACAGCTACTTTGCTGAAAGTTTTTCTCTGTTACAGAAATTCCCTGGAAGGGATGTTTTCAGGTCACTACACATCCTGTCATATCAACTGCAAGTAAAGATACTTTGACTTCTTCAGTTCCAATTTGTATCACTTTGATCTTCTTCAGTGATTTTTAGTACCTTATTGAATATGTATGAAGAAAGGGGACAACCTTGTCTTGTTCCTGATTTTAGTGGAATTGCTTTGAGTCTCTCTCCATTTAAGTTGATGCTGGCTATGTGATTTCTATAAACCACCTTTATTATATTGAGGTATATCCTTTGTGTCTCTCATTTCTCCCAGACTTTTAACATGAACAGGTGCTAGATTTTGTCATAGGTATTTTTTGCATCTAAAGAAGAGGTCATTTGGTTTTCGTCTTTTAATTTGTTTATTTGGTGGGTGACATTGTCATCTTATTATGTTAAAACATTCCTGCATCTCTAGGATGAAGCCTACTTGATTACGGTGGATGATCTTTTTTTTAATTTGTAATTACTTTGGTTTTATTTTGGGTTCAAGTTTTTTTATGCATTAATGTTGACTGAGGTTTTCTGTCCTGTCCAGTTACCACAACCATTAAGTCCCAAAGAAATCACACAGAGGACTACATTAGTTATAAACTGATTGGCCCGTTAGCTCAGGCTTCTTATTAACTCTTACAACTTATATTAGCCCATTATTCTAGTATATGTTAGCCACATGGCTCAGTACCTTTTTCAGCAAGGCAGTCACATCTTGAGGCTAGGCCAGGACTCCCAAGGAATGGGCTTCCTTCTTCCCAGAATTCTCCTGTTCTCCTTGACCTGACTCTACTTCCGGTCTGGTTGTCCCACCTATACTTCCTGCCTAGCTACTGATCAATCAGCATTTATTTAAAATATAATTTACAGAACACAGACCATGGTCCCACACCACATTACTGTTTATAATGCCTTCAAAAAAAGCTAGCTATGTTAAAAATTAAGCATTGTATTAGGAACTAAATTGTCCATCTATGATGTTAAAAGGGATTTGACCTGACCAATACTTTAAAAAAAAAAAGGTCAAATATGTTTCAAGAATATAACACAGTTCAATCTCAACTGTAAATACATGAGAATGTATTATGATCTTAAATATTGCTGGTGTATATTCTTTTTCTAATTTTTTTATCGTTTTTATTGACCTATATATTTTTCTCTGCTCCTCTCCCTTTCTCCCTTTTCCCTTTCCCCTCTCCCATGACCCCCATGCTCCCAATTTACTCAGATCTTGTCTTTTTATCCTTCCTATATAGATCCATGTATATCTCTCTTAGGGTTCTCTTCATTGTCTAGGTTCTCTGGGATTATGAACTGTAGGCTGGGTTTTATGTCTGAAAGATATTTGTGAGTGAGTACATATTTGTCTTTCTGGGTCTGGGTTACCTCATTCAATACTTTTTTTCTAGATCCAAGTGAATTATCTTTTTAATGTATACTCAGGTTTAGTTTCTAAATATTTTATCAAGACTTTTGTATTTATGTTCATGAGAAAAATCAGCCTGTAATTTTTTTTCTTTGTTGAGTCTTTACATAGATTGCTTATCAGGGTAACTGTGGCATTGTGAAATTAATTGGGCAATGTTCCTTCTGTTCCTATTATGTAGAATAATTTGAGGAGTGTTGGTACTAACTCTTATTTGAAAGTCTTGCAGAATCTCACACTAAAATAATCTGACCATTGACTTTTTTGGTTTGAAGACTTTTAATGACTGCCTCTATTTCACTAGGGGTTATAGGTCTGTTTTAATTGCTTATCTGACCTCGATTTAACTTAGGTACATTGTATAGAGCAAAAAAAAAATCAATTTCTTTTAGATTTTCTAATTTGGTGGTATACAAGTTTTTTTGTCTTTATGATTCTCTGGATTTCTTGCACGTCTGTTGTTATGCCCCCCTTTCATTTTTTTATTTTGTTAATTTTGGTATTCTTTCTGTGTGTTTTATTTAATTTGCATAAGGGTGTGTCTATCTTATTTATTTTCTCAAAAAGCAACTCTGTTTCATTGAATTTTTTGTATTTTGTTTTTTGTTTACTTCTACTTTTATTGATTTCAGTCTTGAGTTTGATTATTTCTTGTCATCTATTCCTTTTGGGTATGATTTCTTCATTTTGTTCTAGAGGTTTCAGGTACAGCTGGGTTACTAGTATGAGATCTTTCCAAATTTGGGGGGAAAATGTCACATAGTGCTATGAACTTGCCTCTAAGAGTTACCTTCAGAGTGTCCATAAGTCTGGGTATGGTATGTATCCATTTTTATTCATTTCTAGAAAGTCTTTATTTCATTTTTGATTTCTGTGTTTACTGATTTTTCATTCAGCAGTGAGTTATGTAGTTTACATGAGTTTGTAAGTTTCCTACTGGTTTGGTTGTTACTAAAATTCAGCTTTTTACTCTATGGTGGTCAGATAAGATGCAGGGTGTTATTTCAAGTTCCTTGGACTGTGGAGACTTGCTTTGTGGTTGAGTATGTGGTCAGTTTTGGAGGAAGTTCCACAGGAGCTTCATAGGCAGAGAACAGTGTATATTCCTTTGTGAATCCCTTTGGGTGAGATGTTCTAAAACAATCTGTTAGGTCATTTGGTTCAAAACATCAGCTAACTCCAACATTTCACTGTTTAGCTTATATCTGGATGGCCTGTTTATGGGCAAGAGTTGGCTACTGACATGACCCACTATGTGATTTAAGATAAAATAATATTTGTTTTAAGAATGTTTATCTCCTTGTGTGTGGGGCACAGATGTTAAGAATTGTAATGTCCTCTTGGTGAATTGTTCCTTTGATCACTTTGTAGAGTATTTTTCTATTTCTTCTGATTAGTTTTGGTTTGAAACATATTTTGTCAGATATTAAAATGCTCACAGCACAGCACTATGTTTATACATGTGGTAGTTTCAGAGCAGAACCCCTTGAGGCTGAGTCACAGTCGTATGTTGGATAACCTAAAGCTTTTGATTCTAGCTTCTTTCATTTAGCACAGTGCATTGACTCCACTCTTAATGGTTTTTTGGTGGTGGTGGTGGTGGTGGTTTTTTTTAGGTTTTTTGTTGTTTATTTTTTGTGTTGAGTCAGAGTTTCTCTGTGTAATAGCATTGACTGTCCTGGAACTCAGCTTTGTAGATGAGCCTCCCTAGAACTCACAGAGATCTACCTTCCTGTGTCTCCTATGTGCTGGGATTAAAGTTGTGTGCCACCATGCCTAGTTCCATCTTTTTTTTTTTCTGTTCCACATGGTTTATCATTCCTAAAAGAAAAAAAGTATATTTCTATTTTGTGTCAATTATGACTAGAGCCATACTATAAAATTGGAAGTAAAGAATGAACATTTTAGAAAAATGGATGGAACTGAATATCGTTATATTGAAAATGCAATAATCCAAACTCAGAAAGCATAAATAGTGTGTGTTTTATCTTAGGTGTGCATCTTCATTTTAAAAATGATCTTTAAAATCTTAAACATATATAGCCTTTGCAATACTAACTTCATTTTATGACCTAATTCAAAATTTCAAAAGCTTACCCAAATTCCATGCTGCTCTTTTAATGCCTCGTAGGCCAAAACACTGGAAGTTAAATACAGAGGACAAAAAAATGTCATTGATTGCACACAATACACCAAGACCTTGAATCATGGGAGGTAAAAGGAAAGTTGAGAAATAGAAGAAGAAAGCAAGCAAGGATTGTTGGGTGTCCCACATCTGCACAGAAGGAAATTGAGCAGACTACTTAATAGGTACAATTAGTATTGGTTATATAATTTTTTGTTACCGGTGCACTCTTACACAGATAATCACATCTGTGTTCTGTATATTAATTGACCCTGAGTGACTTTTGTTAAGTGGGTGTGTCAGCTCCAAACTTACGCCAAATTGTCTCACAGTCAGTAGTCTGGCCATCTGAACTGTTGGATGCACATGGAGCTTACTGTTTGCTTCGTAATTCTTTTTTTTTTTTTTGCAATTTCTTTTTTTTTAATTAAAAAATTTCCACATCCTCCCCGCATCCCATTTCCCTCCCCTTCCCCGTACGCCCCTCCCCCTCCCTCTACAGTCCAAAGAGCAGTCAGGGTTCCCTGCCCTGCTGGGAGTCCAAGGTCCTCCCCCCTCCATCCAGGTCTAGGAAGATGAGCATCCAAATAGGCTAGGCTCCCACAAAGCCAGTACATGCAGTAGAATCAAAACCCAGTGCCATTGTTTTTGGCTTCTCAGCAGCCCTCATTGTCCACCATGTTCAGGGAGTCTGGTTTTATCCCATGCTTTTTCAGACCCAGTCCAGCAGGCCTTGGCGAGCTCCCATTAGATCAGTCCCATTTTCTTGGTGGGTAGGTGCACCACTCGCGGTCCTGACTTCCTTGCTCATGTTCTCCCTCCTTGTGCTCCTCATTAGGATTTTGGGAGCTCAGTCCAGTGCTCCAATGTGGGTCTCTGTCTCTATCTCCATCCATTGCCACATAAAGGTGCTATGGTGATATGGAAGATATTCATCAGTATGGCTATTGGATCAGGCCATTTTCAGGCTCCCTCTCCTCAGCTGTCCAAGGAACTAGCTGGGGACATCTCCCTGGACACCTAAGAATCCCCCTAGGGTCAAGTTTCTTGCCAACCCTAAAATGGCTCCCTTAATTAAGATATATACTTCCCTGCTCCCATATCCAACCTTCCTATATCCCAACCATCCCATTCCCCCAAGCTCTCCCCATCCTCCTGTAGAAGGAAGTGGCGGGGCTGCGTCCGCCACCCGGCCACCGGCTAGCTTTACACCTGAAATAATTACACGGAAACTGTATTCTTTTAAACACTGCCTGGCCCATAGTTTCAGCCTCTTATTGGTTAATTCTCACATCTTCCTTTAACCCATATTTAGTAATCTGGGTAGCACCACGAGGTGTGGCTTACCAAGAGAGATCTTAACCTGTGTCCATCTCGGAGAGGAGAAGCATGGAGACTGCCTGAAGCATCTCCCCAACTCTACTTCCTTGTTCCCACAATTCTGTTCTGTCTACTCCACCTACCTAATTTTCTGTCTTTTAAATGGCCAAGGCAGTTTTCTTTATTAATTAACCAATGAAAGTAACATAGACAGATAACTCTCCTCCATCATCCTCCCCTTCTCACTTTTCTCTCCCCATCTCCCCTTATCCCCATCCCACCCCACCCCAAGTTCCCAATTTTTGGCTGGCAATCTTGTCTCCTTCCAATATCCAGGAGAATAACTATATGTTTTTCTTTGGGTTCACCTTCTTATTTAGCCTTTCTAGGATCATGAATTATAGGCTCAATGTCCTTTATTTATGGCTAGAAACCAATTATGAGTGAGTACATCCCATACTCATCTTTTTGGGTCTGAGTTACCATGTGTATAAACATAGTGCTGTGCTGTGAGCATTGAATGTTGACCATTATGGAACTTGGGTAAAATAAAAATCTACTGGATAAGTTTGTCACATAACTGTTATCAATGTATCTATTAACAGCCACTTAACTAGTTCCATTTTGTAAGAATAGTAAAGAAATAAGTAGAGATATGTGCAGTGTCTCTGTTGCATGTTGACTCAAGAGGCTTCTGGGTGCATAGCAGAGGTTTAAACTGCATAGATTAGATTATATATACTAGATAGATAGATAGATAGATAGATAGATAGATAGATAGATAGATAGATAGATAGATAGATAGATGATAGATAGAGAGATAGATGGTTGATTATAGACAGGTGAAGAGATGATAATATCAGACTGACTGGTAAATTTGTATGTGCTTGTCTTTGGATATGTATTTGTGGTATATTCATATATGTGTGTGTGTGTTTGTGTGTATGTATATAGGTTATGGTACTGCAATTTTTAATAGTGCCCTTGTTCTGTATACAGTAGTAAAAATTTGAATATAAATTTTGATTCAGAATCCAAAAAAAATGTTTTTATCATTACTCTCTGTCTTTAATGTTAAGGTATGCTTCTTAGATGCAGCTGAAGGACAGATTCTATTTTATATCCATTCTGTTAGTCTGTGTGTTTTTTATTGGGAGAGTGAGACCATTGAGGTTGAGAGATATCAGTGAGGAGTGTTTTTTTATTCCTGTTATTTTGTTGTTGATGTCATTGGTGGTTGTGGGGTGTGTGTGTGTGCTTTCTTTTCTTTCTTTCTTTTTTTTGATTTACTGGTCTGAAATTTTTGTTGTGTTTCCTTTTATGTGATTAACTCTTTAAGTTAGAGTTTTCCTTCTAGCACCTTCTATAGGACTGTATTTGTAGACAAATATTTCTTAAATTTGGTTTTAACATGAAATGTCTTATTTTTTCCATTTATGATGATCGAAAGTTTTGCTGAGTATGGAGAACCATCTGTAAGGCAAAAGACATGGTCATTAAGACAAAATGGAAGCCTACAAAATGGGAAAGGAGTCTCACCGACCTCACGTCTGACAAAGGGCTATCTCCAAAAATATGTGAAGAACTCAAAAAACTAGATATTGAAATACCAAATAATCCTATTTAAAATGGGGTACAGATTTAAACAGAGAATTCTCAACAGGAGAATCTCAAATTGCCAAAAGACACTAAAGGTAATGTTCATCATCCTTAGTCATCAGGGAAATGCAAGTCAATACAACTCTGAGATACCATCTTACACCTGTCAGAATGGCTAGAATCAAAAATACTGATGATGGCTTATGTTAGAGAGGATGTAGAGTAAGGGGAACAATGCTGGTGGGAGTGCAAACTTGTTCACCCAATTTGGCAATCAGTATGGCAGTTTCTCAGAAATTTGGAAATCAATCTATCTCAAGATCTAGAAATACCCATCTTGACCATGCCCCCAAAGAATGCTCAATCATACTACAAGGACACTTGTTCAACAATGTTCATAGCAGCATTACTCATAATAGCCAGAACCTGGAAACCACCTAGATGCCCCTCAATTGAAGATTAGATAAAGAAAATGTGGTACATTTACACTATGAAGTATTACTCAGCAGAAAAAAATGACATCATAAAATTTGCAGGCAATTGGATGGAACTAGAAAAAATATCATCCTGTGTGAGGTAACCCAGACCGAGAAAGACAAACATTGTCTGTTCTCACTCAAAAGTGGATTATTAGCTGTAAAGCAAATGATAACAAGACTATAATCCACAGCCCTGGAGAAGCTGGACAACAAAGAGAACCCTAAGAGGGACATGCATGGATTGCCCTAGGAAGGGGAAATAGATAAGATCTCCTGGGTAAACTGGGGGTGGGGAAAGAGGGAGAGGATTTGGGATGAGAACATGAGAAAATAGGATGGTCATGGTTGATTTGGGGGAAGGAGGGAGGGAGGGAGAGAGAGAGAGAGAGAGAGAGAGAGAGAGAGAGAGAGAGAGAGAGAGCAATGAAAGAGATACCTTGACAGAAGAAGCCATTATGGGGTTAGAGAGAAACCTGGTGCTAGGGAAATTCCCAGGAATCTACAAGAATGACCCCAGCTAAGACTAATAGCAATAGTGGAGAGGGTGCCTGAATTGGTTTTCTCCTATAATCAGATTAGTGACTATCCTAATTGTCATCATAGAACCTTCATCCAGTAACTGATGGATGCAGATACAGAGATCCACAGCAAAACACTGGGCTGAGCTCGTGGATTCTAGTTGAGGGAGGCAGGATTATATTAGCAAGGGTAGTCAAGATCATGATGGGGAAACCCACAGAGAAAGCTTACCCAAGCTAGTGGGAGTTCATGGATTCTGGAGTGACATTTGGGGAGACTGCAAGGGATAGAACTAGACCCTCTAAATGTGGGTGACAGTTATGTGGCTTGGTCTATTTGTGGGGTGCCTGCAGTGGGACTAGGATTCATCCCTGGTGTATGAACTGACTTTTTGGAGCCCATTCCCTGTAGGGGAATATCTTGCTCAGCCTTAGGCCCTGCATCAACTTGGTATGCCAAGCTTTGTTGACTCCTCCTGGAAGGCCTTACTTTGGTTGGGGGGAAATGGGGGAGTAAGAGGAGGGGAGGGAGGCAAAACCATTGATATGTAAAATGAATTTTAAAAATAAAATAAAAATAAAGAAAATATCTTCTGTGCTTTTGATCTGGACTTCTACTTCTTCCTCTATCCTTTTATTCTTATATTTGGTCTTTGCATTGTACCCCATAATTCCCAGATGTTTTGTGCCAGAAAACTTTCAGATTTAGCATTTTCTTTGACCTGGGTATCTCTCCTCCATCTCTTATAGTCTGTTGGTGAGGCTTTCCTCTGAGATTCCCTTTCAAGTTTCTGAAGTTTTCATTTCCAGATTTCCCTCAGTTTAGGTTTTCTTTATTACTGATTTTATTTCCACTCTGATGTCCTGAACTGATTTATTCATTTCCTTCCACTGTTCGTTTGTGTTTTAATAGATGTCTATAAGGGGTTTATTCATTCCCTCTTTAAAGACCCCTGTCACAGTCAAAAAGTTCATTTTAGGAGCATGTACTTATGCTTCATCTGTGTGGGAATATTCAGGGCCTGCTGTGGTAGGGCTGCTCAGCTCTAGTTAGTAATTGTTTTTTCACACTGGAGTCTAGGCATCTGGGACTGGGAAGACAGTAATTCTAGGTCATGATATCTAGTCTTGTCTTTGCTGGGAGAGTATTTTGGTCCTTAGTTACTGTTGCCCTCTTTGGTTCTTAGGAGAGTGTGGTGGCTGTGTGTTGCATTGTTAGAAATTCTTCTGGGGTCCTGATGTGCTGTGAAATTATTATTTTAACTAGTCAAAGAAATGTTTACATTTGTTTATGCTGCAGAATATTACTTTAATTGTACAAAGGTGTGTTACTTTTGTTTATGCTGTATTTGTTTACTTATGAAAAGATGTGCTTCATTTGTTTCACATTGCCTGCCTAAGGCACCTGATTGGTCTAATAATGAGTTGGACTGCTTAATAGCTAGGCAGACAAAAGATAGGTGGGGATCCCAAGAAGATAGAATAAATAAGAGGAGGAATCTAGGCTCAAGAAGAGAAAGAGGAACAAAAGAAGAGAACAAGGAGAATGAGGGACACACCCAAGGCAAGAAACGAGGCACATTGCAGCCAGTCCAATACAGAGAAGCCGTGAAAGTAAGATATACAGAAGTCAAAGGGTAACAAAGTCCCAGGGCAAAATGTAGAAGAGAAACATGATGATTTAACTTAGAAAAGCAGTCTAGAAATAATCTAAACTAAGGTCGGGCATTTGTAACGAAGGATAAGTCTCCATGTCATGATTTGGGAGCTGGTTGGTGGCCCAAAAGAAAAATCCTGGTACAACGTTATAGGGGCTACTGGGGATTCCAGGTAAATTGTATTTCTAGGTACTGAGGACTAACATTTAGGAGGGGAGGTGGACTAGGATGGGGTAGGCAGAATTCACTCATAGGAGGAAGGAATTCGGGGTGTTTCATCAGAATCTGCTTAGTCCCCTGGGAAAGGAGACAAAGTGTGAGGCAAGGCCACAATAGCTAGTCTGCCACACAGCCTAGGATGATCATGGGGAGCTGGATATGGAGAAGGAGGAGGAGGAGGAGGAGGAGGAGGAAGAGGAGGAGGAGGAAGAGGAGGAAGGAGAGTAAAGATCTGAAGCTGTCCTACCTGCTCCCCTGGCCTACTTGCTTCTCTGGCAGGCTTGGCTAGTGAGTTCTCAGAATGTCTGTTGGCGTTTGGGACTGAGAGGAGAGGGAGGCCACAGCAGGTGGCCTGTGGCAGAGCTAGGGATGGACTGGGGGATTGGATTTGGAGGAGATGAGCTAGAGGTTCAGATGCACAGTTAGCCTACCTGCTTCCCTTGGCTGGGGTGGATTTCAGGTTCCCATGGAGTGCCTGCTGGAGTTGGGGACTGGGATAAAGTTAGGAGGGGGGAGTTTGGAGGAGAAGATCCACTGGAGATGGGGGTAGGGGTTACAGACAATTTTTAGGTGCTTGATATGAGTGCTGGAAGCCAACGTGTATCCTCTGTAAGAGCAGTATACAGGCTTAACCTCTGAGCTTCTCTCTGTGGTTTTTACAAGGCTATTGTGTAAATCAGCATGATCTCTGCCATATCTCCAGTCATTCTGCCCTGTGCTTGAGGCCTGTAACATGGTTGCTATTTACTTCTAAAGAGGTCAGCCTTCTGATGCTCCACAAAGTCATCTATGCAGTCTGTGGATACTGACAAGTGTCTCATTCCATCCCATAGTCTGTGTAACCCTGACACTGAGGGACACCTCCCATGCTGCCCACCATCCTGTATATCCCGATGATACCAATAGACACCCCCCACAATGGGGGTGAGCCTCCGATAATGATGGACACCCCACATCCTACCCACTCTTCTATATTACAACAAACCATGTCCATGCAGACAGCCTGGATCCTCACAGCACATCTAAACAAATCACTTAGGAGTCTTTGCGAGAGTGAGGTCACTCTCCCTCTGCACTTTAGCCCCAGGTTACTGGCTGGAGAGAGGTGCAGTGTGAGTAATGGAGAATACTCTCCACCATGAGCAAGGACATCTCAGGTGTGGACCCTCCTGGCTAACTGGCTATTGGTCTCTAATGGGAGAAGACACAACATAAGGTGTCCTCCTAGTGTCTTCAAATGGGCACCTACTGCTGGAATCACAGACCCTGGAGCTTTCTCAGGCTGGAGGGGAAGGGAAGCCAAGGTTCAAGCTTGCAGCTTGACGCTTCCAAACTGAGTGCCAATGCTTGCTCAGCTTCTGTCATTTCAACTCAATGCCCCAAACACCGTATTGCCTTAAAATCAATATTTTAGTCACTTACACTAAAGAAAAATAAGTCTTACCACATTAAAAGGAGATTAAGTCAGGAGATAATGCTAGCCAATTCTTTGTAGTTAGTAAGGTAATTAATAAAATTTGTAGCTCTAAACGCTCGCATAAAACAGATTATGATGGCAATAAGGACACAAAGCCTTTCAGATATAATGCTATATATCATAGATCAATGATGTTCAACATGAAAATGCAAATCCAAATCACTTCAAGATTCCTTCTTACATCATCCAGAGTAGCTGTTGTCAAGAATAAGTAAGTGTGGTGAAGGAGACGGCTGAATGGGCAAAGCCATCGTTGAAAAACTGTGAGGGTCAGAAGATGGTTCTCCAGATCCATGGGTAAGCCAGCCAGATGGGGGGCTGCCTGTAATCCCAGGACTAGGGAAGCAAAGGCAGGAATCTCTGAACAACCTCACTACCCAGACTAGCTGAATAGTTAACCTCATGGTTCACAGACTGCCTCAATGCATAAAGTCGAGAGTGATCGAGGAAGACATTTGTCAATCAGTCCACCACATGTACACACATGCACATTTTCCCACACCCGTGTGAATGTGCATATATATACACACATCACACACAAACTAAATAAATAAATGGCAAATGCTAGAAAGGTTATGAGGAAAATAAGCCCTTATACATTTTTACTGAAAATCAGTATGTTGCTTCCTCAAAAACTAACAATAGAATGGCCACCTGATCCAGCTATCCCTCTCATGGGCATTTACACAAAGGAAATGAAGTCAGCGTACAGAAGACAGAGATGCATGCCCGTGAATTGCCACATGGTTCATGGGAGCCAAGGTATGGAATCCACTTAAGTGCCCATCAACAGCTGAACGGGAAAAGAAATGAT
Organism: Arvicola amphibius; assembly: GCF_903992535.2. Classification (NCBI taxonomy): domain Eukaryota; kingdom Metazoa; phylum Chordata; class Mammalia; order Rodentia; family Cricetidae; genus Arvicola; species Arvicola amphibius. The sequence goes on from NC_052050.1 coordinate 111,323,895, forward strand.
AGCATACGGCCACAATTGCGTTTCATTCAGCCATAAAGAATGGAATTGTGTCATTTGCAAGAAAATGGTTGGAAACAGGGGACATCATATTTCCAGGCTAAGTTCAGACAAATACCTTGTGTGCTCTCCCATATGTGGAACTAAAAACTAAACAGAAGAGGGGCTGCTAGGGAAGGGGGATGGGCCCAAAGAGATGGGGAAAGGAGGCTGAGAGATGGGAGAGGGAGGACACACACAAGCAGTCACTGTATGTGTGTAAAGAAATGTCACAAAAAGAGATGGGGAAGGAAGGAGGCTGAGAGAGAAGAGAGGGAGGGCGCACACAGCAGTCACAGTATGTGTGTATAGAAATGTCACAGGAAAACCCACTCATTTTGTAGAACAAACCATCATTAAGTACAATTTTAAAAGAAAGGCAAGGTTGTATGTAACACACTTAAAATGCAATAGCATCCTTTCTATTATAGTGTAAACAATTCAGAAGTATACAGTAAGATCCAACATCCACCCCGCTTGTCCCTCCATTCCACTCATCAACTGCAAAGACCATCTTTAAAGCTTTGCTTTCAAGCCTGGTAAATGTATCCTGTATTCAAATGTAATTGTCCATTTCTAGTTTTGTATATAGTTTTAGAAAAATGGAGAGAAAGTAAACTCTCCAAAGGTTTTAAAGAAAGGCTATTCACAGCTTCATCCAGACTATGCCGCAAGCATAGAAGAAGGGAAAATGCACTCGTTAATTTTTCACTCATTCCTTGTGTGTTACACATGGAAGATAAAGAGTAAAACCAGATGTAGCCCTTGGGAGAACAGGCCCTGCATCTCGGAGAACACAGTAGAGCTGACCCTGCTGAAGGGCATGGGGGAGCTGGCCCTACCCCTTGCTGCTTCCTACATAGGGTGAGTTAACCAGGAAAGTGCTGGGGAGTTAGCCCCGGTGTTGAGGATGAAGGAAAGCTGGTGGGTTGACCAACCCGGGAGCTACCCAGGCCCAGAACCAGCGTCTACCCCGTCTATGATCTGCTAGAGCATATGAAAGGCCAGCCCTGCAGACTCAAGTTGCAGGATCTCCATGGCACAGGACAACAACAGGGTATCTAAGTGGAGCCCCAGTGAGAGCCAGTTTCTATGTGTGGTATAACAAAAACCAGAGGCCTAGAACCAAACCAATGACTCATTGCAATGAACACTGACAAGCAACAACACATGACCTAAAGGGTCTACTGTGTGACTCGCTGTGTCACACTGTAGCCTCCACAGGGAGATTTTCCTTTTCTTTTCTTTTCCTTTTTGGTTTCTCTCTCTTTTTTTTTTTAGATTTTAATTTATTTTCTCCTGGTGAGGAGGTTGCAAGGGTAGAGGGCAGATAGGAAGGGATGAGGAGGTAAGGGACATCAAGATTTGTGATGGGAAGTCCACAAAGAATCAATTTTTAAAAGTTAAATTATAAAAAGAGTGAAGGGTAAAACTAATCCCACTTGGTGATGTTGGACACAAGCTTCTGTGTCCAGGATCATTCATAATGATCCCAGCTGATCTCAGAAGCTAAGAAGAGTCAGGCCTGGCTAGTACTTGGCTGGCAGACACAACAGGAACCTAAGAGTTGCCCCTGAAAATGTGGAATGCTAGTGAAAGACAAGGCAATATATTTAAGGTTCGCCTGTGCACAGTGAGAAACGCTAGCAGGCAAACGAGGCAGCTTTGTTCTACACAGCTGGACTCCAGCTTGAAATAAAATGGGTCTGGATCCAATGCAACAGGTGAGAAAGTTAACTTGGTGGTTTGGTGGGTTTTGTTTTTTAGCTAGAGTCTCACACTTCAGCCCACGCTGACCTTAAATTCATAGCAACGTCTTATCTCGGCCTACCTCATACTGAGACTACAGGTGCAAGCCATCACACTCAGATGTAATTTTCATTGTGTTTTTTATAGAGTCTAGAAAAGTTATAAACCTTAGAAATACAGTAAAGTCCATATGAGCAACACAGTAGCACTTCTTGTTTCCATTAATGTGTGGTTGTCATGCGGGGCTATGTGGTCACATGTCACGTATTGTATAACATAGATCTGCAGAACTTCATTTTATCAGTATTTTTCCATGTTAATAGCCCCTCAGATATTGTGGACATATACGAAAAGATCTACTCAAAACGCTAATTTTTTCTTTGTTTTTGAGACACGGCTTGAACTTGATATGTAGTTCACAAAAGCCTTGAACTCATGGCCCTCCAGCCTCAATCTCCCAAGTGCTGGAATTGCAGGCATGTACTACCATGCCCGACTGAATAAAAGTCATTCACTAATACATTACTCTATGGATACAAATATGCACTGGTTGATATGCATATAAATTACATGAATATATACAGCAACAAAACTATTATAGATTGATGAATACCAGATAGATACTACTTCTAGACTAATAATTTTTTGATAAGTTCAAACAATTTTATTGACTTATTTTAGAGATTGACTTATTATTTCTATGTGTGTTTATGTGGCAGCAGGAGTGTAAATGCACCATGAGCGTGCAGGTGCCCACGGGAGCCAGAATGAAGACTCGGATGCCCAGAACCTGGAGTTGCAGGCAGCCATGGGCCTCTATGTTGGTCTTGAAAATCAAATGTGAGTCCCCTGTGAGAGCAATAAACATTTCTAATCCAGAGCCATTTCTCCACACCCCAAAATAAAATTATCCATTTTATTTTAAATAATAAGCTTATCCAAATAAATAGTCTGAAAGCGCTTGGAAATATATTCATCTGTAGTTGGAAGTGCGTGCAAAATAGTGAGGGATGAGGGAAACTTGTCTCAGTTTTAGAATAACAAATTCTGGAAAATTAAGTGCTATAATTTGAATGTGCCCCCTTCAAACCTTGCTTTGAAATTTGTTGGTTGTGTAACAGGATCAAGTGGCGAGTCCAGAAACAATGTGCCATGAGGGCTCCACCCACTGCGGAAAGGTGACCCTACTCACTCTCATTTCCTCCCATCTTCCCTTGACCCTTGCATCCCATACTGCCCATCTAACAAGGCACTTTGATACCTGCTGGTACTTCCAGCCTCCAAAACTGTGACCAATGAGTGTTCATAAATTACTTATAAATTACTCAGGCCACAGTATTCTGTTACAAAAACAAGAAAAACAAGCTGAAATAAAAAAAATAAAGGACCGAGCAAAGTCCACACCTCTGCTAGAGTCACAATGTTTTGGACTGGACACATACAATTTCAGTCTTCTCAGAAGAAAGCTTTTATTGATAAGTAAAGGCATATTTTAAACTTGTCTCTATTTACATGGCTGTAGTTCCTGGTGCAACCATGGCTTTGAAATCTGTGGGATGTTTGAATACAGTGTGTTGTGATCACATCTAAAATGATCTTGACCTTTAACCCTGAGATCTCCGGGTAATAACTTGGGCATGAGTCAGTTAAAGAACTCAGTCAGTGCCTCTCACTCACACCTAACCCAGGTCTTTTTCACTGAATCTAATTCTTTCCATCTATCTGAAATGCTCCATGACAAAAGCTAAGCTGAGATGCCTAGAAAGAAGCATGTCTGAGAACTCAATTTCAATGCCCTGTACTTTGACATAATTTGAGATGCGGAGCGCTGCTATAATGTAAAAATGTAAACAAGAATGATAAAAGTAGGCTGTTTGCAGAGGGGACAAACCTTTCAAGTTGACCTCTACCAGGAAATGAAAACTATTTCAGGCCAGACGCAGAGAGGTGATTCAAGATGAGAAAGGAAAATGTGAGGAAAATCCAATTCTTTCTGCCAGAACGGACCCCCTTGGAAGGCCATCGTGTTGTCTTTGCTGAAATTCTGTCTTTTCGGGGGGCTCCACAACATTAGTTATAACCATATTTATTTTCTCAGAAAAAAATGTGTAAGTAAAGGATTATCAGGACAGAGGCAACCCATGCTTATTACAGTTACTTAACCTTCCAAAGATAATAACTACAAACTAGTGAAGTCTAGACACTGCCCTTCTTTGGAAATGCGTGTGTTCACTTGAAATAAAAGTTCATGGCAAGCAGATAAGTACCGAGAGGGGGCTGCAGTTCTGTGAGAGCTGACCTACTCTACTGCCGTCTGGATCCAAACCCAGCACTCTGGGTTGGTCCAGCCCAACATCTAATCCATCTCCATCTGCTGGAGCTTGTGGAGGAGCTGATCCTGCAGAATCCGATGTCATCACCGAATGGGGCTGGTCCTGGGCCCACTGACCAGCCTGCAGCTTGGCTACAACCAGAGCTGCTTGCTGTGCTGGGAGATGGGGCATGGAGAGTGGGGAGGGAGTGGGGGTGAGGGTGGTAGAACCCCATATGCTTCACAGAGCCCAACATGGCAGGGGTGGACCTAGGAGGACTGGAAAGTGAATGTGATTGGGGTACATGATATGAAATTTCCAAATAATCAAAAACATATTATATTTAAAAATAATGAAGAGAGCAGAGGAAGTTAATAACTCCAGAATCCTGGCATCATTGTCCCAAATCCCGCAGAAATTTAAATGTCTCCCATTTTCCCCACATTTTCCCTAAATATAGCCCCAGCCCCATGCCTGATGTCCTCACACAAGCTTGCGTCTCATATCACAGCAAGGCCATTGTCCTCCTGGTTTTCCACCTGTCACAGTCCCATATGTAAAGCACAAGCATGCCATAAGTGACAAAAGAAAAACCCACTAGACATTCCAGTAGTGACAGGTAATGGCATTGGGAAGAGCAGAGAAGGTGAGGACGTATGTTTAGAAGTTGATCAAGGCAGGCCAGGCCACTGCCTGTATAAGCTGTGGGACACTGAACCTGTCTAGTTCAGCTTTCAACTTCAGCTTTGGTAGATGAAGATTATAGACTCAGGCAATAGCTTTTTCTTTAAAAAAAAAAAAAAAAAAAAAAAAAAAAAAAAGAATCGTTTAAGTCCTGCCTTTATTTAAACACAGAGCACAAATGCTCAGTGTTTAAATAACTCCTAAAGCATATTTTAAAGCTCACATATTACTCCTCGCACTCTCATTTTTCTTGACATGATACCTAACATGCTTCTTGGCTCAGATGTTAAAGAGATGGTCTTTCCTGAAGCTTTGAAGCATTCGATTCCATCTGCACCACGCCCGATGCAAGTATCTTAAATTCTCCACTAGAAATGTGAAACATCAAACAGTGATCATAGATGTGGAGAGAGCAAGCCAGGAAATGTCTGCCTTGTGCTTTATTAAATGCAGAATGGCGTGAAGGCTCTCACACTGCCTCTGACAAGCCATTAATTCTGATAGTGGGGCCCCAATTTGCCGTAGTTCTGTGTTACTTTCTCAAACCAGAGTCCTTTCAGTAGATTGAAACTTACTTTAATGATAGACACCTTTTTTTGTTTGTTTAATACTAAAACGTGCCAAATCTCCAGCACAATTCTGTGACTTTTATGCTCTGTCTTCGGGGCAAAGAGAATTGTACATGTGTCTTAAAGTTCACAGTGAACAGACATTAGTTAAGATGACAAAACTCATAGATAACTGATGTCAAGGACTACCAAAGGGTGAACAGTTTACAAAAAAATGCTATGATTGGGATTATGAGAAGAAGAAGGGGAGAAAGGAAATCAGGGGAAAGGAGGAAACGATGGGATGAAATACAAAGGAAGCATAAAGGAGGGGTAAGAGAAATAGAAGGCACTAGGGTACTTGTTCATGCCAATAAAGAGATAACTGTGCCCTCTGTCACTGTAATAGCCAGATTTTCCTGAGTGTTCTGCTGAAACATAGTCAGATATTTAAGGATTTTATCTGAGCAAAGCACTAAAACTCAAAGGAGAGACTGACTATGGAGTTGGGAGAATAAGAAAGAGCAGATTCCTAAAGGAGAAAGTGGCAGTTGCCTTGAAGAGCATTTAGAAGACAGATGAGCTTTCCTAGAGAAAACACTGGGAATCCTACCAACAAACCAGCAAAGAGACAGAACGGATGTCCAGCCATGCCCGGGAGCCCAACCAATGACCAAGATGTCTCACTGGATCTTCACCACCGTTCATCCTGCCCTGACTTAACAATGTGTTCTTTGGAAAGCCGCCACCTTGGACAGGGGACATTTTTCTCATTTCCTAGACCAAAGATAAGTCTACACAGGCCTTCTGCGTCCTGGTTGCAATTGTGGCTCTAGCTGCTGCTGAATCCCAGCCCCAAGGATGGAGTGCGGGGGGTCCTCCCACCACTACAGCTTCCTGCCTTCCGCCCTCCCTCTTCACTCTTGCTTCTCTTGAGGCTCCTCCCAGTACAGCATCCTCTGCCATGTGTCTTTGTTGTTGTTAACTGAATTATATATAGGAATGTTTCAGTTAAATAAATTTAGTAAATTGTCTGATGCCCAAGTTACTCCTTAGGCTGGTTGATGTTTTGTCAACATAATACAAACTAGAATCAACTGGAGAGCAGGCAGTTTAGTTGAGGTACTGTCTCCATCAGGGCAACTTGTAGGATGTTTTCTTGATTAATGGTTGATACGAGAGGGCCTAGTTCACTGTGGGCAGTGCCAGCCATATGTTGTTGACCCTGGATTATCTATAGAAATCAGACTGAGCAAGTCTGGAAGCAGTGATCTTCCATGATATCTGCTTCAGTTCCTGACCCAAGGTTTCTGCCCTGAGTTCCTGCCCTGGCTTCACTTGATGTTAGGCTATAACTTCAAAGCTGAAACCCCTTTCTTTTCCACATTGATTTTGGCTCAATGTGGAATCACACCAATAGAAAAGCTATCTAAACTATTTCTCTGTGTGTGTGTGTGTGTGTGTGTGTGTGTGTGTGGTATATGCACCTGTGTGGTGTGTATGGATGCATGTATAGTGTGTGTTTCTCTGTATGTGGTGTGTGTGTGATATGTATCTGTGGTGTATGTGGGTGGGTGTGTATGGTATGAGGGGGTCTGGTGGTGTGTATGAGTGTGAGTGTTTGGGTGTGTTGTATATGATGTGGGGTAGAGTGTGTGTGGGGGGGGGGGGGGAGTGATGTGGGAGAAGTACATTTGACTATGCGTGTGTGGTATATGTGTGAGTTTGTGAGGGAGAGTTTGTATGTAGGGTGTGTGAATGTGTATGTGTGGTATGTGATATGTGTGTATGTGAAAGTGTGTTGTGTATGTGAGTGAACATGTATGTGCTCTGTGTGTATATGGTGTGTGCAAATGTATATATGTGCATGTTTGTGTAATGTGTGTGTGAGTGTGCAGTGTGTATATATGTATGCATACAGAGGCTGGAGGCCAGTGTCAGGGATTTGCACCAGTAACGCTCCTCCTTTTTATTTTTAATTTATTTTATTTTTGAGGATTTAGTACATGAGTATAACACATTTTGATCATATCTACCCTTTACCCCCTCACCTCTTCTTGAAATCCCCCTCACCAAACCCCACTCTCAAATTCATGTCCTCATCTTCTATTATTTGAACCTGGAACCTACAGAGTACAGTCATATACATGGGTGTAGAGCTGCCCACTGTAACACAGGTGACATACCACTTGCTGTGTCCCTGATGAAAACTGACTCTTTCTTTCCCGGTGGCTGTTGACTTCCTGGAGCTCAGGATCTCTCACTCGGCCTGGGGCTCAACAGTGCAGCTAGCCTGGCTGGCCACTGCGCCCCAGAGATCCTCTCATCTCCACCGGTCTGGTACCAGGATTAGAGGTGTGTGCTGCCATGCCTGGCATTGTTTTAACAGCAGTGCCTGGAATCAAACTCAGATCCTCAGGCAAGCTCTCCACTGAGCAAGCATATGCCTGACCCTCTCCTTCCTGCCACACTCTCATCCCTGAACGCAGTTCAAGGGCCCAGGTGAATGACCTAGTCTGGTTGTAAAGGTGCGTTCAGCGTTTTTAAATGTAAGTTGTAAATCTACCCCTGTGTGTCCGTTTCTGCTTGGATTGTAGAGCATTAGTTCCATAGACCATAATTTCAACCACTTCCTTACCAGACATGCAACCTCTCTTCACCTTCTAACTTTTGTGTGCATGAAGCTTTGTTGCTGTTTGAGTCCAGGTCTTTGTCCACGCCACACCAGGCTGGTCATCACTGTCAGGAGGGAATCACAAGGTCACACAGATAGGTACCCCCATAACCCTATGTTCCCACAGTCCCCTCCTCCAAATAGAAAGTCCCAGCAGCACCTGCACCAATCATTTTGTGTTCCGTGATTATAATGAAAAGCACGCCATCACCTTACCAGGTCATCTCTTCCCTCCCCATCTTCTGTCTTAAGGGCATCGCTCAGGTTCCTCCTGCTCCATCTCTGACCTCCCTCTTTCTATTAGAGTCCTCCTACCTGCATTCACCCCTGCCACAGTCTCTTCTAACTTCTAAGTCTCCTGTCCACATCATTCTCAAAGCTTCACTTGGTCAACAAACATACATCGAGCAGCTCTAATTTGTCTGACACCAGTGACCCAAGAGGACAAAGTTCTGTTCCTGTGGAGTTTACGTTCTCGAAAGGACAGGCAGAGGGATACATAGGCAAACAATTACAGCCTCTCAGATAATAGTGCTTTGGAGAAAACTTAAGTTGGAACAAGACTGACCTAAAGGAATGCAATCTTAAATAGAGAGCTCATGGTGAGAAATAACTGAACAAATTCCCGGGTTAAGTGAGGAGTGTGTAGCCATGAAGATTTAGGAGAGCATTCCAGACACATGCAAAATTCTTTATGTTCCTTCTTCGGTGCTCTCAATTTACATATTACATGCATTACACACTATCTACATAGTGAGACTTTGTAGACTATCCAGCGTTGGCTTTTGCTCTGAGCTCCAGAACCACAGGCCTTCCTCAGCCTCATGCCTCTCACTGTATAATTTTCTTGTCATAATAAATCACAACCACAGGAATTTATTTCCTACAGTTCTAGGAAGTGCAAGTCTCCAACAGAGATGGTGGCAGGACTTTGCTCCCTCCACAGCTCGCAGAAGAAGAAATTGATTCCTTGCATTTCTAGCTTCAGCCACTCGGCTAGGCCTTGGCTTGTAGTCACTTAATCCCATCTTCACCTTCCTCTCTGCTTCGTCTGCATCTCTTCCAGTTTTGCACAAGACGCATCACTGGATGGAGAGCTGCTACAAAATCAGGCTGACGGCATCTAGATACTGTGAACTTAGTTATATCTGCAAGGAGATTTTAGGTCACATTGAGGCGCTCTAGTGCTCAGACCAAGAGCAAACCTTTGGGAGAGGAGGGTCTCATGGAGAAAGAGCCTTTCCTCCTGAAAAAAATAAATGACAAAGCCACAGAGACGCTCATGACTAATGGCCTTTGTGGTTACTTCTGAAGGGCACAGCCATGACCGCTTCTCAGGTGGTTTGCAAGACCCTCCCAGCTGCTCCCCAGTACCCTGAAGCCATCTTCTTCCCCCAGCCTTACTACTCGGCAGTCCCTGGAACACGCTTTTGTTTTCAAATGCTCAAGCCATTCCTAACCTAATACCTCTGGGTCTTCACATGCGGGAGTCTCTTTAACAGACAACTTTCTAAATTATCTTCTACTCATTCTTTTAAAACTTCTTCCTATAAAACTGAACATTTCGATTCTCTATAGAAGTGGAAAATGCAATGTTTTTCTCTCTGACCCTGACTTTTCATTAGAATAATATCCTCTAGCTTCAGCTAGGTTTTCTGCAAATAGCAGGAGTGCTTCTCTTTTGAGATTAAATACCGTGCACTCTTTCTTTGGGCTATTTCCATATCTTAGCTATTGTGAATTATCCTGAGGTGAACATGGAAGTGCAGCTATCTCTTCAGCATCCTGATTTCATTTGTTTTGTGTTTTCTCCAAGGTGAGGTTGTTGAATCACAAGGTAGTTCTTATTTTAATTTTGAAAAACTCCCATATTGTTGCTGGGGCTATGACACAGTGTATAGAGTGTTTATCTAACATGCATCCATTAGTTTATAAACCAAAGAGGGGGCATGTCCTTAACTGCTTTCTTAATGACTGTAATAATCATTTTGGTTTTTCAAGACAAGGTTTATTTGTATAGCTTTGGCTGTCCTGGAACTCTCTTTGTAGACCAAGCTGGCCTCAAATTCAGAGAATCAGCCTTCCTCTGTCTCCTGAGTGCCAGGATTAAAGGCTTGAACCAACACTGTCCACCAACAATGAACAACATTTTGTCTCTGTTTTTGATAATGGCTATTTCAATTGATGTGAAACGAAATTTCACTGTTTTTATTTGGATTTCTCTGAAGACTAGTGGACATTGAACTCTTTCTTTTTTTTTCAGAGATAAAGTCTCACTGTGTAGCCTCTGGCTGGCCTGAAACTTACTATATAGACCAATTTGGCCTTAAATGCACAAAGATCGGCCTGCCTCTGCCTCCTGAGTGCTGTGAACACTTTTTTATATACCTATTTTCAATTTTATTTTTGGGGGGAAATGTCCATTTAGGCATTTTGCCCATTTTTAATTTGGTTATTAAGAATGACATTTTTAGGGTTTTTTTTTGTTACTGAGTTGCACAAATAGCTCACTCCAGATACTAGCTCCTCGTCTAATGCATGGTTTAGCTATTGGTGCCCTACCTTTCTGTTTTGCTGGTTGTTTCCTCCATTCTAGGGGAGTGGCTTCAGTCTGACATAATCCTGCATGCAATGCTTGCTTCTGCTACCTGTCCTTGTGTCGTCATGTCTGTAAAAAGTCACCAGCAATTTCTTATCTAACAGCAATAGCATAAGGTGTTGCAACATTCTTTATTTGCTCAAAATGTCTTAAACTCTTGACAGTCATTTCCTGAAAGCAATGCTGGCATTTGTTTTTCTACCACTCACTCCTCCCTCTTCTTTAATTAGTGGAAGTGATCTCCATTCCCAAACTGTCTCTCTCCATCCCATGTCAAAACGAAGATGGGCCAATGGATTACTATGCCCACTCTCCTGCAATTAGTGAAGCCTGCTGAGAGATCAAGGCCCTCCCCTGCCCTATGTTACACAGTAACTGTCACAGTGTCTGAATAAACATTCCCTTATCAGTAAAGTCTCCCCTCAGTCCGTCCGACCAGCTACTCCACATCTGAGAAAGGAGAAATGGGGATTTACCTACCCCGGGGAATTGTTTTACAAATCATACCAGTTGGCGCATCCTTGTGAATTTCCCAATAAAATATGTGATCATGAAAGAAAATTTAGTAAATATTAGCCCCTGCTACATGTCTACCATCTTGGGAGAAACCTTTGTTCTTTACTTATTCCTTATCAGAGTCATGTGACTTAAATTATGCACACCACAGTCAAAGGCAGGGAATCGTCAATGACACCCTAATGTCACAGTCTCGGCTATAAAGTTGCTCCATCTCCAAGTCAAAGGCACTCCTTCTTCTAAGCTAGAAATTCCTTCTGAACTGTCCATGGCCCACCATTGCAGGAGGGGCTGTGGCTGTCAAGCACTCCTGAGGGTCAATGAGCAAGTCACAGCAGCTGGGGGAGGGGCTCTTCAGGGCTGCAGTCACTGGAAAGTTTCTGTGCTGGAGGAATAGCTTCACTGATGTTCACACAAGCAGCCATACGTGAATTCAATAGTCTTCAAAAGCAAGGAAGAGCGGGCTTCTTCGGTAGGAGGAGGACTTCTAGTTGTAGCCATCTTCCTCCTCCACCCATGAACCATTCATCATCCACTGACGTTGCCAACAAAATTCAGAGTCTTGGCTTCTAAGTCAAATGCCCTCAGCTGTGTCCATGGCAAGCTGCCCAAACTGTGCCTCCTCACCTACCTGACGGGCTGTTTCCCATAATATTTATGGAGACATGGGCAAGCAATTACAAGAGTGCCTAGACAGAGTCAAGCGCCCTGTAGCTGGCCAAACTGTGTCTCCCAACCTACGTGAGGGGTTGTTTTCCATACAATTAACGGAGACAGGGGCAAGCACTTACAGTGGCGCCTAGATGTAGCTGTTTCTTTAAAATATTAATATTATTGCTTAAAATTAGTTTTCTAAGATTCCTTAAGTAAAATGGATGGCAGTACAGATTAGCAGAAATAACATCAGTGTTTAATGACCCACTAACTGCAATTTACAACTTGTTTTGGTTTGAGGATTTTAAAGGTCTCACTTCAGAGTTGAAGGTAGCCTCCAACTCAGTGTGTATCACAGACTAACTTTGAACTCCTGAGCCTCCTGCCACTGTCTCCCAAGTACTGAGATTATAGGCAGGCACTACCATGCCTGGATAAGATTGGAAATTTTACTGGCCCACACCTTTAAATCCAGCACTTGGGAGGCAGAGGCAGGCATATCTATGCTAACTTGAGACTTGTCTGGTCTACATAGAAAATTCCTGCATAGCCAGGTCTACATAAAGAGACCCTATGTGATGGAGGAGAGTTATCTGTCTATGTTTCTTTCATTGGTTAATTAATAAAGAAAACTGCCTTGGCCCTTTAAGAACAGAAAATTAGGTAGGTGGAGTAGACAGAACAGAATTGTGGGAACAAGGAAGTAGAGTTGGGGAGACGCTTCAGGCAGTCGCCATAGTGAGTCTCCATGCTGCTCCTCTCCGAGATGGACGCAGGTTAAGATCTCTCCTGGTAAGCCACACCTCGTGGTGCTACCCAGATTACTAAATATGGGTTAAAGGAAGATGTGAGAGTTAACCAATAAGAGGCTGAAACTATGGGCCAGGCAGTGTTTAAAAGAATACAGTTTCCGTGTAATTATTTTGGGTAAAGCTAGCCGGGTGGCGGGACACAGCCTGCCGCTTCACACTACACCTATGTCAGAGAGAGAAAGATCTGAACATTTAATTGTCCACTGAGCTACTATTTAAGCTTGATTTTATATCCCCCTTAAAATTTGCTTGTGCACTAGTATCTCATTATTATGGTCTGTCTCTGAACGTGTGTCATTCAGTAATCTAACACAAATTACCAAATGCAGTATGTTAAGACCACTGTCACTTGTATCAAACAGAGACATACATCATAAAAACTGAAGGTGTTATTTCTGCTTACTTAATTTAAATCATAGCTTCTTTCTGTATGTTGACATCTATGTGCTCTCCTTCGGCCTTCCTCTGTCCTGTCTCACATTTCTCTCACCCTAGAGAGTGACAATCAGTGACTGGGCAGACTGACGGCTTCTGTCCTGAGTAGGGAAGGGCTTAGTAAGCGGAGAAGGTTTGCCAAGCAGAGCAGCCCCAAATCTCTGAGCCGATCCTGTGCTGCGATGGAGAGATGGCTCAGCGGTTCAGAGCACTTGTCCTGGAAGAGGATTTGAGTCTCAGTACCCACATGCTGGCTCAAATCATCTGTAACTCCAGTTCCAGGAGGTCAGATGACTTCTTATGGCCTCCACAAGCATACGGTGCATATACATTCATATAGGTAAAACATTCATGCACGTAAAATAAGACAATTACGTTGAAGATGATCTCATGAGGGCTTGAATTTCAGTTGCTGCTGCAGTTTGCATTGGAATTGCCCCCCAAAGGCTCATGTGTTAAAGGTTGGGGCGCCAGCCTTTCATGTTACTGGGAGATGGAAGAACCATGGGGAGATTGGTTGGACCTGAGAAAAAAGCTGAGCCGTTCATTGTATGTATTCCCTTGAAAGGGCTTTCTACACCTGCTCTTTCCTGGGCCACCACAAAGTAGAAAATTTTGGTCCACACTTTCTCATCACCAGGACATTTTGCTTAGCCATAGGTCCTAAAACAGAGACTCCAAACAAACGACGACGAACTGAAACCTCTAAGACCATGAGGAAAATTAAACATTTCCTTCTTTCAAGTTGCCAGCCTCGTGGATTTTGTCACTGCGACAAGAAGCCGGGACAGATCCTGTTCCATGCACAAGTCAGCTCCTAAACAAGACGGTGTTGTCGAGAGAACAGAAACTCTTCACGCTTTGTACTAGACTGTCAACTGTGCACACCGGAGATCCTACGTCTGAATTATAGAGGATATGGTAGCTACTCTGGGGAATCCTATTCCAGCACATATAAAAATAATTTCCTTTATGACTGAGTTTGGGGTAGGAAATTGCTTGGATCTGACCATCATTATAGACTTAATATGCTTGCAGTTGAACTATCTCTCTGATAACTATAGTACTGGAGATTTAAATATTAACTCATAAAAAAATTAATAAATTACAAGACTCTTCTAGCACAGGAATTTAATAAGGCTTTGTGAATGACTCAGGGTCAAAGTTAAGGTCACAGAGAAGAAAATCCAGTCTGAAAGGAACTGGACCAGGAACAGAGGTAGGCGAGTTTCAGCAGCTGCTCGTCCATGCTCACTCTAAAAACATCCAGGAACATTGATTGGCAGGAGCACTTCCAGGGCTGGGAATTGATTTCAGTCACTCGAGATCTTTGTTTTAATGATGACTGACATCTAAAGTGTCTCTCTAGCAGAAAGTTTTCCTGTTCTGACATTCAGAAATCTCTGTCACAAGCTCCAAGAAACTGTGCCAGATGGAGGAGACAGTGGGAAATTGAAGGATGCTAAGCACATCTCTGCCCCTCACTAAAAGAGTTCAGAATTGGGAAAAGAGCAGAAATGCCTGCCAAAGATCAAGTCCATTACATAAGGATGACAAAAAGCACTTATGTTTAATAAAGACAGCCATCATGGACACCATCTTAGCTGACAGACAGCCATTGTGAAGAGCAAGGCCACAGCTGAGTAAGTGTATCAGCTTGAAAGAGTTAGTTTTATTTATATTTCTGTAGGTGTGCATGTCAAAGACCAAAATTCAGTCCCCAGAGCCCGTATTAGGTGATTCACAGTTCCCAGGGATTTTATACTTAGCTTTGAAAGAAGATAAAATCACCAGAATCCTGGAGTTATTGACTCCTAATGGCTCCTGGGGTGGGGTGGGGTAAGGTAGCCAGTGGGGGATGAGTTAGGAAGAAGAAAGGATTGAAAAGGAGAGAAAGAGAGTAACAGAGAGTAAAGGGGAGTAGATGCAATCACAGCGTGTTGTATATACGTATGAAACAGTAAGGAATAACAATAATAAAGAAAACAATGTGAAATGAAGGAACAGCAGAAAGAATTATTAGCCTGGAGAGATGGTTCGGGCAATGGAAAGGTGCTTCACACCGAGCTTGCTAACATGAGCTCCATCCCGAGGATCCATATGGTAGAAAGGAGAAACTGGCTCCTGCAAGAGTTCTCCAATCTTGACACATGTGCATGGCACACACACAAGTGCATGCATGTGCACACTCACACACACATACACATGTAAGTGGAGGTGGGATATTACACATACACACACACTACACAGATATTTTTAAAGTATTATAGTCCATGCTAACAATTTACTTCACTTTAAATGTAGAGTGTCACATCAGGCCACAGACTAAAGTGGCACTGAGCAGATGGGGACAGTAACAGGAAAAGAAGCCACAATATGGGAGAGGTCATTTTCTCCTCAGTATGAATTATGTGCGTCCAGTCCACCGGAGCCTGCTACCAACAGCTGTCATTTTTATTTGTTCCCCTTGCTATTGGAGCTATTGGAATTGACACAGAAGAAAAGTCAATTTAATTCAACAAATTTATGCTCGTCTCTTACTATATAAAGCACCATAGTGAAAATGCAGATGGGCAACAGGGATCTGTTTGCTAAGGAGTCTGTGACGGAGGAGGTGGTGGGATAGCCGCCATGTCACTGGAGTACAAGGTGGACCGAGGAAAGTGAGAAGACCTAGGTAGCCAGATGTTCTGAGTGGTGTGACTTGATGTCAAATATCCTCACCTGGGACAGGTAAGCATGCCAATGGGTTCAAAGTGAGTGTTAAACAGGCTTATGAGTGCGAAACAATGACTAGCTCGTGGGAACCTCTGCCACGTGGGCTGCCGCTGTCGGAGAAGTGCAGTGTGAGCACCAGAGTACACCAAAGGGGATGTCACACTCAACTCAGAGGATCAGAAAAGACTTGAGAAAAGAAAGTACTATTTGAAATGGGTCTAGGAAAAGAGGCTCCATTTCGAAAAGTTTGCATGCAACCCTGTAGATCAGGAAAGAAAGAAAAACAAACCACGATGCCACACTTCAAGGTAAGATTTTAACAGGAGTTTGGTTTCAAGAGTGGAACTATCACTAGGGCATTCGAGACTCACACTAAAAGAGACAAGAAATCCCAGAACATCTTGCAAAGGAGGGCAGCAGAAACTCAATAATTTATTTAAACACACATCTCAGGTTAGAATGTGCTATGGAGAAAGAGGAAAGGTGCATTTGAACTAACCTGAAAAGGTGGGAAGCCAGAAATGGTTTTTGCTGACCTAAAAGAGAAGCCAACTGATCCTGTTGTCATTGGAATTATTCAGGTTATAGCCTTTACTTCAGAAGAAGAAGAGGAGGAGGAGAAGAAGAACGAGGAGGAGGAGGAGGAAGAAGAGGAGGAGGAGGAGGAGGAGGAGGAGGAGGAGGAGGAAGAAGAAGAAGAAGAAGAAGAAGAAGAAGAAGAAGAAGAAGAAGAAGAAGAAGAAGAAGAAGAAGAAGAAGAAGAAGGAAGAAGGGGGGGAGAGAAAGAAGAAGAAAGAGGAGGAAGAAGGAGAAGAAGGAGGAGGAGGAAGAGGAAGGAGGAAGAGGAGGAAGAAGGAGAACGCAATAGAAGCTGAAACAGTTAACTAACTTCGCCATAATGCGCAATTTGTCACTTTCAAAGGCAAACACCTCTTTCCTGGTTTATATTTTCACACAGCTTCAGAGATTCTTTCCATAAGGTTAGATTAAAACCATGCTTGCCATTTGTCCCCACCACCACCACCAAAACATTATTTCCTCCTTGGGAGTCACCACAGCAAAGATTCTTAGATAGCCAGTCCCTGCCTTCGTCACAGCCATCCATTGCTCTCGGCAAGGCCACAGTCTGAAGAAAAGACCAATAGAGTCTTTTGGGTTCCAGTCTAATGCTGTGACCCCAAGATTCTTGTCAGGTACAGCCCCTCCCCAGCCACAGCTTTCCATAAATGAAGAAAGGGGTATAAAGAAAACAAATGTTCTAAGCCTTAGAAGCTTAAGTGGGGAATGCTAGCCTGAAGGCAACCTGAGTTACACACTGAGGGCTCTTCATAAAGAAAAAAATGACTGCCTGAAATCTCACTGAATTGCTAGATGAAGTGCGTGGCTTTGTTCAAGCCATGAAGGCTAAGCTAAAATTATGGTTGCTTCCTTATCTGGGAAAGCAGAGCTCGAACAGTGTCTTCACAGAGTGACTTTGAGAATCAAATGAACAAAAGCCCATGGGAATGGTGGGCCCTTTTATTTCAACATGCTTTGGTCAGCTGTGCCTCTGCAGTTGAGAAGAGCATGTGTCTCATATAAAATCATCACCAGCAAGAACCACAAGCTAAGTGGCTACCCACTAAAAGGAAACAAGAATGACAGTAGCTCCCGCAGAAATGCAGGAACATTTACTTCTTACTTTAAATATGGGCATGTTCTTACAGCTGTGTGTACTTATCACAGGCAATGTGGGGTTTGCAGAAAAGTAAGTGTTCCATAAACACAAATACTTCCTTGATGAAAGAGTTGTGTATGGTTAACATGTTTCTTTTAAAATATATCTATTTATTTTATTTTACATGTATGGGTATTTTGTCTGCATGTATGCATGTGCAAAACATGTGTGTTCAATATCCACAGAGACCATAAGAGGGCGAAACTGGAGTTACATGTGATTTTAAATCATGTTGGCATGGAAACCTAACCTAGGTCCTCTGCAAGAGTCACAAGTGCTCTTAAACACCATAGTTTGTATGTTCCTGTGTTGAAGACATGACCTTGTGATGATGACCAAAACTTAAATAGGTTATTAAAAATTACTGTATCGCCATCTGGTGATGGATGGAGATAGAGACAGAGACCCACATTGGAGCACTGGACGGAGCTACCAAGGTCCAGATGAAGAGCAGAAGGAGGGAAAACATGTACAAGGAAGTCAGAACCACGAGGGGTGTGCCCACCCACTGATACGGTAGGACTGATCTAATGGGAGCTCACCAAGGTCAACTGGACTGGGACTGAACAAGCATGTGATCAAACCGGACTCTCTGAATGTGGCTGACAATGAGGGCGGACTGAGAAACCAATAATAATGGCACTGGGTTTTGATCCTACTGCATGTACTGGCTTTTTGGGAGCCTAGTCTGTTTGGATGCTCACCTTCCTAGACCTGGATGGAGGGGGGAGGGCCTTGGACTTCTCACAGGGCAGGGCACCCTGACTTCTCTTAGGACTAGAGAGGGAGGGGGAGTGGAGGGGGAAGTGGGAGGGAAATGGGAGGATGGGAGGAGGTGGAAATTTTAAATAAACAAATAAAAATTACTGTATAGCTATAATTTTTAATGTAAAAATTATTTTTGAAGCAGTGTCTGAGGTACGCCCTTGGTTTTACATCATTTACATTTGAGCCCTGGGTATTATTTTTGCTCCCTGAACTAAAATTTTCCATTCTACAACAGTACACCTTATTTTTACAAAAAGAAAAATAATGAGCATGAGATGCCTTAAAATACCTCTAGTTAGGAAATGAGGCATGGCGATGATGCTATTTAGTCATTAGAGGTTTCTGTCTGTCTTTATCTAGAGAGGAAATTGTGTGACTAAAACCCCTGCCCTAAGAGTCAGAGTGATTTTGTCTGCCTTTGCCATTCCTTATTCCTCAAAAGCAAGGCTATCAATATAAAGCAACATTTAACACAGTATGTTTATATTTAAGAACCAAGCGATCAGAACTAAGTAACTTATTCTATATAGTAATATTTTCTCAATATTTTTAATAATATTCATTAATCTTTTAATTAAGCATTTCACTTGGAAACCAATTAGAATGACATCATTTATAAAAAATAATACAGAGAAACCCCATGCGATATTTATTTGGAGTTTCTCAATGGGAACATCTTGCAAAATCACATGATAATGTCACAGCAGGACATTGACGTAGGTGCCATCGGATCCCAGCACACCCATTGCCACAGGGCCCTCACATTGTCCTCCTATGGCCATGTCCTCTTCCCTTCTCCCTCTACTTTCTCCTTCATCCTGCCAGCCATCAATTTATTCCCATGCCTATGTTTGTGCTTCAAGAATGTGTAGAGTGGACTCACACAGAGACTGATTTTGGTAATCAGCTTCTACACTGTATCATTTCTTAGAGATTCATCGAACTTGCTGAGTGTGTCAATATCCTGCTCCTATTCTTTGCTGAGTAGCATTCCATAACATGGAGAAATTGCAGCTACTTACATTTTCATCTATTGAAGGATATCAAAATTGAGCCTATTGCTTTCATATATGAATGAACATTTAGAAAGATGCTACTGTTTTAATTTTGCATGTACTAGGGTGTGTTCCAAGCGTTTATATGACATCGCACATATGTGGAGATCAGAGGACTTGTTTCTCTCCCCAGCTATGTGGATCCCAGGGAACAAGCTCAGATAAACAGGCCTTAACAAGTATGTTATCCATTGGGCCTCTTACTGGTCTATTCTGTTATTTTTTAATGCTTTTATTCTCATATTTTACCTATATGTCTTAATTAGAAGTTCTATTGTTGTGAAAAGACAACATGACCATAGCAACTCATAAAGTAAAACATTCCATTGAGGTGGTGGCTTTAGAGGTTCGGTCCATTTTCCTCACGGTGGGACATGGTGGTGTGACATGGTACTGGAAAGTAGCTGAGATCTTATACCTTATAAGCAATAGGAAGTAGTCTCAGTGCCACACTGAGAGAAGCTTGAGCAAAAGAGACTTCAAAGCCCATCTCTGCAATGACATAATTCCTCTAACAAGGACATACCATACTGCAATAAGGTCACACCTTCTAATAGTGCCACTCTCTTGGGGGCCATTTTCTTTCAAACCACCACACTATATATAAAAATTGGTTTTATTATGGCATTTTCATGCACATACATAATATATTTTGATCCTTTTCAGTCTCCCCTCCATTTCTCTCTCTTGACCCCACTTCCACTCCTGTTGATCCTGCTTCCTCCTCCCCTCTTCCCTAATAGCCTATGCATTGGTCAGGGTTCTGTAAAGGAACAGAATCCACAGAATGGGTTTATATTAAAGAGGGATTTAATAGATTGGCTTACCTGATAAATGCTAGGAACAATATCCATTTGCATATTGGGATCCATGAGGCTAAATGTCTCCACAGTAGCCACCTACATGCTGGTTAGGCTAAGGACCCCATGGCTGCTCAGCCCATGAAGCTGAATGCCTCAGCAGACTGTCTGGAATTGAGGGCCTGCAGGGTTTCTGGACAATCAGTCATTGGTCTTTAGCCAAAGAAGCGGAATTATGATGTCAGCAAAGAAAGGCAGTGGTGGCAGTGGTGGTGGTGGCAGTGGCAGGAGCAATGGTCATGGCAGGAGCATCAGCACTGGCAGCAACAACAGAAGGGTAGATGAACTTGTGTATATGGTAGATAAGCTCACAAAGGAGATGCCACGGCAAGCCAGCAAAAGTTTTTCGTCAGACCTTCTTCTGTTTAAGCAGAGGTGGAAGGAGCTACCCAGATGCTAACCTAATTTAGCTAATTCTTCATATATGTACCCAGAGGCTCGCCTCTCAGTTGATTTAGATCCAGTCGCGTTGACAACTAAACTTAACCATCACAGCCCCTTTCCACTTCTGTGTGTGTGTGTGTGTATGTGTGTGTGTGTGTGTGTGTGTGTGCATGCCTCTGTGTGTCTATCTGTTTTTAAATGTGTGTGAGCCCTTCTGCATATGGGTGTGCCTATGTACATGTATATGTTTACACTTTTGTATGTAATTTTGTGCATCTGCCTTGGTGAAAGGGGGTGCTAGCTAGCTTTATGTAAGCTTGTCACAAGCTAGAGTCATCAGAAAGAAGGAAGCCTCAGTTGAGGAAAAGCCTCCATAAGATCCAGCTGTATGCAAGCCTATAGGGCATTTTCTTAATTAGTGATTGATGGGGGTGGGCCCAGTCCATTGTGGGAGGTGCCACCCCTGAGCTGGTAGCTCTTGGCTCCACAAGAAACCAGGCTGAGCAAGCCATAAGGAGCAATCCAGTAAGCAGCACTCCTCCATGACCTCTGTGTCATCTCCTGCCTCGTGATTTCTGCTCTGTGTGAGTTCCTGTTCTGACTTCCTTCAGTAGTGAACAGTGCTGTGGAAGTGTGAGCTGAATAACCCTTTCCTTCCCAACTTGCTCTCTGGGCATGGTGTTCCATCACAGCAATAGTTATCCTAACTAAGACACTAAGACATCACATGTATATGTGTGTGTATGTGCATCTGTGTGTGTCTCTCTGTGGGTCTGTGTGTGGGTGTAGTATGCCAATGGGTTTCACTGGTGTTACTTACAGAAGCATAATGGATATTTGTCTAAAGGGTTTAGACACCTTAGAGTGGCTAGACCACAGATGAAAAGGTCTCTTCCTCCCAGCAGCTATGAACTGGGTATAAATGCTCAGGGAAGGCTAGGACTGCGAGAGCCTCTCTAGTTCACATCAAGCAAGGTCAGGACCTGAGAGCCTCCCCTTTCCACACAAGGTCAGGTCCTGAGAGCCTCCCCTTTCCACACAAGGTCAGGTCCTGAGAGCCTCCCCTTTCCACACAAGGTCAGGCCCTAAGAGCCTCCCCTTTCCACACAAGGTCAGGCCCTGAAAGCCTCCCCTTTCCACACAAGGTCAGGCCCTGAGAGCCTCTTCTTCCCCAACATTGTTTGGACCCAAGAGCCTCCCTTTTTCACAGGTGTGGAAAAGGTGTTAGGGGGCTCATGTTATGCAGAAATGTGCAAAGCAACTGTGAGTTCAAGTGTGCAATAGCTATGGCATGCCTAGACGTCAGTTCTCCATGCCACTCCCTATCTCTCCCTCCAAAATTCTTTCTGCCCCTTTATCGTCCCAAAACCCATGGATAAGGTGATACTGCTGTTCTTTTTAATGCTGGGCATTCAATGGCCATTTATTCTCAGTGTTTTGACCAGTGTTAAGTCCCTGCTGTCTGCTGACACTGCTGCCTATTGGGGGAAAAAAAAGATTATTCAACCAAACCAAACTTCCCACAAAGGAATAATCTATGAGTGAAAACAGCTGTTTATAAGATAATCCATGTGCACTAACCAAGCAACAGCAGTAGCTTCCCTACTAGGGTTAGGGTTAGGGTTAGGGCTTTTGGCCAGGAAGGTTCTATTCTACACTCTACAATACTGATTGATCTTTGCCTTCTCGCACAGTCCCTTGGGGCTGCACATCCTGTCCTACAGAAACAGCATCTCTCACGACTTCTAAATATGTGGTTTCTGCAGTAGAATTCTTTCTCTGGAATTACCCTTTTTTCATCTACACAGGTGTGTCACTTGCTAGTTTTGTTGTTTCTTTGAATTAGGGGTGTTTTCATGTTGTGCCTTTTTTTAGTGGTTTTTGATTGTTTTGTTTTGTTTTGTTTTGTTTTGTTGAGAGAGGGCCTCATATAGTCCAAGTTGACCTTGAACTTGCGGTGTAGCCAAGAATAACCTTGAATTCCTAATCTCCTGGCTCTACCTCCCAGTGCTGTGATTTCAGGTGCACAACCGTGAGCCCAGAAGGTGCCAGAGGAAAGAGGATTTGTCCGTTTCCTCTGTTGTACTTTGGCTTAGACTTAGAGAGCAGTTGGGAAGCCACAGTCTCAGATACCAAGGGAGAGAGGTTCATCTGCTCCAAAATTCAGACGTCTGCTTTGTGTCTGCTTCCAAACGCACCCGTCAGTGAGCTCTTCCGTGGTTCAGTTGTCAGATGCAAAGCCAGGGCAAACCAAGGCCAAGTCCTCGAGCCAGCAGACCAGCAGAGGGAATGCTCTGTGCCATGTGTGCACAGAGACAACCGAGGACTTCTAAGAGCTGTTCCTGAGAAGAACCCTTCCAACTTCTATACTCCCCATGTGTTCTTGCAAAGATGTAGATATATATTGTTCATTATCCATGAACAACAATAGCACAAAGGAAATCACCCTTTCTTGTCGCAGAGACCAAAAAGCAAAAGAAATAGTTGTTTCTTTTGTTCAACAGGGAATTTCCCAAACATTTCTATCCAATGAACATTTATTAAGAGGCCAGCAAAATGGCAGACATCCTATAGAATAGTATGGGTATGGAACCCATTAACACCAGGGTGGCCCAGTTCTCAACACTGCAGTGAGATACTAAAATTCCTAGTCAGACCCTCAGATGAAGAAGAAGGATTTGAATTATATTGCTGATAAGTAATTAAATACCAGCAACTGTGTAGTATGACTGGGAAAATCCTTCTTTAAGACATATCTCCTTAGTCAATGTCTCTCTAGAAGTAACTGAGGTGGGAAGTTATGTATGTTCTTATACATATATTCCAACAGACTCAAGAACGTGTTATGCCAAGAAGTGGGAAATAGAAAAACACCCACTGAGCAAACCCAAAATTCACAAAATAGAGAAGCTGCAATGAATTAGACCTCGAATAGTAGCCATTGGAGTCAGCAGTGAGCGGTGATGACCCTGCTCGTGTATACACAGCAGATGGAAATAGAATGACAACTTCCACAGGAAATGGAAGGCCAGAAAGTTCCCAATGCATTGTGGAAAGAAGAGGACCATGATACATATTTTTAATCATTCAATTTGTTTCTTATAACGTAGCTTAGCCTAACAGCAGCAGCAGCCGTGTATAAGGGTCACTAGTACTTACCACAGACCCCAGTGTTCGAGTCCTTCATACCTTTACATAGCTCAGTCCTGCCTGGAATGCTGTCAGGGTGGCATTATTGTCTATGCTCTGTAGACCGTTGAGGGTGGTGGTTCTGGTTTACCAACGCTGCTGTCATTAGTTGTTACAAACCTCATGTCTGGAAACAAAAGAACTATATTCTCTCCAGGGTCTGGAGGTCAGAATTCCAAAGTGAAGGGATTGCTGAGCCATGCTCCCTGCCAAGGCCCTGGATACTCTCCCTGGATGTTTTGTTCAGCTTCCGGGTCTTCCGTGGCCTGTGGGGGCTTTACTCCCTGCTCTGCCACCATCTTCATCACCTTCTCCTCTGAATGTCACTCTCAGCTCCCCTAAACCTGTTCGTCATCAAGGGCATTTGTCATTGGATTCAGGGCTGTGGTGGTTTTAATGTAATTGGTCCCCATAAGCCTATAGGGAGTGGCACTATTAGTAGGCGTGGCTTTGTTGGGGTAGGTGTGGTCTTGTTAGAGGAAGTGTGTCACTATGGTGGTGGACTTTTGGGTCTCCTTTGTTCAAGTTTCACTCATTGTGACACTCAGTCAACTTCTTGCTTACTGCTTGCAGATCAAAAATGCAGAGCTCTCAACTCCTTCTCCAGCACCATGTCTGCCTACCTGCCACCATGGTGATAATGGACTGAACCTCTGAACTATAAATCACCCATTTAAATGTTTTCTTTTATAAGGGTTGTGATAGTCATAGTGTCTCTTCACAGCCTAAGACAAGGACCCCCTTGAATATCAGGGTATTGTCCTCTCACAATCTCTAGTTTAATTATACCCACTATGGTTCTTGAAAATAAGATTGCATCCATAGGTTGCAAACATTAAGACGTGTGTATGTTTTGAAGTGTCACCATTAAACCACCACAGAGGTTCAACAATATCTTTGCAGGTAACAAGAGTCAAATTCCAATCCTCTGACCTCATATTCACCATTTTTAACTACTCACTGACAAGTTCAATGGTAAGTCAGTGAAAATATTTATTACTTGGGAAATATAATAAGCACCTAACATGTCATATCTGCGAGGTGTTAAAACACATGAAGTGGAAAACCATTTAGTATGCATGCCGCTCACTGTTTGCAAAGCGAGTTGCTCCATTCAGAAAACATCCGCTGCCTCCCCCTCCACGGTTCCAGTTTTTTAAATTACATTGATCCATTACCAAGTGGCAGTTGGTTTAAATACTAGTGGACAACTCTGACAATTTAATGATCTGTTCATTACGGTTCAAAGAGATTGGCTTGTCTTTGTGGATATGGTGATTATAGCCAGTAAGATCATTATAATAGCCTCATCCTCAAACTGTAGGTGAGTCCCTTTGCAAGGATGGGTTCTGTTGAGTCCTTGGATGCAACTACACACCCACAGAAAAGGAGAAAAAGCACTGATAATCTCTAAATCCTCTGCCCAAAATTTATTTTCTCTTCTTCTATCTTCTTCTTAAGGGTTGCAAATTAATTTTTTAAGGGTTGCAAATTATATAAGAATATACATTGGCTGTTAAAACCATCTCTTGGAATTTTTAAGCTGCTACTCCACAGCTAATACTTTTAGAAGAAACATCAGCTAGAAAAGATATGGGAACAGAATAAAAGTCATTAATTCCATTTGTCTACAAAAGAAACCCATCCTCCACACGACTGACTGCCTAGTGATCGAACACCGTCTACCCTACTCTTCCGTGGGCTATAACAAAACAGCATGCTCAGAGGCATGATGAGCCAAAACCCACCTACCCCAAAAAGTGCAGCATCCTGTTCTGAGCCACACTAAAGCAAATTAGAAGATAGCCACATTTCAGAGCAACTAACTTATGTGTAGACACCCAGGCAGTCTTTTGACAGATGTATTTTTTTAATATATCCTGTGGTTGCTTTGAGCATAAACAACCTATTTGCATACTGTATGTTCATTTGGAACTTCTGGCTCACCCCTACACATTCTGAAAGAAAGACCCCATTCCTCTCTCTCCCTCCCTCTCTCTCTCCTTCCCTCTCCCTCCCTCCCTCCCTCCCTCCCTCTCTCTCTCTCTCTCT
Source organism: Arvicola amphibius (assembly GCF_903992535.2). NCBI lineage: Eukaryota > Metazoa > Chordata > Mammalia > Rodentia > Cricetidae > Arvicola > Arvicola amphibius. Next base: position 111,349,657 of record NC_052050.1, read on the forward strand.
CTCTCTCTCTTTCTCAAACCCCGCCCCCAATCAGAGTCTCTAAGCACCAAAGGCACCAACACATTCTCCGTCCCCTGAAGCTGCCGTCTCCCCAAGTCCCTGCCTAAGCACTCCACTTTTGAACAGACTTGGGCACAAACCCAGCCGTGGCAGACATGTCATTATCCCTCACCTACAATCTATAAACCTTTCCTGCCCTGGTCCTGGGCATGTGACTTCTCTAGCCTCCATCTCTGGGACCGGTGAACCTGCCTGGAGTTGCTTTGTTCAATATACCTGTTGTCATACTTTTTTCAATTTGACTTAATTTCGCTTACTGCACCAATGGAGAAACATATTGGGAGGCAGAAAACCCATTATTGTATATTTCATTAAAAGACTCAAAAAAACCCAGTCACATCATCAGTAAAATTAGTCACAAAAGTGTGAAAATTATTCATTTTATTTCATATGTAGAAAGTAATTTCTGCAGATAGAAAATACCTGGGCCTAGCCTAAAAGTATAAGTATTTTTAATATTATATGTGGATGGGGAATATTTCATATATTTCATATGCAGCAACTATTTTTCTTTCACAACAGGGCCTCATGTGGCCCAGAATGGCTTCAAACTTGCTACATAGACAAAGATGACCTTGAACTTCTTATCTCCTGCCTCCACTTCCCCAGAACAGAAGAATCAAAAACTAAAAAGATGAGACTGAGAGATATTGCCTAGCTACTATACTAAACACAGTTCTGATACAGCTGCAAACTTCTTTTAGACAAAATGTGGGAGAGCTTATATCTCTCTTACAAACTTGGAACGTTTGCTGAGCCCTCATTCCTCTGCTTTGACAGGTGAACTGGATCCTTCCCCTTCCCAGACAATAGACCAGGGTACCCTCAGACGACATTAGATCTCTAGCTGCTCCTCCCACATGTGTGTGGTGACACCATCTTACCTTTCACTGTCCCGTTTGTTAAGATAATAATAACACTATACACAGAAGAAAGGCAACCAATCCGTAATGGTTTTGAGCAGTTTGCAAGGCTGACAATGTGCCAGAAGAAGCAGGAGAGCCAAGGAAGCAGAAGCAGTATATAATTAAATACTTGTATGCTAGTGAAACTGATTGCAGAAGTATCGTGGACGGAAGTTTCACAAGGAAGGTAGGGCCTTGAACTTAGCCTTGGCATGTAACTGAATATGTGTGATGAGGTGGGTGGCTTTCCAGCATCAGGAATTTGTATCTTTGCTCCCTGGTTTGCCTGGCCTACTGCTGACTCTCAGTAAACATGGATAAATGAGGTATATAGACAATAATGATACAGAAAGAGTCCTCAATCTCAAAGTCATCTGAAGATGCTCAAGTGTATGAACACAGGGCAGTATGCCACCAAGTGCACCTTCCCCATTGTCTACAGTGTGCATATGTAAGTACCTTCCCAAAGTAGGAACTCTCCTCTTCTCTTCTCTTCTCTTCTCTTCTCTTCTCTTCTCTTCTCTTCTCTTCTCTTCTCTTCTCTTCTCTTCTCTTCTCTTCTCTTTCTTCTCTCCTCTCCCCTCCTCTCCTCCCCTCCCCTCCCCTTCCCTCCCCTCCCCTCCTTCACCTCTTCTCTTCTCTCCTCTCCTCCCCACTCCTCTCCTCTCCTCGCCTGTCCTCTTTTCTTCTCCCCTCTCCTCCCTACTTTTTACCTTCTCTAGTCCAGACTACCCTTGAATTCAAGATCCACCTACCTCAGCTCTCAAATGCTACTGTTTCAAGTGTGCATCACCACAGCCAGATTAGAATTCTAAATCACAAAATTCGTCATGAACTTTTGAACTAACTATTCAAATCTGGGAGAAAATGAATGTAACGGAAGGGCTAGGGGCGGGCCTAGGTCAACTCATCTGCTTGCAAAGGAGTCACCTCCGGGTCGACTACTCCTTAAGTGCTGTTAGTGTCATCTCTGCATCCAAATCATTGCATCAACAATCCTCATCTGTGAGTACCAGGGCTGGAAAGGAGTCTCAGGGGTTAAGAGTTCTGGCTGATCTTTTAGAAAATACAAGTTCAATTCTCAGCACACTTGGTAGCTCTCTATCTTCTGTAATTCCAGTCTCATTATCGCCACCTGGTGGGCCAGCCTCCAAGCAGCACTGGGCTGGAAAGGAACCCACAGGTCAGCTCTTATTAAGACTTTTCTTTATCTGTGGAGGTTAGGGGAGAAGACACTCACACACTCTCTTGATGTTATCCTTCTCCTTTATTTCTTATGTACTTCTTTTCTACAGCTTATATAACCCAGCAAAGCTTTCCAGGCAGTGTATGAATCACAATGTGGTTACATTCTATTTTTCAGGTGAATGATTATAATAAACACAGGTAATAAAGGTGCTTTTCATCTCCCTTACATGATTAAAACAAAGTCACCCCAATACTCCATCGACATTTACTTCTAAGTAACGTTACAAATTAAGAGAATGTGAAAGGGTAGGCAACATATTGTGGGTACAGGAAAGAATCCATTCTTTTACTCTTTACCTTGAAAGTTAATCTTCTGAGGAATCTTAAAGGAATCACAAGCCTAAACTTTTATACAAAAACAAGTCAGTCAGCTGTTAGAGCTTTAGCGTGTATGCCGTTTATCAATAGTTTCCGATATTAGGAAACTGAGGGCAGGAAGGAGAACAAGGAATCAGTTATTGCCTTTGATCATCAGCCAACCCTGCAAGAAAATATGTCAGCCAATCACAGTTGGGCTGCTTTGTATTTCTGACCTCGGCTATGTGTCCCTGTGAACTTTAGGCTGTTCCTGGGGTTTTCATCTTAAAGCTGTTGTCAGAACATCTGATCTAACCTGAAGTTATTTTAAAGCTTTGTTTCAGCTAACGATGAAGACGGAGTACTGTGGCTGCATCTTTCAGTATGAAGATTAAAGGAATTTGAGCCAGCCTGGCTCCTGGGACTCAGTTCTTTTTCTTAATCATTAACTTGAGCTGCGATCTATACAGCTCCTTGGATGGAACTCATACTTCCACAGCTGGACAGTACACTAGAGCGGACATTGTTGTTGGGGATGCAGGTGAACCACTCTGAGGCCATGAGAGCAGGAGAGCTGCCCCCTACAGTAATCAGAAGAAATTGCATCTCGTCTGGGCAGAACAGTAGAACTGACCCTGGGGTGTATGTGACTGTGGGTGATCCAGATCTGAGGACCTGAGAGCAGGAGAGCTGGCCCTGCTCCTTGCTGTGACTCAACGGGCCACACTACAGCCTCCATGACAAAATTCTCTCTCTCTCTCTCTCTCTCTCTCTCTCTCTCTCTCTCTCTCTCTCTCTCTCTCTCTCTCTCTCTCTCTCTCTTCCTCGCTCATTGTTGCTGTGTTTGGTTGGTTAGTTGGTTGGTTGGTTGGTTGGTTGATTGGTTTTTGTTTTCCTTTTAAATTTGATTTGTTTTAGAGGGGGTTGCATGGACAGAGGGCAGATATGAGGGAATGGAGAGATAAGTGGGATCAGAATACATAATGTGAAATCCACAAAGAATCAATAAAATAAGTTTTAAAATTAAGATCTCTGTTAATAGAAACCTCTCTTTTCAGAGTAATTTTACCATAATAGAGTATGGTTCTTTATGATAATAATTTTATTTACATACTTGTACAAATATTTTATTTAAGGATAGCAGAAAGAAACTGGGCATAGAAGTGCACAAACTTAATCCCAGCACTCGGGAAGCAAAGACAAGCATATCTCTGTGAGTTCAAGACCAGCCTACTTAGTGAGTTCTATGGGCTACATAGTGAGACCCTTAAAATATACAGACACCCAAAATATACAGACACAGAGATACAAAGATTGATCATTAGGACCAGGTAATGTTTCTGTTTGGGAATGGTCAGGGTGATCCAGGCTATGCTAACTAACAGCCTCTAGTCTATAAGGCCCAGAACAGAGCTGGGCTTCTCTTCTGTGAGTCAAGGTTTTCAGGGTGTCACAGCTTCCTACAGCATGTCTTCAGTCTCTAGGGCCACGTTGAGGAGCAGACACCACCTCCAATGTGGCCAGTTTCCATGCAGAATAAGAACAAGCTCTCTGGCATAACTGGATATCAACATGTAGAAGAATGAAAATAGATCCATGTCTATCACCACGCACAAAACTCAAGTCCAAATGGATCAAAGACCTCAACATAAAGCCAGCCACACTGAACTTCATAGTAGAAAGAGTAGGAAGTACACTTCAATGCATTGGCACAGGAGACCACTTCCTAAATATAGCCCCAGTAGCACAGACACTGAGAGAAACAATTAATAAACGGGACCTCCTGAAACTGAAAAGCTTCTGTAAAGCAAAGGACACGGTCAACAAGACAAAACAGCAACCATTCTGTAGAATAGGAAAAGATCTTCACCAACCCCACCAGACAGGGGTCCTATCTTCAAAATACACAAAAAACTCAAGAAATTGGTCATGAAAAGAACAAATAACTGAATTTTAAAAATGGAGTACAGACATAAACAGAAAACTCTCAACAGAGAAATCTAAAATGGCTGAAAGACACTTAGGGAAATGTTTAACATCCTTAGTCATCAGAGAAATGAAAATCAAAACAACTCTGAGATTCCATCTTATACATGTAAGAATGACAAAGATCAAAAACACTGATGACGACTTATGCTGGAGAGGTTGTGGGGTAAAGGAAACACTACCGCATTGCTGGTGGGAATGCAAGTCAATACCCTTTGAATATCAGTATGGTGATTAGGAAACAACTTTCCTCAAGACCCAGAAATACCACTTTGGGGTACATATCCAAAGGATGCTCAATTGTACCACAAGAGCATGTGCTCAACTATGTTCATAACAGCATTGTTTGTCACAGCCAGAACCTGGAAACAACCTAAATGCCCCTCAACCAAAGAATGGATAAGGAAAATGTGGTACATTTATACAATGGAGTACTACACAGAAGAAAAAAAATGATATCTTAAAATTTCAGGCAAATGGATGGAGCTAGAAAACATCATTTTGGGTGAGGTAACCCAAACCCAGAAAGACAAATATCATATGTACTCACTCATAAGTCATTTTTAAACATAAAGCAAAGAAAACCAGCCTACAAATCACAATCCCAGAGAACCTAGACAACAATGAAGACCCTAAGAGAGGCATACACGGATCTAATCTACATGAGAAGTAGTAAAATACAAGAGCTCCTGAGTAAATTGGGAGCATGGGGACTATGGGAGTGGGTAGAAGGGGAGGGGAGAGGTGGGGGGAGCAGAGAAAAATGTATAGCTCAATAAAATCAAACCAAAAAACTTATAAGAAAAAAAAGAGCTCTCAGGATACACCTGTAACTAAAGCCTCTAATTTAGAAATGCCAATCACCACCAAAGCAATCTTTCTAAACATCTGGAAGAGAAAAAAAAAGTTATATATTTAATCATTTATCACGTATAGGAAGTAAATTTTTGGCTCTGTCGAGGGAAGCAGGTAGGCTAACTGCAGATCTTCACCTCTGCTTCTGCTTCTCCAGATCCAGTCCCTCAATGTCATCCCCAGTTCTGCAATGGAACACCCGCTACAGCCTCCCGTCCCCTCATCTCCAGTGGATCCCACAGGTCTTCCACTCCTGACCTCCCTCCACCAATTCACTTTCTTTAGCCCAGCACCCAACTCCAGCAAGCACTCCCTGAGAACCCTTAAGCAACTCCTGAGACGGAACATATGCCCGACACTGCTTGGATGACCAACAACCTTAGAATAGTCCCGGGACCTACAGCAGAACCAAATACTATTGGTCTGAATAAAACAAAACAAGTAAACAAAAACATAGTTATAAAGTGACTCCTAATGATATTCTGCTATACTCATATACTCATGGATCAATGCCCTGCCCAGCCATAATCAGAGAAGCTTCCTCCTGCAGAAGATGGGAACAAATACACAACAGTCAGACATTATGCAGAGACTGAAAGACTTTGGAACACTCAGCCCTAAACTGGATGCTTCTGTCAAATACCTCCCCTCAGAGCTCAGGAGACTCCCGGAAAGAGGAGGCAGTTTAAGAAGAGAAGGGATGGAGGACACCAAGAGAACAAGACCCTCTAAAGCAACCTGGTCAAGGCTTATACGAACTCACAGAGATGGAAGCAGCATACACATGGCCTGCATGGGTTTGCACCAGGTTCTCTGCATAAATATGAAGGATTCCAGTTTAGAGTTTTCATGGGATTCCTGAGTGTGAGAACAAAAGTCTCTCTGATCCTTGAGCCATCTCTTGGGCTCTTTTCCTTCTGTTCATTTGTCTTGTCCAATTCCAATGTGATAGTTCTGTTTTATTTTATTATATTTTATTCTGTTATATTTTATTATTATTATTATCTCTTAGAAGCTTGTTTATTCTAAAAGCCTCACTTTTTAATGGGAGACAAGAAAGAAGTGGATCTGGAAGGAAAGAGAGGTAGAGAGGAACTGGGAGGGGTAAAGGAAAAGAAAACCACGATCATTATATACTATGTGTGGTGGTTTGAAGGAAAACGTCCCCCAAGGGGAGCAGCACTTTTAGGAGGGGTGGCCATATTGGAGTGAGTGTGGTCTTGTTGGAGGAAATGTGCCAATCTGCAGGTGTGCTTTAAAGTCTCATATATGTTCAAGACACTTCCCAGGGAAGGAGACCACTGCCTGTTGTTGCCTGTGAGATGCAGGACTTCTCAGCTTTTTCCCCAGCACCACGTCTGCCTGCATGCCACTATGTCCCACCGTGATGATAATGGACTGAACCTCTGAACTGTAAACAAGCCACCCAATTAAATATTTTCCTTTATTAGAGTTGCTGTGGTCATGGTGTCTCTTCACAGCAATAGAAACCCTAACTAAAACATTATGTAAGAATCCATTTTCAGTAAAAGGAAAAAATATTTCTATGTATTGGGTATTTATTTACTGTGTATTTACTTAATACATGTAACTGCAATAAGTTAATTTAAAAGTGCTTCAATCAGATTGCATAATTAACAGCTTGACTATTTTATAGATAATGAAATTAGAGAAGATTGAAGGGCACCTCAATTAGTGAATACTGTGTTCATGGTATAATAAATCTGATTTCTTTCATTGATCAAACACTCAGTATAACAAACATAGGCAGAATGCACACATAAATCAGACTCTGTCATAAGTAGCAATTAAAATCAACATTTAATGATAAAGAAAAAATAAATTTTTGTTAGGTCCCTTAAAACACTAAACTCCTATGTAGCTGTTATTTCATTTGTTTATTTTATGCGTATGCATATGTGTGTTTTGTCTGCATGTCTGTCTACGTACCATATTCATGCTTGACCCACAAATGGCCTAGAAAAGAGCATCTGATCCCCTGGGAGTAGAGCTAGTGACAGTATGAACCACTATGTGGGTGCAGGGAATTGAGCTCTGGTCCTCTACAGCAGCAACAAGCGCTCTTAACCATTGAGCCATCTCTCCAGCCCCAAAATCCTATATCCTCCCTAAAAGAGCAATGAGGTGCTGGGGAGACAACTCCCTGCATTAGAGTATTAGCTATGAAAGCAAGAGTTCAAACTCCTAACAACCCTGTAAAAAAAGACAGCATGACCTTGTGTGAGCTTACAACCCCACTACTGGGGGGGAGGGCAGGGGGCAGGCATCAAAGACAAGCAGATCCCTGGCTCTCACTTATCAGGCCACCCTAGCCAAATGGTAAATGGCAAGCTTAAGGTTCAGGGAAGAACCCTGCCTCAATAAATAAACCAACAAAGAAATAAATAGAGGAAAATTCCATGTGCTGACATCCTCGGGAAAATGCACAGATATTCATGCACCTTCACACACACTTGAACACACCACACACACACACACACACACACACACACACACACACACACACATGCATTTCAGGCTGCCCTTTTACAGTTGAATGCCTATACGCAGGAAAGAATTATGAATGCAGTTACTGAGGGAACACAATTTGCAAGTTATATGAGGCAGAGATACTGGAGGGCAAAGATTTTAAATAATAATTTAGATGTTTCAGATTTTCCAAAAGGGAGTGCGGTAAGAGCGCGTGTGTGTGTGTGCGCCTACTGCTATTATCAAGGAGCCTGACGAAATTATACACAGCCTGGCAAAGAGAAAAAGGCAGCTTTAGGTTGTAAATTCCATGAACTTCTGAATGGCATTTAAATACTGAATGCCTCGTATCTCTGCAGTTGCTGACATAGAGTGATGAGGAGAAGGGTGAAAGGGACAGGGTATCTAATTTCTAATCTGTGAATGCCTCTATCAATCCACCAACCCCAATGAAGAGAAGCTGTACCACCTACCCTCAGCCTCCATTCCCCTCTAAGGAGGGTCCGTCTTCAGCACATGAGTTCAAGAACTCTTGGGAAGCTGGGCCATAAAATAAGAGATGGGGTTGGGGAAGTAATTCAGTTGGTAAAGTTCTTGTCATGCAAGTCTCAGGACCTGAACTTATGTACAAAAGCCAGGTGTGCTGTGCACATGTGTGTCCCAGATCTCAGGAAGCTGAGACACACAGATAGATCGCTGTGGCTTTTTAGTCAGCCTAGCAGAACAGTTCCAGAGCAGTGAGAAACCCAGCTCAAAACAAGGTCGATGGCACCTGACAACCTACACCTGAGGTTGACCTGTAACCTCCCATACACACACACACATGTGCATAGGCACACACACACACACACACACTCACACACACACACACACTCATAAACACGAAAAATAAATAAAAGTGAGAAAATTGAACCTGAAAATGTGAAAGAAAAGACACCAAAAATAATTCAATAAAAAATGAGGAAGAGATCCTAAACAAAATTCTCAAAAGAAGAATTGCAAATGGCCAGAAGAGGAAATGCTCAACATCCTTAGCCATCAAGGAGATGCGAATCAAAACAACTCTGAGATACCATCTTACACTAGTCAGAATGGCTATGATCAAAAATACCAATGACAGCTTATGCTGGAAAGGATGTGAAGTAAGGGGAACACTTCTGCATTGCTGGTGGGAGTGCAAACTTGTGCAGATGGTTTGGAAATTTCTCAGAAAATTGGGAATCAATCTACCTCAAGACCCAGCAATACCACTCTTGGGCATATAACCAAAGAATACACATTCATACTTGTCCTGATCCTACTACCAGTGACAAGGTCATTTGTTCAACTGTGTTGATAGCAGCATTATTTGTAACAGCCAGAACCTGGAAACAACCTAGGTGCCCCTCAGCTGAAAATGGATAAAGAAAACATGGTACATTTACACATGGCATATTATTCAGCAGGAAAAAACAATGACAACTTGAAATTTGTGTGCAAATGGATGGAACTAGGAAAAAAACATCCTGAGTGAGATAACCCAGACCCAGATAGAGAAACACGGAATGTGCTTACTCATAAATGGATATTAGACATAAAAAAGGATAACCAGTCCACAATCCCAGAGAAGCGAGCTAACAAGGAGAACCCTAAGAAAGACATACATGGATCCCTCTGGGAAGAGGTACAAGATCTCCTGAGTAAATTGTGACTGTGGTGGGGAAGAAGGGAGGGTGAAAGGGGAGGGAGAAGGAGAACGATGGGAATGGATCGGGAGGGGAAAGAACAGAGAGGAAGATAAAGGAAAGAGATAGCTAGATAAAGGGAGCCATTAAGGAGCTAGTAAGAAATATGACACTAGGGAATCTCCCAGGAATCCACAAGGATAACCTCAGCTAAGACTCTAAGCAAGAGTGGAAAGGATGCCTAAACTGGCCTTCCCCTATAATCAGATTGATGACTACCTTAATTCTCATCATAGACCCTTCATCCAGCAATTGATGGAAGTAGATACAGAAATCCACAACAAAGCACTGAGCTGAGCTTCTAGAGACCAGTCCAAGGGAGAGAGGAGCAATAATATGAACAAAAGGATCAAGACCGTGATGGTGATACCCATAGAAAGAGCTGACCTGAACTAGTGAGAGCTCACTGACTTTGAGCTGATAGTGGGGGTAGGGAGGACCTACATGGGACCAAACTAGCCCCACTGAATGTGGGGGACAGTTATGAGGCTTGGGTAGTCTGTGGGACCACTGGCAGTAGGACCAGGATTTATCCCTGGTACTTGAACAGGCATCTTGGAGCACATTATCTTGAAGAGATACCTTGCTCAGCCTAGATATAGGGGGGAGGCCTTGGTCCTGCCTGGAAGTGACATGCCAGACTTTGTTGACTCCCCATGGGAAGCCTTACCCTATCTGAGGAGGGGTGGGGGAGAGCTGTGGTGGGGGGAAGGAGGGGGTAAGAAGTTAGACTATAGGGATAGCTACATAAAATAAGAAAAGATTTTATTTTAAAAAATTCTTACATTAAAAAAATAAAAATAAAGGAAGAATAAAGAAAACACATAGAAAAAGTAAAAGACTTATATTTTTAAAGCAGGACTAAAAAAGAAAGGCAAGAGAAGGTTGCAATGGGAGGTTCAGATGCAAGGCTCTCTCTCTCTTTCTCCGTGTGTGTGTGTGTGTGTGTGTGTGTGTGTGTGTGTGTGTGTGGTCATTGCCTGTTGGAGGCTGGAGAATGGGCTTCCTTAGACGGGAGGCTCTAACACAAGCTGATGGAAATGAGAGCCGGGAGAAGCAGCACAGCCTGAGCAGGATTCCCACCTGCAGAGCTGCCTGGGGTTTGTTCTTTATCATAGCCTGCATATTTTCATTACTCCGGGTTATTTGGAGGGGCTTATTTGAATGTGACTCAGAAGGTTTTACACACACACACACACACACACACACACACACAAACTATTTTGCATTCAAGACAGTGGCTGCACCTTAAGCAACTGCTACCCCAGCCTGCAATTGCAACTCCGCAGCTACCAGCAGCTGTTTGGCTGCATGGGTCACAGCCAGGCGGGAATTCTGTTCTCTCAGGCACTGGCTTTATCAGGCAGCTAAAGGAAACTTTATCTCAATCTCTATCCTTCTACAAACCTCAGGATTCAAAGGCTGAGGTGAAATCCTCCTTGCTCAGAGAGACTGAATCACAGATAGCTAACCTTCCCTCCTTTGCGTGTGTCTCCCAAGATAGGGGCTTCCTTCTGCTCAGCCCCCACTTAAGAACATCACTACACATGATTCTTCCGCTCTACCCCTTCCCATCAGCTAGTTGCTGACACAGCCTCCTGATCCCAGTTTAATTTTATTTAATCAAACAATTGTAACACATCTTTGTGTTGTTAACAGAGGCAGAAGAAATACATGTACCATACCTTTGCACAGTTGAAATAAAATTTCACAACACTCAAATTTATTTAGGAATTTAGAATTTTCCACTACATTGAAAAAATTCCAATATTTAAGTGTTTGGTTGGATGTGGGGAGAGAAATACTGTTTCTGAGTCTCCTGTCAATAGGAACAGGGAAAGCATGGTTGATTGACAGCATCCTTATAAAGGCTCTCCTTTCACGGGCTGAGTAGCCACCATCTTGGTGAACGCTGGTACTGGCGACATCACTGCCCTGGGACCCTTTGTCACTGCTCTGTGATCACTACACAGCCCCAAAGGTGTGAGCACGGCCTTCCAGCACACGGGATTCCTTTCACAGGCTCCTCTGCGCCTTTCTCTGTTACAGTGAGGGTGCTTCACACTCCCAGTAGAAAATGGTAGGGACCCACTGTAAAAGAGACTCCAGCAACTTTCCTAACAGTGAAGCAAGCAGGACAGGTATCAGGGCTGTCATAGCACAGAAGCAGAACACAATCCTCCTGCAAGTTTTCAGTCTTGGTCTGGTGACAACCCATCTCCGGTCTCTTAAATTCCCTCAGCCTCCCTTCACCCAGTGTGCACCCTGAACTTGCAAGTCTCCTGCACCCCTTCCACTAGCACCTGATATCCAACTCTTGCTCACCCCTACACTGCCAGGCTCTTGATCTCTCACAGCCCTGTGGAGCATTATCTTACCCACAGTTCCATACCAGACATCTCTGCTGGCAGGGACCAAGATGTCTGAGCCACTTTGGAACGTGTCCTGCCTTGCGTGTTCTCCCTTACCCCAAGGGTATCTGCTACTATTTACTTACACCTTAGTTAAACTTCTCTTAAACCTACTGTGTGACGTCTGTCTCCCACTGACTCAGATACGCATCCTTGCATGAACGTGTAATTAGCTTCTGTGGTGATTTTAATAGGTATGGCCCCGTTGGACTCATGTGTTTGAATGGGCATAGCTTAGCATATACGGAGTGGAACTATTAAGAGGTGTGGCCTTGTTAGAGAGGGAGTGGCTTTGTTGGAGGAAGTATATCACTGGGAGTCTGTGGTGGGAGGAGCTTTGAGATCTCATAGATACTCAGCTATTCCCAATACACAGTTGCTTCTGCTGCCTGCAGATCAAAATATAGAATGCTCAGCTCCTTCTCTAGCACCATGTGTGTCTGTCTACATACACCATGAAGATAATGGACTAAATTTCTGAAACTGTAAGCCAGATCAATTAAATGTTGTCCTTTATAAGAGTTTCCTTTATATCATGTGTCTCTTCACAGCAATAAAACCCAGACTAAGACATCTCCCTAACCTAGAAACATCAAATTTGTTTATTTATTTACTCGTGTGTGTGTCTGCATGTGTGCGCACGTGTGTATGCAGGCACGTGTGTACCATAGCACACACGTGAAAGGACAGTTTTACCCTCCAGCTTGCTGAGGCAGAGCCTCTCTTGCTCCTGCCCTGTGTCCTCCCAGCTCCTGACCCACAAGCTTCCCTACAGTTCACCTCTCCCTGCCCCCTTTCTCACCAAGGAGTGCTTGAATTACAAAGGGGCCTGGAAAGATGACTTGGTGAGGGAAACATTTGCCTCCAAGCTTGACAAGTTGAGTTGCATCCCTGAATCCTCCAGTGTGGAAGCAGAGAACTGATGCCTATAGGTTGTTCTTTGGTCTTGAGAGACCCCGTTGCATATTCACATCTTCATACATACATATGTAAATAAATAAATATTTTAATAAACAGCAGAATGGATAATATCTAGAGAGCAGCAAGGATGAAGAGGAGATTCAGAGCTGCCTGGGAGATGGACAAAGAATTTTCTTCTCCCATGACTGAGCAAGCAGAGCGAGTTGCAGGGCTATGGAGGACGATGTTGAGGAAAAAGGGGAAGGGACACAAAGACACCCAAAACATAACAACAGACACACTTTCACCACAAATCCTGAGCTCTCACTGCCCTGAGCCCTCGAGGACAACAGCGTCTACAGCCTCATAGGCACAGCTATTGCCATGTCGCATCTTAGATGGCACTCAGGGTTGAATTCTTCTCTGGGCATCCTGTCACTACTGCTTCAAAAATTGAGAGCCAAACATGGCCCTCCTGCCCATACAATGGCAAGTGAACACAAACAAGAGAAAACACACATAAGAATAAATAAATTAATTAATTAATAATAAATAAATGGAACTAGCTGTCTCTTACACCTTTACCTACCATCTGTCTATCTATCTCCCACCTATCCATCACCATCTATCGTTACCTAGCATCTGTCTATCTACCTATCTACCATCTACCCATTATCCATCTATCTTGTGTGAGTTTGAGGACATGTGCATACCCCAGGGCACATGTGACGGTCAGGAGTTGTGTCTTTCCACCGTGTCTGTCCCAGAGACTGAACTAATGCCATCAGAGTTGGTGGCAAGTGCTTTACTCTACTGAACCATCACAAGCCACCACACCCAGCTTATCTACGTGGGTGCAGGATGCTAAAGTCAAGTCCTCATGCTTGCAAGGCCAACCCTTTAACTGACCCACTTAACTCCCAACTTCTCTAAAGTGGCTTTTATAACTTGTAGGGCCCGGGTCTAGCCTTGTTCCTGGGGTGCATCATGAGGACAATTTCTGCTCAGCCAGCTAAAACATTCTGTTTGTTCCTGTGCTCCCTCTGCCCAGCCTGGTGATTAGCTGTAGGGCATTGTTGGCTCCATCTTTGGTGTGGTAATTTCCCACCTGCCTGGGCGGAAATCCTTGAGCAGCAGCGAGGTATATAAGGATTTCCCCAAGGTTAAATAAACGGCATTCTGCTGATCTCCTTTCGAATGACCCAGGTCACTTTGTGTGTTCTTTCAATCTCTAGGCCCTTGCCCGACTCACGTACAGTACGGTGGCACATGAACTGTACCGAGGGGGTAACACAGAATTGGGTGTTACAATAACACACATCGATTGAACTTATTTTCTGTTTAAAACCAATTAAAATCAATGTATAAAAATTAATTGCTAATGTTTGCTTTTGTCAGTACACATGTATAAGCAAAAATTCAAATGTTCAAAGATTATCTGCTGTTTGTGACAGGGTCTCACTGTAGTCTGGCCTGGGCTGTCAGGCAAACTCTTGTCCTCCCTGAATGACAGGATTGCAGTTAGTAGTAACCAGGCCCCACTCCTTCTGAGCTTTGTGTGGAATCTGGGGAAGACAGCAAATTTTCTCTTACAGAAGAGCTAGACAGGAGGATAGCGATTCCTTTTATTATTTTATTAGAAAATAAAACTCGGTGATAAATATTAGGGAATAAACCTGAGAGATCCACAGAGCCACCAAGACATGATCCTGTTCCTCTCCACTCCAGGATCAAAAGAACTACACAACCAATGGGCATCTCCTCTTCCTCCTCCCTGTGTCCTTCTATCTCCTTCTGAGTTGTCCTGGGAAGCTCTTTGGTGCACCCCCAGCCAGGTGAATGTGGAATCGACTCTGTGAACCGAGATCGGATTCTATCGGTGAGCTCAAGTGATTAGCACAAACAGATCCCCCCCAACACAGGAGCATCTGCTCTGCCCCATATCAAGATTTATGAGAGAGCCACGATCATATGGAATGCAGCAAAGACAAACAGATGAATGGAGCAGAATAAAGAGGTCAAGTGGACCCACACTCATCCAGATGCCACTTTCCCTTTTCTTTTGGCAAACTTGATTTTATAACTGTGATCTCACTTCAAGGTAGTGAAGAGACTGTATTCTTTTTGATTAATACTTCTGGAATAAATTGTGTCTATATGGAAAGTAATGAAGCTAATAGTCTTCAGTTCATGTGATGTGTTATGCGCACACACACACACACACACACACACAGAGAGAGAGAGAGAGAGAGAGAGAGAGAGAGAGAGAGAGAGAGAGAGAGAGAGATATCTGGAAAGATATTAGGAAGTAGGAAGTGACACAGGCTTCAGGATAAGGAGACTTCTCATGAGCCATAAAAATCAACCAGAAAGTAAGATTAGACATTCTAATAAATTAAAATAAGTAATTTACGATTCATCAAAAGGCATAAATTAAGAGGGCAAAAATGAAAAGAAAACAAACCCAAGAGTGGGGAAATCTGCAATCTCAGCCAAATGTATTCATTTTTGAAACATATTTTAAAACTTTCTACAAATCAGTGGGAAAAGATACACAATACCAAACATAAAAAGACAGCAGACTTAAACAGGCACAATATCAAAAGGAAACCCTATCTGGATATGATGCTACATGTCTATCATCCCAGTGCTGGTCAAGCTGAGGAAGAGGTTTGTTCAAGGCCAGCCTCGGTTACATAGCTTGAGTTTTTTTCAAAAATAAATAAATAAATAGATAAATAAACAAATGGCTGAGTCCAGTGGCCCAACAGTATGAACATTATTTGACCTCATAAATTATCAGAAAATCTAAATTAAAACCATAAGGAGATCTACTACATAATTACCAGGTTGGGAAGATTTAAAAGGCTGCTAACAGCTGGTGGCAAGGACACAATGCATAGGGGAACCTACATACTGTTTGTGGCATCAGCAGATTGTCCTGAACTGAAGAAAAGAGATTGCCCTCATCCTTGGTTTGATGATGCTCTTATGTCAAGGCTATAAAAGGACATGCACTGGAAAAGCTAGTGTTCTGTTATAGACTCCTTGGCACCCAGCTGGATTCATATAATGGAATACCACATACCAATAAAAATGAGCCCACTACAGATACACAAAGCAAGGAGCAGCACTAAGCAAAAATGAAAGAAGCTTTGCTGAGTGGCCTCATTTATACAAAACCTAGAGTGGCCTCATTTATACAAAACCTATCAGTTGAAACCAAGTCACCATGTTTGAGGAAATACACAGAACTGATTAAACTACAGAGATGGTCAAACTATAAAGTTAATCAAGGACCTGAACCTCATGAAATGCAGCACTGTGTATGGAGTATTTCTTTATGCTGGGTGAATACATATTACTATGGTTGGTTTAATAAGGAAGGTGATTGGCCTGTGACTAAGCAGGATGAGGTTATGTGGAAGAACCACACTAAGAGAATGCGGGGAAGAAGAAGGATGAGCTAGCAGTCACGAGGCCATGAAGAGAGAAACAAGGTGAACTTGCCGTGTTTAAAAAATGGTACCACTAAGTGGAAAAGCATAGATAAGAAATATGGGTTAATTTAAATGTAAGAGTCAGTTGGTAATAAGCCTGAGCTATTGACTGAGCATTTATAATTAGTAAGTCTCTGTGTGATTATTTAGAAGCCAGAGGTTCCAACGAAAAACTCTGCCTACAGATGGTCTTTCCACTAAAGCTTGAGCATGAGAGGGAGCAGGTGAGCAGGAAAGAACCTCTCCTGTGTGGATGTTCTACCTCTTCCTAATGGAGGACTCTCGTTGGTTAATAAAGAAACTGCCTTGGCTTTTTGATAGGGCAGGATTTAGATAGGTGGAGTAGACAGAACAGAATGCTGGGAAGAAGGGAAGTTAGTCAATATCCATGCCTCTCTTCTCTGGGAGAGACACGATGGAACCAGCTGCCAGGTCAGACATGCTGAATCTTTCCCGGTAAGCCACGATCTCATGGTGGCATACAGATTATTAGATATGGGTTAGTCAAGATGTGAATAAGAGGCTGAAACTAATGGTCCAGGCAGTGTTTAAAAGAATACAGTTTCCGTGTAATTATTTCACCTGTAAAGCTAGCCGGATGACGGGACACAGCCCGTCGTACCTTCTACATCTTCTCTGGGTGGTTGTTTCTGGAGTGTCAGCTCTGTAATTCTCAGCGAACACCTGAGTTTTGGCTGTGACTCTTTCTATGAATGTGCTATACTCCATAGTCAGATTTTTATGTTTATTTATTTTTGTGTGTGAGTGTTCTGCCTGTATGTATGCCTGTTTACTATATACAGATAGTGTAATGTTCTGTCTCTTTAAGAGACAAGCCATGCCCACTCCCTTCCTGCTTATATCCTTAGCCTCTCTCTCTTCCTGTCCCTCTCTCAGGAAGAAGCAGCTTCTTCCTCTCCCCATTTCTCCCCTTCCCCCCCCTCTCTCTGTCTCTCTCTCTCTCTCCTCTCCTCTCCTCCCCTTTTCCCTCCCCATCCATAACCCACCTAATAAATGTTTAACTTCACTCTGCATGGTGTGCCTATCTATCTACCCCTTGCATACCGACCGCCCACATGGCTGCCACCAGGATGCTCAGGGGACCAGCCACCTTTGGAGACCTGCTGCATGGTGTGCCCCGGCCCTGCCCAGGACTGGCTGTTTTGGGGACCTGCTGCCCCCTGCCTGTGGGGGATCTTGCAGCAAACCCATTACACATAGTGCCTGAGAAGGCCAGAAGAGGCCATCAGATGCCCTGGGATTCATTACAGAGAGGGTTGTGTGTTGCTGTGCAGATGCTGAGAATTGAACCCAGGTCCTTGGTAAGAGCAGTCAATACTTTTAACTATAGAGTCATCTCCCCAATCCCAGATTTTTGATTTGTTTTGTTTTGAGATAGGGTTTCACCATGTAGCCCTGGCTGTCCTGGAACTTGCTATGTAGACTAGACTGGACTTGAACTCACATATATCACCTGCTCTCTCTCACAAGTAATGGGATAACAGTCATACAGCACCACACCTGGCTCATAGTCAGATATTTTATGGAATATATCTACCAGATAAATGTGCCTCAAAATATACGACCCTTGTTTATTCTTTGATAATTCATACATGTATATGAAGTATTTTCTTCAGATTCAGTCCCCTTGTTATTCTCTCTCATCCCCTCCCACTACCTCTGGACCCCTTCTTTTTTTCAGTATATCCCCCTCTGTGCCAATTCTATGTCAACTTGACACAAAATGAAGTCATTTTGAAAGAGGGAAGCTGAATTAAGAAAATGTTTTCATAAGACTGAGCTGTAGATAAGCCCATAGAGCATTTTTAATTGGTTATTGATTTGGGAGGGCCCAGCCCATTGTGGGTAGTGCCAACCCTGGGCTGGTGGTCCTGGGTTCTGTAAGAAAGCAGGCTAAGCAAGCCATGGGGAGCAAGCCAGTAAACAGACCTCCTCCAGAGCCTCTGCATCAGGTCCTGTCTCCAAGTTCCTACCCTGTTTGAGTTCCTGTCCTGGCTTCCTTCAGTGATGAAGTACAATTGTGAAAGTGTAAGCCAAATAAATCCTTTTTTTTCCAATGTGCCTTTTGGTCATGGTGTTTCATTGTAGCACTAGAAATCCAAGACACCCTCCTACGTTTATGCTTTTTTTATGAACCACTGACTTTGGAGTTGCTTGCACGAACATGGATGGGGAATTATCTACTGGAGCATGAGCCACCTACCAGTGGCTTCCACATCACTGACGAGAACTGACTCCCTGTTCCCAGGAACCATTAACTGCCAGGAGTTTTTCAGCTAAGGGTGGAGCCTCATGATCCCCTCCCCGATCCATACTTGAATTTTGACCTTGAACAGGTAACTACAGCAGGTGTGGCACACCTTCCCCCCCACACATTCTTTCACCTCCTCTTCAGCATTGAGCCCATTTTATTGCTATCTATTCTTTGTCAGTTTCAAATATATGTTAATACATTCTGCTCACACCCACCTCTCCACCGGCTCCAGCCTTGATATCAGTCCTTCCAGCCACTCACCCTATGCCCACCACCAAGTCCCCATTCCACTTCCACATCTTTTTGTTTTGGTTTGGTGTGGTTTCTGTTTTGTGACTGACTAAGTCTAACCTGGGCCACTCCCATGCGCTTGGCTGCAGAACTTCCCAGAGGAGCAGGACTTACTCTCTAAGGACAAAGACTGCCTCTCCCCAGCAGTCTTCTACTGGGCAAGGCCCTGGGAGCCCCTCCCCTATCTCATTTTTTAATTTATTTAATAAAGTTTTATCTTCCCAAGTGTACAGCTTATTGAGCCTGTTCATGCATCAGCCACTAGTGCACCACCATCCTTTGTGTTTCTGGCCTAAATTACTTGAGTTCTGTGCTTTGAAACCAGCATGATAAGCCATTTTTTAAGTAACTCCTGGAGGACTTCCAGCCAAGGAATGGTGGAGTTCAGTCTCCCAGAGACTACAGCTGGAGCAATAAGCTTACAGTTGGGAACTTACTTATAGCATCTGTCACATGTAGCTTTGTCAAACAGAACTACATTGTTGAGTTTGTTCCAAATGATACCTTGGGACCAGTTCTGTTTGGCTTTCTATCAGTCTTGGTTACTGGACCTTTATCTTTCTTGATAAATTTCTAGCATCTTTCTTCTTCTTTTTGTCCTTGGGTGGCATGGCAAAGCTCGGAGAGTGGTAACTAGCACTGCAACCTCACTAAGATGTAGAGGGTAAGAGGGGACCCCTCCACTATCTTTAAATAAATGTTTATTGTTTGTCTTGTTCTGACTCGATGCAGGCAACCACTATGGATATGAGTTCACAAGTACTTAGACCATGCCCTTCCCACAAGACAGTGAGTGTCTCTCAACTCTACCTAGACCATGCCCTACCCACAAGACAGTGTCTCCAGCTCTACCTAGACCATGCCCTACCCACAAGACAGTGTCTCCAACTCTACCTAGACCATGCCCTTCCCACAAGACAATGAGTGTTTCCCAACTCTACCTAGCCTGTGCCCTACACACAAGACAGTGTCTCCCAACTCTACCTAGACCATGCCCTACCCATAAGACAGTGTTTCCCAACTCTACCTAGACCATGCCCTACCCACAAGATAATTCTTTTCACCCTACTTCTGAGATGTTCTCCAAACTCAGTACTTTGGCCAGCCACAATTTCTTCAATACCCACTGTTTGCTATAAAGAGAAAGTTCTTTGATTAAGGCTGATAATCATGCTGTATTTAAGAGGCAGTTTGACAACATGCCCATTGAGCAAAACAAACATAGTCTGTTTCCCTTGGTGCCTAAGATGCCAGTCATGGGCTTTTGGCTGGGTCTACAGACCTGAGCATGAGCCCCCATGGAACATGTGGAACCTGTCTAGAAGGCCTGATTGGATGGATATGTTTTCAGCAGAGAAGAATGTTGCAGGACTCTCATTGGTTAATAAAGAAACTGCCTTGGTTTTTTGATAGGGCAGGATTTAGATAGGTGGAGTAGACAGAACAGAATGCTGGGAAGAAGGGAAGTTAGTGAGACGACATGCCTCTCCTCTCTGAGAGAGATGCCATTGAGCCAGCCACCAGGTCAGACATGCTGAATCTTTCCCGGTAAGCCACGATCTCATGGTGGCATACAGAGTATTAGATATGGGTTAGTCAAGATGTGAGAGTTAGCCAATAAGAGGC
The DNA here is from genome assembly GCF_903992535.2 of Arvicola amphibius. NCBI lineage: Eukaryota > Metazoa > Chordata > Mammalia > Rodentia > Cricetidae > Arvicola > Arvicola amphibius. The sequence goes on from NC_052050.1 coordinate 111,370,225, forward strand.
TGAAACTAATGGGCCAGGCAGTGTTTAAATGAATACAATTTGTGTGTTGTTATTTTGGGGCATAAGCTAGCCAGGCAGCCGGGAGCCAGGCAGGATGAAAAGCAGGCCTGCCCACAGCTCCTTTTACAGAAGACCAGCTCCCTTACAACATCCTCACTTAATGGCCTTGCTTTGCATATTGCAAAGACACGATTTTTTTCCAGAGCCCTAAATGCAGCCCTGGAATGTTTTTATTATGGGACTGTTTCTATGGGAAATTTTATTCAGCTAGAATTCAAACATTCTGAATATTTTTAAAGATGAAAAATCAAATAACTGAGAAAAGTTCAATGTCAAATGGGTAAACGCAGATGCAATATCTTTCTGAATCATACTGAGAAAAATCAGACAAGTTCCAACTGCTGCCAGCAGAGATGAGAGCGACAGAGAAACCCTGGTCCTGCTACCAGGCCAGAGTCAGCCCAAGCAACTAAGATGACAGTCCCTGCTCCAGCTTATAATTTTCTCTCCTATCTGACACCATAAAGTAAAATTTTTAATTAAAAAGCTGAAGTGTCTCACTTGAGAATCTTTCGGTGGGTGTGTATTTTATTTCTGCAGCCATGAGCTTGCTGCTCACGCATGTGTGCGACACAATACTCAGTTACTGACCAAAAAGGAGCTGTAATGTTGTTGGGCATGGCTTTACACAGGATAAGCTCAGATCAAACATGGTTATCTTATTTCATATCCCTTTTGGACAGCTCCAGAGGAGAGGCAGTAGATATGTTGTGATTTATTCTTTTTAATTAGACTTTGCATTAATTATCCTTTGCGCTGTACAGCCTACCCTGAACTTTAGTGACTTGAAAAACCAACTGTTCGCTGGCTGCTCTGGCACATACCTCTGTGCCCAGCATTCAGAAGCTGAGGTCGTCAGGGCTACATAGTGAAACCCAGCCAAGGAAAAAAAGAGGAAGTGGAGGGAAGAGAGGGTGAGGAGAAGGAACAAAAGGCACCGTTCATCTTGCTCCAGTTCCGTGTGACTGGGCTCACTGGTGACAACTGGCTAACCTTGAAAGGTGAAAGGACAGGGCAAGCGGTTCACGTGCAAATCTTCAGGCTTAGCCGGTACTCACAATACCCCCATAAACAGGGCAGACTGGATGTCCAAGGTGAGTTCAGTTCTCTGCTAGTGTGACATTAGCCAGAGCGCTTTGGCCAAAGCAAGCCAGGTCTGATCCTGAATCTGGAAGGCGGGGAGCTAACAGAGAGTGAATGTCACATGGTGACTCCTTCACCATTTTTTAACTCAGCTTTGCTAAAGTTACACAGTCAGTATACTTGTTGCGAACACAGTTCACTGCTCCCTGTTTACCACTGCGCTCTTCCCTCGGAGCAGATGAACCCAGTGAAGCTGCAGGGGATGGGAGTAGGGGGACGGTATAAGGGGAGACGCCTCGGGAGCCACAGGATAAATCCAATCCCAAAGGTGGGAGTAGGGGGACAGTGTAAGAGGAGATGCCTCAGGAGCCACAAAATAAATCCAATCACAAAATAACCTCCGTGGTCTGAACTTGTTAGTGAACTTACTTGGGATGGTGAAATCAGCTGGAAAATCACCACCTGTGTGCTTTGTTTTGTGCAATGCTATTCCCTCAGAGGATTCAGTTCATCTCCAAAGTAACTGCTCAAGAAGACAACCATCCCCTCTTCCTACATCTTTTTAATCTGCTTCCTGTTCCCATTCCCATATGGCAATCTACTCTAGTTTGCTTCTGTTACTGTAAGAAAACACTCTGACCAAAGGCAGCTCTGGAGATGAAAGGGTTTATTCGGCTTACATTCCCAGGTCACGGTCCATCATGGAGGTACAGCGGGGCAAGAACTCAAGCAGAAACCATGAGGAAGGCTCACTGCTCTCTCATTCTCTGGCTCATGCTCAGCTCGCTTCTTACACAGCCCAGGCCCCTCTGCCTACGGATAAAACAACTCACCGCCATAGGCTGGGCCTTCCCACGTCAGTGAAGACACTCCCTCACAGACACGGCCAATGCCTGTCTTAGAGAAGCAATTTTTTCAGCTGAGCCTCCCTTTACCCAGGTGATTCCAGGTTGTGTCAAGTTGATAATAAAAATTAACGGGAACAACATCTCAATACAGCTTCCCAGAGGTCAGGCGGGAATCCTTCGTAACAATCAACTGAATTTTACAAAGTGATATCTTTTAAATTTGGTTGGCTAAATGATCATTAGCACACACAAATTCACACATATGTACATGAAAGACCCTCTGTTTCAAGGGCGTTTTTTGAGATACCCCCAGACTCAATAAACCAGGCCAGCAGATGCAATCAGCAAGAGGCTTCTTTATTGCTCACAAACGCTTGTGCGTGACTCAGCAGCTCCTGCTAGCTGAGCACACTGAGCAAGCTCTCTAACTGGCATTTATAGGATTTTACAGGTTACATAATGGGGGAGCATAGCAACAGCAATTCCATTGGTTCTTTAAATGGCGGGCTTAGGTCATCCTGAGAACAACCCCGTTTGTCGGTTCCCAAGTTCCCCGAAAAACCGCAAAGCTAGATAAAGCATACTTCATCAATTTGACAGTTGCGATAAGGTACCCTAGGGGGCTGCTTCATCAATTTGACAGTTTTGATAAGGTACCCTAGGGGGCTTGGTCTGGTCAGCTAGTCTCATGACCAGATGCAAACTACAGATATCCTGTTCTGGCACCAGCGGAGCTTTGGGACTTTCCGCCTGCAGCTCAGCTAAGTTTAGCCGATTCTAGCAATGCACATGGGTACGGGGGTCTTTCATACACAAACATGCACATATACACACATACACAAGCACATACATATACATACATACACACACATGCACTCACATGTGAACTTACACACATGCACATACATATGCACACATGCATGCACATGTACACATAAATACAAATACATACACATACACATGCACTCAAACACACACATATACATAGGCAGATACGTACACATACAAACACACATACACATGTGTACATGCAAACATGCACATACACACATGCATCTAAGCATACACACATACACAGGCACATACATATACCCACACATACAGACACATGAATGAGCATGCACACACACATATTCACACACAAAGAAGCACATACACACATACATACATGCACACACATGTGTATACACACACACAAACAGATGCACACACTCATACACATACACACATGTACAGACATGTATGTACACACACATGAACATACACACATGCAATACACACGTGTGCATAAACACATACACACATGTACATATATGCACGCATGCACACACACACATACACACACACACACACACTATAACAGTAAATTGGCTTCCTAGAGGTGTAACTCATAGGTAAAGTGTGTTCCTATCATGTGCCGACCCTGAGTTTTGTTGTCCAGCACCACAGAAAAGGAAGACTAAAGTAAACTATTCCCCCTGGATTGTTTGTTTTTATCACATGTGTTTGTGCTGCAAAGAGCATTCCGTCCCAGCAGGACCTGGAGGATCCTCATTTAATACCTTCAGCTTCTGTGGCTCTTACTTCATGTTCAAACTGTAGCAGCTCTGACTGAAGGTTCAGCAAGTCCAAGAGCATACACTGTAAAGAAAGTCGTGGAGCCAGACCAACCTGGCGTGGCTCCTACAAATGTGTACGCCAGCTTGAGTATACTCAAGGTTCAGTGTTCTGTCAAGTGAGAAGCAGACCGGCCACCTCAGAGGCAGCATGAAGGTCTGAACAGAGTCAGTGTCTGAATACTGCTGGATTCAGCATGGAGCCTGGCTGCCTGTGGTGTTCCTTAAATAATAGCCCTTGCTGTGGTTAGTCACGTCATCATCAGACAAATCATTTGGTTCACGGTCTCTGAAATCCCTGTGAAATAGCAGGGGAGCTAGAAGATACTGAGTTTCACTGTATTATTTTTTGTTTGTTTGTTTGTTTGTTTGTTTTAAACCTCATCAAATCTAATTTACAATAAAAAGAAAGAAAGAAAAAAAAGAAACAGTACTATTTCCCAGTATTCTCTGGTGCATTAATTGGTTAGCCTGGGCTTTTCTTTCACTCCCGATGGCTGCTCTCCCCTACTTCCGGGGGAGGTGTTTTTTAACTTCCTTCACGCCCATCAGGAAACTGTACACCCTCCCTCACAGTCACCCACCACCTTTCTACAAAGTTTTTAAAACACCAGGGATGAAAATATTGGGCTGAGAAAAAACAGCCTAGTTCTTTGTTCAAAACAGTCCTAGTTTTGACTAAAGAGTAGAGCGTTCTGTACTAACATCCTTCTTGAAAAAAATCATATTTCCTTGAAGATCTAAGAAACAGAAGGCAAAGCATCAACAAGGGGCAAGTCCTATTTCCCTTTGGGTCTCCATTGTCTTTTAAACAACAACCTGCACACACAAAGAAGATGCTCTCTCCCTGAAGCAGTAAACAGCCCCCCCCCAGAACTCAAAGACCCCTGAGGAAACAGCGTTCCATTCCTTTCATTCCTTGTGTTAGCAGTGTCTCAGATCCACTGAATTAAGATACATCTCTAGAGTCAGGTGACAATTGTTAGTGAAATGCCCCAGGGGTCTACTTCTTAACAATATCTCAGTTTTGTCACAAAGGGTTATTTTTAAAGATAAATACGAACAGAAACTTTCTAAGCTATTCCGAAGGAGAATTTCCAAAGGATCTAGACAGTTTTGAATTTCTTTGGCTAGTTACTTGCATGGGTGTCTTAGTTACCTTCCTATTGCTGGAATAGGATATCATGACCAAGATGAATTACAAAAGATAGCATTTAATTTGAAGCTTACAGTTACCACGTCAGAGAGTCCGTGACCTGCAGGCAAGCAGGCTTGAGAATGAAAGCAGTAGCCGAGAGCTCACATCCTGTAGGAGACAGAAAGAGCTAATTGAGAATGACATGAACATCTGAAACCTCAAAGCTGACCCCCAGTGACACAGCTCTTTCAACAGCACCACACCTTCTAATTCTTTCCAAACAGTTCTACAAACGGGGGAACAAGTATTCAAATATATGATCCATTTTCATTCAAACCACCACAATGAGTAATAGAGAAAACACAGAAAAAATAAGCAGAAAGCATTCAAGAAATAATGAAAACATTTGAAGAGATGATGCTGCAGTTAAGGGCACACACTGCTCTTACAGAGGACCCGAGGTCAAATCCCAGCCCCTTCTTTGGGCAGCTCATAGCCTCCTTTACCTCCAGTACCAGGGAATCCATCACCCTAGCATGGCCTCTGCAAGCACTGCTCTCCCATGCACAAATCCACACACAGACACATGCATGTACATATAATTAAATCCAAAAGTTTTAATTAGAAATAGAAAAAATGTAAGTTATAGCTAATTGTGTCCTTCTACCAGAGAAGCAACAGATATCACATAAATCAGACATCATCTATGCAGAAGTAAACAAGGTACACCAACTCTATTCTAATCTAAAATATTTTCTCCTTCAACTCCTGCCTTGGTTCTCATTTACATTAATTCACAAAGACCTATGCAAGTAGCTCTGAAAAGGATGAAACAGGGCACTATTAACAAAATCCAATTTGGTATGAACTGAATCATCATTAGAAAATCATTCATTTTTTCTCCAAAAAAAGAATAAAGACAGAGGGATTCAGAGTGTATCTGTATGATAATGAGGAGTCTTAAGCAAACAAGAGACAGTAAAAGACAACCAATGTCACATCACAATACTCAGTTGGAACTTGCTCTGAGCCTCAACTTCCCCTTCACAATGCAGGTGTAATTTCTCCCTTCTTAGATTGCAAAGTTTACATTATATTCAAAAGCATAAAATAAGATTTTCCACCTTGTTTTAAAGAACCCTGGAGACATGAAAGTCAGACTCTTCCAGTGATGTCTCCTTAAAGCAAAGGAGACTGCTGGAAAGAATGTGCTAGGATTACAGATGTGTGCCTAGGTTAGGCAGACTCTGAAGCTAAGTGTGGGCTAAGCAGATGGCTTTCTACTGATAAAAGCACTTTCTTCCAGATGATCTGAGCTTTAGCTCTAAGATGTATTTGGTGGAAGGCATGAACCAACTCCTGCAAGTTGTCCTCTGACTTCTACATGTGTACCATGACACCTCCACGCCCACGCCAGTGAATACCAACACATACACACACACATATATATACACATACACACACATACATACACACACATATACACATATACATATATATACACATACACACAAACTTAGACACATATATTTATACATACACACACATATATACACTTATACACACATATATACACATACACACGCACATACACACACAAACTTAGACACATATATACATACACACATATATACACATACACACACATATAAACACATACACACATATATACACATACACACACATAGACACACATATATACACACACAATATACATACACACACACAATCCAAAACTAACCCTTTTGAAATCACAGTGTGTGCACCAGAGTTTCCACAGTCCCATTATTCTGTTTTCCCATTACAGTCTAAAAAGACTTCACAATTTACTCAACTATTTCTTAAAATATTTATTTATTGCATATAAGATTGTGCCTGCATAACTGTATGTTTACTCTCAGAAGCCAGAAGAAAGCAAAAAATCCCCTAAAACTTGACTTATAGTTAGTTATCGGGCCCCTGATGTGGGTGCTTGGTGCTGAACCCAGGTTCTCTGCAAGAGCAGTGCATGTCACTACCCATTACTTGATCATTTTGACCCATGCACATCTGCCAGTGTCTCAGTCAGTAAAACTGCAAACCTGATGAACCATTCTCCAGCCTGTCTTAACTAGGAGCATACTGCAGTTGCACTGACAGCAGCATGCTGTTAGACAGTGTTGCTGTCCTCTTAGAGACCCCACGGGAAAACACAACATGCCGCAGGAAGCACGGGACCAGTGGCTTCAAGTTCCCAGATTCCGCAGTATGTAGGTCATCTTTTGCTTTGAACAGAGCCCCGCTGTTGCAGGTTGCTATGGCCAATCTTGGCTGTCAACTTGGCTACATCTGGGATCAACTAAAACCCAAGCATCTGGGCATGCTGTGACGGATTTTCTTCACTCAATCATTTGAGACCAGAAGACTCATGCTAAATCTGGGCCGTACCTTCTGGGGGCAGCCCACACAAAAGGACATGAAAGAAGGAAACTTTTGGCCTGTTTTTGTCTGCTTGCCCTCGTTCTCACCTGCATGTTCTTGTCTCCTGTGGCTGAGGCATTCCTGTGTTGCTGTTAGAACCTTCTTCTTCAGGATCCTGTTGTAGACTGAAGGCAAGCAGCTCTCCAGGAACGCTCCCGGACTCCGGCAGCAGATCGGGACTGCTGAGACATCCAGTCTCATGGACTGGACAACTACATGACTCTTGGTCTTTTCGTCATTGTTGGACTCCTCAGACCATAGCCTATAAACCACTCTACTACATCCCAAATGTTTATTCATTCATCACATCAATTCTGCTGCTTTACACACTGATCATTCTATCCTGTTCCTTGTGCACAGATGGCCTGCCCAAGGCCAGGCTGAAACCATGCATGCTTTCCAGATCAGGCTGTTGGCTTCATGAAGCACTAGTCTTAATAGTTAAGAGCAGCAAACAGTCATGCCCCCTAATCAGAAACTCCAGAGGTGGGGCCATTGATCCTGCCTGCAAGGTCCCATGTGACTCTGACTCCCCAGACCCAAAAAACGTGAGACTCATGGATTTAAACCATCACAAGAAGCCACCAGCCCTGAGACACTCCGGAGACCCCACTGTGCTCGTTTCTGAAGCAAAGCTCTTCTACCTATCAGCGCCCTGACAATGCTTCCTACTATCAAGATTTACCTGGTGCATTTCAAACCTCACACAGAGCTCATAAATAAGCCACATGAAGTTGTTAAGGGCACATGGTGGCTTGCTGAGTCTCTGAGGCCCATTTGTCAAACTGATCATTCCCTTCTCTTAGTTACCATGATTCTTCTCATCCCATGCATCTTCTTCTGCTCACACAAAGATTTTCTTTAAACAAACTTGGTCTATTACTCCAAGAAACTTGCTTAGTTTTTATTTTTAAATATTATAGCTTTCTTCATTGTACTGTAATGTATTGTATGAATATTTTGCTTGCATACATGTCTATACACTACATGTGTGCCCGGTACCCAAAGATATCAGAAGAGGTGGTTTGTATCCCCTGGAACTGGATTGTCGTGAACCACCAGGTGGGTTTTGGGAACTAAACCTAGATCTTCTGAAAGAGTAACAAGTGCCCTTAACATCTGAGCAATCTCTCCAGCACTGAAACATAGTGTGTTAAAGTAACATTCACTACCTCAATTTTTCTGTAGGAATCTGGCCATGACTGATCCCTGGTCTGTTTCATGACCTCTCACAAGGCTGTAACCAAAGTGTTTACAGTGAACCTACCTTGTCATTGGAAGTTGTGGCTTCTCCAGTCACTCTATGGCCACTGGAAGCACTCAGGTCTTGGCAGGCTCCTACACTGGAGGTTCTTCTTGGAGGCAACCCTTGAGTTCCTATTGTATGGACTCCCAAACTTAACATCTTGCTTTAACAACATATATAAGCCAAGAAAACCAAGCGCATAAGCTAGGAGGGAAATATGTCAATATTTATAATCTCATGATGAAAGTAACTTGCTTATCAAATTTTCCGTGAATAGAAAGAGGCAGAGACTGCTGGCAGCAATTTCAGAGGCTGTCTATATGCTCAAATAAAGTCATTGAGGATGTAGTTAGATCCTCAAACTATGTCAAAGTTTCCAATAGACAGATGAAGAAATAGACTCAGGATAATTATTTTCTCACCCACAAGTTTATATTGAGAATTGTGAACCTCTGAGCCTGGCTTCAATATTCTCTGGGTGTGTGCAGATGGGGGTCAGTTGACAACCTCAGGTTTTATTTCTCAGGAATGTCATGCACCTTTGAGACAATGTCTTTCATTACCTTGGAGCTGACTGAGTAGGCTAGGCTGGCTGACCAGTGAGCCCCAGAGGTTTCCTGTCTCCTCCTCGTTAGTTCTGGGATTACAAGTACATTCCACAATGCCTGGTTCTAAAGATCAAACACAGGTCTTCATGTTTGCACGTCTAGAACTTTTCTGATTGAGCTATCTTCTCAGCCCTGATTCAATCTTCTTTATTCCACACGTCAGCTACTTCTAATGCTCAACACATAACACTCCCTCTGAGGATTCGACAGTACCATGAAGTTTCAAAATCAATGGTTTGGTGTTTGATCAAACAGTGATTAATGTTCTGGAGTTGTTATCATACTTCTTCCCCATGACCCCCAATTCTTCTCAAAGCCAATACCATATCTTACACATTTCACTTTAAATTCTAGGAATTTCTACCCGTGGAAGGAACTTAGTGAACATTGTGCTGACAGACAAAAGCCTTAAAAACTGCGAGGAAGCATAAATGTTTGAGGAAGAAAAATGGTATCGTTTGCTACTGAAACTTGTAAAATATCTTCCAAGTGTCAGCTAAAAAATTCCTTAAGTAATATTTTATGGAATAATATGGGGTCAATGAATTCACCGAGGCCAAGGTCAGCATTACTCATCTGGTAAAGTTCAATAAGAGGAAAATTGGGATCCAAGCTAATTCCCACCCGCCAGTCTCTGCCCTAGGCTGGTTAACATTTCTGCTCCTCTATTTCTTCACTTGCATGAGGAACGCCTTAGATGCTCTGTAGGAGAATAAAATGTATGTGAATGACAAGGGTAAGCTTAGCATATTCCAAACAGTAAAAATCTGAAATTAGAATTCAGTGCTTGAAAAGAAAATAACCACAACTTCTTTTCCATTCCTGTTACAGCGCCCTAATCCATTCCCCTGTGGTAAAACTGTATTTTATACAAAATAAAATAGATCCCTAAATACACTGGAATATTATGCCAAGTACTTGCAAACTCCTCGGCAAAAATGTTGATAACATCATGTCTTCCTCCACCTTAAAAACTTGCCTCTACAAAATTCCCAGGAATCGGCAAGGATGACCCCAGCTAAGACTCTAAGCAATAGAGAAGAAGGTGCCAGAACTGGCCTTGCCCTGTAGTCAGATTAATGAATATCTTAAATATCACCATAGAATTTTCATCCATCAACTGATGGAGTCAGGTGCAGAGACCCACACTGGATCACTGGGTTGAGCTTCCAAAGTCCAGTTGAAGAGTGGGAGGAGTGAGAATCTGAGCAAAGAAGTCAACACCATGGTGGGGACAGCCAGTGAAACACTTTACCTGAGCTAATGGGAGATCACCAACTCCAGCTTAAAAGAGAAGGAAGCAGCATAGATCCAAACTAGACCCTCTGAATGTGGGTGACAGTTGTATGGCTGGGGCAGACTTCAAGACCACTGGCAGTGGCACCAAGATTTAACCCTGATGCTTGTTAGAACTGATTCTCTTTGGATAGATACCTTGCTCAACATAGATAGAGTAGGGAGGGCCTTGAACCTTCCCCAAAGCAGTGTACCTTACCCTCTCTGAAGAGTGGATGTGGTTGGGGGAGTGAAGGGAATGAAAGGAGGGAAGAAGTAGGAACTGGGATTGGTATGTAAAATGAAAAAAATATAGTTGGTTTTCTTTTTTAAAAAGAAAAGAAAATGTGAGATAAATTCAAATAAGATAAATTCAAAACAAAAACAAAAACAAAAAACAAAAACAAAAAAACCTTGCCTCTACAAGGAAATAGAAAATAGGTTTTATAAAGAAACTGTTTTGGTTTTGAAACACTGAGGAATAAAGAAAAATATAATTTAAATTTTCTTCAAAATTCAGCTCAAAGGAAATAGTCTACAGTCATAATACCATAAAAACACCCAATCCATAAAATTTAAAGGAGATTGTATAACAGATATAGTTAACAGCTGGTAGACCAGTTCTCCTAAACATTGTTGCAATAACTGATACTGAAACATGTTTGGTATTAATAAAATAAGAAATAAGTCATTTTAACTCATATAGCAATACATAAGTAATTTTAATATGCTATTTCTAGAGAAGACCAAGAACACATCAGTGATGTACTGGAAAGTCTTTAAAATATTTTCATGTTCAATTTTTAAAGGTTTTTAAATATTTTTCTATGCATACAATTTTTCAATTGTCAGGACCACTGGCCATCTCCCAAATGACCACACAGAGACTTAATATTAATTATAAATGCTCAGCCAATAGCTTAAGCTTATTACTAACTAACTCTTGCAACTTAAATTAACCCATATTTCTTATGTAAGATATACCACGTGGATCATAGCTTATTACCTCATTTTCTACACATCCTGCTTCCTCTGCATCTGGTTCAAGACTCCTCAGACTCTGACCTTCTTCTTCCTAGTATCGCCTAGTCTGGCTGTCCTGCCCAATCACTTCCTGCTCAGGTATAGGCCAGTCAGCTCTTTATTAACCAAAAAGAGTGATAGATATTTACAGTATACAAATATTGTTCCACAGCATTTCCCCACTTTTGTCCAATTAGAAAAAAGGTTTCAACTTTAACACAGTAAAATTATATACAACAAAAAGTTATCAAGTAAGAATTACAGTTACAACATCTAGTCAATTTGTAGTTGATAAAACTAGAGGTCTAATTTTGTGAGCCTAAAGTTTTATGAATAATTATAAATATAACTAAGAAAAAATTTAAGTCTAATTATTTAGTCTTTAACTTCATCCAAAACTCCAAGACAAGTATAATATTACCTAATAACATGGACATCTGGTTCCCTGGACAGTCAGTCACCTTAGGTTCTTCTGTGACAGTGGGGCATTAAACTTTGGACTACAGGCCTAGGATATCTGACAGACATTTCAGAAAAGCAGGGAATTTTGAAGGACTGTCCTACTTTGTCTTAGAACAGTTTGGCAGTCACTTTTTTGCATCCTGAATATCCAGTTTGAACAGCTGTATACAGTTTCTTTGCCCAAATGGCTATCTTTTGCCATAAAGAAAGTAAACTCTGTACAGAGTTTCTTTGATGCCCATCATCCTTTTTTGAAGTAGATGGTGCTGTCCGGAGCAGACATGTCTACCTGTCATGAAGCCTTAGGTTATTAAACACATTAAATGCCATGTTCTATAGGTCTTTGAGTTGTTTAAAGACCATCTATCTATCTAAATATATCTGTTTAGTCTTAAAAACATACCTAATATAACTATAAGTTTGATTATTATAGATGGCAAACTACTAACCTGTATTTTAACTATGCATTACAGTTTTAAATGAGTTGTATAAGCACAATTCTCCAAACAAGAGTTTGTAGAAACATATACATGTTATAGCAAAAATAGCTATCAATAAACCAAAATCCACACCAATGTAAAATATTTTGAGATTAATTTTTTTAGATTTAAAGCAGATTCAACAATCTATACTTTTGTCCAATCATTTCTATATCATATCCTCCCTTCCCCCCCTTTTTGAGAGAAATCTTTGAATTTAACTCTTTTGTTTAGCTTTTTTTCTATGACCAATAACAATTTGTAACCAACACCCCTTGAAATGAGAGCAAACACCCATAAGCCATCTTTTGGAATGTGGATGTTATTTTTTCTAGACTGCTTTCTGCTATCTGAGGGCACTGGCATTACTGGGGGACCATTGAGAAAATCAAGATAAATTGTTAAGTGCTGGTTGAAGTAGTCTATGAGACTGAACCACCTCAGCCAGTAGCCTTGAAAATGTTCTAGATGTAGAACTCTGAGGAAACTGCAGCTGAGGTGCTTTGAGATGTTGGATCATCTGGGCCTTCCATTTTTATTGGTATTCAGTCCCCTTGTTCTGAAAATACATAAACTTTTAAAGGTAACGAACATATCTGTATTAATACAAGTACAGACTGTGTTGTAGCCAAGGACATTTTTGTTGTTGTTGTTGTTGTTGTTGTTGTTTTGAGCAGGTAAAATATATAACTGTTTTCTAGTTTTTTGGGGTTTATTTCTTTATGTCTGTAGCCAGGACTTTCAGGAGGCCTTTCCTGGTTCTAGAATGAACCCATAACCTCTCATTTCCTGTAGAAATAAAATCATAAACTCTTCCCCAAAGCAACACATCTTTTGGCTCCATTTTGAAGTCCAGATATTTTTTTTTAAATTCATAGGTTAGTTTAATCTAGCAGATTTCATAATCCAATGTCTCTTAGCAGCTATTGCTCATTGATCAGCAGTCAGAAGATTCAATGACAACACAATAACATGCATAATCCTGACTCTCTGTGTACTTCACAGATTCATGTGTTTTATTATTTTATTTCTTTTTAAGAACTTTATTATTATTAAATTATTTTTAATCTATAACTGTATATGTCCTTTCTCTTTTCTCTCCCAAGCCTATGTATGTTTTTAAAGACACTGTAACCAATTTAGAGGGTTTTTCCATCTATATCTGTCCTTACTGAGCATCTGTATTGGTTTTTGATATCATGAAACAATTCTTAAATTGTTATGTTAGTCACGAGCACTGCTCAGTTTAATGAATGATGCTAGTTCATGACAGTTGGTGGCTGGCTCCATCCCACAAGCAGCTGCTGGGAGACATGTCTCTGTATGACAGCCATCATGAGAGAAATGAGACTCGGAAGCCACATTTAGCTCCTTTTTGTGTGTTTTGAACCTTCCTTAAAGCTTTTCTTGGGTTTTATGTAGATCTACATAGTCCAACAGTAGGTGTCATTTGTAGGCAAAATTTTTCAGCAGAACTGATGGCCAGCTCCCAAATAACCACACAGAGACTTCATGTTAATTATAAATGTTCAACCAATAGCTTACTTAGTCTTGTTACTAAGTAGCTCTTACAACTTAAATTAACTGACATTTCTTATTTAAGATCTAACACAAGGCTCATGGCCTGTTACATCATTTTCTACACATTCTGCTTCTTCTGCATCTGGCTGGTGACTCCTTAGACTCTGACATTCTTCCTCCCCCTGTCCTCCTAGTCTGCTCCCCCACCCAATTTCTTCCTGCTCAGCCATAGGCCAGTCAACTCTTTATTAACCAACTAGAGTAATACATATTTACAGTGCACAAAGATTGTTCCACAGCATGGTATGATGCAGCTAGAAGGCCAGCATCAGAGCTGGTCCCTCCGTCATAGACTTCCTAGTCTCTACAACTGTGAAAAATGAATTTATTTTCATTACAAATTTTCAAACTTGAGAATTCCGTTATAGCAACAAAAAACTGACTAAGACAGCAAGTTAAATTTATCTTACAAAACTTTTGCACTCACATTGATTCCCTAGAGTGGAACAGTTTAATTTAACAGATGCTCAGTCACATTAGTGATCTTTTACAATATTGGAATTTAATAGCATTTTGTTTTCATCATCAATACTAACAGAACTGATAAAACTAAGATTTAAAATAAAATTATCCTTAATATATTACTCATAATAATACTGCAAAAAAAACACAAGAATAATTAAGAAAGGTTTTCTGATGAATTAAGGTTAGTATAGGCCTTATTTTTTCTGAGACAGGGTTTCTCTGTAGCCCTAGCTGTCTTAGATCTCTCTGTGTGGACCAGGTTGGCCTCAAACTCAAATAAATCCACCTGCCTCTGCCTCCCAAATACATACTAAAGATTTAATTTTTCTGGGATTAAATATGTGTACCAGGGAATGAAGGAGCATATTTAGGGAGAAACAGGTAAAATTAAAGGTTGTTTGAGATGTAGTATGGAAACCTTATATGACAGAAGCTTCCTAAAATTTATTTATTTATTTATTTATATATATGTGTGTATGTATGTATACACATATATACATATATGTATATATACATATATATATATATATGAAGGTGAACTAAATAAAATCACTAAATAATGTGGAGAGACATAGTCCCAACAGACCATCTTTTGACACAAATGAAGCTGCCAGTACCAGGATTGGGCTACCTCTAATTAGGTTATTGACCAAAGGGGTTCCATAGGAATCTCCAAATAACCCATGCTGCTGTCAAGACTATAAGTTGCTCTCCACAAACTGAGAGCAAAACCTCATTGCTGAAGACACCTACACAACTCATGGAAAATGGAGAAGTCAAGCTAATGCCTACACAGAGCCTTCATACCTACATCTGTTAGTGTCTTTGGTCCAGGAAGATATTCTTCACACTAACAAAATGAAACATAAATAACAGTCTCAACAATGTTTAAAAGTCCACATTCAAAGTCTCTTCTGAGATTCATGAAATCTCTTAACTGTAATTCTGTACAATATCAAAAATCAGAAAACATATATTTCTAACATATAATGGCACAGTGTATACATTACCTTTCCAAACACAGGAAAGGGAGCATAGTAATGAAATACTGGACCAAAACGAGACAGAAAACCAGCTGGGCAAACTCCAAACTCTCCATGTATAATATCAAAACGCTCTTCAGATCTCCAACTTCTTTCTCCTTTGTTGACTGCAACACTCTTCTTTCTCCTGGACTGGTTCTACTCCCTGTAAGAAGTTTTCCCTGGTAGGTATCCCATGACTCTGGCATCTCCAACATCTTATGATCTCTAAGGCAATCCAGGCTTTAATTTCATAGCAATGGTATCTCTAGGCTTCCATTCAGGGACACCCCTGACATATGCCTGGCCTCAGCAGCTTTACTTAAGCATGGGATGGAGGGAAAATTCCATAACCACTTCTTCTTCTTCTTCTTCTTCTTCTTCTTCTTCTTCTTCTTCTTCTTCTTCTTCTTCTTCTTTTTCTTCTTCTTCTTCCTCTTCTTCCTCTTCTTCCTCTCATCATCCTCTTCCTCCTCCTTCTCCTCTTCTTCCTCCATCTTCTTCTTCATCTTCTCTTTCTTTTTTGGGTTTTTTATTTGTTTGTTTTTTAAGATTTTTTTTTGCATAGTCCTGGTTGTCCTGGAACTCACTTTGTAGGCCAGGCTTGTAATGGTCTATTCTGTACCTTTAAAACACAAGTCATGCCCACTCCCTCACGCATCTGCAGAGGCAAGCTGATCTTCAGCCTGAGTCCCTCCCCCCTCTCTCTCCCTCTCTCAGAGGCAGCTTCCATTTCTCCCTTCTCCCCACTTATTTCCTTCCATCTCTCTGTTTCTCTCTTTTCCTCCCTCCCCTCTTCTCTCCTTGTCCCCTCTCTTCTCCCCATCTATAACCCACTAAATAAATATCCAACGTCACTCTGAATGGTGTGCCTATCCATGTCTCTGTCTCTTGCCCACCGTGTGGCTCCCTGCCCAGGACCAGCCACCTTCAGAGACCAGCAGCGTGGTCTTGTGGAGTGCCCATCTGTCTGTCTCTCCTTGTGGGATTGGCTACACAATCAAGGTCTCTCACCCACCATGCAGCTCCCTGTCTGGGATTTGTGGCCTGCTGCAGCCACTCGGGGACTGTGCCATCCCTGCCTGGGATGCTCCAGGATCTGCTGCCCACTGCCACCACTGGGGGATTTGCAACATTTCTGCCATTGCACCCCTCAGGGATCCACAGCATTTTACATTTACCATTACAAGGCTGGCCTCAAACTTATAGAGATTCGCTTGTCTCTGCCTCCCAGGTTCTAGAATTAAAGGTATGCTCCACCACTGCCCAACAGATTTATAGTATTTTTATTAACATAATGTTTTTATTTATTTATTTATTAACTCGAAAGCCACAACCACATGGTCAAAGCTGCCAAGTTTTGCTTGTTGCTGAGGCTGAAACAAGACCCCTTTGTTTAATCAGCTTTCTGTCCTTCACTGCCTGAGCTGGGCTGTCCTGAAACTTGCTCTCTTATGGAAGCCCAAAAATTATGAGCCTGTTTCCACCTTGTCTAAAGGTCAGAGGTTGATCAAAATTGTTGACAACAACCAGGGTTACACATCCTGACTCAGGGTGTGGTTACTTGGTTCTTTTGACATTAATATGGCCAATACAGGTATATTCACTCCATCTTAACAAATGGTTAGGATATGCAGGCATACTTCAGCTCCTTCTTTTGTGTTAGGAGGTTTAACGTGGAGAATGGCTGGCTTCAGGATACTTGGTCTAGGGTGGCTTCACTGTCTAAACAACGAATACTAATGATTTGATGTCTCAAAGTGTTGAAGCAATTAACTGTTTGAGTTGTCCTTGTATCATCTTATGATGGAGGACTCTCATTGTTTAATAAAGAAACTGCCTTGGCTTTTTGATAGCGTAGGATTTAGATAGGTGGAGTAGACAGAACAGGATACTGGGAGTGAGGCAGATACCTTGGGCAATCGCCATGCCTCTCCTCTCTGAGACAGTCGCCATAAAACCAGCCACCAGGTCAGACATGCTGAATCTTTCCCGGTAAGACAACACTTTGTGGTGCTACACAGATTATTAGAAATGGGTTAATCAAGATGTGAGAATTAGCTCCTTTAGAATAAAAGTAGATCCATATCTATCACCATACACAAAACTCAAATCCAAATGGATTAAAGACCTCAATATTAATCTGAACACACTGAGCCTGATAGCAGAGAAAGTAGGAAGTACTCTACAACATATGGGTACAGGAGACTGTTTCCTACGTATAACCCCAGCAGCACAGACATTAAGGGCAACATTGAATAAATGGGACCTCCTGAAGCTGAGCAGCTTCTGTAAAACAAAGGACACTATCACTAAGACACAAAGGCAGCCTACTGACTGGGAAAAGATCTTCACCAACCCTGCAACTGACAAAGGTCTGATCTCCAAAATATATAAGGAACTCAAGAGACTAGATTTTAAAATGCTAATTAACCCATTTAAAAATGGGGCTCTGAACTGAACAGAGAATTCTCAACAGAAGAAGTTCAAATGGCCAAAAGACACTTCAGGTCATGCTCAACCTCCTTAGCCATCAGGGAAATGCAAATCAAAACAACTTTGAGATACCATCTTACACCTGTCATAT
The DNA here is from genome assembly GCF_903992535.2 of Arvicola amphibius. NCBI lineage: Eukaryota > Metazoa > Chordata > Mammalia > Rodentia > Cricetidae > Arvicola > Arvicola amphibius. Next base: position 111,388,178 of record NC_052050.1, read on the forward strand.
TGGCTAAAATCAAAAACACCAATGATAGCCTTTGCTGGAGAGGTTGTGGGGTAAGGGGTACACGCATCCATTGCTGGTGGGAATGCACACTTGTGCAACCACTTTGGAAAACAGTGTGGTGGTTTCTCAGGAAATTCGGGATCAACCTACCCCAGGACCCAGCAATTCCACTATTGGGAATTTACCCAAGAGATGCCCAATCATACTACAAAAACATTTGTTCAACTATGTTCATAGCAGCATTATTTGTAATAACCAGAACCTGGAAACAACCTAGATGCCCTTCAGTGGAAGAATGGATAAAGAAACTGTGGAATATATATATATATTAGAATACTACTCAGCGGTAAAAAAACAATGACATCTTGAATTTTGCAGGCAAATGGATGGAAATAGAAAACACTATTCTAAGTGAGGTAACCCAGACCCAAAAAGATGAACATGAGATGTACTCACTCATAATCGGTTTCTAGCCATAATTAAAGGACATGGAGCCTATAATTCATTATCCTTGAGAAGACAATAAGAAGATGAACCCAAATAAAAACATACAGTTATCCTCCTGGATGCTGGAAGTAGATAAGATTGCCAGGCATAAATTGGGAACTTGGGGGTGGGGTGGGATGAGGGCATGGGAGATGGCGAGAGAAAAGCGTGAAGGGGAGGATGGGGAGAGCTTGGGGGAAGGGGATGCTTGGGATATAGGAAGGGAGGACATGGGAGCAGGGAAGCATATATCTTAATAAGTGAGCCATCTGAGGGTTGTCAAGAGACTTGACTCTAGAGGGGTTCCCAGGTGTTCAGGGAGATGCCCCCAGCTAGTTCCTTGGGCAGCTGCGGAGAAGGAGCTGAAAAAGGCCAGATCCTATAACCATACTCATGAATATCTTGCATATCACCATAGATAGAACCTTCACCTGGTGATGGATGGAGATAGAGACAGAGCCCCACATTGGATCGCCGGACTGAGCTCCCAAGGTCCTGATGAGGAGCAGAAAGAGAGAGATCATGAGAAAGAAAGTCAGAACTGTGAGGGATGTGTTCACCCACTGAGACGGCAGGACAGAACTAACGGGAGATCACCAAGTCCAGTTGGAATGGGACTGATGGAACATCCGACCAAATCAGACTCTCTGAAAGTGGCTGATGGTGGAGGCTGACCGAGAAGCCAAGGACAATGGCGATGGGCTTGGTCTCTATGACAAGGACGGGCTCTGTGTGAGCCTTGTCAGTTTGGTTGCTCACCTTCCTGGACCTGGAGGGAGTTGGGAGGACCTTGGACTCAACATAATGTAGAGAACCCTGATGGCTCTTTGGCCTGGAGAAGGAGGGAGTGGGGATATGGGTGGAGGGGAGGGGAGGGAAAGGGGAGGAGGAGGGGAGGAGATGGCAATTTTTAATAAAAAATAAACTGGAAAAAAAAAGATGTGAGAATTACACAATAAGAGGCTGAAACTAATGGGCCAGGCAGTGTTTAAATGAATACAGTTTGTGTGTTGTTATTTCCGGGGCTAAACTAGCTATGCGGGAGCTGTCTGCAGCTCATTACTACAATCTTAAAGAAGTCTTTTGCCTTCTTACATTTTGTATTGGAGTATAAAAGTGTATAGAAAATTAAATGCAGGCAATTTTAGTATTCACTGGAATTCCTTCCCAATACTATCCTATGTTTCTGTTTTATTATTTTACTCATGTCTTCATATTCTTTACTAACTTTTCTGATCCCCATGACCCTTCCCGGGCAAGTTGTATTTTCGTCAAAGCTGGTCTCCGACACTCTATAAACCAGACTGACCTCAAACTCAGAGGTCTTTCAATTATATCTTTACCAGCTTTCTGTTTTCCATAATTTTCTTCACTGCTTAACCTTGACTGTCCTTGAACTTGCTCTACAGACCAGACTGGCCCCAAACTAAGATATCTATCAGCCTCCGCTTTCCATGTGCTAGAATTAAAGGTGTATGTGTCCACTTCCTGGTGCTCCTTTTCTCCTCAAATTGTGGATTTTGTAATTTGCCATGTTCAGCTTGCTACTTTTCATTATGAATCTTCATTAGAGTTACCACTAAAAACCTCATGACACAGTCTATACTAGGCTGTTTTAAGATTTCCTGAGTCAATGGAATTAATTCAAAATTCTTCATTTTAGCCTCATACATTCCTCAGACAAGGGCAAAATATCAAATATCAGAAGAATGATCTCTAGGTATCATGCCAAAATTCTTCTCACCTGAAACCTCTTGATTTTTTTTTTTTTTTTTTTTTTTTTTTTTTTTTTTTTTGGTTTTTTGAGACAGGGTTTCTCTGTAGCTTTTTTAGAGCCTGTCCTGGAACTAGCTCTTGTAGACCAGGCTGACCTCGAACTCACAGAGATCCGCCTGACTCTGCCTCCCGAGTGCTGGGATTAAAGGCGTGCGCCACCACCGCCCGGCCTGAAACCTCTTGAATGAGCACACTACTACCCAGTACCAATTTATCTTAGTTAGGGTTTCTATTGCTGTGAAGAGAAACCAGGACAACAGCAGTTCTTATAAAATAAAACATTTAATTGGGGTGGCTCACTTACAGTTAAAGAGGTTCAGTCCATTATCATGACAGGGAGCATCAAGGCATGCAGGAGGAAACGTTGTGGAGTAACTGAGAGTCCTACTCTGAATTGCATTCAGACTATCACACCAAGCCAACTACAAACCCTTTGATCTACAATGGTGTCCTGCCTGCAAGATATGAGAGGGTGGCTCAAAGTTTGTGGGAGTAACCAACTAATAACTGGTTTGACTTAAAGCTCACTACACAAGATGGAACCCAGCACTGCTAAGGTAGTCAAGAACCTGAGACAAGATAGCCCAGGGATCTAGGGTAAAACCAAATACTACTCTTCTACTAAAAGAATGTAGCAATGAAATGGATCCTAATGGCATTCTGCTATACTCATGGATCAATGCTTAGTTCAACCATTATCAGGTGCTTCCTCCCACAAAACATGGAAACAAATTCAGAGACCTACAGCCAGACAATATGCAGAGAGTGAGAGACTCTGCAACACACAGCCTTAAAATGGATGTCAGGGAACCCTGTGGAAGAGCAGGCAGACAGTGTTAAGAGCCAGGAGATATAGATGATACACACACACAAACACACACACACACACACACACACACACACCACACAAAAGGCCCTCTAAATCAACAAGATCAACTAACAGAGACTCAGGCAGCATGCACCGAGCCTGCACAGGTCTGACAGGTCCTCTGTATATATGTTATGGCTTCCCGTCTAATGTTTTTATAGGATTCCTGACTGTGTTCAAACAAGTAGATCTCTGACTCTTGAGCTTTTTCTTAGGCCATCTTACTTCTGCTTGTTGGTTTTGCCCAATTCCAATGTACTCAATTTTTTATAATCTTATTAAATTTTATGAAAAAGAAAAGACACATATTATGTGTTTCTTATTCCCAATGCTGAGGAAGTAGAGACAGGTACATCCCTGGGGCTGTCTGACCGTACTGCCTTGCTTAGCCTACTTTGTGAGTTCTAGATACTGTGAGATCTATCTTTTTAAAAAGTGTGTAGCACCTGAAGAATGACAACACAGACACATAATTCAGCTAAGTACTAGGTGATGAAAAAGATAATCTTAACTGTGTAGAATGAAAAAACAAAAACACAGTACCATTGTTGGGCCCCAATAAGTCCTGATGTGCGCTACCAACTCCTAAGTGAGCTCTTGTTTGTTTGTTTGTTTAATCTTTTTTCTGAGACTGGGTCTTGCTATATATCCTAGGCTGGCCTCAAATCCATGATCTTCTTACCTCTGTCTTCTAGGTGCTGATATCACTAGCATGGGTCACCATTCTCGGATTCCTATGTGATCTCTATGATGCTTTGGAAAGAGCATGAACTCTACATCCCCCTCTCCAGAGCATCAGATGGGAGCTTCTCTCTGCATTAGTTTCCTTAGTTCTGCAATCAAAGAAAGACATAAGCAAACAAAATTTCCTGGTAAGAAATGGACTCTCAAGAAAATAAAAAAGCTGCATATTGGAAGCATAACATTTTTTTTTTTTTTGGTTTTTTCGAGACAGGGTTTCTCTGTAGCTTTGGAGCCTGTCCTGGAACTAGCTCTTGTAGACCAGGCTGGTCTCGAACTCACAGAGATCCGCCTGCCTCTGCCTCCCGAGTGCTGGGATTAAAGGCGTGCGCCACCACCGCCCGGCTTGCATAACATTTTTTAATTCAAGTTTCTGGGCTTTATAATGGCTCTGTAACAGAAAACACCTTCGTTTTAGAGGTGCTAAACTGTATTAATGGTTCTGGCCTGCTTTGGACCAGGGATTCCAAGCTATAGGTTAGGACTGGTTGACATGCATGAGTCCTCCTAGTTCATCTCGAAGAAGGCCCATGAATGGTCCTGTAAAAAACTTGGCTTGCCTATTTCATTCCTGTCAATAAAGTAACCAAAGACCCTTCTCAAGAGTTCACTGGAATAAGGATCTTAGAACAAGTACCCTTGGGTAGATCTTCATGATAAAGATGTATACCCATTCAATAAACATGATATCTATTTTATTCTAGTATTTGACCTGTTCTGCTGTTAATATGTGAAGTAGTCCTGGAAACACCTTTCATGTCCGGGGAGAGAACTAGAATTTTCCAGGTCCTGTATTCAGGCACTGTGCTAAGTGCTTTGACGTTTGACATGCTAAATTTTAATTTATTCCTTGTAACCCTGGAGGGTAGGTATTCCATTCTAGTTTTGCATATGGAAAACTCAAGCCTCAGTGAAGAGCAAAGGCTGGACAACTAATATTTCCTCAAATAAGTGTATGAATAAGGCATGAGCTCCTCTCACCAACACTTATAAAGCCAGCCACTCTAAATATGAATAAAACAAAGGCGTTTCTCTTTTTAGTTGAAACAGTCAGAGTTTTAAACATTACTAAAAAAAATACAGAATCAATGAACTAGGTGTATTTTAATCTGAAGATATAGCTAACAGCTCCAAATATTCAGTGGGTTGTAACCCAAAGAATGGAAGACTTGTTCAGTATTTCTTCAAAAAAAAAGAACTTGAACAAAGAGATAAATATAATCAACCAATAAGTTAGTGAATCACTGTACAAAATACATCACTTTTCTTAATAGCTTTAGCCCCATGTAACGTGTTTTGCATTAAACTATTCGCTTCTAGTAAGAGGGAGAATTACAACCTCATGTAGCTCATAGAAGCCTCAAATAACTTACATCATAAGTTCTGTGCTGATGGCTATGGATGTACTCACGCTATCGGAAAGAAAATCTAAAACTGACAAAGCAGTTTACTGTGAAAATAGTCCATTTGATCCTTCCTAATCCTTCAGTATTCTATACAGGTAAATCTCTAAGATGGACAGAAAAGGCAGCTAAGGACTGCTAGGCCACAGGAAGTAAGAAAATTTAAATGAACCATCACATGGACAGAATCCATCCAGATCACTAAATATTACAATATGAAAATAGTTTCAACTTTCTATGATAGTATTTAAGGATAAAATTCATACATAATATTTTACCTTACACACACATCTTCTGATATCCAGTGTCTCTTCTCTCCCATCATTGAATCAAATAGCAATAGAAATCTGTATTACAACCAAAATGCAAACAAGATATAAATTCCACTGCGATAAGTTGCCTTAAATAATGAAAATAAGAGCATTCACATGTATAATAGAGTACTGAGAGTGTGTCATAATACATAAAACATTATCCTTGGCTGTTGGGAATTACTCTACTGCTTACAAAGCACCTTTGCTGCAGGATTTAGTTAAAAGCAATAACTCCATATCCCACTGAAAAGAGGCCTTCTAGTGAAGGGAAATTCTTATGGTTTGTCTTTGGTGAGGAAATTCGGCCTTCTCTGATACTGATGTGCACATGAACAAGCACACCTGGCTTTTCATTTCTTAAGTGAGCCATGTGCTCAGTTTGGGGAAGCCAACTTTGGGAGTTAGTGAAGGAGGCAGCCACTCCTGTACCTGTGCTCAGGACTCCATGCACCTCCTTCATCGACCTTAAACAATCCTGATACTTCCATGATGCAATCCAACCAACTGGGCACCTTAATTTCTTTCAGCAATTTTCCTTCTGACATATCATTAGTGGGGCTGCCAAAAACAGGTCCGTCCCTGGTAACAATACAGCCTGTGGCACATTGAATATCCCCACAAATCCCTTCCGCCTTGCCTGCAGTGACAGGAATGCCCATAGCACCTTCAAAGACTGATAATTGACAGCAAAGAATGAAGCACCATCAGTTACTTGTGCAGTGGCCCTTTCTCGAAGTTTCCACAGCATCAAACCTTCCCAGAATCCCGAAAGTCAAATTATGTAAGTAATTACTCTGACATAGAGAAGAATCCTATAGATATTTTTGTCACAAATATACTATAAACCTGGCATAAAGTTTTACATGAAGTTAATGATTAATGTAACAATTGTTTATCACAACCAACATGGGGCTTCTTCGAGTATAAAATGATTTCATTATGTCTTTTGTCATTTCTGCACTGGCCACTGGACCAGAAAAGAAAACTGCCAATGAGATGCTGCTGTAGGACACTTCTACGGCATTGGTTTATAAGATCGGACATCCAGCAATCCACAGTAGATGGACAAAATTCAATGGAGAGCAAAGTCACATGCAGCTCTTTGATTATGAAGTGGTGACTGAGGAAGATATCGACAACCAAAAGCAGTATACCAGTGAAGGAAAAGCCAACATTTTTGCTCATTCCACTAATCCATATCCATCACTTTATCTAAAACCCCATTCAGTAATGTAAAAGTACACCTTCAACCATAATTCAGATTTGCCATCTCTTCTAAAAATTGCAGAAAGAATATCTGAATGATCATAACCTTCTGTGGAATTGAATGTTAAGTAAATTTTGATTAAAGACATATTTCACCAGACCTGGTGGTATGTGGATACTTATATTCCCAGAACCTTGGAGGTGGAGGCAGGAGGATCAAGGACTCAAAGTCATCCTCAGCTTAGCAAATTCAAGGCCAGAGTAGGCCTTCTACATCATTCCTGTCTACAATACCTATGAAACAATAAGTTCCTGTTCCTCCTCATGGTCACTGTGAATTCAACCCTTTGTAATTAAGTCATACACCCTTTGTGCTTTTGTGTTTGGTTTCTTTCATTTAGTATCATGCTTTCAGAAAGACTCATTTTTAAAGTAGCCAGAGGTACAGAGAGGTACATGAACAGAAAAAAAGCTACATATTACAGTTAATTGTAGCTAGATTTACTAACAAAAAGTCAACCGATACAAATCCAAGTGTATCGCAAAGGATAAAAGGGCATCAAAACTTTCCTCAAGGGGGTAATCTTCTGAATAAAAAAAAATGGTGAAAATAAAAAGCTAAATATGTATCTTGCCTGTGATGTCATTCCTTCGGAGCAGTGTTTCTCATTTTCCAGAAACTAATCAACATTAGACAAGGCTTTGCAAAGGCTTTGCTTGTGCTTAAATATCAGGAGTCTGTCAAACATCACAGAAGTCACTGAAGCTACTGTACAAGATCTACGGAAACAAGGTCAAAGAAAGAGGAGTGCTTTAGGGCCTCCCAGCTGGCAACCTTTCAAGTCCTAAACAGTGGAACATACCCTGATTAGCATTCTAATATCAAAGGGAAAGCGTGACTGTCTTGCTGTTCTCAAGACCCCCAGGGAAAGGCAGCAGAAGAACAGGAAGTGTGCTTGAAACAAAGAAAAAAAGCTGAGGAAGATGGAGGCATCAAGGTTGGCCACTTATAATATCAGAGCAACAAGCCTATGTCATTTCAACCCTAGGCCAACTACAAGGCCAGTCCTAATTGGTCTGTCACCTTGGTCCTACCACCCGAGCTTCTACCTCTAAGTCATCCTTCATGGATTAAACAATCACCACAAGTTAAATATCACCATGGGCATTTTTCTTCATCAAAATCCTTGTATTCTAGTACACCCAAAGTCCTCAATCATTCCACTCCTTGTGTTTACACACAGAGTTTTTAAAACAGATCTTGTTTCATAACCCAGGCTGGCCTGGAACTTACAGGAATCCTCCTGCTTCAATCCCTGAATACTAGGATTAGAGATATGGATCACCATGCCCAGCCCATGTCATTTGGGAGACAGTTCAAATACCTGGAAATCAGCCATGGCATCTTCCCCTTTCCACCTAAGGAAAACCATTCCCTGGCTGTCCCAAGTTGCTACTGAATGTGGACACTCACATGTGCTACTTTTTAGAAGATAGATAAGTTGAGGAGGCCAATGTGATTGCACACTGAGAATCACAATCTACTAACTGCCCATATGGCAAAGGGCCAGCTGTTAGATATCTCTGGCTCTCAGTTTCCTCAACAGTGTTCGTGTCGCTGAGTGCACATGTTAATCACACAAACTAATCTGGCTGAAACATCTGGAGCAGCTCTGAGTGCTCTTGACAATGCTAGACACTGCTGAGCCTCATACAACACTCACGCATGTCTTTTGGATGAAGCAATCAGCTAGAATTAAATAATAATGTGGCCAAATAGAAGGTGCTTCTAATCAGCAGCTTTCTTTTTAAAACTGAAAAAAGCTACTTATTTAGTGTATGTGTGCATGTGTCTGTGAGACAGAGAGAGAGAGACAGAGAGAGAGAGACAGAGACAGAGACAGAGACAGAGACAGAGACAGAGAGAGACAGAGAGGATGCATGTCACGGTGTATATATAGAAGTGAAAGTTTCTCCCCTTCCACCATATGAATCCAGAGATCAAACCCAGCAGAAGTTTTGGTAGCAACTGTTTACTCTCCGAGCCACCATACAAGCCTCCACAATCTCTGAAAAAAAGATCACTTTTTTCATCATCGTTTCCAGAAACGAAATTCTCCTCTGCCTTTTTCTTCTTCTCAGAATAAAATTCAACTCCCCCAAGCAAAAAATAAGTAAATAAAAGAGCTGGATAGGAGAGAAATATCTGCCATAAGTGGTTCTCTCTTGTCTTTCTTTATATTGTTAAGCAAACCCTTCGTGTCTTTTTATTGATCCTTCAATCTCAGAATGAACAACAATCTCCAAAAAATCAGTCACTCAGCTTTCTTGAACCACTGGAAAAGCCCTATTTTTCCTAGGGAAAAAATGCCCCTCTCAAACTTTTTTAAGGGAAGAAAACATTAAATAAAAACAAGTTAATATACACATTGGGACCAAGATGTTCCCAGACATCTCTAACTTGTGTGGCTGTTGTCTGAAGTGTATTGTAAATCTAAACCAACCTTTATCATCCTGATTGGCCTTTTGGTTTTTGTAGTTTTTATAAAAGTTCTTTGAGAGCTTCATAGCATGTTTTTTTATCATAGTCATTCTCTTCCCCCAATTCCTCCTAAATTCACCCTACCTTCCCCATTCATCTAATTTTGTGTAATTTTTTTAAGCCTTCACAGCCAGTTTGTGCTGCATAGATATTCTTGGCTGTGTGGTCTTTCACTGGGGAGTCATTGACTTACCAGGTGTGGGAGTTTGAATGTAACTGGCCCCCATAACTTCATAGGGACTGGCACTATTAGCAGCTGTGGCTTTGATGGAGTGGGTATGACTTTGTTGGAGGAAGTGTGTCATTATAGGGTTTCCTATGCTCAGAATACCACCCAGTGAGTTAGTCAACTTCCTGTTGCCTGCAAGATGGAGGACTCTCAGCTATTTCTCCAGCATGCCATGTGCTCCCCACCATAATGATAACAAACTGAATCTGTGAAACTGTAAGCAACACATCCCAATTAAATGTTTTCTATATAAGAGTTGCCAGGGCCATGGTGTCTCTTCAAAGCAATGAAAAAACCTAAGACACTGGGGGTTATATGTATCCACTGACTTCCAGAATTTTCCCTCAGCTTCCTGCATCTATAATGGGTATCTCCAACCCAACCACTGATCGTTATTCTTGCACTCCATTAGCATATTTAAATCTATCCTTTGAACCAGGAAATAAGGATAAGTGATCTACAGTGAGGAATGTAAAAGAGATTCACAGTGGGGGCGTGTGGCCTCTCTGTTACACTCTGGCTCCCTCCACATGACTCCTCAAGAGCCAATGAAGATTCCCTGCTCACCCTAGCATCCTTCTCAATTAACTCAGATTGGTTCAAATTAAGTTGCTCTTCAAACAGCATGACTCTTTTTAGGTATTTTTCATGTCTTAAAGTAAAAAGTGAAAGTCCCCACAGTAATTGGCCTTATCTATGGCACATTCTTTCACTGTCTTTACTTAGTATACTATTTCAGCAAAATGACAAATCAGGGCTGGGAAGATGGCTCAGCAGGTAAAAGCATTTGTTGCCCAGTGTAATGACCTAACTTGATTCCTGAGACCCACAGGTGGAAGGAGAGAACCAACCCCCTCAAGTTGTCCTGTGATGTATATCCTGTATGTACATCATGGGGCATGCACCAACATAAACACACACACACAATATATATATATATATATATATATATATATATATAAATGTAACAAAATTTTAATGATACATCATATTTTATAACTATTCCTAGTTCAACTATTCAAACAGCACAACTGGTCCATCAACACAATGCATTTTTCTTAGTAATTTATTTTTCTTTAAATTTTTATTGGTTCTTTGTGAATTTCACATCATGAACCCCAACCCCATCTCCCCATTCCTTCCTATCTACTGTCTGCCCTTGCAACAACCCCCAAATAAAAGAAATTTTTTAAGAAGTCTTATTGTAGGCGCTGTGGTGTGTCACGGTGAGTCAGTCACATGGTATAATTTTTAGTCCACTCTTCCTTACCTGCAAATGTCACTGCAGTGAATCATTGGTCTGATTCCAGGCTTCTGGCTTCTGCTACGCTGTCAATACAGGATCCTCACTGAGACTCCTCTTGGATATGCTGTTGCTGCCCTGTGTCGTGGAGATCCTGCAGCTTTGGATCTGCAGGACTGGCCCCTTCACATGCTCCAACAGTTCCTAGATGGGGCAGACATTGGTGTGGGCCTAATCATAGCTCTGGATCTGGATCTGGGTGGTAGCTGAGTCGGTCAGCCTACCAGCTCTCCCACAGCCTCACCACCAGGGTGAGCTCTCCAGCACTGCCCTGGCTACCTCACCCAAAGCCTCAGGCAGCAAGGGGTGGAGCCAGCTCTTCTGCTTGGAGTACTGCTTGGCAAATGAGGGGCAGGACGTGCTCTCTAGCTTTCATGCCCTCAGGGACAGCTTAACCACACCCCTGCTACTTGGGTCAGGCCTACTGTGCTGCCCAAGTGAGATGCAGGGCCTGCTCTCCTGCTTGCTGCATCCAATGAAGAGTGGGGCAAACTCTGTGCAACCCTTGGATATCAATGTGTGTTGCAAGGAGGGGCCGCTTGTTCATTCCAGCTGCCCAGAACCAAAATAACCATACAGAAACTATATTAATTAAATCACTTGTTGGCCCATTAGTTCTAGCTTCTTATTGGCTAACTCTTACATATTAATTTAACCCATTACTATTAATCTGGGTATCACCACAAGGTCATGGCGTACCAGCCAAGTTTCAGCACATCTGTCTCTGGCAGCTGTTCCATAGTGTCTCTCACTCCGCCCTTCCTCTCCCAGCATTCAGTTCAATTTTCCCTGCCTACCTAAGTTCTGCCTTGCTATAAATCCAAAGAAGTTTCTTTATTCATTAATGGTAATCACAGCACAAAGAGGGGACTCCCCACATCAAATGTGGTCCCAGGCAGCAGTCCAGACCAGGGACAGCCACACAGCCTTTGGTGGTAGCATGGGCCATGGACATCTACACAGAACCCTGCTGCAGCATAGTCACAGACATGGCCCTCAGCAGCAGAGCAAGCCAGGACTTTACCTCAGCCTCAGGTGGCTTCAGAGGCTACTCTTATCAGGCCGTTCTCCTCCACCCTTGAGTCTCCAGATCCGCGTTTCTTCATAGTGCCCAAGCTGCTCTGCTTCTCTCTCCCTCATTGCTCCCTCATCGCTCCACCCCATGCTTGCACAATCACAGTGGCTCCTGCTGTCAGTGGACCATGTGTTGGTTGGGGTCTCTGGGTGTCATATTCCTTTCCACTCTGAGGGGCAGTGGGTGGAGCGTCTGGGTGTCTTTAAGTGTTTCTCCAATCTAATGCTTCCAAAGGAAATAAGTCTCTGGCCAAAGTTAGACACAGCACAGTAAAACTGAACTCAACATAGAATCATACAGTCCATGACTGAACCGTCACCATTTGAGAGATGAGCAGAGAGGCCACTGATGAGATGTAAACACAGCAGGACATGTCCAGTCAGTTGTGGGTCTCCATTCTGCAGGTACACTTCTTCCTGGGCTAGGATACGGCTCTGGGACACACAGCGACTCATACCATGGTCAGCTTTCCCAAAAGAAGAAGGCATAGGCCCATTAGCACTTGTGTTTGTTGCTGGCTCTGTTGATGGGCTGTGTGATTCACCTCTTTCTAAGGACCAAGAACAGCCACCAACTCCCTTCATAGACCTGTCCTGCCGCACTTCCGAGCACACAAGCCCATTTATCCACTGCCCATTTGCTCGCTTCTTTCTCCCTTCTCTCCCATCTTCTACTAACTCGCTTCTCTCTGAGCTCAACCTGGCATGGGGCCATGGCATTGTCTTTGCTCTTCCAGGCAGTGATGTGTCCAGATCCAGCTAGGATCAGGCCAGGCTATGGTGTCACATTTCCCAGCATTCAGGATCTATTTCTTGATCATCCCAGCATGGTGCCTGCAGCTCTCACCAGTCCTCCCTTACACAAGGTCCTTTCTTCAAGGCATTCATGTCCATGTTCAGCTGTGTGGGCTTGTGAATGTGTGCACATGCCTAGTGTTTTTCTCAGTTACTTTCCACTTAATGCTTTGAGGAAAGGTCTCTTAATGAACTAGGAGCTTGCCAACTGGACGAGATGAGCTAGCCAACAAGCCTGAGAAATCCACCTGTCTCCACCTTCTCAGAGCTGGGTTTAAAAGTATCACAAGTGCCACCATGCCCAACATTTTTCATTTTGGTTTTTTAATGCATTGATGTACATCTATACATCATGTGCATGCAGTCCATTGGCAAGAGGCCAATCCATCCCCAGAGGCTGGAGTTATGCAGCAGTTGTGAGCTGCCATGTGAGTGCTGGAAGCTGAACCTGGGGCCTCCAGAAGAGCAGGCAGTGCTCTTAACCCCTGAGCCATCCCTCCAACTGAAGCTGGGCTCTAGGGGTGAAGCTCGGGTCTACATGCTTACAAGACAAACACTTTATTTTTAGCAA